>NW_023425515.1:169848446-170528446 GCF_014108245.1 Pipistrellus kuhlii | reverse complement strand
TGAGTTATTGCCAGAGGATTTGTACGTGTGAAAGACTTGAAACATTTGATGGCTGCTATTTGTGGAATATCTGCTATGTACCAGGCACAGTGCTAGGTGTTTTTATATATTTCACTTATAATTTAAAATCTTAGTTACAACCCTGCAAAATGGTATTTTATAGAAGAGGAAACATTAGTTCAGAAAATTTATGTGTCCAGCCTCTTGATACACAACTAGTAAGTGGCTACTCTAGCATCTAAACTCAGTTCTTTCTGGCTGTATCATTTGTAGGTTGCTTTTATTTTTTAATTTTATTTTCTGTTTTTAGCAAATTACATTGTTTTGCTAAAGAACAAAGCATTGTTCCAGAGCTTACCTATTAGGTGTTTTCTGATATTTGTATGGTAAAATGTTAGGAGGTAGGTTCCATGCCAACTACTAATTTCAGCCATCAATTCTTTTTTGTTTGTTTATTTTAAAAAATATGTTTTTATCTATTTCAGGAAGGAAGGAAAAGAGAGAGAGCAATAGAAACATAAATGATGAGAGAGAATCATTGATTGGCTGCCTCTTGCACACCCCCACTGGGGATTGAGCCCGCAACCCAGGCATGTGCCCTTGACCAGAATCAAACCCAGGACCCTTCAGTCCACTGGCTGATGCTCTTTCCACTGAGCTGAACCGGCTAGCCTTTTTTGTTAATCCTCACCTGATGATAATTTTCCCATTAATTTTTTTTTTTTTTTTTTTTTTTTTTTTTTTAGAGTGAAAGGGAGGGAAGGGGTGGAGGAGAGAGAAACATTGATGTGAAGAGAGACACATAGATTGGTTTCTTCCCACGTGTACTCTGACCCGGCCCTGGATCAAACTTGCAACCCAGGTACATGCCCTTAACTGGGATTCGAGCCAGCAACCCTTCAGTGTGTGGGCTGACATTCTAACCACTGAGCTCCATCGGCCAGGGCCAGCCATCAGTTCTTATTGTAAATGTTAGAAGCAGCAGAGAAACGAGGGAGATCTTTGCAGAGATTCCTATGAGGACCATTTCATTGTCCCCCTGCCCTCTTTGCCCTAAGGTGGTCGGTTCCATGCCAACTGCAGGGAGTGCCGGCTCTGTTCCCGAAAACCTGAACCTGTTTCCAGAGCCAGGGAGCAAATCAGAAGAAACAGGCAAGAAGCAGCTCTCCAAGGACTCCATCCTCTCCCTGTATGGCTCCCAGACGCCTCAGATGCCTGCCCCAGGTAGATTTCTTGGGCGAGGGAGGGGGGGAGGCTGGCAGTATGCCAGGTAGAGACATGAGGGCTTAAATGTAGAAATTATTTGTTGCGACAGGGCAGTTGCTTTGGCGCAGTGATAGCATACTCCAAACAAGCCTCAACGGGAGTGACATTTCTTGTGAAGCCACAGAGTATCAGCAGATTCTTCTGAGGGCTCTGGTGTCACATGTCTGTGAAGTCCGACTCAAGTCTGGACCTAGACTTTAAAGGGGAAGTAGCTAGATTAGCAACCCTCTGGTGGGAAGCCATGACAAGTCTTGTAGGCAATCTGTCTGTCTGTGTGTCTGTGTAAAAGAGCATTCTGAGTTGTAGTCCTGAGAAATTCTAATTGGAAAGGAGCAGCCAGTGAGACTTTGGACTGACTTTGTGCGCTTTCCTAACAATTCTGTACGTGTGTTCTCTTGGCAGCAATGTTCATGGCTCCTGCTCAGATGGCCTATCCCACAGCCTACCCCGGCTTCCCTGGGGTTGCACCTCCTAACAGCATCATGGGGAGCATGATGCCCCCACCAGTAGGCATGGTAGCCCAGCCAGGGGCTTCAGGGATGGTTGCCCCCATGGCCCTGCCTGCAGGCTACGTGGGTGGTATGCAGGCATCAATGATGGGTGTGCCAAATGGAATGATGACCACCCAGCAGGCTGGCTACATGGCAAGCATGGCAGCTATGCCCCAGACTATGTATGGGGTTCAGCCAGCTCAGCAGCTGCAATGGAACCTTACTCAGGTAAGCTACCCCGTTTTATTTGGGACAGGAGTTTCCAGACTTCCTCAAGGCCATTTCACCTTGTGTCTCCCTCTTATCCTTTACATCTTCACAGTAGATGCGATAACATGAGAGACATTTATGCTTAGGTTTGCGTTCTTTTCTTTCTTCTTTCTAGAAGGTCTATCCACATTCAGACTTTCTGCAGAGTTCTGGATTCCTGTAGAATAAGGATAACTGCCAAAATCTAAATCTCTCCATGCATCCATCAAAATAAAAAACAACCTATACTGATAAATAAGGAGCGCAAATAAAACCTCCCGTAACTTACCCATGGCTACCGCGTCCAGTAGACAGAATGCTACAGACTTCAAATGACATGGCAGTTGGCATAGAAACACCTAAACCCAGCAGAGCCAGCATCTCGGGGAAGGCGACAGACCATAGATGAAGTCATCCCCAGAAAGAGTAAGACCTGCCCTGACCGGAAACGCGCTGAGAAGAGATCTGAGACCTGGTAGATTGAGGCTCTAGTTGTATGGAGAATCAAAAGTAAGGGATTGAAATATATAGGAATTCAGGTGATAGCCCTGGAAAACATGGCTTCTAGGGGAGGTGGGGTGACTTACAAGGAGAATTGCTCTTTGAAGGACGGTGTATTTCACCATCTTTCTCCCTGCAAAATAGTCATTTCCCTGTACTAACAGAAGAGGGTGCTCTTGAACTAAAAATGGCACTGATGGGTTGTAACACACAGAAAAATGACAACTAATAATTGTAAAAAAATAGGTATCACATATTCTCGAAGAAACAGGCTTCAGGTATGTATTAATTTCAGTGAAAAACATGATGACAGTTACTACCTTAGCCAAGTGATCAAAGGTAAAATAACAGACAGTGGCACCAATTAGTATCATGTGCTTTCTGGTACCTTGCATTAAGACCTAAGAAGGGCACAATATCACCTACATAAATTCTTGCAGAAATGGATTCAATCATATAAAATCCAAATGGAAGGATTTTCTGCCAACTAAGTGGCCTAGATTCTTAAAACCGTGTCAGGAAAAAAAGAAAGAGGTGGCTGGGGAAGTGTTCTAGCTTAAAGGAGACTGAAGAGACATGAAGATGAAATGCATATCAGAATATTGCAGTAACCTTAAATCTCTTAAGCATGTGCACTGTATTGTGGTTCCAGGAATGTGTTATTATGAAACGCTTACTGACGTAATGGGTGAAATGTCACAATATCTGTAGTTTTCAGTGCCCATCAAAATTTTTCAAGTGTATACAGATGAATCAGAAAAGATGGCGAAATGCTAATAATTGGTGAATTTAAGAAAGGAATAGATGGGCTTTGCTGTACTATTTCTTCCAGCTTTTCTGTAAGCTTGGCATTTTCTTTAAAAGTTGGTGGGAGAAAAATAAACCCCTAAGGAAAAGGAGCTCCTGGAGAAAATGTCCTGGGCTTAGGAAACGTAAGGCATTTTGCTTTGATCGATTGTTCCTTCTGTTCTCTGCCAGAGGCCAGTCTCCGTCTGATTCAAAAAGAGGCCCTGAGCCCACTGCCTCTTTTCTCCCCACAACGTCCCTCTCAGGCACCCAAGACTCGTTGGGCTTTTTGTGTGCCTTCCTTTGTCATCTGAACACTCTGGCTTCTTTATCTTCTCCCTGAGCGTGCGCAGGCGCTTTCACTGGCAGCAATAACTCTGCTGGAGACCAGGCTGGGCGCTGGCAAGGCAGTTTCTCTGTGCCCTCGGGGCTGTCGTCGGCAAATGAACAGTCAGCCCCTTCTTTTTAAAAACAAACAAAAAATTATTTATTTATTTATTTTTTTAAAATACATTTTATTGATTTTCCACAGAGAAGAAGGGAGAGGGATAGAGAGCTAGAAACATCAATGAGAGAGAAACATCTATCAGCTGCCTCCTACACACCCCCTACTGAGAATGAGCCCGCAGCCAAGGTACATACCCTTGACCAGAATCGAACCCGGGACCTTTCAGTCCGCAGGCTGATGCTCTATCCACTGAGCCAAACCAGTTTCAGCAACAGTTGGCCCCTTCTGTTTAGGATGAGGGCTTGGAAGGAAAAAACAGTAACTTCTCATCTGTTTTTATGTTGTCTAGCTCCAGGATTCCTTCTTTCCCTCCCCAACTGTGACTAGTCTCTGTCACTATCTCTCTTCTGAAAAGTCCTTCATTTATGTGGCCTGGTGCCCTGAGATGCTCTGTTGAGGTTCAGAGCAGTTAAGAACCATCACAGAGTTCTCCTTTGTCTCGTTCTGCCCATCCCACTGACAGAGGACTCCTGCCCTGCCTTTCGCACTGACTGGCTGCGTGCCCACATCCTGGTCTGACGTCTCCTCTCTCCCTTCCAGATGACCCAGCAGATGGCTGGGATGAACTTCTGTGGAGCCAACGGCATGCTGAGCTACGGACAGTCAATGAACGGCGGGAACGGGCAGGCGGCAAGTCAGACTCTCAGCTCTCAGATGTGGAAATGAGAACTAATCATCACCCGTGTGGCTGCCGCTCTCCTCTGCCCTCCCCTCCCCCCTTTCCTCCTCCTACAACTTTTCACGCCTTCCCCTTTTCCTACCTCTCTCCATTTGGTTTAGAAATTGCTCAGTCTGTCATTTGGGGTTTGGCATTCTGCCCGCCCAGCCGCCTCCCAGACACGCAGACCTCTCTGTTGTTTTATATTGTACGTGTCCCCTGGCCATCCCCACTCCCTCCCCGGCGGCCCCAGTCCTCTCCTGCACCAGCACCTTAGCACCTGTGGGCAGAAGGCACTTACTGTGGAAGGTTAGACCTCCAATCAGATTCCCAGAAGGGTCTAGATATAGGTTTTGTGTTTTAGGCCAAGAGGGGAGGGTTTGGAGGTACTTCCGTGTGTGAATAACTGTTTCTACATATTTAAGTTATTATTGAAGAGGGAGGCATCACGCTCCCATGATTTGTGGGAATGAAGAAAGTGCTGAAATAAAATCAAATACTTATACTGGGTCTTAGATCAGGTTGGCCCCTCGCCTTGGGGAGATACAAGCCCCATCTATGAGGATGAGCAAAAACGTCCCTCCCCGGTCCCCTGCACTGCTTTCTGGATCTGAAGCCTCAGGACTTGCTGCTTAAGTCAACCTTTATCAGCACCAAAGACTTACGAAGGTCCCTCCCAAAACACAGCCCTTTCCTGCCTCATCCTGCCTACAGTGAGACCTGGCCCCACCGTTAGAGGACCAGCCCTTCCGGAGGGAGTGCAGAGCTTAACGCCTGTGTGCGTGAGTGTGCGCGTGAGTGTGCGCGTGTTTGTGCGCGTGTTTGTATGTGTGTGTGTGCACGTGTGTGTTTGTGTGTGCATGCGTGCACACGTGAGTGTGCGTGAGTGTGCGCATGTTTGTGTGCGTGAGTGTGTGTGTGTGCATGTGTGTGTGCATGTGAGTGTGCGCATGTGCGTGAGTGTGTGCGTGTGTGCGTGTGTGCGCGCGCTTTTGTGTGTGTGTGCGTGAGAGTGTGTGCGTAAGTGTGCGTGAGTGTGTGTGTGCGCGCGCGTGTGTGTGTGAGTGTGTGTGTGTGTGTGTGTGTGTGTGTGTTTTCCACCTCCCACTCTCTCCCCATCTGCTCTGGGTATTTTTGTTTTTGGTTTTTCAGGTTTAGGTTTACAACAGAGAGAAATTAATTTATCAACAGCCTAAAACTGTTGCCAGTTTTTCTTACAGTTAAACAAAGAATTACAGTCTCATTGACGGCTCTCTTTCTCCTTTCCCCTCTCCAACCTGCTAACCACCAGTCCATGCCTGTGTGTCCCGGGCTGCTCTGCTCCCCCACCAGTGCAGGTGTGTGAGGCGGAGAGCCGGGCAGCTTCCTCTCAGTCGCTGTCCACCCCACTGGAACATTAAAACCAGAACACGTTGCTTAGAAGCTTCCAGCTGTGGGAACCGCGGCCCCGGTTGCCTTTCTCCTGTGTGCGTGTAAATTCCTTAATAAACATCGCAGGGAAGCACTGTCTGCGTGCTGTCGCTGTGTGTCCCTCTTGGAGGAGGGTGAGTCCCACCCCATTTCCTGCTCTCGGGGGCCAGTTCCCTCATTTCCCGTGTGGGGCAAACCAAAGGCCCAGGTCGTCAGAAAGGGGCCTTTATCCAGCAGTGTCCTGGGCTGTGAGCTGAGGAAGCTGGAAACCTGCACCTGCTGGAGTCACAGAAGGTGGGAACTGGAAGCATTTCCCCTCCCTGCCTCCCCGCCTTCCTCTGAGTACACCTTGTGAACTTCCAGATGTGCGAGGACAGCACAGTGGCTAAGAGAGAAACGTGGATCAGGCTGCCGGTATTCATATCCCTTCTTACTGTGTGACCTGGGCAAGCAATAAGCCCCCTGCCTCGGTGTGAAATAGGCTGGTGGTCATGCTCAGGGAAAAGGAAGCAGTTCCCGGGGTGCGCATAGCACAGTATGGAGCCCTTATCAAGCGTTAGCAAGTGGCATGTGCCAGACCTGTGTTAGGCATGCATTCACTCAACAACTGCTTAGTGTTCACAGTGTGCCAAACAGTGGCTTAGGCTCTGAAATAAAGTAATGGATCGAAACTCCCCAATCTTGCCGGAACCGGTTTGGCTCAGTGGATAGAGCATCAGTCTTTGGACTGAAAGGTCCCAGGTTTGAGGGCACA
This sequence comes from Pipistrellus kuhlii, assembly GCF_014108245.1. NCBI lineage: Eukaryota > Metazoa > Chordata > Mammalia > Chiroptera > Vespertilionidae > Pipistrellus > Pipistrellus kuhlii. The sequence goes on along the minus strand of NW_023425515.1, from coordinate 170,521,823 downwards.
TCCCCAGTGGGGGGGGTGCAGGAGGCAGCTGATGTTTCTCTCTCATCAACGTTTCTAGCTCTGTATCCCTCTCCCTTCCTCTCTGTAAAAAAATAAAAATATATATATTTTTAAAAACTCAATCTCATAGGGTAGTGGGTAGGAGAGGTGGACATGAAAGTACAATGATTTCATTCCAAACACCAACAATACAAGGTACGTTAAGGGGGAGGAGCGGGTATGGGACCGTTTGAATGGAGAAGTCAGGAGGAGGTGCCATTTGAAATGAGGCCTGAAGAAGCAGCCAGCTGGGTGGGCATCTGGAAAAGGAGCAGACGGACGAGGTCAGCGTCTGTGCTGGAAATGGTTGGGCTGGAGTGTCGGTCTGGGAGCTGTTGGAGATTGGCGGTCGGTAAAGCCTTGAGCCGGGGCTGTCACCTAAGAAAACCCCACGAGAAGAGGACTGAGCCGGGGACCCATTGGCTTTAGGATTTGGAAAGGAGGGATCAGGAAAAAAAACATTTGACGTAGTCCCACTCTTCTGCTCAGTCTCCTGGGGCAGTAGACCTAGAGGAGAGGCAGTAGTTGACCAGTGGGTGGAGAGGAGTATTCCAGACAGACAGTAGGGTGTAAACAGAGAGAGCCCTATAAGAGCACAGAACATTCAGAAAGCACAGCATGTGAGTGGGGGCAGGGGGACAGGTCACGGGGGCTTCCTACTCCCTAGGAAGGGCTTTAGCTTGAAGTGTGAGCCATGGAGAGACATAGATTTGAGTTCTAGGCAGCTACAGAGAACAGTGTGTTTGAGGGGATAAGTAGGGGACAGAGGAAAGGTAAGGACTGAACTGGGGTGCGGCAGAAGGGGTAGGGAGAATGGAGTGGCAGAGAGCAGCCATTCATGAACTGCTTATGAGGTTATGTGAGATGCTCAGAGGTCTTTCATACCAATGCTGAGATGCGTTTGGGAAAGATTGCTTGTTGTGTTGCCTCTTGTGCATCTGGAGTATAATATCCAATAGTATGGCTCTGGAAAGTCTTGTGGTAAAGACTTTTTACAAAATCAATTCTTTCTTAGTGCAGTTTTAGGTTAACAAATCTGAGTGGAAGGTCCAGAGACTCCCCACTCACCTGCTGCCCCCTCCCCAACCTCCGCTTCTTTTGACCTCCCACCAGAGAGACATTCGTTACCACTGACGAGCCTACTCTGACACAGCGCTATCGCCACCAATTCTCACTTACAGTAGGGTTCACCTTGGCCTGCATGCTAGGGGTTTGACAAATGTATAACAACACCAGCTCAACGTTATAGAATCACACAAATTAGTTTCCCCATCCTAAAGATCCTGTGTGGCCTACCTCCTCACCCCTCCCTCCTGGCACCCACAGATTTTTTTTTTTTTTTACTGTCTCCATAGTTGTGCCTTTTTCAGAATGTCCTATAGTTGGAATCATGTTACAGCATTTTGAGATTGGTGTATTTCCCTTAATAATATGTATTTAAGTTTCCTCCATGGCTTTTCATGCCTTGTTAGCTTGTATACTTTAAATATATTTTACTGATTTTTTTACAGATAGGAAGGGAAAGGGATAGAGAGTTAGAAACATCGATGACAGAGAAACATTGATCAGCTGCCTCCTGCACACCACCCACTGGGGACGTGCCTGCAGCCAAATACATGCCCTTGACTAGAATCGAACCTGGGAACCTTCATTCCGCAGGCCGACGCTCTATCCACTGAGCCAAATCGGTTAGGGCAATAACTCGTATATACTTTACAACTGAACAATATTCCTTCGTCTGGGTATACCACCGTTTATTCACTCACTGAAGGACATCTTTGTTGCTTCCAAAGTTCTGGTAATTATAAGTAAAGTTACTACAGGGAAGAGGAGGGGACAGATTACCAGGGAGAACCAACGACTTAGATAGTGCTTTATTTCCTAAACTACAGGAAAAATAAGCAGGTGATTATTATATGGATCTTTATACTTTTTAGCATGTTTTAAAATGATGCTTTATATAATAGAATATTTATGTGACAAGGATTAGAAAATATAAACTACTAAAAAATAATTTTAGGGGTGGGGGAAAAATAAAATAAAAAATAATTTTAAAATAAGTTACTATAAACATTTGTATGCAGGTTTTTGTGTGGACACAAGTTTCCAATTCATCTGGGTAAGTACGGTGGAGTGTGATGACTGGATCGTATGATAAGAGTGTGTTTAGATTTTGTTGGTGGGGGGGGGTCCCAGAACCCACTACCTGGACCCTCTACCTCCTTGACCTCCTTTGCTCTGGCTGCCAGGCCAGGAAGAGGCCCAGCCTTCCTGCACAAAAGCAAGCTTTGAAGCTGGAGGGAGGGAGTGAGGAAGGAGGGGTCACCTGGTGTGTACTTTTGGATTATTTCTCAGAAATCTGCTCTTCCTCTTCCTCCTCCTCTTCCTCCTCCTTCTCTTCCGACACCACTGCAACCAGGCGGCAGCTGGGGGAGCCACCTGTGAGCCAAGCTGAGTTGTGGGGAGGAGTGGGGAGAAGGGACCTCTGCTCCCCCTCTCTGAGCCTCAGTTTTGGCATCTGGAACAGTGGTCACCAACCGGTGGACTGTGAGGTCTCAAAGGTTGGCAACCGCTGATCTAGACTATGGGCATGACAACCCAGATGCTGGCTCCTGTCAACCCAGGTGCTCCAGGAAGCGGAGGTCAGGCTGGACTCCTCAGGGGGAAGGCCTGGGAGGTGAGGGCGGGGCTGGGGCGCACGCTGCCTCATCCTGCAGCTGGTAACCTGGTGGAGTCCCGCTGTTTGGGGCGAGGGCCTTATGTGGAGAATGCCCTGCCTCCCCTCCCTGTCGGTGGCTCAGATTATTTTTCCTGGGTCTGGCTTCTGCCACCTGTCTCCCTGGCAGATTTTGTTTTACCTGGAAGATAAATTGATGGGAGGTCTGCAAACTGGCTAACTTCCTGCATTCGCTCTGTGAGACGTGGCTCTGCCCCTGTGCCGCCGCCTCATCCAGGTCCCTCATGCCACCCTGCCTGCCTCGGTGGCAGCATCTCTCATCCCCTGGAGCCCCATGCAGCACAGCACCCTCAGCGCTCCCTGCAGTCTGAGCCCCAGCCTGCAGCTCCAGGGTCCTTAAGCCAGGCTGGGAGGGGCCGGTGGGGTGACCCCTTGGACAGTGGGTGTAGACACCAGGTGGGCACTTTGCCCACCCTACCTCACCCACCGCCCCTCCCAGATGTCCTGAGCATCAAGTCTGTGCTGCTGTCCAGCTCCTGGAGGGCTCGGCCTGCGCAGTGCGGCCACCAGACAGGACCCTCTGCAGAGTGGCAGGCAGAACAGGCCTCTCCGGGCATCTGGATGCCCACCTGGCCCCAAAGCCCTCCTTCAGCCTCCCACCTGCCCCTTCTAAAGGGTAACCAGCTGTGGTTTCAGCCCAGCCCAACCCAGCCGCCTGCCTTGGGAGGAGGCGGCAGAGGCTGTCGCCATCTGCTGTCCCGTTTCTGTTACTGCAGAAGGTAAGGGTCATCCCTGTCGCCCAGCCAGTCCAGCACATCATTCCCATTTCACAGCCCAGAGCCATTTGCTTTTCTTCAAAAGCAGAAAATTTGCTTTTCTTCATTGCTGCCTGTAGGTGAGAGTTATTTGTCCCATTACTGTCAGCTTTAATCCAAGTAACTGCCTGCCAAGCTTCTCCAGTGTTCTTTCTCCTTTTGCAATTAGTATGTATCCCTTTCCTCACCAAACTTTCAAGTGATTCAATTATTTGTATTAGTACAGATTCATGGATCCTATTTTATTCAATGAGATGTAATCTAATGCTTTCATCACACACACACACACACTTTTTTTTTTTTTTTAAATCTTTACATGAGGATTGAAAAATGAAACTCCAACCAAGCTACCCTCTCAGGGTTGTCATCACATATTTTTTTTTAATATATTTAATTTTTTACAGAGAAGAAGGGAGAGGGATAGAGAACCAGAAACATCAATGAGAGAGAAACACTGACCAGCTGCCTCCTGCACACCCCTTACCGGGGATGTGCCCACAACCAATGTACATGTCCTTGACTGGAATCAAACCTGGGACCCTTCAGTCCGCAGGCCGATGCTCTATCCACTGAGCCAAACAACTTTCAGCTGTCATCACATATTTTGATTCTCAAATTGTCCCAGATTTTAATAGTGGTTTTGTGTACTTTTTTTTTTTTAATATATTTTATTGATTTTTTACAGAGAAGAAGGGAGAGAGATAGAGAGCCAGAAATGTTGAGAGAGAAACATCGACCAGGTGCCTCCTGCACACCCCCCTCCAGGGATGCACCCACAACCAAGGTATTGTACATGCCCTTGACCGGAATCGAACCTGGGACCTTTCAGTCCGCAGATCGAGCTCTACCACTGAGCCAAACCGGTTTCGGCGGTTTTGTGTACTTTTGACATGTTCCTATTGCTGAGTACTTCCTTCTTTCTGGAACAAAATGATTTCTCTCGTATTTTTCCTGCGTAGACCTGGAATTACCCATTTCTCCAAGGGGCTCTGGTTTCTTTTATTGGAGAATCAAGGCCTTTGTGGGCTGAGCTAGGGAAAACACATATTCTCTGCATGGATACATACTAGCATATATATTTACTTACATTAAAATCTGCATTTATTTAGTTTATACCGATACCTTAACTCTGCTGGGTTCATTTTTGTTTAATTGATTTTTTACAGAGGAAGGGAGAGAGATAGTCAGAAACATCGATGAGAAACATTGACCAGCTGCCTCCTGCACCCCCCCCACTGGGGACGTGCCCACATCCAACACACATGCCCTTGACCAGAATCGAACCTGGGACTCCTGTCTGCAGACTGACGCTCTATCCACTGAGCCAAACCGGTTTTGGCAAGGTTCATTCTTTTTTTCCCTTTTCTGTATTTGTAATTTCATTCTCTATTAGCTCCCATTATCTTCAATATCCCACCTACCCAGATTCCCTTTTTCACCCTGCTTAGACTCCAATACCCCTCCCTACACAAATCTATTCCCTCTCCTTTGTTTTTTTTTTTAAAGAAAGCAACTATACTAGGTGATGGGTACAGAGGGGTTATTATCCATCCTTTTGCTTGAAATTTCAAATAAAAAATCCACAAAGGACTTGTATGTATGCTGCATGCATATAAGCCTAACCATGGACAACAGGAGGGTGGGGACATGTGGGGAGGGGTTTGGGATGGGAATGGGGGGAATGAGGACAAATATGTGATACCTAATCAATAAAGAAATTAAAAAATAAATAATCCACTTAAAGGTTTGCAGATTACTGGACTTTATTAAGATGTAATCACTGCTAAGTACATAGAAGCAACTTGCCTAACCAAAATCCATGAGGTGTTCACATGAACTTGCAGTTACACAAATAAGAAACAAATGGCATCTTCAAAACCACAAGGAACTCAAGGGTGATTAATCTGCATATTTATTTCAAGCTGCTGAAGAGTTTGTGGGCCACCTAGAAGGAGGAAAGAAAAGAAGTCATTAATTGGCAGCTTTAATGTCATGGCTTACAGGGTTCTGTATGACCTAGACTGGTCCTGTCCCTTCTCTCATGATTCCCCTTCTCACATACTCACACCCCTCCTGAGCCACAGTGAACTCCCTGTTACCTGAATCTCCCTTCTACCTGGAACTCTCTTTTCCACTTGCTTTCATCTTTTTCTTTAAAACTTAAGTTACTATGAAAGCCTTCTCTAAATAAGCCCTATTTCCACACAAATCTGTTCCTCCGTCTTCCCCACAGAAATGTATACCTCCCATATCATAGTGCTTATCAATTCCACAAATATACAATTCTAAATGCCAGGTATCGTTCTAGGTGCTGAGTTACAAAGGTAAACACAATCTCTCTGCCTCTTATGGATGGAACTTGGAGATAACAAAGAAATATAATATACACATAAGGTCACTTCTGAAAGTGATAAATCCTGAGGAAAGTAAAAAGATGCATCTTTAAATTCTGGGTCAGTGAGACCACCCTAAGATGGTTAAACTCAGAGACTTACCAATTTACTAACTGTTCTCTGGCTCATAATGAAAAAGAGACCCATCTCACTCCCAGATGTTGATCTAGTGCTTTTGCTCATAAATATAACCATTTTTAACAATACATTTTTGTGGTATTAAGTACATTCATACTGTCCTGCCATCATTAATCTCTAGATTCAACTGAAACTCTGTACCAATTAAATAATAATTCTCCAATTTCTCTTTCCTCAAACCTTGGCAACTCCCATTCTAGTTTGTCTCTATCAATTTGACTACTTTAGGTGGGTATCTCATATAAGTGGAATGGTATTTGTCCTCTGTGATGGATTCACTTAGTATGTCTTTAAATTTCCTATTTTGTTTATCCATCTATTAACGAACACTTGGGTTGCATCCACCTTTTGGATATTGTGAATGCTGCTATAAACATGCATGCATAAATATCTTTTTCAAATCCTTGAAAAAAGTCTCAGTTCTTTTGGGTATTTACACTGAAGTGAAACCGCTGGATCAATACAAAAATTCTATGTTTAGAGTTTGGGTAAAGTGCTTGATTTCCTTTTTTTTTATTTTTGAGAGGGAAGGAAGAGACAGAACAGATTTGCTGTTCCACTTATTTATACGTTCATTGGCTAATTCTTTTTTTTTTTTTAAATATATTTTATTGATTTTTTACAGAGAGGAAGGGAGAGATATAGAGAACTAGAAACGTCGATGGGAGAGAAACATCGACCAGCTGCCTCTTGCACACCCCCTACTGGGGATGTGCCCACAACTCGGGTACATGCCCTTGACCAGAATCGAAACTGGGACCCTTCAGTCCGCAGACCGACGTTCTACCACTGAGCCAAACCGGTTTGGGCTTTTTTTTTTTTTTTTTTTTTTTAAGGTATGTTGTTATTGATTTCAGAGGGAGGAAGGAACAGGGAGAGAAAGAAACATCAGTGATGAAAATCATTGATTGGCTGCCTCCTGCACACCCCCTACTGGGGTTGAGCCTACCACCTGGGCTTGTGCCCTGCCCAAGAATCGAATTGTAATCCTCTGGTCCATAGATCGATGCTCAAACCACTGCTCAATGGCGGGCAGCTGGCTGATTCTTACATGTGCCCTGACGAGTGAAGGACCCCGCCACCGTGGTGTATAAGGATGACTCTCTCACCAACTGAGCCACCAGGCCGGAGCCTTGATTTCGTTTTATTGCCAGAGAATATTTCACTATATGGATATATCAGTTCATGGACACTTACAGTGTTTCTACATTTTGGCTATAAAGAATAATGCTTCTGCTGAGCCAGTGTGGTTCAATGGTTGAGCATCTACCCATGAACCTGGAGATCACAGTTCGATTCCCAGTCAGGGCACATGCCCACACTGCAGGCTCGATCCCCAGTAGGTGGTGTGCAGGAGGCAGCTGATCAATGATTCTCTCTCATCACTGATGTTTCTATCTCTCACTCTCTCTCCCTTCTCACTCTGAAATCAATAAAAACATGTGTGTGTGTGTGTGTGTGTATATATATATATATATATATATATATATTTTTTTTTTAAATGCTTCTATGAAAATTTGTGTTTTTATGTAGACTTTTTTAAAAATATATTTTATTGATTTTTTTTACAGAGAGGAAAGGAGAGGGATAGAAAGTTAGAAACATCGATGAGAGAGAAACATCGATCAGCTGCCTCTTGCACACACCCCCACTGGGGATGTGCCTGCAACCAAGGTACATGCCCTTGACCAGAATCGAACCCAGGACCCTTCAGTCCTCAGGCTCTATCCATTGAGCCAAAACGGTTTCGGCTGTAGACATGCTTTCATTTCTCTTAGGTATATACCCGAGTAGAACTGATGGGTGACTCTATCTTTAATCTTTTGAAAAATGAGTTTCCTACAGGCTTTACCAATTCACATCCCATCGGCAGTGTTTGAGGTTTCCAATTTCCCCACATAGGCCCATACTTGTGACCCACTTTTTTGTTAGGAGTCAACCTAGTGCAGCAGTTGCTAACCAGTGGTCCGCGAGGTCCAAGAGGTTGGAGACTGCTGATCTAGCGGCTGTGAAGTAGTATCTCAGTGTGGTTTTGATCTGCATTTCCCTGATAGCTATGGTATTGAACATCTTTTTTTTTTTTTTTTTAATATATTTTATTGATTTTTCACAGAGAGGAAGGGAGAGAGATAGAGAGCCAGAAACGTCCATGGGAGAGAAACATTGACCAGCTGCCTCCTGCACACCCCCTACTGGGGATGTGCCCGCAACCAAGGTACATGCCCTTGACCGGAATCGAACCTGGGACCTTTCAGTCCGCAGACCGACGCTCTACCACTGAGCCAAACCGGCTTCGGCTGAACATCTTTTCATAATGCTTATCAGCCAACCAGTTTTAACATAAGCAACCATATCAAACTTTGCCTACCCTATAACTTATTATTATTTTAATGTATTTTATTAGATTTTTTTAGAGACAGAGGGAGAGTGTACCTATCCTATAGAAAATAACTTATTATTATATGTCAGAAAGCCAAACAAGTTTACTAAAAAAAAAAAAAAAATCCTTTTTGGACCAACTGCTATGTAAAAGACACACTGGAGGATATAAATTGTTTTAAAGAACAGCTGTTACTTAAAAATACAAAATCCAGCTTCCCCACTTTTTAGCAGTACAAGTTGGGATATCGTTTATCTTCTCTGAGTCTCGGTTTCTTATCTGTAACATGGGGGTGATATCTGGCTCAAGTGAAAGTGGTAGGATTACGTAAGATTACGTATGTCAAGTGCCCAGTGCTGTGCCTGACGTATATTGGGCCACGATAAATGCTAGGGTGAAAAGATTGTCAGAACCAAGTCTTCCCGGCCCCTGTAAGCTTCCCCCTCTCGACCGGAGGCTGACTTACACAGTGGTCCCTTGCATGCAGGAAGTCAAAGAGCTCCTCCGTGCAGTCCTCCTCCGTCTGTGACCTGGAGGAAACGCGCTCATCGCAGAGCGCCAGCCGCTCCCGAGCCTTCACACATTTCTCCAACTGCTCGCAATGCTCTCTCACGGTGGTCAGGGGGTCCTGATGGAGAAACAAACAAACCAGAAAACAAAATGGGGTTTCAGGAGGCGATCTACAAATCATATGCTTTGATTAATACAACCACTAAACCAAGGTGCTGCCTAATTACCATGCAGAAGGCTAGCTGGCAGAGCCATGCTGCCACCAGAAATGGCAGAATAGGGTCTCTCATTCAATTCTGATGCTAAGAAGTAGGAAAAAGGTTCACATTTCTGCCTTCCAAGGCTGCCAGTATGTGCTGAGAGCCTCAGTCCTATCTGAAATAAGACGATAAAGGAAACCTGGCCAAACTTGAAGTAGATCTATAGGAGGCCTGACTTGTTAACATAGCATTTGGGATTATGTAATGTCTGTGAATTTCAATCTGACAGCAAGGCCTATCCATCCCAGCTAGAAAGGCAGTGTTAACATAGAGAAGGGTCGCCCAGGGAAAGATCCTTTCAGAATTCTTTATTAAACCACAAAGACAGAGTGCCAGGCTCTCAAAATGCTGCTGTGCTCCCTGACACAACTGGAGAAGCCCCAAACCCAGAAAGGACCAGCTTCCCAGGCCACACCCCAAACACTCCACTGCATAGGAAGCAAAGCCTTCACCACTCCCACTCTCTCCGAGCTTCAAACACAAAGACTCTTAAAATGGCTTCAGAGTTTTAGGAAGCTCAACCTTCCTTTTATTGTGACGGTTCCAAAACAAAGACAGGTCTTACCACTAATTCCTCCTCCTCTTCCTCCTGCAAAAGGAAAACAAAATTAATGTTAGCAGCATTTTTATGACATATGTATTCCCAATCATATTTATCTTGTAATTATTGATGACAGACATTACATTAACCATGTTTTAAAATTTCTGTATTTTATGATGTTTTGACATTTTAGGGGCCCTGCCAATCCTAGAGAGAGGCCCCTCCCAGGGCAGCTAATTTCTAGGGAGTGCAACAACTCGCCTGGGGACATACCTCTCATATGTAAAACAACCAATCCAAATACCTAACCAACAACTACTTACTTAGCTAACTCACCCACACTACACCAAATATTGCCCCTGCCCTAACCACCCCAGGGCCTAACAACTAGGGACCACCCCCTAGCCCAGAAGCCTCAGAAACGATTCTATCCAATCCTAAACTTGCTAAAGCTTACCTACTCCTCCCCTTAGAAACCAAGGCGCTCTCTCCTTTCCCTGCTTCTTCTGCTCCTGAGTGGTCTAGGCACTTCTCTACGTGGCCCTATGTGGTATGGCCTTACTACTTTTAAGTTCTTTGGTGAACTATCTATAATAATAAAAGCGTAATATGCTAATTAGACCAGACAGATGAAAAACCTTCCAGATGACTTCTAGACAAAGCTGGAGCTGCCAGGGCCGAGGGCAGCCACTGTGGATGCAAGGGCTGTGCCCCTGCACAAATTTCGTGCATCGGGCCTCTAGTAAGTAATAAACTCTTCTTCCAAAAACAATCCTCTCAATGTCTGTAAGCTTACCATACCGTGTTAAAACAAATCCTGGGTACACTTCAACAAAGACATACTATCTCACTTTCATTAGCAACGACCTAAAGCAGCGGTCACCAAGGGTGGCCCACAAGGCCCGAAAGGTTGGCGAATGCTAAGAATTCACAACACTATTAAGTGTATAAAGCACTCTCATATGATTTGGTTAATCACAACAGCGCTAAGGGACTTCCAGTCGAGAGATAACACTAATTAGACATTTTCTGATATAAATTCAAGCTGCCGGATGTTCATATGGAACATTAAAAAAAGTATTTTGTTCTGCCCTAACCAGTTTGGCTCAGTGGATAGAGCGTTGACCTGAGGACTGAAGGGTCCCAGGTTTGGTTCTGGTCAAGGGCATGCACCTTGGTTGCGGGCACATCCCCAGTAGGGGGTGTGCAGGAGGCAGCTGATTGATGTTTATCTCTCATTGATGTTTCTAACTCTCTCCCTCTCCCTTCCTCTCTGTAAAAAAATCAATAAAACACATATTTTATAAAAAAATATTAAAGAAAGTATTTTGTTCTAAATTCTGGTGAGTCCCATTATTACTAGAAATAGCTAAATTTAGTCCTTACATTCTAAAACCAAGTTAGGAGAAAAACTAACATTTTTTCCTAGATTATGAACTTTTGAATTGTGAATATGAAAATGGCCAAACCAACACTCTTCTTTAGCCAGAGCTTAAACTAAAGATGGTTACAGCTGCTACTTTTTGGCTTGCAGAACTCCCAGGGCTCTAAGTAGACTATCAATATAAGATGTCTGCATGTCTCCATCCACAAGCTTGGAAACACCAGGCCCTTCCTATTTATTTCCGATTCTGGTGCACAGTCTCAAGATTAGTTTTCTTTCTTCCAAAGAGAACAATATCAAAAAAGATTCCCTAAGGGAGCATCAGCATAGGCCTAAATCTGGGGCAGAAGAGTCTATTTGATCAGTATTTCAACCTGTCATGCATGTGTCAATTTTTGGGAGAAGGGAAAGTGTAGAGAGTGCCTGGGAAGGCACAAATGCATTTCTTTCTTTTTTTAAAAAAAATATATATATTTTAATTAATTTTTTACAGAGAGGAGAGAGGGAGGGTCAGAAACCTCGATGAGAGAGAATCATCGATCAGCTGCCTCTTGCACAACCCCCATTGGGGATGTGCCCTTGACCAGAATTAAACCCGGGACCCTTCAGTCCACAGGCTGACGCTCTATCCACTGAGCCAAACGGGTTTCTGTGAAACCAGGACCTTTCAGCCCGCACATAATCTCCTTTGTCTTGACATTTAGTTAGACTTCCTATTTTTTTTTTTGCTGTATAAAATAAACTCGCTGTATTGGCTCTGGGTCCCTGTCCCTGTCAAAGGACTGTGGTCCCATCCAGCCCCAGCTTTTTCCTTCCATCTCTGTGTCTGTCTTTTTCTTTCATTTTCTCAATCCCCAGCAGCCCCTACTCAGGAACCAGGCCAGTCTCTAGCCGTGTTGGACATGGAAACCAGAGAAATATTTACAGGGAATACTTCCTGTAAAGAAGGCATAGAAGGAAATAAAAGAACTAGCTCAGCCATCCCTCAATGTCTCCAAAATTCCAACACAATCTGGCTCATTCTCTACCTGCCCTTCAGAAAGGACCAAAACAAAGCCCATGACAGCTGGGAGGGGTAAAGGAGTTCAACTGTAACCCAGGCCATTTATTCCCACAAATGGCAAAGGCCTCACCTAAACATGAAGATGCTGCCCTAGCCCAGTGGCTGGCAAACTCATTAGTCAACAGAGCCAAATATCAACAGTACGACGATTGAAATTTCTTTTGAGAGCCAATTTTTTTAAACTTAAACTTCTTCTAACGCCACCTCTTCAAAATAGACTCGCCCAGGCCGTGGTATTTTGTGGGAAAGCCACATTCAAGGGGCCAAAGAGCCGCATATGGCTCGCGAGCCGCAGTTTGTCGACCGCGGCCCTAGTCGGTTTGGCTCAGTGGTAGAGTGTGGGCCTGTGGACTGAAGGATCCTGGATTTGATTTCAGTCAAGGGCCCATGCCCAGGTTGTGAGCTGGATCCCTAGTAGGGGGCGTGTCATTGATGTTTCTATCTTTCTCTCCCTTCCTCTCTGAAATCAATAAGAACATTTAAAAATAAACATAAAGAGTTATTTAGGAGGTAAAATTCTAGTTTTCCATTAAATAAGGTTTCTTGACTTTGCTCTTTAAATAAAATCCATACTAGCCGAGGCTGGTTTGGCTCAGCGGTAGAGCATCGGTCTGCGGACTGAAAGGTCCCGGGTTCGATTCCGGTCAAGGGCATGTACCTTGGTTGCGGGCACATCCCCGGAAGGGGGTGTGCAAGAGGCGGCTGGTCGATGTTTCTCTCTCATCGACGTTTCTAGCTCTCTATCTCTCTCCCTTCCACTCTGTAAAAATTCAATAAAATATATTTAAAAAAAAAAATAAATAAATAAATAAATAAAATCCATACTAAAAGTATCTTTAAAAAACAAATCACATTCTGCCTGAGTTTAGAAACCAGAAATTAATTATCTTAGGAGCAGGACCTTTACGTCATTCCCCTATTAGCAATACTATTACATGAATTGTGCTGTGTCTTTGGTAATTTTGTGACAAAGGTATCATGGCTTGTTTTGGAAAAACAAATCCAATTACAAGTCTGGTTATGGAATACTTCCTGTAAAATTTCCAGTCAATGAGAAAAACCAACATCACACGAACTAAAAAGATTTAATCTCTCAGAAGACCTCCATTTTCTTAAATTTAAAACTAACTACTTATTTAATTTTTCTTTCTCATCTACCACTGCAGTGAGCCCTACTGAAGAGTCTAATATTCTCCCTGAACTTCCTAAGGCTGGCTCCACATCTTTCTGGTTCTCTTTCTGAAAATAATAAGACTAGGAAAAATTATGGGATAAACTAGTTTCTAACTAATCTGAACCCATAAGCACAAAACTGACAGAAGACAGGACATGTGATTGGAAACAAACGCTAGCTGGCTTCTGGACGGCTGCAGAGCATTGGGGCTAAGTCTTAGCTCTGAACCTCCTCTCGGTTCAGTTCCTGGCTCCGGGATTCACGGGCTGTGTGTCCTTAGACAAGATGCTAACCTCTCTACGCCCGACTCCTCCTCTGTAACACGGCAGTGCTAGTAGCTACTACCTCATAGGATGACTGTGTGGCTTAAACGAATTAGCACACTTAGAGCACTTGAAATGGTAAGCAGTCAATCATTATCAGCATTCTTACTCTGGAAAAGAACACATTCCTACATTGTCCCCCAAAAAAAGGTACCTTCCCCCAACCCCCTCAAAGGAAAAGAAACCATTTTTTTCACAGAAACGAGTGGAAAGGCAAATCTCTGGAACCTCCACAGAAGATGTGGCAGCTGCTCCTGACCTGAGCTGCTTCCCCAAACACGTCAAATCAAGACACCCGACTGACTGAAAATATAGGTAGCATTTTAATGGTTTTTAAGTGTATGTATATATATATATATATATATTTTTTTTATTTCAGAGAGGGAGATGGAGAGATAGCAGCATCAATATTGAGAGGGAATCCGTTGATCGGCTGCCTCCTGCCCGCCCCCTACTGGGGACCAAGCCCGCAACCCAGGCATGTGCCCTTGATCGGAATCGAACCCGGGACCCTCCGGGCCGCAGGCCGATGCTCTATCCACTGAGCGAACCGATCAGGGCTATAGGTGGTATTTTTACAAGAGTAGTCAACACAGCATTTTCGCTTTCGTTAAACCTTCACCATATCCATAGACGAGGAAGGTCGAGGCCCAAAGACTCTTCACCTCCTTGCCCAAGGTCACTCGGGGGGTTCTGGGGGCCAAGGGAACCCGCTCTCCCTTCCCTGCAAACTCCGGGGGGAGGGGGGTGGAAGCAGGGCCATGAGGGCCCGGCGTTTTGGCGGGCTGGGTCCTGACCCTCGACCGCCGCCTCGCCTCACCTCCTTGGGGTCTCCGGACCCGGTCAGCATCCTGCGCTCGTCCTCCAGCCCCATGTCCGGCTGCGGTTCTGGATTGAACAAGAGCGACAACAGCAGCGCCTACTCCACTTCACAATCCAGAAGGACTCGCAAGGGTCACTCGCCGGATATCCGGCGGCCTGGCCGGAAGTGCGGCAGACTCCTCGCAGCCCCGAACACACGCTCAGATTGGCACGTACCAACCGTCCGCAGGCAGGGCTCAGGGGGAGCCGGTCTTCCCACCTGAGAAGGATTCACTAAAAAATGTCTCTTTCGTCCAGCCAGACCCACATAGGTTGACGTAGATGTTTATCTGAAATATCACCTTCCCAGAAACGTTGTAAGTATGAAGATCTGCTCGCCGCTCCTGTAAGCGCCGTTCTCCGTCTCACCCACATTTGCGGATGAACCCGTCCTAACTGCTGACCTTTTCAAGATGGCGGCCGGCGGCGGCCGCCCCCGGGCTCGCGCACCTCCCCAAGATGGCGGCGCCCGAGGCCTGGCGCGCCCGGAGTTGCTGGTTCTGTGAGGTAGCGGCGGCAACGACCATGGAGGCCACGTCCCGGGAGGCGGCGCCAGCGAAGAGCTCGGCCTCGGGCCCCAGCGCTCCCCCCGCCCTGTTCGAGCTGTGCGGGCGGGCGGTGAGCGCCCATATGGGGGTTCTGGAGAGCGGGGTGTGGGGTAAGTCGCGGGGTGAGGGGCTACCTCCGGCAGCGAGCGGGGGCGGCCCGGCGGCCGGGGGGCGCGGGGGGCGAGGCCGGGAGGCCCGGGGCAAGGCCCAGCCCGGGGCGCCGGGCGCCGGGCCGTGTGGTCGGAGCATGGATTCGGTGTCGGACTGACTGGACCGGGCGGAGGGAAGACGGGCACCGCGCCGGCAGGTGGACCCGCTCCGCGGCCTGGCCGGGGGCGCGGGGGGCGAGGCCCGGAGGCCCGGGCCGGGGCGAAGGCGGCGGGGCTCGGACCTCAGAGGCCGGACTGGCGGGCCGGTTCGCGGGCGCCGCGCTGACACTGGCGCCGGACCGGGCAGCGGAGGCTCGGATGCCGAGCCGACGGGCAGGGATGGCCCTGCCGTTTGGGGGCGGGGGCCGAGGCGGGGAGGCCCGGCCTGAGGCTAGGAGGCCCGGCCCGGGGCCACCCAGGCTGATTGACAGCGCGGAGCGTCCGCGCTCTGCCCGACACCCATGGGTGCTGCGACCCCGGAGGCCAAGCCGATGGGAGAGGGCAGCCCACGGGATGGAGGCGGGAGGAGGGCCGGGGCCGGGGGAAGAGGCCGAAGGGCCTGGGGTGCCGAGGCCTGTGTGACGGCCCGGGGCGGAGGGGGGCGAGCTGAGGTCGGGGGGCCTCCGGGCCGAGCTGATGGAGCGACGGGCGGACGGGCGGACAGGCCGGGCCGGGAGCGCCCGAGGCCGCTCGGACCGGCCGGAGGGCCGGGCAGGGCCGAGCGCGGGCAGCGGGAGGCCCGGAGGGAGCGGTCAGCAATCCCGGGAGGCCCCTTTGACGGACGGGCGGGAAGGGCCCCGGAGGCCTCGGCGGGGCCGCGGCCCGGGTGTCCCGCGCTGGGAGGGGGCGCCGCGCCGCTCGGAGGCCCCGATGCGAGTGGGAGTGGAGGGAGGAGGCCCCGGGCCTGAGGGCGGCGGCGCCCCCCGGGCCCGGCTGGGGTGGAGGCCGGCGGCCTGGGGCGCGCGGATGCGGGGCCGGGGAGGACGACGCGGACAGCCTCGCTGAGGGGCCGGAGAGCGTGGCAGGCCGCGGTGGGCCGAGTAACGGAGGGGAGGAGGCCTGCAGCCCGTGGGCACTCGGAGGCCTGGCTGAGGGGTGGGCACGCCTGGCCGCAGCCCGGCCGCTGGTGAGTAAAACTCGGGTGGGCATCGCGGGGACTGACGGCGGGAATGGAAGAGAGCAAAGCGAGGGCCCCGGGAGGACAGGCCTGCCCGCGCAGGGGACAGGAGGCCCGGGGCCTGACAGGCGGTGGCTGAGGGGTGGGGTTGAGGCCTGGGCTGAAGTTGGTGTCTATCACAGGCCAGGCCAGGCCCAGGCCTAAGGGGGAGGGGTGGGAGAGGAGGCCCTAGGCCTGGGCAGGGGGGTTCTGCAGAAGGCCTCAGGAGAGGTGGGGGTGTCTCTGCCTGGAGGAAGGCCCTGCTAAGGTCAGGATGGATGGCTTGACGGCCTGGGATGGGGCTTTGGGTTATATTCTGAGGAGGATGTGGAGAAAAGGCCCCGGAGGATGGGTCTTTTTCGGGGGGTGGGGACCCCCTAGGAATAAGCCCCCAGGCTGTGGAGAGTGGTTAAGGAGGCCCAGGGAGTGGGAAGGCCCTGGTGTGGGGGGGGGGGGGTCGGGTCCTGAAGAGGCCCGTGTCTTTATGTCCAGGGGGGAGGCCGTGGAATACCTCAGGCCTAGTGGGGGAGGGGATTGTGGAGCCTCTGTGCCAAAATCTAAGAGAAGGGTCAGGCTGGCCCACAGGAAACAGGAGGAAAGTCTCCGCGGAGTGGGCAGGGGGTGCAGGAAAGTGCTGGGGCAGGTGGAAGAGGCGGCTGGGATCCGGCTGTGTCAGCCTGGAGCTTCTAGGATACCAAAAGCCATGAGAAAAGAGGGCTCAGTGTGCAGGCCCGGTCTGAAGGCCCCGGGTTAAGAAGAGGAAGCATTAAAGGTGTAGGCTGGAGAGAAGAAGGACGAGCCTGGCTTAAGAAGAATGAAGAAGGGAAGAGAGGAGTGTGTGGATGATAGGGGCTCTGAGAGTGGATGGCTAACTGGGGAGTAGATTGGAGGAAGAGCTCCATGGCCTGCGCCAGGTAAATGGTCACACAGGGAAGCTGGATCTCCAGGCCTCTTAGAGGAGCCAAGGAAGAGGCCTGCTGAGCAGTGCTGTTTGGGAGGGAGGTCTCAGTGTGGCCTGAACAACCAGGAAAGGCTTCCCGGAGGAGGTGAACTTTTTTTACTTTGTGGAGGAAGTGAATAGAAATAGCAGAAAAGTATACAATGAGGAAACTTAAGTAAAACAGGTATATGATACCTTGAATGCCAATATATGGGTTGGATTTGAAATGCAATAGAGAACCTACATTAGTGTAATAGCATAGGGAATTAGTGCTTTTATTCAGCAAGTACTTTGAGTACCCAGTATATACAAAGAATTGTACTAGGTTCTTAAATACAAGATTCATTTATTCTACAGATAAATATAAAAAGAGATATTAAATGGAAGTTTTTAAAGATTTTCATTAGTTATGGTATACTCCCAAGTTCTTAAACTTATTCTTGGCTGGACAGAGATGCTGTTGACAGAATAAGAATAGTAATTGCCAACATTTAGTGAGCTTATTATGGCCAGCATGGCCTTAAAAAGATTACAAGCATGATCTTTAATTTTCACAACAATGTTATAAGGTAGTTATCTCTGTTTTAAAATTGAGGAAATTTAGGTTTAAAGACATTAATTTGCATGGATTCATAATTAAGCAGTACAACCAGCATTTCATCCAGTTTTGTGCAACTCTAGGGACCAAACCAATTAGCCATAATACTGTAATGCCTCTCAGATCTAGGGAAGTCAGCAAGTAAGTTTTGATTTTAAGACATTGAATTTTGAGTATAGAGCCTAACTATTTCTATTTTTCTTAGGAGAGTACTAGTTTTGGACACAGTGGGTGCCCAAAGAATGGAAGTAGCCAACCTGGAAGAATGGGAAGGGAATTCAGGAAAGGCTTAATAAAGTGCATGTGATACTTGAAAGATGAGTAGTTGTTATTCAGAAAGTGACAAGGATATTCTTGATGGGGAGAACAGTTTAAGAAAGTGAATCTCATGTACAGAGGCAGAAAGCAGGTTAACACCTTAGATAAGTGAAAAAAGTAGTTTAGTGTGGCTGAAGTTTAGTGTAGCAGACAAAGCAGGGAGCTGGAGAAGTGTGTAGGGCCCAGATTATGAAGGACTTACTTAATCACCCATATTCAACAGGACATTTAAAATATAGGATCATTCATTATGCTTGGACAGAAATAAAATGACCAGCTCCTAAATGAGCATATTAGCTTGCTTTGTGGGATTATCTCACCCTTGTAAATGTGTAGGGCCATGGAATTCTAGCTGCCAATAAGTGGCTAAAGATAAATGGACCAGAGTTTGAATTATCTTCAGGTTCGTGTCTATAGGTTCCATTTGTCAAAAGAGATATTTGCTCTTCTTTTTTCCACCCCCAATAGGATAAATAATGCTAAGAAACCTGGCAGAAAAAAGTAAATTTTGTGTTTTGGTTTGTTTTTTTTTAGCCCTCCCAGGCCCAATACTTCAAAGCATCTTACCTCTGCTCAATATATATTACTTGGAAAGGATTGAGGAAACTGCCCTCAAGAAAGGTGAGTGTCTTTCTCTCTCTTTCTCTGAATGATTGTAAGTAAGACACCATAATGTTTTTCAGGTAAATATTACACCTGATACTTATGTAAAACTTCAGGATTTTCCAAAAGTACCCTCACTTCTACTTTCTTATGTGATTCTTCAGTGCCCTGTAAAACATAAAACAAGTGTGTGATTCCTGGTATACTAATAAAAGTGAGACCACAGTCACACCACGATTAATAGTAAAACAAGACTAGGACCCAAATCTTCTTAATCTTTGTTTTTCTATTTTACCAAGTTACCTCTCAAACCCCACAATGGACACATCTGTTAAGAACTAATATTTATCTAACTCTGATGTGCCAAGTACTGTCCTAGGCACTTTCCTGAAGAAACTTATTAAATCTTTTCAACAGTTATGTGAAATAGTTATTATTAACTACATTTTACAGATAAGGAAACTAAGGTACAGAAAAATTAAGTAACTTGCCCAAGGTCACACAGCTAGAGTGTGGTTTGCTGATATTTAAACCAAGGCAGTATGTTTTTAGAGCCAGTTGCTCTTGTGAATCCAGAGGACGACAACATTAAAAGGCTGATATACTTCACTCATGGTGCCCGAGGAGCAGCCGAGTAAATGTGATATTTCTCCCTACAGGCCTCTCCACTCAGGCCATCTGGCGCCGACTATGGGATGAACTGATGAAGACAAGGCCTTCTGGTCTGGAAGTAAGTTAAGACACCAGGTAGAACTCTGGCCTGACTTTGCACAGTGAAAAGCAGGAGCAGTGCACAAACATAAGTTGTGTATGGGTAGAATGCAGCGGGGGATGGAGTGAATTTGGGAGGAGGGTTCTGATGGCTTATCACAAGATACCTTACCATTTGGCCTTTATCACTGACTTGTTCGCTCACCGTGTTTACAGGTGACTCAAAACAGAGAAAGCAGTGATAACAATGATGGCAGAACCCCAGTTCACAGAGGTCTTAACAGGCCTGGGGCAATGGTAAAACTTAAGATAAAATTTAACATGATAATCCAACTCTTTTTATTTTATTTTTATTGATTTCAGAGAGGAAGAGAGAGATAGAAACATCAATAATGAGAATCATTGATTGGCTGCCTTCTGCACACCCCCTACAGGGGATCAAGCTGCAACCCCAGGCATATACCCTTGACCAGAATGAACCTGGGACCCTTCAGTCTGCAGATTGATACTCTATCCACAGAACCAAACCAGCTAGGGCCAACTCTTCAGTTGAGTCTAAAAAATTCCAATTGGGTGACCTCAGGGTAGGAGATGGAGGGATCTGGCTTGTATGAAAAAATTAAGGCGTTTTAGTCAACAGTGTACTGAAACCACTTATATAGAGACTGTACCCTGAGCTGTGTGAACTAATGTAACTATAGACCAAAGGTCAAGGGAGAGAGTAGACCTGCCTGGCTCTGCAGTAGCCAGGCTACTCCTAAAGTATGGAGAAAGAAGTCAAAGCCACATCATGTGAGTCACACATGGAAGACTGGAGATGTTTTTCCTGAAAAAAGAGAAGACTTGGGGAACATGAACTGTTTTTAAATATTTGAATGGTTGTCTCATGAAAGAGGGATTAATTTACTTGTTCTGTGTGGAACTAAAGGAGGATAAATGTTTGCTAAACTAAATGTAGAACTTTTAAACTCTGTTTATTGGTGATGAAACATGAGAATTCCATTTGTAAGAAGCTTCCCATTTCTAAGTGTTCAGATAGATCCTAGATCACTATTTGACACAGGATATTGTAGAGGAAATTCAACATGGTAAAAGTTTGAACAAGATGAGTTTTAGGGCTCCTCTAACCCTGAGATTCTATTATTCATTGGTTCAGATATAACTCATTGGAGATCTCATTTAAGCAGAACTTTATTTTTTACTCTATAATTAGGTAACAGGACAAATTGAGTTCAATAAACATTTACAGAACTTACCACTTACCAGATTGTAGGCTAGATATTGGAAATACAGACACAATTCCTAATCTTAAGGAATTAACCAGTTTAGTGGGGAAATACATCATGTATGGTAGGATAAGTGGTGTGATAGAGAGTAGCAAGGAGACTGAGGAAAAAGAGGAAAACATCTTTTCTAGGAAAGAGTATTTGAACTGGGATTTATATGGTGAATGAGGCCAAATGACAAGGAAACCAGCTCTTATCAGGAACTGGAGGTTGCATTTCTGGGATGCACTGGGTTCAGTTATATTCAGCTCCATATCCTTCAGCCTTTTCACTTTCAGATTTGGACACAACCCCTGGAGTTCAGTGGGATGACACCAAGGCCTAACAAAATACTCAGGCACTATGTACAGGAATTAGCTCTTATTAGGAAGAGAATTGAATGTAAAAATATTAGAAAACAGTAACAGCTTCATGCAACCTTTCAGAAACATGAGGTTCACTTTGTTCCAGTGTTTCCAAAGCAGTATGGTTGACTAGCCAGTGGTGGAGATTGTGATATCTTTCTCTTGGGGAAAGCTTTTCCCCCCCAACATTAGCTTGAGCTTCCTGGAAAAAGAATGTATATTTGTTAAATTGTTTTTTTTTTGTTTCAGCTTTTCAGAAATTTAGGAAACCCCAGACTTGGTGGCCCAACAATCACCTAGACAGGGGTCCTGACTTGGAGCATATTCACTTATTCCAGAGGGTGTCTTCTTCTGCTTCCCACTTTTGCATGACAGTAACTTTCACTTCATTCATAATTCGAAAACACTTACTGAATGCCTGCTCAGTTCCAGGCACTGTGCTAGGTTCTAGCAATACAGTGGTGAGCAAGTTAGACATAGCCCCTGACTGCTTACAAAGCAATAGTATTTCTAACTGTGTAGTACTAGTGTGTAGGAAGAGATCTGTAGAGTACTATAGATATTCTGGAGACAAAGCAGTATGGAAATGAAGGATTATTCAATAAATGATTCTCTAATAATTGATTAACCATTTGGAAAAAATAGAGTCTCACTTTTCAGTACACTAAAATAATTTCTATATGGATTAAAGATTAAATTATAAAAAATAAAAACACAATACAACTAGAAAAGAATAAAGGTAAAAAAAAACAAAAAAAAATAAAAAAGAATAAAGGTTACTGGTGCTACAGAGTGCTAATTATTAAATGAGCAGGATCAAATAAGAAAACATGAACATATTTCACCATATAAAATGCCAAAACTATGAATACAATCTAAAAGATAAAAACTGGGAAAGCATGGTTGCAACAACATTTACAAATCAAAAGGATACAGAGAATAAGACAGAAGCCCCAGTGGAATAAAATGAGTAAAGATTTGGATAAGACAAAATATATAAAAATCTCCAATAAAGTGAAAAATGTTCAATCTCAATAATAAAAAAAGAGAAAGTAAAATTGTACTTCTTATATTGTAAAGTCTTGTTTTGATTTGATTTTGTTTTAAAAGGTAATTCTAGGGGTGGGTAAAACTTGCATTTTAATATGCTATTGGTGGGAGCAGAAAGTTACAACTTTCTTGGTGGGCAATCTGGTGATAATTGTCAAGAGTCTTTAAAATATTCTTTGGAAATTCTACTTATAATTTATAGTATATAAAAATTGAGATACTCATGAAAATTTATTTCCAGATGTTCATTACAGCAAAGTTTAATATAAAAAAGCTAGAAACAATTTAAATACCCAATAATGCAGGAATTATTAAACACTAGAGGTCCAGTGCATGACATTCGTCCACTGGGGGAGAGGTCCCTCAGCCCGGCCTGCACCCTCTCGCAGTCTGGGACCCCTTGGGGGATTTCCAACTGCCAGCAGTCTAAGTCAGCAGTCTTACATCCTCCAAGGAGTCCTTAGCACTGCTGCGAAAGTGGGAGGCTCCCGCCACCATTGTTGCATTCGCCAGCAGTGAGCCTGATTCAGGGCTTCTGGCTGAGCACAGTGACCACCAAGGAGCAGTTCCTGCATTGAGCGCTTGCTCCCTGGTAGTCATTGCACATCATAGTGACCAGTTGTTCCTTCGTTTGGTCAATTTGCATATTAGGGTTTTTTTTATATAGGCTAGTACATCCATATTTTCAAAATATTCATAAAGTCATTCTAAAAATATTTAAATATATGGGGTAAAAATGTTTAATGAAATGGTGCTATAATGTTAAAAACAACTTTGAAACTTCTGAATTGTCTCAGTGTTATAACAAGTATCTAAAGTTATTCACATACATATATGTACACTCCATAAAGTTGGTTTACACATGACTTTTTATTTTTATTGAATACAGAGAGGAAGAAAGAGGGAAACATCAATGATGAGAAAAAAGTCATTAGCTGCCTCCTGCATGCCCCCTACTGAGCCCCCAACCTGGGCATGTGCCCCTATGGGAAATCAAACCTCAACTTCCTGGTTCATAGGTCTATGCTCAATCACTGAGATAACCTAGCCAGGCTGCACATGATTTTTTGCTTCTTTATAATTCTACAAAAAAATATTTCTATTATCAGAAAGGCAACAGTGAACAATAGTTTAATAAACACTTGCCGGCTGAACAGTTTAGTACAAGAAAATATTTCACAATTCCTAACTTATACACACACTTCATCCGCCCCCCTCCCCTCTCAACTCTGCTTCCCCCCACCCCCAACCTGAGCTGCCAGCCCATTGTGCATAGGCCAAGGATTATGTTGGGGGCAAATATCATTTCCCCTGCTATCACTAAAATAAAAGTGTGTGTGTGTGTGTGTGTGTGTGTGTAAAATTTTTAAAATTTATTTCAAAGAGGAAGGGGGAAAGGGACAAGTAGTAACATCAATAATGAGAGGGAATCATTAATTGGCTACTGCCTGCATGTCCCCTGCTGGAGATAGAGTCCACAGTCTGGGCATGTGCCCTTGACCAGAATTGAACCTGGGACCCATCAGTCCGTAGGATGACACTCTATCCACTAAGCCAAACCAGCTAGGGCTAAAATTAAAGTATTTAAATCAGCTTTCATTGTCTGAGTTATACAGGTTCATAAAACGAATGGCGTGGACTAGATTTCTCAGGTATTTTTCAGCTTTAAAGTTTTAGCATAGATTTTAAAAAGTAGTGATGGAATAAAATGCAGTGAAAACTGCTGTCTGCTCATGCATTAATTCATGAGAATAAAAGCCACTGCAATAGTGGTCATAACTAACTTTATTACTCATTTAATCCTTACAACTCTGATGTCAGTATATTTATCTTCTTCACTTTGCAAATGATGAAACAGAGGCAGAAGGAGGTATAGTGACTTGCCTAAGGTTATTTGTGAACAGAAGACCCCAGGATTCAAGTTGAGGCAGTCTGGCTCAGGAGCAAATGCTCCTAATCACTATATCATGCTGCTCTCACATGATACAGAGAGCTTGAGGTGTTCCATTTCTGATGGAACCAGTACTCTTCATCAACCAATAAAATGTCTGAAAAATCCCAGTATATAGTTATCTAAACTACATTCCTCATGGTTGGAAACATCTTGGTTCACATCTTTGTCCATATTTTAGGCCCAGATCTACAATAACCATTTAACCTCATTTGTGAAGCTGAAGCCTTGCTAATGTTACCAATGTTTTTCAAGGATGTGTGTGTGGGCCAGTGAATGTGTAGGAAAAGTGCTAGTGTGAGGTAGGATTTAGATTCAGGAATAACCCTTTTGCTGAATAGAGACTTGGTTGCCAGGTATTTTTTTCTGTCCCCCTAACACCCCCAACTGCTACTGGTGAGAGAGGTCCTCTTGTTGCCATGCAGTTACTTCAAGCATGAAGAAGTCATTCCTAATTAATATTACAGCAGGCAGGCTTGGTGAATAGTGAGGGTAAAGGGAATGACAGTTTTGCCTCTGAAAAATAGGGGCCCAGTTCCTGCCAAGAACCTCAGATAGATTGGGGGTTACTCTGGTATGAGGGAATGCATAGAGGTCGGGTAAGTACCAATGTCTTTTAATCTCAGGAAACACTTAGCTCCCCATTACTTTTGCTTCAGGCTGAGTAAATACTCTGCTTAGCAGGCTCTGCCTCCATCAAGTCCATTTCACATTGCCCCATCTTGGCTAATTATCAGAAGTTACATTTTGTATTTTACAAAGTACTTTAATGTTCATTGCCTCATTTGATCTTCACCTGTGAAGCAGGTTTTATAGATGAAGAGTTCAGAAAGGTCCATAGTATAGTAGCAGAGCTGGCACCTGTATGAAGGTCAGCCTACTTTCAATGCACCGTGGGAGAGAATGGCAACTTAGGGAAGTCTGTCTGTGTGTCCTTTTGGGGTAGATAGCAGTGAATCCTAACCTCTGTGACCAAAATTATTAGGGGAGGTTTAAAAATAAACAGATGCACAGGCCTTACATCAGATATAACATAGAATCTTCAAGTCTGGGTACCCAGTGTATGAATTTTAGGCGGAAAAGTCCCGCCTAAATTGCACATGCAGTAAATGCTGATGTGCAATTAAGATTCAAAATCACTTGTACTTAAGTTTTATGTATCAGAATAGCCTGATGAGCCGAAACTGGTTTGGCTCAATGGATAGAGCGTCGGCTTGGGGACTGAAGGGTCCCGGGTTCGATTCCAGTCAAGGGCATGTACGTTGGTTGCGGGCATATCCCCGGTAGGGGGTGTGCAGGAGGCAGCTGATCAATGACTCTCATCAATGTTTCTAGCTCTCTATCTCTCTCCCTTCCTCTCTGTACAAAAATCAATAAAAATATATTAAAAAAAAAAAAAAAAAAGAATAGCCTGATGAAGTCATATATTCTTCAAAGCAAATAACTTTCTTTGGAGAAAACAAATTTAAGATTTGGTTCCTGCTCTCCAGGAATTTCTAATATGTCTGGGATAAGATGTGCACAGGCAGAGACTCAATACCATGAAGCCTAGGACCTGAGTATTCCCAACAAGAGAGGCAGGAGGATGGTGAAGGGGGCATACTGAGACAAACACTAACAGAGTGTGAAAGGTTAGTAGGTCCTTCCAGGAAACCTATTTGCTTTGGTAATGAAAGCATTTGGGGCAAATATAGGAAAGGACCTAGAAAGCAGATTGGGTCAGTGAGGTAATCAAGCTTGGCCAGAGCAAAGCATTCATGGAGAAAATGTATGGGAAATATACTTCTGAGGTAGGCAGAGGTTATATTGTGGAGAGCTTTTCCTGACAAGGTGAGGAACTCAAATTAACTCTGGATAGTGGGAAAAATGTCTTTGTATTTTTTTAAAAAAAATAACAGATAATGTACAAAAAAGAAAAAAAAAATAAAGCCGAATAATGTAAACAGGTATTTTACAAAGATAAGTCCAGTGGACTTGCAAGTTTTTAAACCTCCCCTAATGATTTTGGTCACAGAGGTTAGGATTCACTGCCATCTACCCCAAAAGGACAGGAGGCTATTAGTCAGGCGTGAGGTGATAAGGTTACTAAACAAATGTAGTTTTAAGAATGGAAAGTTGGGATCAGATTCTAGAAACATGGGAAAATTTATAGGATTGACTTTCACTTGTGAAGCACTTTAGCAAACTGGTCTCCGGAACCAACTTTCCTAGGCTCAAATCTTTGGGTTTTGAAAAAAAACCCACAAAAACTTACTGGGTGTTGAGAAATATCAATTTGTTGTTCCACTTATTTGTGCACTTGTTTATATGTGCCCCAAAGATGTGAGGCTTATAGTAGGAATACATGCCCCAAAGATGTGAGAATTTGTATAATTTACAGTGTTGCCTGGCACATTAGCTAGGAAACTAGTATGATGGTTCCATGGGTAGCACTCCTATCACAGCTGTCTGGCATGTTCTCTGCTTTCAGAGCGTGACGTGTTGGCGAGCCAAGTTTATGGAGGCTTTTTTTTCCCATGTTCTACGTGGAACCATTGACGTGTCTTCAGACAAGCGTCTTTGTGACCAGCGCTTCTCACCTCTTCTGCACAGCTCCCGCCATGTCCGGCAGCTCACCATCTGCAACATGCTGCAGGGTGCAACTGAGCTGGTGGCTGAGCCAAACCGCAGGGTTCTGGAGACCCTGGCCAGTTCCCTGCACACTCTCAAGTTCCGCCACCTGCTATTCTCCGATGTGGCTGCTCAGCAATCACTTCGACAGCTGTTGCATCAGCTTATTCACCATGGGGTTGTCAACCAGGTGTCACTCTACTCCTGGCCTGTGCCTGAGTCAGCCCTTTTCATCCTTATCCTCACCATGAGTGCTGGCTTCTGGCAGCCAGGCCCTGGCGGTCCTCCCTGCCGCCTCTGCGGAGAGGCCTCTCGAGGCCGGGCCCCATCCCGAGAGGAAAGCTCCCTCCTGCTGGGCTCACGCAGGCCTCGCAGGGATGCTGCTGAGCGATGCGCTGCAGCCCTGATGGCTTCCCGTCGGAAGAGTGAAGCCAAGCAGATGGCCAGAGCCCCGCCTACCACTCGGGTTACACGCAGGAGCACACAGGAGAGCCTGAGAGCAGGTGGGATAGACCGTAAGAGGGAGCTGCACCCTCCAGCTACCTCCCATGAGGGTCCTGGCACCAGGCAGCCACCCTCTGCTCC
The DNA here is from genome assembly GCF_014108245.1 of Pipistrellus kuhlii. Classification (NCBI taxonomy): domain Eukaryota; kingdom Metazoa; phylum Chordata; class Mammalia; order Chiroptera; family Vespertilionidae; genus Pipistrellus; species Pipistrellus kuhlii. The sequence goes on along the minus strand of NW_023425515.1, from coordinate 170,494,416 downwards.
AGCCACCTCCTCGGCCTCTCCCTCTTCTTCCACATCCGCATCTAAAAGGGCTCCAGCTAGCTCAGCCCCACAGCCTAAGCCCTTAAAGCGTTTTAAGAGAGCCACGGGGAAAAAGGGTGCTCGCACTCGTCAAGGGTCTGGTGCAGAGTCTGAAGACCTGTATGACTTTGTTTTCATTGTGGCTGGTGAGAAGGAAGATGGGGAAGAGATGGAAATTGGGGAAGTGGCTTGTAGCGCTTTGGATGGGTCAGATCCCAGCTGCCTGGGGCTTCCAGCGCTGGAGGCCTCCCAACGATTCCGCAGCATTTCCACCTTGGAGCTCTTCACAGTCCCACTCTCCACAGAGGCAGCTCTGACACTGTGCCACCTGCTGAGCTCCTGGGTGTCTCTGGAAAGCCTCACACTATCCTACAATGGTGAGTGCCCTAGAGGGCCAGGGTTTGGGTCTTCTAGCAGCACATGTATGCCCAATCCTATGGAGGAGTACCTAGAGTATGTGGCAGTCTGCCTCACAGGGAGGCAGAAGGCATGTAGCATGGCAGGCTATTTGTGTCAGGGAAGAACATGAGGTCTGCGGGCATGCTTAGTTGTTGGAAGGGTTCCGAGGGGCAAAGAGAAACTGAAAAACGAGTACATTTTAGATATGGCAGGTCAAAGGCCAGCAGGAGTAGTGTATGCAAGCCTAGCCAGGACTGAAGCTGGATCCCCCTGGGCATATGAAAGCAGCTGTACAGACAAGGAAGTGTGGGACTTCTTTTTAAATCCTCACTCGATATTTTTTCAGAGTAGAGGGGGAGGAGATGGAGATAAATATTGATGTGAGATACACATCAAGCAGTTGCATCCTGCATGCAACCCAATGGGTGGTGGTGAAGGTAACCCACAAATGAGTTACATGTCCTTGACTACAAATTGAACCTGCAACCTTCCCGTGAGCAGGCGGACAGTCTAACCACTAGACACACCCGCCAGGGCAGAGGTGTGGAGCATATCAGACCAGTAACCTGTAAAGCAATTCTTTCCTACCTGGTTGTGCCCAGCTAGGCAAAGTTAATTCTGGCTAAATTTAGCAATTTGCCTAGTTTACCGAACATTGCTAGAGAAAATCATACAACTGCATATTGGTGCAACCTTAGATAAAGCCTATTTGCAACATCAGCTCCCATTCTACCACTTCCAAACCTTTACTTCCCTTCCTTCTTTTACTATTGTAGTAAGTCACTGGCTCTGTGACCTTACCTCCTACTTCACAGAAAAGATACCACCACATAAACTCCTTCAATTAGCCAGCCTACAAACTCTCCATCTTCTTGCATCCTTTCTTTCTCCACCATCCTGTCAAAAGCTAACTCTTCTGTCTGTACTCTGGACCCATACCCTCTCACCTTAGGAAAGCTTGTTTAATATTAAGAGTTTTCATATACTGCTTAGTATGTGCCAAGCATAAAGTATTCCCATTATATTAATTTAATCCTTTCAACAACCCTGTGAGGTTAAGTGACTTGCCCAGGATACCTAGGTAGTAAATTGTAGAGCCAGGGTTAAAGCCCACACAAGCTGGCTGAGTTCATGCTTTTAAACCACTAATGTTGCCTCCCTTCTCTCCACTGTCCCTCCCCCACCATTTAAATATTCAGTTCGGTATTTACCAAAATCTACCACCACCATTTCTCTCCCATATTAACTAGACCTATTTTCTCTTGCCCTTCACAACCTTAAGAGTTACCTGTTTCCTCTCAGCCCACTCGTCTTGCTTACATACCCACTATGCATCAAAGATCTGTCAGCAAGATCTTCCTTGTTGCTAAGTTCAATATTTAAGTTCTTGGCAGCAGTTGCCATTAAGCAGTCTTCCTCATGAAATACTCATTCCCTCTTCCTCAAAACCCTTTTTCCTTCTATCTCTGGATATTATGTCTTTCCTAATGGTCAGAGCTCTCCCACTTTACACAATTCCTAGACAATTCTGTCCATCCCCTTGGTTTCAAAGGCCAACTATGCTGAACACCCCTCTCCCCAGTTCTGACATTAGTTCAGACATATCCATCCAACTGATTACTAGATGTCATTTTATAAACCACAAGCTCCCCAACCTGAATGTTATCTTCTTCCCTCTCTATAATGTTCCTTCTCTTAATGGACATCACAGTTGATTCAGTTGCCAAAAAAGGAACCTGCATTATTTCTTATTCCAAATACATTTGGTTGCCAGGTCCTGTCTTTACAGTCTATTTCTCAAATCCATTTATTCCTCTCCACATCCTTAATTCAGACCAGTGTTTCTCACCTGGATTCACTTCAGCAGTTCCTGAGTCAGTACTCACCATGTAATTACGCTGAAGCCCATTTTTTTCACTTAAAACCCTTTAGTGGTTTTTTGTCACCATATGTCTTAATTTTGCTTGCAGGATCATGTTTTTACTGCTTACCTCCATCTTGGACATTTTACCCCCATCCACCAGCCACTTTTTCCGTTTAGAACCTGCCACTCTTCTTCAGGCCTTAAGTATACCAGGTTCACTGTGCCACTATCACTCTTCTCCCTCCATTTAGCCCATCTCCTTTATCGAAAATGCTTTTTTAAAAACGTTTTTTGAGAGGGAGGGAGAACCATCAATGGGCTGCCTCCTGCACGCCCCCTACTGGGGATCAAGCCCAGAACTCAGGCATGTGCCCTGATTGGAAATCAAACCAGTGACCTTTTGATTCATGGGTTGATGCTCACCCACTGAGCCATGCCAACCAGGCTCCTTAATGTATTTTAGGACTCAGCTGGAAACCTTTACTTATGTAAACTGAACTGAGTCTGAAGCATCCTTTATACTTCCACAGTACTCTACTTACCCAGTTCCCACCATGTTTTTTGTTATCAGACTATAGAGGCAGGAACAAGATGTTACTACTGTCTTAGCAACAACAAAAAAATGGTCCCAGGTTCGATTCTGGTCTAGAGCATGTACCTCAGTTGGAGGTTCCTCCGCAGTCCAGGCCCTGGTCAGGGCGTATGCAGGAGGCAACCAATCAATGTTTCCTCTCACATCGATATTTCTGTATTCTCCGTCTCTCTTTAAAAAAAAAAAAAAAAAAGGCAAAATATCAAGTGAAGATTTAAAAATAAAACCCCACCTTATTTACAGAGTTCTGGTTTAGTTGAATGAAATAAGCAGATCCCACAGAATTATTTGCTTTGTGGCATTAAACAACTTTTCTAACTTTTTGGATCCTACTCCTTTCTGTGGGATATGGCTATTTTTTGCCCCATTCCCACCCAATACATTTTTTAAAGTAGTCCCTACTGGATCACTGTCCTTGATTTTCAGAAAATGACTTGTAGAAAAACCCGAGACCTCTGCTGCTGTCTGGGTCTATCATACAGCTGGCAGCTACATGCTGCCCACCATATCCTGTCTTAGGACTCTGCCTGACTGATGCTTGAAGGCAAAACCCAGTACAGTAGACATCAGTTTGCTGGTTACCTGAGGAAAAAAAGCAAGACAGCATAGTTGAGACAAGTGATTTTAAATAATCTGATCCAAAGTTCAAGATTTTATAGTTATCAATGAATATTTGGAGTTGTCTCTGAATGCTACCCTTGCTGACACTCCCACGTGACTCTCTCTTGCCATAGGCCTGGGCTCTAACATCTTTCGCCTGCTGGACAGCCTCCGGGCCCTGTCAGGCCAGGCTGGATGCCGCCTCCGTGCCCTGCATCTCAGTGACCTGTTCTCACCACTGCCCATCCTGGAGCTGACACGTGCCATTGTGCGAGCCCTGCCCCTGCTGCGGGTCCTCTCTATTCGCGTCGACCACCCCAGCCAAAGGGACAACCCTGCTGCGCCAGGGAATGCAGGGCCCCCTAGCCACATAATTGGGGATGAAGAGATACCAGGTGAAGCACTGTGTGTGCGCGCGTCTGTCTCTACAGAAATGTGCGGGTACATTTGTGTAAGGAGGGATGAGCTCAAATTTAGCCCAGCCACCTGATTTACCTGGAATCTGTTCCCTTTATCTTGCTATTCTTAAGGGCCCAGACTACAAATCTAGTAAGGAGTGACTTACTAGATAAGCTTCCAGAAAAGGGGTCTGAACCAAGAACAATTGTTAAACTAGATTAGGTCCTCCTGCTGTATGTGTATTCCCTGAACTCCGGTATGTCTCCTGTCCCACCACTCTGCATACTTTGTTATATTGGCATGTCCAGGTAGTCTAGTCTTCTTGGACTAAAAGCTCCATAAAAATAAGGACTAAATTTCATATGTACTGCTCTATTCCCAGAACCTAAGACAGTGCCTAGCATACAGTATAGGTACTCAAGGAAAAGTATACATATGACTAAGTGAATCACTTAAAGTCAAGCAGGACCTGCTATAGGGTGAAGTAGATGGCCAGCTGAAATCTCCTTTCCTTACCACATCCAGAAAACTGCTTGGAACAGCTGGAGATGGGGTTTCCACGGGGAGCCCAGTCAGCCCCACTGCTCTGCTCTGTACTGAAGGCCTCAGGTTCTCTGCAGCAGCTGTCCCTGGATAGCACCACCTTTGCCTCTCCCCAGGATTTTGGGCTTGTGTTGCAGACACTCAAAGGTAAGACCCAGAGTGGTAAAGGAGGGCAGGCAGAACCTTGCATTATCTGTTGGAAAAGCTAATGATGCCCATGGCCTGTGCTCCCATCCAGAGTACAACCTAGCCCTGAAGAGACTGAGCTTCCATGACATGAATTTGGCTGACTGTCAGAGCGAGGTGCTCTTTTTGCTACAGAATCTGACTCTTCAAGGTAAGTTTTTCATCCAAAACCTGTGACATTCCTGAGTGCTTATTGTAGCTCTGCCACTGTCTCACTGAGTGAGCCAATTTTTATATTGGCCTTATGTCAACTATATAGAGCCTGCTTGGCCTTCTTTCTAAAAGATTGCAAGCTCAACACCTTCTATACTACACATGGAAAATTATTCTTTTAGAGTGCCTCACCCAAAAGTTTTTACCTTTCAGTGGCTGACAGAAGTGATAGTGGAGAGGGATTAATGTGCCAACAGGCTCTCCTCATAGACTTGACTCTAATCCCCAGCCCTACAAAGAGGGCAGTAAAGGGATAAGTGAAAGTGAATGGAGACTTTGCCCATGCAGAGAACCTTCCTAAGTAAATATCTAGGCTTAATCTGTGGTTTGAATCTTAATTTAGTTCTAGTCTTACTGGGGGTCTTGGACAATTCCTTTCTCTGTCTAGGCTCTATAAAATTTTCACACCCTTTGCTAAGGCCAATTGGGACAGGAGGGGCAGCAACAATCCTAATGCAGCCATCAGAATTTATTCTAATTTCTCTTGACAGAGATTACCTTCTCCTTCTGCCGTCTGTTTGAGAAGCGCCCGGCCCAATTTCTGCCTGAGATGGTTGCTGCTATGAAGGGCAACTCCACATTGAAGGGCCTCCGGCTGCCAGGGAATCGCCTGGGTGGGGGCAAGGCCCTGGGAATGGAGGGAAGAAAGGGGGGAGGAGCCAGTCTTTTGACCTAGAAACTCAGTGGAAGCATGGGGGGTTAGAATATAGTTGTGTGCTGAGACTTCAGAAGGCTGGGCTCCTCCCCAGCCAGAAACAGGCTGGGATAACCTTATTCCCTATTCTGAGTGTTTATCAACATTTCTCCGCTTCTCCCTAGGGAATGCTGGCCTGCTGGCCCTGGCAGATGTTTTCTCAGAGGATTCATCCTCCTCTCTGTGTCAGCTGGACATCAGGTATACATTGGGGGTTGGGAGGGGAGGAAACATGGGATAGAGCTGCAGGAGCAGACCAAAGATTAGTTGCTTTCTGGGTGTCTAACCCATCTCATCCCTACCAGTTCCAACTGCATCAAGCCAGATGGGCTTCTGGAGTTCGCCAAGCGGCTGGAGCGCTGGGGCCGTGGAGCCTTTGGTCACCTGCGCCTCTTCCAGAACTGGCTGGACCAGGATGCAGTCACAGCCAGAGAAGCTATCCGGCGGCTCCGGGCAACCTGCCATGTGGTCAGCGACTCGTGGGACTCATCCCAGGCTTTCGCAGATTATGTCAGCACCATGTGACGGGGCCCCGTGCCTCACAGGTCCGTGCTCAGTACCATCAGCTTGCAAGGGCTGAGGCACGGGCTGCCCAGAACTCCCAACCAATTCTGTCTTTCTCTTTCTGCCACCTTCCCCCCCTCTATTCTCCTTCTTCCCTTGCACTGAGGATCTGGAGGCCTTGGTGAGGCCCAGCAAAGGCATTCCTAGAACTGGGGTTAGAGGCTTTGGGCCTCTTACTCAGCAACCCGAGAACCCTGAGCCAGGAGGTTACAGTGGTCATCTGAGGACAGCCCCCCACCCCCTGCTCCGGGGTTCCTGCATTCCCACCTAAGCAGGTCCCCAAGCTTTAGAGAAATATAGGAGTGCCCACTTCCAGGCCTCTTCTCTGCTGGGCTCACCATGCTGCTCCCAGGCCTCAGTCCCTTTCATACCTTTATTCCTTTCTTTTTTTTAACCAAAAAAGTTTTTCTTATAAAATAAATTTTGGGCAAACATCATGCAGCCCTTCTTGATGATTTTTCTCCCAGAGAACAAAATCCAGCAGGGCCCTATGGGGCAAGAAGCCCCTCTCCCTGCCTCCTCCCGTTGAACAGCTATACCCAGACTAGTTATCAGCGGAGGCCCCGCTGCTCCTCATGAGAACGCTGGTGGAAGACGAAGGTGATGGCAGTGGAGACCGCATCCCAGGCAGCCTGGAGTACCTCATCCCTGAGCCCCCGCTTATCAGTGCTATGGTTCCACTGAGCCAGGTCTGAGGTGCAGTCAGAACCATCAGGGGGTGGCCTGACTTGGTGGTTGTTGACACAGCGGCAGCAGCGCAACCTGGGGGCAGAGGACAAAGCTGTGGTCACTGTACACCCCATCTCCAAGCTATTATATAAGGAATGTCCAGATAATGGCTACACGGGCACTCCACCCACCTATCATGTGTGTCACTGAGGCTAGCCTCATCCAGGGTAAACAGCTCCTTCAATTCGCCCAGAGAGAAGTGTCGCTCCACATCCTGCTCTTCATCCACCACACAACTACTCAGTGCCTTCTTGTGGCTCTGACGCTGAAAGATCTTCTCCTCGATGGTTCCTGCCTGGGGGAGGATTGGGGAAGACAGGGCTAAGTCATCTCCATACATAGGGAGAAGAAAAACCAGGGGATGAAACTATAGCCACCTAAGAGAAAGATCAATGAAAAGTAAGAACCCTGCAGCAATACCTCTGCTTAGCTAAGCCCATTGCCTAGCTTATCTCTTGGGAATATGACTTATACAGGTCTGCCCATATTTTCTGTACCAATGGAGGGTTTCAGGGCCTGGCTAAATTCCTTTAGGGTTAAGCTGAGGTTTGTCTGTAGCAGCTTCACCAGATTTTACCCAATAACTCATTTGGGTAGTATATGCCAGACCCTGTGCGAACACTAGGATATAAAGAATCAAATATGACCCTTATTCTTCAACTCAGACTAGTGGGACAGACATATAAGCTACTTGGTACAATAACAGATTTCTGTACAGAATACCTAGTAGCCCATAAGATGGGCAGAATGGAATAGTGTAAAGATCCTCAAGCTGAATCTTAAAAAAAAAAAAAAAAAAAGAGGCCAAAACCGGTGTGGCTCAGTGGATAGAGCGTCAGCCTGCAGACTGAAGGGTCCCAGGTTCGATTCCAGTCAAGGGCATGTACGTTGGTTGCGGGCACATCCCCAGTAGGGGGTGTGCAGGAGGCAGCTGATCAATGTCTCTCTCTCATCAATGTTTCTAACTATCCCTCTCTCTTCCTCTCTGTAAAAAAAAAAAAAAAAAATCAATAAAAATATATTTTAAAAAAAAGAGAAACTAGATCAATTAGAAGACCATTGAGAAGGGAAGGCATTCCCTGCATAGGAACAAAGGAATAAGCCTGGCCTATTGGAGGACTGATGCGTTCAGCCTATACAGATGACAGTGGAAGTATAGTAAAACCTGGGACTGAGAAAGTCAGAAGAGTCTGTATTGGAGAAGCTTGGATGCCAGGCTGAAGAGCTTGACCTTGTTCTAAAAAGCAAAAATTAGAATTTTTTGAAAGCTCATTCTGAAAGAAGTATGTAAAGAATAGGTTAGGATAAGACCAAAGGTCAAGAATTAGGAAGCTGTTTGCAATATCCAAGTAAGAGATTACTATAACTAGCATGGGATGGAGAGAAACGTTAGATTAAGGACATTTCAAGAGGCCGAAACCGGTTTGGCTCAGTGGATAGAGCATCAGCCTGTGGACTGAAAGGTCCTGGGTCCGATTCTGGTCAAGGGCATGTACCTTGGTTGCGGGCACGTCCCCAGTAGTGGGTGATCAATGATTCTCTCTCATTGATGTTTCTAACTCTCTATCTCTCTCTCTTCTTCACTGTAAAATCACTAAAAAAATAAAATAAAATAAAATAAAATAAAATAAAATAAAATAAAATAAAAAATCTCTGGCTAAGGACATTTCAAGAGTTTAAAACCAATGGTAATTGGAATCTAATTGTTAGGACACAGAACAGTCCAGTAGGATAATACCCAGATTTGGGTGGAGTGGCCAATGGAACCATTAAATGACAAAATTCAGAAGGGGAGCATGTTTCATCATGATGTACATGAAGTGCTTGTAAGATATTCAGGTGGAGCCCTAGCCCATTTGAATAGAGCATCAGCCTGAGGACCAAAGGGTCCCAGATTTGATTCTAGTCAAGGGCACGTACCTTGGTTGCAGGCTCCTCCCCAGCATAGGCCCTGGTCAGGGCTTGTGCAAGAGGCAACCAATCGATGTGTTTCTCTCACATCAGTGTTTCTCTCTTTCCCTCTCCCTAAAAAATAGAAAAATATCCTTAGCCCTGACTGGTCTGGCTCAGTGGATGAATTGTCGGCCTGTGGACTCAGGGGTCTCGGGTTTGATTCTGGTTAGGAGTGTGTGCCTTGGTTGCAGGCGCATTCCCAGTGGGGGGTGTGCAGGAGGCAGCTGGTAGATGTTTTTCTTTCATCGATATTTCTAGCTATATCCTTCTCCCTTTCTGTAAAAAGTCAATAAAATGTATTTTTTTAAAAAAGAAAAATATCCTTAGGGGAGGATTAACAAAAACAAAACAAAGAAAAAAGATATTCAGGTGAAAATGTACAGTAGGTGATGGATACATGGGGCCAGAACTCAATAAGAGATCTGGGCTAAAGATTTTGTTAGAGACTTGTCAATATAATCTATCTATATAAAAGGCTAATATGCAAAGTGTCCCTTTGGGAGTTCGATCCCTTGTTATGATGTGTGCTGACTACCAGAGGGTGGCGCGGAACAAAGGAAGGCCCTGATGGCCCTGATTGCTGGCCAGGCCTAGGGACCCTGCCCACGCACAAATTTCATGCCCCGGGCCTCTAGTGAGTATATAAAATCACAGACTAGGAAACCAGAATGGAGTTTCCAAAGAGAAAATAATTTTAGAATAGTCAACAGAGTCACATATACAAAGAAGAAAAAATCAAGAGTCTCATTTTGGTAAGTAGGAAGCCAATAATAAAGTACATTTAAAAGCGGGTTCAGTGGCATAAATGTTCTGATGAGTGAGAAAATGAGGTGAAGTTAATTTGTAGAATTTGGAAAAATGTGACAGTAAATGAATGGGAGTAACCCATGTTAGTAGCTGCAATAAACAGGGCTGAGAAATTTTGTTTCTAAGGTGAGAGCTACTTGAGTATGTTTATAGACTTTGGGGAATAAAGGAGAGATTAATCAACTAAGAAAAAAAAGGATGGGGAAGGATTCTAGAGCAGAGCTGGAATAATGAGCCTCAAGCAGCGAGAAAGGACATGATCTTCCTCTAAGATGGGAGGGAGGCCGGGACCGGTTTGGCTCAATGGATAGAGCGTCGGCTTGGGGACTGAAGGGTCCCGGGTTCGATTCCGGTCAAGGGCATGTACCTTGGTTGCGGGCATATCCCCAGTGGGGGGTGTGCAGGAGGCAGCTGATCGATGACTCTCTCATCAATGTTTCTAACTCTCTTATCTCTCTCTGTTTCTCTCTGTACAAAAATCAATAAAATATATTTTAAAATAAATAAATAAATAAATAAGATGGGAGGGAAGACCAGGTGTAAAGATTTATGGAAGAGAGCAAAAGGTAGGGGATAGAATTTGAACCTGATAGCCTCCATTTTTTTTCTGTGAAGTAGGACAAGGTTTCTGCAGATGACAGGTTTAGGAAGGAAACTTGAGGGCAGTGATGAAGGCTTGAAGTGGTTGTTGAAAGAAAATGAAATATGCCGAAACCGGTTTGGCTCAATGGATAGAGCGTCAGCCTGCGGACTGAAAGGTCCCAGGTTCAATTCCAGTCAAGGGCATGTACCTTGGTTGCAGGCACATCCCCAATAGGGGGTGTGCAAGAGGCAGCTGATCAATGATTCTCTCTCATCGATGTTTCTAACTCTCTATCCCTCTCTCTTCCTCTCTGTAAAAAAAAAAAAAAAAAAGAAAAGAAAAAAAGAAAAAAGAAAGAAGAAAATGAAATATGCCCCAGCCAAAGTGGTGAATGTGATTAGTGACAGTGCTCATCTATAAGTGCAAATTTATCTGATGTAAAAGCTGAGAACAGCTGTAATGAGCCAAGTGAAGTAGGTATTAGGGAAGGATACACAATAAGGATTAGGTCCCACAGAAAAGGAAGTAAAGCTACATTTGAGGACTGGGGCCAGGGTACTAGGGACATTAGGTTGAAGCAGATGTAGACGGTATAAGAAAGCTGGAGGACAGGAAGTGATAGCTATTATTGAAGTTTTGGGTACTATGTAAAGTTTCAGTATTGTTTAAGTTCCAGTGTAGCCTTTAGAGTAATTAAAACTGGGGGGGGGGGGGATGTCAAGGAAACATGAAGGCCAGAGTGCTTGATAACTGCATGGTCCTTGAAGTCCACCAGGATGATAGCTGGATTTGGGAAAGAAATGAAGATTGAGCCGAAGCCGGTTTGGCTCAGCGGTAGAGCGCTGGTCTGCGGACTGAAAGGTCCCAGGTTCGATTCCAGTCAAGGGCATGTACCTTGGTTGCGGGCACATCCCCGGTAGGGGGTGTGCAAGAGGCAGCTGGTCGATGTTTCTCTCTCATCGACGTTTCTAGCTCTCTATCTCTCTCCCTTCCTCTCTGTAAAAAAATCAATAAAATATATTTTTTAAAAAATGAAGATTGAGCTGGTGTCTGAAAAGTATTAACAAATTATGAAAATAGCAGGAGGTAGATGACTGTAGTAAGGAAAAGAAAAATCAAACTACACAACTTGAGCTTCAAAAGAACTATAGGATGGATGGTCTGAATGATCACTGAGAACTTGGAAATGCCAATGATTCTTTTTAATACCATGGGACATGGAGTACAAGAAGACTACAAGGCCACATCGGAGAGTAGAAATCAGGCATGAAGGAAGCAGGTCCTGTGGAAAGGATGGGGCCACAGGGGAGATTGTCAACTAGTGAATACAGGTATCCAGAGAGCATTGTGAAGAAGGGTTTGAAGGAATGGGGTGGAGAGAACCGAAGAATAAAAGGCTCCTGGCTTAGTCCATAGCTAAGATCGCTGCCAGAGTGGCACTAAAAAATAACCCAAGATGGTCCTAAAGGTCTTATTCCATGACCCACCCTTTCTCCGACCATCCTTACAGATAGCAGGCGATAGATATAGCAGGTCTTCTTTTGACCGTCACGCCAGACCCGAGCCATAGCTTGTTCATCATTAGCCGGGTTCCAGTCAGGGTCAAACATGACCAGTCGGTTAGCCCCAATGAGATTGAGGCCACAGCCCCCCGCTTTGCTGCTCAGCATGAAGACAAAGTCAGGGCTCTGGAAAGAGAGGAAGCAGAAAAGAACCTTTCACAGCCTGAACTAGAATCCTACTCAGCCCAGTTAACTGTTCTCTCTTACACATCTATATTCTTAGGCTCAGATCAACTGTGAGGATCACCAGTTTGTCTGCATACCACCCAATTTCCTAGCCCACAAAGTCGGTTCCCAGCCCAGCCATCACTAACCAGCCTAACCTGCCACACCCCCCAGAAAAAAAATCCAGGAAGACACTAGAGCGCAACCTCCTTATAGCTTCTCTATCAACCCTGACCTGATGTTACCACATTGGTGGGGGGGGGGGACAAGGGCTGTGCATTCACCGATGGGCTGTTGAAGCGCTCTACAACCTTGGCTCGTTTCTTAATGGACATGGTGCCATCCAAGCGGACATACAAATACCTAAAGGGAAATCCAAAGATCAAAACCCAAGAAAGAAGCAGTTTCCTGGAGGCCCCACACTCACAAAGGGAGGGGCAAGAGCTAGGAGCAAGGTTCTGTCCTGTGGGAACACCTTAAAGACCAGGGGCTGTTCCGCTGGGGGAGCCACTTCTTCGGCAGCCTACCTTCGGGCCCGGCAGAGCTTCTCAAAGAGGTCCAGTGTCTGGGTGTAATTGGACACCAGCACTACTTTATCACTGCTGCGGCTTCGGGTCACCGCCAGAATGTAATCAAGGACCAGCATTTTACCTGGGAAGATGAACTATTAGCTCTCAATGGCCCAAAATTCTTACTCTTGATATCCTGGCCTTGAGACAAGATAGGTTTAGAACACAGAGACAATCTCCCACCCTTCCTCTCAGAGAATCCAAAAACAAAAAACAAAAACCGTAGAAAAGGGCTCACCTGACAGCTGGGGCTCTAGAACCTTGGAGCTATAACCAGGGGGGAACACGTCCAAGGCACCTTCAAAGCCGTCCTCTTCTTCCACACACTTGTCATAGATGAGAGCTGGATCTGTGGAAAAGAAAAAAGCCAGCTACGTTACCTTCGGAAATTTCCACTTCAGTGTTCACTAGAACTTCCTCTAGAAGCCTACCCAAATGACCTCCTTCAGCACCAGATTTGCTCGGCCCCAAATTCCAGGGTGTAGTCAGTGCCATCTGGAAGCATGAATGGATAAGCTGGCTCACTAGTGTGTTCTCCCAACAAAGAAGCTATACCAGAGACAGTATATTTGTTATTTTTATTCCTGCTTGACATTTTGTTGCACATGTGTTCATGCACACACACACACACACACACACACACACACACACACTCCTATATACCCCAAGCATTAAGCATGGCTGGGCAGAGGATAGCCTAAAGTTTACAAAGTAAACAATGTAGGGCTCATACCTTGGGGAGGGCGGGAATCACAGGTGGCCTCTATGAGGACCCTGTGGACAAGCATTAATAAAGGTGGCTGGATCGCCTGTGGGAGCCTACCCTCCTTGCTCAATCTCACAGAAGACCTCTAAGGAACGTGGACTCAACTCACGATTACAAAGCTTCTTTAGTGAGGTGATGGAAGACAGGGAAGATACACTCATTTTGCCCTCACGCAACTCCTCTGCTGGCTTGGCCTGTCTCAGAAACCTCTGGTATAATTCAGTCTGAAGCGGTGTCAGCCTGAAAAAAAGACAGCTGGGTCAGTGAGAAAGGCTGAACCACACGTGGCCCTCTGAGGACAACTTGAAAACTGGGCTTTTACTCTCTCCACACCCCTAAGTTGAGTTCAGTACCTACAACAAACCACCTGCTCAATCTTCACAGGCAGATACTTAGACAGGATATCAGATGTCCTCCGTATCAGACACCTAGAGAGAACAAGATAAAAAGGTAGGGGCTGGTAAAACCACTAAGCAAACTACTGGAATAAAAATTACCACCTAAAGGACCAAGACTGACTCTTTCGTACTATCAAATGTCAGAGACCCATCAGCCCTACGGCAAAGGTATCTATATTGGCGTCACATGGGAATGGAGACCCTTACAGTCTAGCTTTAACTGACCACTTTCTCTTCCCCTTCAAAAGGTTAGCTGGTCTTCAAGAAGAGGCCAAGGTCTCCCATTGAGTCTAGTGCTCTGATAGGGAAAGCAAGCTGCAAACCACTAAGTCCTTAGGGAAGCTTTTGCATTGGTCCAAATGCCTTTTGTCAAGTGACCCAAGGCTCAATGAAACTAAGCCCACACCTCCTGGCAGACCAGGAAGAACAGGGATCAGGCACCTGAGCAGCAGCTCCTGATACACTGACTCTCCTTCTTGCCATCTAAAATTGAGGGAGAGGTGGCAAGTGGGAAGAATAGGACTCCTCAGGATGTAAATCATCAAGTGTATATACCTATGACAGGAGTCCAGAATGTAACTGTCCTTCTGTGCTATGTGGGACCCTTAGAAAAAGCCATCTCAGCCTGGAAGCCACACCCATCCATCAGCTCTATCCCTACTTATGAGGCCTGGGAAGGTAAGCGTGGTTCTTTAGATTTGAGATCAACTGATAAGAAGCTTCTTAAATAATAACAGTGTTCCAAGGGTTATTTTGCTCAGGAAATCCAACAACATCAGAAAAGAGCTTCCGCAACTGGTTGCTAAGCAAACCAAAACCAGACCACAGGACTGAGGCCAGGAAGAAAGCAAGGACTTGGCCTGTAAGACGCCCTATTTATTCAGTAGTTATAGTCGGAACACAGATCCCACTTCCTTCCTAGAATCCTGGCCCTCATAGGTCAAGGTGCCAAGATTGGCCTTGGATGACTTAGGCAACTCTGATGACCTCAGTTGGGGGAACCCAAAGAAAGTGCTGCCTGCTAGGCCCACCCTGCCCGTACCTATTCACAATGCCGGTGAGCTCTCGCAGTCGCTCCTCTCCTAGCTGCCTATCTGCTTCACTGGCAGCTGCATCTCTACCCTTCAAAATTGGCAACTCAAAATGCTTCTTGAATTCAGGGGCAGTTCCTAAACACAGAAGAGAAAGGGAAATGAAAGAATGTAGAAAAAGAATTATTTTCCCACTGCTAGTAATGGCAGATTTCTTTATTACAGACCAACCTTCCTGCCACGACCAACAAAGCTAAACAAATTACAGGCAATTTGTTTGAATGAATCGGACAGCTACCAAAACACAGAAGACTTAAAAGGCCAAATAGTGGGTAGTAAATTAAAATACGAACATGTAACTAATCACATTAACTGTAAATGGACAAAGTAATCCAATAAAAAGACATTTCAGCCTGGCCAGTGAGTGTTGACCCATGCACCAAGAGGTCACTGGTTAAATTCTGGGTCAGGGTGCATGCCTGGATTGCGGGCTCCATCCCTGTATGTTTCTCTCTCATTGATGTTTTTATCTCTAAAAAAATCAATAAAAACACACATATTTTTTAAAAAGACAATCTAATGATCAGATTGGATTTTTTTTAGAGCCCCACCTATATTCTGTTTGTAAGAGATAAAGTAGCATGTATCAGTACAAAGAAGTTCATGCCACAGTGTGAACCTTGAAAACATTACACTAAGTAAAATAAGCCAAAGACAAAAGTTCAGATATTATAGGATTCCACTGATAAGAAATATCCAGAATAGGTAAATCCGTAGACAGAAAGCAGCTTGTCGGGGATACAGGGGAAATAGAAAGTAACTGCTTAATAGGAGGAAAAGGACACATATGTAATATCTTAATCAATAAAGAAAAAAATAAAAAGGTAAAATATAAAATAAAAATATATATAAAATTAAAAAACTGCTTAATGGGTATATGGTTTTCTTTTGACCAGAAATTAAAAAAAAATTTTTTTTTTAAATCAGCATCTCCAAATAGCCAATGACTATATTAAAAGATATACAACTTTATTCAACATTAGGCAGATGCAATGAGATATTACTAAACACTAACAAAATGACTAAGATGATTTATTTAATTTGTTAATCCTCACCTTCGGATATTTTTCAATTGCTCTTCAGGAAGGGAGAGGGGAGGAGAGAGAGAAACAGACAGAAAAACATCAATGTGAGAGAGACACATCGACTGGTCGCCTCCCACACACACCTGACTGGGGGCGGGAATGGAACCCACAGCCCAGGGATGTGCCCTTGACTGATAATTGAACACTCGACCTTTCAATGCACAGGCCAAAGCTCTAACCACTGAGAACACCTGCCAGGGCGACTAACATTTTTTGAAAATGTTGAAGATAAATATTGGTGATACAGAGCCATGGTTAACAAACTATAGCCAAGGGCTAGCTACCTCTTTCTGTAAATAAAGTTTAATTAGAATATACCCATGCCCATTCATATATATTTTAGGGCTGCTTTCACTCTACAATGGCAGCACTGAGTAACTGTGATAGAGCTTGCCCGTAAGCCTAAAATACTATCTAACGCTTTAGGAAAAAAAATGCTGACCCATGATGTACAACACTGGTACAATCACTTAAAGCGATTATAGAGCTGAACACATGCATAACATATGACCCAGCAATCCCACACTGAGGACAGAGAGATGAATATTATGCTGAGGTAACAACATGCAAGAATGTCCATAGCAACATTATTTATTTATTTTAAATATATTTTGTTGATTTTTTACAGAGGAAGGGAGAGGGATGAAGTTAGAAACATTGATGAGAAACTTCTATCAGCTGCCTCCTGCACACCCCGGTCAAGGGCAGGTACCTTGGCTGTGGGCACATTCGCAGTGGGGGTGTGCAGGAGGCAGCTGATCTATGTTTCTAACTCTCCCTCTCCCTTCCTCTCTGTAAAAAAATCAATAAAATATATTTTTAAAAATGGTAAAATTATTGTATATTATTCATTAGACAAATCATGGTATATTATTCATTAAAGGGAATAATATACAAAAATGAACTACTACAACTATAGGCAACCACATGGATGATTTTTCATAAATATAATGAACAGAAGAAACCAGATGCAAAGAAATATCGTATACTGTATGATTCCATTTATATATATAAAGTTCAAGAATATTTCTGGGGAGAAAAAAGTAGTGTTTAGAAGGGGGTGTGAGAGAGCCTCTGAGATGGGAGGGCTGCTGAGATGGTAATAGTAACTGATTTGATGGTGGTCACTCAAATATATTCTTTGTGGAAATCTTGCTGCTCAGCTGGTTCTCACCTTAAGTGATTTTCCTAAGCACTGTCAAGTTGGGGTGACACTAACAAACCATTCACAGATATCTAAGCAAAAGAATTGCCCAAATGGTGGTTGGGGGGTGGGTAGGGCTGGGGGTGAAAAATAGGGAGCTATTGTTTAATGGGTAGAGATTCAGTTTTGCAAGATAAAGTTCTGGAGATAGATGGTAGTGATGGTTGCACAACAATGTGAATATATTTAGTGACACTTAATTGAACATTAAAAAATGGTTTTAAAAAAAGAAAGAAGCTGCCCAAGACCATCTGCTCCGAGGTCAAAGCTCTCGTGAGGTAACAAAAATATCTGGAGATATTATTTCCATCCGCAGTTCATAGTGACCCCATGCCCTGCATAGAGCCTGCCACCTCTGCCAGAGAAAAATGGCCAGAGTGGGGAAATCCTAGTCACAGCATCCAGACAAGAAGAAATAAAAGGCATCCAAATTGGAAAGGAAGAAATAAAACTGTCATTATTGGCAGATAACATGATACTATAGAGAGAAACTTAAAGATTGCACCAAAAACTACTAGAGCTGAAACCGGTTTGGCTCAGTGGATAGAGCATCGGCCTGCGAACTAAGAGGTCCCAGGTTCGATTCCGGTCAAGGACAAGTACCTCGGTTGCGGGCACATCCCCAGTAGAGGGTGTGCAAGAGGCAGCTGATGTTTTTCTCTCTCATTGATGTTTCTAACTCTCTCTGCCTTCCTCTCTGTAAAAAATAAATAAAATATATTAAAACAAAAAACACAAAATACCACAATGAGCTATCATCTCAAACCTGTCACAATGGCTATCATAAAACAATCAGCAAATGTTGGCAAGATGTGAAGAAAAAGGAACCCTTATGCCACGTTTTTTGGAATGTATATTGTTGCAGCTACGAGTAGTATAGTTGAAGGCTCCTCAAAATATTAAAAATAAGACTGCCTTATAATCCAGTAATTCCACTTATGGGTATATATCCAAAGAAACCCAAAAAATCTAATTTGAAAAGATATATGCACCCCTATGTTCACTGCAGCATTATTTTCAATGGACAAGATATGGAAGTAATCTAAGTGCCCATCAGTAGATGAGTAGATAAAAAAGTGGTAATACATACATACTATGGGCTATTAGCCATAAAAAAAAAAGAGTGAAATCTTGCCCTGGCTGGTGGCTCAGTTGGTTGGAGCATCATCCAGTACACGAAAAGGTCACAGGTTCGATTCCCAGTCAAGGCATATACCTAGATTGCAAGTTTGATCTCCGGTCAAGGTGCATATGGGCAGCAGCTGGTCCATGTTTTTCTCAAACAAAAAATAAACAACAAGAATAAAATCTTGCCCTAGCCAGTTTGGGTCAGCGAATAGCGTCAGCCTGCAGACTAAAGGGTCCTGCGTTTGATACCCCATCAAGGACACATACCTCAGTTGCAGACTCGTTTCCTGACATGGTCTGAGGAGCATGCAGGAAGCAACCAATTGGATGTGTCTCTCTCACATCCATGTTTCTCTATCCCCCCCCTCCATACCCTCCTCTCCTAAAAAAAAAAGCCAGAATGGACCTTGCTGAGTTGCTTGGCAGAGCCAAGGTCTCCCTGACAAGAGAAGTCCTCATGTAAGTACTAGCATTCTCTTTCTCTCCTCAGCTAGAGTTACAGGTAAGACTCCTCTCCAGTTTAGCAGACAAGGTTGGATTCTTACCCAGGATGCCTGAATTAACAAAATGTACCAAGCTGAAATACTCAAGGAGATCATTCTGGATGGGAGTCCCGGAGATGAGCACCCGCCGGCTGGTATTCAAGCTGTCCAGGGCCTGGTAAGTCTGATTCTCAGAGTTCTTGAGTCTGTGTCCCTAAAAGGAAATTCTCACTTAGGCCTGGGCACAATATGACATCCCTAATAGGAGCAAAGTCTTGTGTAGAGGATCTAATCTCTGGCCATCAGCTCACAGCACCTCACCCTCCTCGGAGTTCTAAAAAGCACTTACTCCCTCTTTTGACAGATGGCTATCATGGGCTCTCCTCTCATTTGCCTCCTCCAAAGCAGCATCCTCTATACTCAGCATTCCCCAGTGACTGACATGGTCACTTGGAGGGAGCTCTCAGTGAGGAATAACATTTAATTAAGGAACATTTCTCCTATCACCTAGACTGCTGAGAGTCAAGTACCTCGTCACATATGACCAGTCCAACACTCCCTTTCTGGAGGACTCCAACATGAAGGCGGAATGTCTCATAGGAAATGATGAGGATGGGAGAAGGCACCCTGGCTCCACGCTGGTTCATGAATCCTTCTACAACAGGAAAGTAGTCGAGAACAAATCTTACAATATATTAAAGAAAAAAAAAGTTTGATAGTTGTTTAATTCAGCCTGGAAATAACTATTTCAACTATTTTCCATAGAATTCTATTCTCTGCCACCCCTCACTGCCCTCAACCCTGGCCATCAGTGAGCATTCACATAAGAAAGGAATATGCTGCCCAGCTGGTGTGGCTCAGTGGTTGAGCAATGACCCAGGAACCAAGAAGACACTGGTTCAAGTCCAGGACAGGGCACATACCCCAGTTGCAGGCTTGATCCCCAGTAGGGGACATGCAGGAAGCAACTGATCAATGAGGTTTCTCTCTCATCAATGTTTCTATATCTCTATCCCTCTCCCTTCCCTTCTCTCTAAATATCAAGAAAAACATAAAACATAAAAAAGTAGTTTGTGTAGAAGAGTGCAGTCATCTCTGTTAAGACTCCATACCCAGCTTTCGATCTATCTCGTCCTTAGAGCCTCCATCGATGGCCAGAGGTTGAATCCTCCCTCCAAGCCATTTCCCAACTTCATTGTACCAGTTCTTCACCAGGCTGGAGGGCGACACCACCACTGCCTTGTCAATTTCTGGCTTGCACTCTGGACTCTGGCGCAAAAGCGTCCACATCAACGTGATACACTGCAGCGTCTTGCCCAGGCCCATCTCATCAGCCATAATGCAGCCATGGCTGCCGGGGATGCGCCGACTGGTGACACACTCCCACAGGAACTTCACTCCCTGGGGAAGAACAGCACGCAGCCCACTGTGGCATCCACAGATGTCCTAAAGATGGCAGCCCCCTAAGCTCAGACCCCAGCCCGTACCTCATCCCTCCCGCCCCCTCCACCCCACTTACCTCTCTCTGATGAGGCCGCAAGACCTTACTGAGAATAGGATCAACAACCACATGGACAGGGAGTTTTTCCCTGAGAAAACACAGCGAAGAAAATGTGGAGCTCAGACTAGGCAAGGGCGTGCCCTAAGGAAGTTATGTCCTGCTGATCCAGAAGCCATAGAGGCAGCAGCCTAAAAAAGGGCCTTCTGGGCCTGGTAATCAAACCATAGTAAATTCCTGCCCCGGGGAGATGGAGGTAAGGGGGATGGGCTCTGTTATCACCTCAACCCCTCCTGCTCCTGAGTGCGGAATCCCCACCTTGGTCACATCCGAGGCACTGTCCTTCCCCCCACTCTCTGGATGGTATGGCAGTCATGACAGCACTCTGAAGACGGATGCCAGTCTCCAGGGTGAATTACACCAGAATGGCCCCTGCCTTCCAGGTCTGTGCACTTAGAGGACCAGAACTGCTCAAGAGATACCCACACACATACTTGTCAAGCTTCAGCTGGTCATGGGCGCTCAGCGGGGGAGGTTCATACAGAACCAAGGCACCTTCGTCCAGGGGGTCATGGAGGGCCCGGCGGACCCCGGCCCTTTTGAGGCCCAGTGCCCGAGAGCCCAGCGGACCTAGAAACCAACCATCTGTTAATTAAGCCTCTCTGTTGGGGAGCTCCAGCAGGCCCAGCTCAAATTCCTACCCTTCACATAACCTTTCCTAAGCCTCCATATGACCCTCTCTCTCCCAGAACCTCTCCAAGTAGTTTGGGCACCTCTGACCATTATCCCAGGCTGCCTCAGAGCAGAGTCTTTATTATTTTAATTTGCCATTCAGCTACAAACCTCAGAAGGGCCAGGTCTTGTTCATCTCAACGCAAGTCAATCCTGGGAAGGTCTAAAACCCTGAAAGGGCCTTTCAAGACTGAGAGCTCTTGAGAGTTGGCCTCCCCTCTCCCAGCCCCAGTGCACAATGCTATGTGTAGTCTATATAGGACAAGGAAAACTATGTAGAACCTAAGCCTCCAGCAGAGTCGACCTCATAAAGATGCCACTGAACTCACTTGGACTAAATGAAACCTGGACCCATCAGTCACCTGGCCCACCAGGAGCTTCCTGAGCACAGGCACATCCCCACCGAGAAGATGGAGGGAGGCCCTTGCTGGCGCTATGTAACAGCTTCCTTTCATGCAGGCCTCAGTGGAGCTACCCCATACTCAGTCACCACTGGACTGGCATCTTCAACTCCAAGGTAAGCTTATATGTTCAAAAGCTGAGGTTTTAATCTATGCAGGCACATGTACACATGACACAGTGAAAAAGAGAAAAGTCTCCATTTTTACCTTGATAATTTGGAATGGGAATTTTGAAAGGCTTTGACAAAATGCTTCGAATAAATGCTTCCTAAAAAGAAACAGAGAGAAAATAGGGATTCAAGACTCTTTAGAGATGTTATGGGATATTGTTTCTAAATATGCAACAGTAACAAAAAAATGTCTTCATAAGCATCATAATACAGTGAGAGCACTGTATTTTTATTACAGTTCGTTAAGAATCACCTAGAACATTGTGTTCCATATTAGATTTGTACAACAGCTTCTTTTCTTGCTTTCTTTTCTATACTTTGTTTCATGATTAAAATCTTCCCCTCAAAAAAAAACTAGAGGTCTCCTCCTTCTCACTGGAAACAAATGTGTCACTATCCTTATCTTACTAGACAAAGCCGGCCTCTACTCCTCAAATATTCCGTTTTTGACTTCCACGCCACCACTCCCACTATTCTCTTCTTTGGGACCTCCCGCTCAGTCCCCTAAAAGGTTTTCTTTTCCTCTGCCTAATCCCCCTTAAAAGTAAGTGTTCCTTGGGGCGTGGCTCTAGGCTCTTTTTTTTCTTTTTTAATCCTCACCCGAGGACATTTTTCCATTGATTTTTAGAGGAAGTGGAAGAGGGAAAGACGGGGAGGAGACTGAAACTGCCACTGAGGTACTGACTTCGACTAGAATCTGAATCCAGGATCCTTAGATCTGCAGGCCAATGCTCTATCCACTGAGCCAAACCAGATAGGGCTCTAGGCTCTTCTGACTGCACACTCACCCTGACACTTCAACAGTCCAAGTGAGTCAATGGCATCTTTATGAGGTCGACTCTGTTGGAGATATGGTACTAAATATCATCAATGCTAATGACCCCAAGTCTATTTCCAATCAGGACCTCTCTCCTAGGCTCCACACCCACATTTGCAACCACCTCCAAACCTAGACATTCTACTGGTGTCTAAGGCTAACGTCCTCATCTCCAGGGTTGCACTATGACTTTTGTGGGTCTGAGGCACTTTTTGCCTTTGGGGCCAGAAGGTAAGTAGTTTTTGCCACCCCAAAATGTGCCTTTTGGGATATTAATTATTTTAGACTGGTTATTTTTAACATACAGCAGACTTGGAAGAAGCTCTGAAAACCAAGTAGCAGTTATCCTTGGTAAAAGGACATTTACATTTGTAAGGGAAATCTTTGTTTGTAAAATTGTCTCCCTCACTAAACCTGGCCTGCCTCTACTATCCATGGAAAAGGCTTGGACTTAAATCTGCATACCCTTGTTTATTGCACTTTTCCTGGTCACCTCCCCTGGCCGACTCCACCATTTTTTGTTTTTTAGCTGAAGGTGGTATTTAAGGTGATGGCTTCTGCCATTTTGGCGAGTTACAGTTTTCCTGGGTCTCTTCCATGTACACAAGAGGTATTCGTGTGATTATATGTTATTAAGCTTTAAATTTTCTCCTGCTAATCTGTCTCATGACAATCTGATTATTAGTCCAGCAAGAAGAACCAAGATAGAGGAAAATTTTTCCTTCCCCAAGAGGCTCCTCCTCCACTGCTTTCACTCAGGCTGTTCCCTCCATCTAGAATCTAGATCATGCCCACTCTCTCCAGCTGGCTGACTTCTCATATCCTTCAGGACCCAACCTAATCAGTATGTCCCTCAGATTCAGGTCTTCACCAACCTCCAGACTGTTAGGACCCTACTGCATACTCCCACCACACCTGCACTATTGTCAGATAGTTACTTGAATGAAAAGTCCCAGAGGACTACACGTAATCATGTAGAAACTTAATTTCTTTAATATAACTTTTTTCCTTTCTTTTCTTTTGATTCAAACTGGCCTCATCCAGTATCCTTCTTCCTTGCATGTCCACTTCCTTAACCATTAAGCCTGCAGGACAATGAGATTCTGATCAGAATCAAATAATCTTGGGAACACAGCCTCCGGTCTGTTGACCAGCAGAGACAGTTTCAGTCAAACTAGAGAAGCTATCTAAGCCTCAGTTGTGTTTCAGCTCCAGACCTCAAAATGCAGGGAAACCAGACAAACTGGTGCCATGGCTGACAATCACCCCCTACCCTACCAATCAGCAGACACCACAACCCAAACTCCATTAGTCACCATGATTAATGTTTCCCTAAAGTAGCCCATCCATGGAAGCCAG
Organism: Pipistrellus kuhlii; assembly: GCF_014108245.1. NCBI lineage: Eukaryota > Metazoa > Chordata > Mammalia > Chiroptera > Vespertilionidae > Pipistrellus > Pipistrellus kuhlii. Next base: position 170,470,824 of record NW_023425515.1, on the reverse strand, counting down.
GCTTACAAGCATTTATTCATTTGTGATTCCAGGTGTGGGCCATTTCCTAAACTAATAAATCCTTATTTTGCCCTAACTGGTTTGGCTCAGTGGATAGAGCGTCAGCCTGCAGACTCAAGGGTCCCAGGTTCAATTCCAGGCATGTACCTTGGTTTCTGGCATATCCCTAGTAAGAAGTGTGCAGGAGGCAGCTGATCAAGGTTTCTCTCTCATTGATGTTTCTATCTCTCTATCCCTCTCCCTTCCTCTCTATAAAAAAAAAAAATCAATAAAATATATATTTTTAATAAATCCTTATTTTCTTTGCTGCAAGCTCCTATTCGTGTTTTATTGAGCTTTGATGCACACAGGGAAGCAGACTCCTTTAGACCAGTGACATACATATCATTTTTTTATAACTCAATAAATAAACTTAGTGACATATGGTAAAACTATCGCACAAAGCGAGATGATGAACATAATTCAAGATAGTGGTTTACCTCTGGAGATGGGAAAAGGGGGGAGTGGGCCTCAGCCAGCAGTCAGACATCCTGAGCACTGCAGTGCCAGCTGAGCCCAGCTTCTGGGTGAGCAGCACGCCCCCTGTGGGACTGGGCTTTAACTGGCTCTCCAACATCCCCAGAGGGGGCCCAGATTGTGAGAGGGCACAGTACAAGCTGAGGGACCCCACCGGTGCACAGTCGGGGCTGGGGAGGGACTGCGGGAGGTCTCCAGAGCATGTCCGGCCATTCTGGCTCAGTTCTGATCAGCCGGACCCCATCAGCAAGCTAACCTACCAGTTGGAACATCTGCCCCTGGGTTGTCAGGGCACATCATAGCGAGAGGTTGAGTGGCCTTAGCATATTATGCTTTGATTGGTTGAATGGCCGACCAGTCGACCAGACACTTAGCATATTAGGCTTTTATTATATATAGGATGTTACATGTGTATTCTTTCACATTTATCACATAAAAATGTTTGCTGAGTGCACAAATAATCTCCATTACGTATTCCTATAAACAGATTCCCATTTTTTCCTTCAAAAACTCCCTGTAAAGGAAAAGCACACTCCTGTATGTGTCCTCTACTCTCAATACTACACTGCTTCACTTCTGACTCCACGTTTTTCATAATTAAGCACCACCTGGCAAGAAACAATTTTTTAAATATATGTATTTTTTATTGATTTCAGAGAGAAAGGGAGAAGGGGAGAGAGAAAGAGAAACATCAATAATGAGAATCATTGATGGGCTGCCTCCTGCATGCCTCCTACTGGGGATCAAGCCCTTCCAGATATGTGCCTTGACAGGAAATCGAACTGTGACCTCCTGGTTCATAGGTTGATGCTCAACCACTGAGACACTCTGGCTGGGCTACAATTTGTTTTTAAATCCTCACATGATACATTTTTACTGATTTTAGAGAGGAAGGGAGAGAGAAACATCAATGTGAAATAGAAACATTAACTGGTTCTTCCCATACACACCCCAACAGGCCAAGCATCAAACCCACAACTAAAGTATGTGCCTGGACTGGGATCAAAACTGCAACATTTTGGTGTACCAGATGACACTACAACCAAATGAGTCACTCCTGCCAGGGCTGGGCGTCCTACAGTATAACTCAATTTCTGATATTATATACACACAGAAAGCATCAGATTAAGACTTCACAAGACTTTTCCCACCACCACTGAAGGTGGTTCTGTCTGACAGGCTATACATTAGAGGTTCCCACAACCCCCTCCTTGGTTTTTCTTTTGTTTGTTTGTTTGTTTTTTAATATATTTTATTGATTTTTTTACAGAGAGAAAGAGAAGAGGGACAGAGAGTCAGAAACATCGATGAGAGAGAGACATCGATCAGCTGCCTCCTGCACACCCCCTACTGGGGATGTACCCGCAGCGAAGGTACATGCCCTTGACCGGAATTGAACCCGGGACCCTTCAGTCCGCAGGGTGACGCTCTATCTACTGAGCCAAACCGGTTTTGGCCCCTCCTTGGGTTTAATTAATTTACTAGGGCAGCTCAAAGAACTCAGAAGTTTACTTACTAGATTACTTGTTTATCTCACAGGATTTCTTTTTAAATATTTTTATTGATTTTTTACAGAGAGGAAGAGAGAGGGATAGAGAGTTAGAAACATCGATGAGACAGAATCATCAGTCAGTTGCCTCTTGCACACCCCGCACTGGGGATGCGCCCACAACCAAGGTACATGCCCTTGACCAGAATCGAACCTGGAACCTTTCAGTCCACAGGCCGACGCTCTACCACTGAGCCAAACCGGCTATCTCAGAGAATATTAAAGAATATGAATAAACAACCAGATGAAGAAATACAGCAAAGTCTGGAAGGTTCCACTTCCTGGCACATGGATGTGGTGCTGTTTACCAACAGGAAGCTCTGAGACCAGGAAGCTTTCCAAACCCTAACCTTTTGGGTTTTTATGGCGGTTCATTTACATAGGCATGATTAAGCACTGGCCATTCATTGGTGGGTTGGCTCTCCGGGCAACCAGCCCCAAAATTAGGTGCTTTACGAAAGGTTATCTCATTATCACAAACTCAGGTGTGGCTGAAGGGGTTATAAATAACATTACTTAAATTCCAAGAGCTCAACGTCACAGTCTCACAGAAAACTTGGTGGAAAAAGCTTTGGATGGAGCTAGGCAGATCTGACTAGGTTACACTGTAACTTTGGACAAGTAAACCCCTCCAAGACTCAGCTTCCTCATCTTAAAAAAGAATGAGTTACACAAGTTAATGCATAGAACCTGCCATAGTAATGATTACATGTGATTTTACTAGGCGAAACACATGAAAGCTGTAGGACTCTTGTACTTCTTAAAACCGTATGCAGAGTCAGAGACTGAACCAACGCCCTGCCACGGCCTTCTTTCTCCTGTACCCTCATGTCCTCAGGAATCTGAGCCACCCGAGATCTGTGACTAAGTACTTATAAAAGAAGAGGACTCCATGATTATGTTTCTCCCTTCCTCTCTCTCTAAAATTAATAAAAAATACATTTTTTTTTTTTAATAAAGAAGGAGACTCCAAATCAGCACTCTCTAAGGAAAAGAGGCCAGGCCTCTTCCAGTCCCCGGAACTGTGAGCAGACTCATAGTCCCCACCAAAGTCTGTCTGCTGGCTACTCCAGTGTCTTCAGGGGTAGGCGCCTCCCTAGGCAAAACAACAGGGACGCATACACGTTGGCAGGCTGTGGTTCTGACTTACATGCTGACTGCTGTCCAGACAGGGTGGTCGATTTGTTAGCTGGGTCAAAGCTTTCCGAAAAGGAGACAGGAAACACTCCTGGCTCTGGGTCTCCCTGCTCGATTTCCGTTTCTTAGGAGTCTAGGAGAGTAATGGGAAAGGTGAAGTCTAGAATACCACATGGCAACTAACATTTAAAATGCTCTGTAATTTTAAACCCTGCCGGGATAGTTCAGGTGGTTAGAGCAAGGTCCCAATAACGCCAAGGTTCTGGGTTGGATCCCTGGTTAGAGAATCAACCAACGAATGTACAAATAAGTGAAACAACAAATCAACATTTCTCTCTCTCTCCCTCTCTAAAAATCAACAAATAAAATTATTTTTAAATTTTATTAATTAAGACACTTATTAAGTGCCAGACCCTGTTCAAAACTCATCACACTTATTCCCATATATCATTTTCACAGTGGTCCTATGTTAAATACTTATTGTCCTTATTTAACGGGTGAAAATTGGAGCTTAATGAGTGTAAAGAACTTGCCCAATCTGAGATGGGCACTGAAAGAGGTGAATGAAGGGGGCCTGTGAAGGGCAATCCACCAGGAGTCATGTACCCCCAAATCTTCACTCTAAAAGGCCCAAAGAATAATCGAGCAACTGTTTGCTTCCGTCCCTGAGTTTTCTCAAAGGAGAGACAAGAGTACATGCCGAAACCGGTTTGGCTCAGTGGATAGAGCCTGAGGACTGAGAGGTCCCGGGTTCGATTCCGGTCAAGGGCATGGACCTTGGTTGCCGGCACATCCCCAGTGGGGGGTGTGCAGGAGGCGGCTGATCAATGTCTCTCATCGATGTTTCTAACTCTCTCTCTCTCTCCCTTCCTCTCTGTAAAAAATCAATAAAATATATTTTAAAAAAAGAAAAAAAAAAGTACAGCAGTCCCCAACTCTCTGGTCACTAAAACCACTCTCCAGTCAGTTCACACCATGGCAGTGAGGACCCAACACCAAAAACATTTTCAGGAGCAGCCAGAGCAGTCAGCACCATTTATGGCACAGCTGCACCAAGGGCTGCCCAACTTCAAGTCTGAGACCCAGGGAAGTGGCAAGGGGCAGCCAATGTGCTGCCATCACAGGTAAAGGAGCCCCCCTTCCCCCGTAAACCAGTGGTGCAACTACAGAGCAAGCCCCTCTGAGCCATCAGGCAAGAACCCACTTGTGCCAGCTTGCCAAGGTACTCGGAGCTTCAGTGATCACATAAAGGCCCACCAGAAACAAACGGCAGGCCCTTCCCTCTCCCTACATCCAGTTTAACATGCTTGCTCGTAGGGGTGTCGAACTCAATCAGAGAAGGGGCCAAAATCTAAAATCCAGCCTAAATCGCGGGCCGAATGGTTTACTGAACAGTCATAAACTGTCATTGTGATGGAAACGCAGCGGAGTGCAGTGATGACAGCGAGGTGCGGGCCACATTGCAAGGCCTGGCGGGACGGATTTGGCCCGCGGGCCTTGTGTTTGACACATGTGCCAGGCTTTTACTCACCGACTGCCCCTGCCCAAAACTGCCTCCTAGACCTTCTTAAGCTCATCTTTTCCTCCACAGTTCCAGTGGTCAAGCCCTTGCTTCTTGAACTATTCTCTCTGAAGTAAATGCTGCATTATCCTATGGCTTTTGGTTTACACAGATCCTGCTACAGCCAGCCCCGGAAAGCCTTGGAAGAGAGCAGGGCGCAGGACCGAGGCGCACAGCTGAACACACTATACTTGAGTATGAGCAGAGACTGGAGGGGAACAACCCCTCCATTCTAGGCCCGAGTGAGCTCAGGATTCTAAAGTGGACCCTGCACATTCCACTATTTTGTGACATTGGGTAAAGGGACAAAAAGCAAAAGAACGGCTGCTAGTTGTTGTTGGGGAGCACTTTTTTTTTTTTTTTTTCAAGGAAGCCAAAGGGCCCAACCCAATGCGCTCTTTTGCTTTGGAATACTCCTTCCTACCAGGAAAACTGAGTCTACATTAGCTTCTAGTGAGCACTTGAGAACGTTGTATTTACTAGTATCTATGTTCAATGCCTGACACTGTTTACTGAAAGAGGCCTCTGGAGGTCATAGGTTCCTTCCATGTAACCCCAGAAACTGAGTCCAGGATTCCTTTCTGCCCAAACACACTCCTGCATCCCCACTTTTTTTCTATCCACTTGAGGGCAGAGTACTCACCACCACCCCAGGCTGCCAATCTTCATCCTCTGGTCTGCCTTCCGGTTTCCTCTTGGCCAGCTGGCTGGGGGCTAAGCTCCTCCTCTGGAAGAGAAGGGAAACTGAGCCGCCACAGGAATCCTGCCGCAGGAGCCCATCGGATCCCGTCTCCCCGAGGCCCCACTTACCATCCTAGACCCAGGAGCATAAATATTGAGTACCCATCAGCCAAAAGGCAAAGGCACCCAGAAGCTGGAAATGCAAAACCAGAGCCAGTCAAGAGCGGCCTGCTATACTAGCGAGAACGTGTCTGATTAAAGAGGAGAATGGGTGGAGGGAATTCAGCCAGGAGCTGGGGTTTGGGCGCAAACCTGAGAGGCCAGTTAGCTGAGGCCGGAGGGCGGGCCAACCAAGCAGAGACCTGAGGCGGCTGGGCAAAGTGGAGTCGGTAGAATGGCCTCAGGTGGGCATGAAGAAAGGAAGTAGTTAAGGGTGGGAAGTGGGGGAAGGTGAGGGAAGGGTGATCATAGGCCAGGAGAGGCTGGGGTGAAAATCACAGGCCAGGAGAGAGGCTGGGGTGAAAATCTGGGACCCGGGGAGGCGAGGCGCCCGAGCCCAGAGAAGGGGATTTCCCAGGTCTGGACCGCAGATGCGGAGTCCGGACTGAGGGAGGCCGGGCAGGGATCCAGGCAGGAAAAGTAAAAGACCCAGGCGTGGCAGGGGAACCCCAGACGGGGCTAAAAAAAAAAAAACGGCTGAGACGAAGGCGCTCCCGGCACGCCGGCTCAATCTGGTTCTTCCTAAAGCGCGCGTTAACAGCCGCCGCAGCTCCCCGGTCCCGCCAGGCCGGGTCAATCGAACCTCCCGCGGTGCGGCTGCCGCACCGCCCATTGGCTGCGTTCGATGCGTTCGGCGCTCGCGACCCAAGGAAGGGGCGGGCCTAGTGACGGGATGTGGTAGGTGCTCTGCACTCCGGGGCTGAAAGGGCGAAAGGGGCGGACCTGGAGGTGGGGCTTAGGAGGAAGGGCGGGGCCAACGGCGGCGGGAGCGGGTGGGCGGGGCGGGCCGGCTGGGCGGGACTCTGAGCCTGGGCGGGCCGCTAGCTCTAGCACCCAGACGTTTCTGTGGTGGGCGGTGAGCTGGCCTGGAGCAACCCGATTAAAGCTGAGGATTATAAAAGGCAGAACAGGTCTCCTGCTCCCGAGCCGGAGCGGGGGGTCGAGATCTAGAGTCAGACATGGCCTCCCCAAGAGTGGAGGTTGGCATTCCGTCTGCTCCGGCCGTGAGAGCCTCCAGGGAATGTGATCTTTTTAGTTGAGGATGTTTTGGAGGAAACTGCCTTCGTTTGCTAGGCAAAACTGGATTTGGAGTTTTTTAAAAACTTACTCTGACAATGTACTAAATGACCAAATCCATTTTTTTTAACTAACATTTTAAAAATATACATTTTATTGATTTTTTTACAGAGAGGAAGAGAGAGGGATGGAGAGTTAGAAACATTGATGAGACTCATCGGATCAGCTGCCTCTTGCACACCTCCTACCGGGAATGTGCCCGCAGCCAAGGTACATGCCCTTGACTAGAATCGAACCTGGGATCCTTCAGTCCGCAGGCTGAGGCTCTATCCACTGAGCCAAACCGGCTTTTTTACTAACATTCTTGATTTTTTTTATTGATTATTTTTTAAAACTTCTTTGATTAAGGTATCACATATTTGTCCTCAACCACCCATTCCAATCCCCCACCTCACCCCCACAAGTGCCCCCACCCCCTCTATTGTCCTGGACCACTGATTAGGCTCATATGTATGCACATAAGTCCTTTGGTTGATCTCTCCCTTTTATCCCCACTCTTCTTTGAGGTCCAACAGTCTGACCCATGGCTCCTTATCTCTGGGTCTGTTCTTGTTCTTCAGTCTATGTTGTTCACCATTTCCCCTTGATTGATTATTTTTTGTGTGAGACAGAACAAAACATCCATGTTATTCCACTTCATTCATTCATTCATTGGTTGATTACACATGTGTCAAACACAAGGCCCGTGGGCCAAATCCGTCCCGCCAGGCCTTGCAATGTGGCCCGCACCTCGCTGTCATCACTGCACTCTGCTGCGTTTCCATCACAATGACAGTTTATGACTGTTCAGTAAACCATTCGGCCCGCGATTTAGGCTGGATTTTAGATTTTGGCCCCTTCTCTGATTGAGTTCGACATCCCTAGTCTATTGTCTACCTGGGGCGAAGGCTGGGAGAGGTCAATGGTGGAAAGAGGGAACATATGTAATACTTTCAATAATAAAGACTTATTTTTAAATATATTTTATTGATTTTTTTACAGAGAGGAAGGGAGAGAGATAGAAACATCAATGAGAGAGAAACATCAATCAGCTGCCTCCTGCACACCCCCTACTGGGGATGTGCCAACAACCAAGGTACATGCGCCCCTGACCGGAATCGAACCTGGGACCTTTCAGTCCACTATCCACTGAGCCAAACCTGTTAGGGCTATTATTCCAATCTCATAGAGAAAGAAGATAATAAAGATTTTTAAAAATAATAATAAATGAGCTGAAAGGAAAAAAGAAAGAAAAAGAATTGTCATAAGTTTATTTGAGCCAAACTGAAGACAATGACCAGGAAGCAAAACTTCAATGGATTGAGAAAATGCTCTGGGAAAGGTAGTTTTGCCCAGTCAATGTGTCTCAGTGGTTGAGTGTGGACCCGTGAACAAGGAGGTCATGGTTTGATTTCTGGTAAGGGCACATGCCAGACTTGTGGGCTGGATCCCAGTAGGGCGCATGCAGGAGGCAGTTAATCAATGATTCTCATCATTGATGTTTCTATCTCTCCCTCTCCCTTCCTCTCTGAAATCAATTTAAAAATAAATAAATATGTGTGTGTGTGTGTGTGTGTGTGTGTGTGTATCAATGTATATATATATACACACACACACACACACACACACACACACACACACACACACATACACTGAGTGGCCAGATTATTATGACCACCTGACGTTTGTAGGCAAATTAGCTATACACTGCATCATATGGGATATGGAAGCCAAAGGCCTATTTGAACACCTTTGCTGTCTGCAGTTACTAAGATAAAACATCTCCAATTCGCACAAGAACACAATGATTGGACAGTTGAGCATTGGAAAAAAGTCATGTGGTTCAATGAATCACGTTTCCAGTTGCAACATGCAGATGGCAGAGTGAGAATTTCATGGAAACAGCATGAAACCAAGCACCCCACATGCATGAGTACAACCCTTCAAGCTGGTGGGGGCAGTGTTATGGTTTGGGGCATGTTTTCCTGGCATGATTTGGGCCCTTTAATTCGTGTGGAACAACGTCTGAATAGCACAACATACCTAAGTATCATTGCTGATCAAGTTCATCCTATTATGTTGATGGCGTATCCCAATGGAGATGGCTTCTTCCAGCAAGACAATGTGCCATTTGCCAGGACCAGTTTGGCTCAGTGGATAGAGTGTCGGCCTGCGGACTGAAAGGTCCCGGGTTCAATTCCGGTCAAGGGCATGTACCTTGGTTGCGGGCACATCCCCAGTGGGGGGTGTGCAAGAGGCAGCTGGTCGATGTTTCTCTCTCATCGACGTTTCTGACTCTCTGTCCCTCTCAATTCCTCTCTGTGTAAAATCAATAAAATATATTAAATTAAAAAAAAAAGACAATGCGCCATGCCACGGTGCTCGTATTGTGCAGGAATGGTTTCAAGAACGTGAGGGAGACCTTACCTTGCTTAGGAGGCCCCACAATCACCAGATCTCAATCCAACTGAGCATTTGTAGGACGAAGTTAAAAGAGCCATCAGACAGTTGGTTCCACAACCATCAAATCTCACAGAACTGGAGAGTGCTATTCATCAGGCATGGTGTCAGATTCCTCGCATGACCTTTCAACATCTCGTGGAGTCAATGTCAAGAAGGAAAAGGTGGCCCGATGAAGTACTGATTGGGTGGTCATAATAATCTGACCACTCAGTATATATACATACTGTGGCATGGCTCAGTGGTTGAAAGTCAACCTGTGAACCAGGAGGACACAGTTTGATTCCTGGTCAGGGCACAAGCTGGAGTTGAGGGCTTGATCCCCAGTAGGGGGCATGAAAGAGATAAATAAGGAAAGAGGCCGAAACCGGTTTGGCTTAGTGGATAGAGCATCGGCCTGCGCATTGAAAGGTCCCAGGTTCGATTCCGGTCAAGGGCATGTACCTTGGTTGCGGGCACATCCCTGGTAGGGGGTGTGCAAGAGGCAGCTGATCAATGATTCTCTCATAGATGTTTCTAACTCTCTATCCCTCTCTGTAAAAACTCAATAAAATATATTTTTAAAATAAAATTAAATAAATAAATAAATAAATAAATAAATAAATAAGGAAAGAGATTTAAGCATTTATCTTAACATTATGATATGAACTTTGATTCAGGGTAACCAAATGGTCCTAGAGGATGTGAAATTTTTTTCTGTACAGAATTAAAACTAAGAAAAGAAGAAATAATGGCTTTAGAAAATCATAATTTTATCATCCCTGGTGAAATAACCAAGTCATAAAATGTTCATTAATAGTAAAATAATTTGTGAGCCGAAACCGGTTTGGCTCAATGGATAGAGTGTCGGCTTGGGGACTGAAAGGTCCCGGGTTCGATTCCGGTCAAAAGCATGTACCTTGGTTGCAGGCATATCCCCAGTGGGAGGTGTGCAAGAGGCAGCTGATTGATGACTCTCTCTCATCGATGTTTCTAACTCTCTATCTCACTCCCTTCCTCTCTGTACAAAATCAATAAAATATATTAAAAAAATAATAATAATTTGGTGAAAAGTTAACAGGGAGCTTTATGATGTAGGATCAGGCTTGTCACCACCTGAACATAGAAGGAACCTGGGAGAGAGCTGTCCAGCCAGAATGCTTGTTCTCCTGTGTAAGTGAAAAATAATCTTTATTGTGTCAAATCACTGAAATATGGACCAATTCATTATAAAAGTTAGCTCATTATAAAATTATACCATTTGTATATATTAAAACACATAAGTATCCTATATAATAAAAGCCTTATATGCAAATCAACTGAACAGCCGAACAACCGGTCACTATGACGTGCACTGACCACCAGGGGGCAGATACTCAACACAGGAGCTACCCCCAGCCCGCAGGCCCCCAGGCTGGCCAAGGTTTGTGCCAGCAGGGGCCCCTGGATTACCCCACCAGTTGCCGCACAGATCAGCCCTGATTGCCAGCTAGGCCTAGGAACCCTACCTGTGTTTGAATTTTGTGTACCAGACTTCTAGTGTGTGTGTGTGTGTGTGTGTGTGTGTGTGTGTGTGTGTATATATATATATATATATATATATATATATATATATATATATATATATTGGTTTCAGAGAGGGAGACAAAGATTGAAGCATTAATGATGAAAATTATTGATCGGCTGCCTCCTGCACACCCTCTACAGGGGACTGAACCTGAAAGCCAGGCATGTGCCCTTGACCGGGATCAAACCCAGGACCCTCAGTCCCTATGTTGATGCTCTATCTACTGAGCCAAACCAGTCAAGGCCAAACTGGTGTTTCTCTCTCGCCCTTTTTCTAAAATCAATTTTTTTAAGGAGAAAAATCTACCCTTTCCAGAGCCCCCTGGCCAGTTTGCTGGTAATTATCTTCTGCCTTGAGGAGTACAGAATGTTTCTGGAGAGAAGGCAATGTTAAAGACAAAGTTGTCCAGCAGGAGAATTCAGAACTGAAAAGTTCTCTAAACTGAGAATTTCCCTCAAGTCTGATCTTCACTCTCACCTCTTCCTGGCAATGTGATTCAGGAGGCGCTTGCTGTTCCCCAGACATGGAGCCTACAACTGTCCCCTTGGCACCAGCCTAAGGGAGGGTGGACAAAGCAGAGGCTCATTCTGGCCCTGAGTGCACCCTCCTGCCCACCCTCCATCTCTGCCTGTGGTTGATAGTCATGTCCTAATTCCCAGAACCTGTTAGTATCTTAGTTTACATGGCAAAAGGGACTTTGAAGATATGGTTAAAGGTCTTGAGGTGGGGAGATGTCTCAGTGGACCCAAAAGAATTATACAGACGTGTAATCAGAATGTAAGTCTCATAAGAGGAAATAGAATTAGAGGACGGAAGCAGAGGTCAGGGGAGTGAAGATGCTATGTTGCTGGCTTGATGATGGAGGAAGGGGCTGTGAACCAAGGAATGCAAACAGCCTCTAGAGCTCGGAGAAGGCAAAGAAGTGTGGATTCTCCCCTAGAGACTCCAGAAAGTGTGCAAGCTTGTCAGCATTTTGACTTTTGACTCAGCCCAATGAAACTGATGTCAGAGCTGTGGCCTCTAGAACTGTAAGCTAATGCATTTGTTATTTTAAGCAATTATGTTTATGGTAATTCATTACAGCAGCAACAGGAAACTAGTATGCTGGCCCTGCGGCTGGGCAGCACTAACTTGTTCTCCTAGGAAAGTAAGGTTTGTGCGGGTGGCAAGTGGAGACTCAGATTTCCCAGAAGCCCCTGCAATCAAACTGAACCTATATAACTACCTGAGCGAATGTCTAAACAACAACACATTGTTAATAATGCACTGTTTATAGGGTTGCTAAGAATTAAATAATGTTTTAAATTACCTATTATTACCTAATTACCCAGTTAAAGAAGTCTCATCTCCTTGTGGGTTTATACATTCATTCCCCATTTAGTTAATGGGTGTCACTGAACACCCCGTGTGTGCCTGGCACCATGCACAGTGAGCTGTGTCTACAAGCCCCAAGCATTTCTCACCGGAGGTGCCACTGAGCTTCCAGTCAGTCCAGTGCTCAGCCTCACTGCCCCCATCCGAAATGCAGGCCCTTACACTTGTCCACTCACCTGGCCTCGTGTCTTCATGAGGTACCCACCCCAGTCAGCACCACCCCTTATCCTTCCAGGCACTATTTCTGCAGTTGCCAAGAGCAATTGCATCTCTGCCTTTATCATGAGCCCTGACAAAAGCCTCGGGCCCACTCGGAGGACAGTATGCTCCCTCTGATCATACTTTCACCACTCCACTTCCATCTCATTCCCTCTTATCTCTTCCCCCTTCCCCTCCTTTCTTCCTCTGAGCTAGTAGTTTGGAAGGTCTAAGTTAACAGGAGAGCTAAGTCTCAAGCAGCCAGTCCAAAGGCTGATAGGAGGGACCAAGGATGTGTGCTTGCTGGGTTCCTGAACTTCTCCGGTAGCGAAATAGGGTCTAAGCCGGGATAAAGATAGGATGCCTAGACCTACCTGGAGTGCCCAGGCATCCCAACTCACCAAGCCTCTCCAGCTCAACACCCTCACACGCCTATCCAATTAGGCCCCTGCAATCAAACTGAACTAGGTTCACATTACCACTCATTTGTTACTTATATTACTACCTGAGCAAATGTCTAAACAACACATTGTTAATAAGGCATTGTTTATAGGTTTAAGAATTAAATGTTTTAAATTACCTAATTACCCACTTAAAAAAAAAGTCACATCTCCTTGTGATACCCTGACATATGGAGCCCCCACTCCATAGCACCCACCTGGATTTCCTAACCTCAAACCTCTCCACCCCAGGCCCCACTTCTAACCTCCCATGATTTCCAGCCCTACTCACCCTCCCTTCCCAGAAAAATGGTCCAGGATTGATTTTCCTTATATCTGCAGACCACATTCGTGTAGCCTTTACCCAATCCAGGTCCAAGGTTCTCTTTCCTCAGAGCCTGTAGCCCTTCTCTGAACATGTAGCTGCCTCTTTACAGCAGGATGAGAACCCAAATATTAAAATGGGAGAAAACTGCTTTCAGTCCCTTTAGGCTTGGGTGGTAGTGACTGGGTGAGGTGGAGGAACAGTCTGACCAGGTGAGAGAACTGTGGGCAGGCTAGCAGGCAGGAGACGCCATGGGTGACACCGGGCAAGTCTCTGACTCTCTAGGCCTGTCTCTCCAATGGTCTGTACCCTGAGGCCCCGGCTGTATTTGAATTTGGAGGTTCCACCCAGCTACTCATGGCAATGGTGCATAATGACCACAAGATGGCAGGCAACTGCTTCAGCTCAGAGATCTGTAGACTAAACAAATAAGCTAGCTTCAAAAAGGAATACAAGGTAATTCCCCAAGGGCACACAACAAAATGGCAACAGAGGAGGCATGAGAAAAGGGTGTTTGAATTTGGAGCCCCAAGACCAGGAGGGTGGTAAGGAGAGGGCTGGCAGGCAGCAGAGGAAAGCTAAGGATATATTTTAGTGATACCAAACACACTGAGGGGATGGGGGAGGAGGAGCGAGTCCCCTGCTCCCTCATCAGGAGTCTAGGGCTTGCTCTGAGGGAGGAAGCAAAGTGGCCTTTCCCTCCATCTCTCCCTCCTCCAGGGACGTGGGCCCTAGGACTAAAGAGCCTATCTTTCCCGGCCAACACCACACCCCCCATTGTAATTCAAACAAGGGGATTCCTGTGTCCCAGTTTCTGGGCTGGGACTTTTGACCGAATGGTAGAGGGTCGGGGCAAGGTGGGGGAGGGGGAGTCACGGGTTCAGAAAGAAAGACATCTCCTCACTTTGGAGATTCTGGTACTCCTCCAGAGCTCCGAGACCTCAAGCCCGTCCTCCCCTAAGCAACGGGGACTCATCTGCATATAAAAGGCCTGAAGCCTGAAGTGGAAGTGGAAACTGAGAAGGTGAGGAGACACAAAGACTGAGCCTCCTGGCAGACAGATTTGGAGCCAGAATACAAGAATGGAGACAACCCAGGGACAGGGTAAAACGCGAACTGACTGTGGCAGGGCAGGCCCAGGCTTCTGAGAGCAGCAGGCGGAGGCCCTTGCCGGTTTCCCTCCCTGACAGCACAGATATAGGAGTGCTGGCACCAGACAGGGATGTGGTTACAGAGGAATCCAGATCCCCTAGGACGAAATGAGACTAGCCCTGTTTAAAAAGTATGAACTTTTCTGAGAAGAAGCATAAACATCTGACAGTGAGAAAATTTCTTGCCAGGAGGGGTGGTATGCTTCCCCTCACAGGAAGTAATGGTTTGGAGAATAAATGGCATGGTCTCCTTTAGCAGCAGGGGTTCAGATACCGCTGGACTGACCTATTACCACCAAAGGACTGGTACAGTGGAAAGGCTAGTCCATCCTGGCAGGCAATGACATCACTCACCAAACAGGAAACAGTGGTTCCACCAACCCCAAAGGCTCCTAGGAAGGCTAATCCATGGAGGGTTGGCCCTGAGTGACCATGTCCCTCCACAATCATCCATCTTGGCCAAGGTGGGGATAGGGGGGAGAGACAGCCAAAGCTCTTAAGACATTGAGGGAGGCCATTATTCCCATATCTCTTCATGAGCGACCTCCTAAGGGTCCTAAATCCTTCAAATCCTTACGTAGTTATGAGAAAACGGAAAGAGAGACCATCACACCCTCAAGAGCAGGGGTGGGGAACCTCTTTTTTGCCAAGGGCCATTTGGATAGTTATAACATTGTTCACAGGCCATACAAAATTATCAGCTTAAACATCAGCCGGCTATACTTGGTCAAACATTTAGTTAACTCATCCCTAATGCCTTGGCAGGGCCAGACCAAATGATTTCACAGGCCTTATGCAGTCCATAGGCTGAACATTTCCTACCCCTGCTCTAGAATTAATATACGTATGGGGAATATATATATATATTACATATGTATAATATATATAGCTCTAGGGACCCAATAATTGAGGGATAGAGGCATAGACTCCCCAGGGACGAGAGGGATGGTGAGGGCAGATTTCCATGGTAACGGATTTCAATGCAGCCTCTTCCTAGTCCCAAATTGAGAGAGAATAAATTTCAAGGGGGACCAGGGCCCGGTGAAGAAAGAGCCACAGCAGAACAAAAGGGAGGACATGTTGTTACAGGAAGGTCACATCATCCTGGCACTGGCCCCAGTACCAGTGGACCTCAAAGCCCAGTTTGGTGTTTTCGTCCTCTGGTGGCTCAGGAGGTCCACCTTGGAGCCCCTCCTCTGGGGGCTTCCACGCAGCCCTCAAGCTCCCTAGCTTGGTGGCGGTCAGGTCCAGCTCAGCCCTGGCCCTCTCCCCACCAGGCAGAACCTTTGCCCAGTCCATCTCAGGATGGGGAGCCCTAAGGTTGCCCGGTTCATCCAGCTCAGGGGGTGCCACGGTGTCCAGGAAGCTGCCAATGGAGACACTGTCCAGCTGGTCGGTGGAGCGGATGTCTGGCAGGCTGTCCCAGCTGCCTCTCCTTGAGTGGCCTGGGCTCCCGCCTGTCAGGCTGTACTGACTGCTGGTGAGGCTGCTGCAGTGGCTGGTCAACGTCCCCCGTTCTTCCAACAGCCAGCGGAGCGCCTCGATGCCCTCATTCAACGTCACCAGCTGCTGTAGGATCTTCACGTCAACGGCTCGCAGGTAAGCCTGGGGGAGTGGGAGAAGGAATCAGTCCTGGTTCTGGGCCATGCATTTCCCAAATGTTTCCAGAGGCTCCCTACCTTGTGGTCCAACCAACTATGTTTCACTCTCAAGAAGCAGGGAGTCCTGGCTGGTGTGGCTCGGTTGGTTGGACGCTGTCCCATGCACCAAAAGGTTGCCAGGTTTGATTCTGATCAGGGCACACGCCCAGGGTGGAGGGCTCGCTCCCCAGTGGGAGGCTTGCTGGAGGCAGTTGATCAATTGATGTTTCACTCTCACATTGATGTTTCTCTCTCTTCCTCTCCCTTCCTCTCTCTCTAAAAATCTGTAAAAAAAAAGTGTGTGTGTTTTGTTTTTTTGTTTTGTTTTGTTTTCAAGCATGAAAACAGAAGGGTTTGGAGTGTGGGCTTAGAAGCAGACAGATTACTACTTAAAAATCTCACCTCTACCACATATTATCTACACCACTATAGCCAATTTTCATATCTTCTTTGAGCTCAGTTTCCTTGTTTGTAAAATATCATTAAATTACTCACCTCACAGAGTAGCTGTGGAATTTTGAGATGCTGTTTATTAAGTACTCAGAGTAAGGCTTGCCACAGAGTAAGGTCTCAGTAAATGTTAAATATTAAAATCTGATCCTACTGAGCTTTGAACTTCATAGATAGGTATTATTATTATTAAAACAACCGATCCAGAGTCACCAGGAAGACTCAAAAACAGCCAACGAATCGTCTGCTAGGAGGTCAGCTATGAATTGGAAAGTAGACTGGGCCAAGAGAAGACAGGACCTGAGGGATGAAGAGGGAGCTAACCTGTCCCCCAGTCACTTCAGGGTGCCGGTAGCAATTGGTAAGGGAGAGAAGAAGAGTTGGCTGGAGCTTCGTAGGGTCAGAATCCCTCTGACTAGGGAGTCAGGGCTTTCCTCCACCACACTTGTCTCCCTGCTTGTACTGGGAGTAAGTCTGACTGGCTGGGTAATCTCAAGGGTCCCTTTCAACTCAGAGGCACTGAATTATCTTTCCCAAACACAAGTTTGAACCTGCCCCTCCCTTGCTCAAGAGCCTTATTGGCTTTGCACTGCTCTCAGAGAATAAAATGTAAACAGTTTAGCAGCTGGCATTCAAAGGCTTTCATAATATTGCTCTTGCCCATCTCTCCAGCTTCCCTTCTAACATACCTCCCTGGGAACTCCCGGTTCTGCCACCCGACTTAAAAGTTCCTTTTATTTGGTGCTATTTTTAGTCAAAGTAATAGATAAAGATTAAAGAGGGGGGAAAAAGAAAGAAAAAAAAAGATTAAAGAGGCAAAAAGTTCTGCAAGATTTATTATGAAAAGTAACCATTCCTGCTGAAACCAGTTTGGCTCAGTGGTAGAGCGTCGGTCTGCGGACTGAAAGGTCCCAGGTTCGATTCCGGTCAAGGGCATGTACATTGGTTGCAGACACATCCATGGGATGTGCAGAAGGTAGCTGGCCCTTGTTTCTCTCTCATCAACATTTCTAGCTCTCTCTCTCTCTCTCTTCCTCTCTGTAAAAAATCAATAAAATATATATTTTTTAAAAAAGTAACCGTTCTCCATCATTGTCCTAAATCCCACACTCCAGAGACAACTATTAATTTTTTTAGCTGTTTATTTTGGTACTTACCTTCTAATTTCCAAATAACATGCTACTTACTAATTTTTAAGTTTTAGCTATTTTCTACTGACTTCCCACATGATAGAAAGTTAAGAATTTAACTCTTTCAATTTACTCCCCATTTCTCTGCCATACAGGCACTCTTTCCATCTTCCCATATTCCCATTATATACAATAAAGTTAATTATTCAGTGTTTATCTTATTAAAATTCAATCACAGCTAAGCCATGTGGTTTACTATAATTACCTGTCATTTCTTACAACTTTATATGTTTTCCTTAGAATAATAATATGTTACCCAGTGGTTGAGTGTCTATCCATGAACCAAGAGGTCATGGTTCAATTCCCCAACAGGACAATTGAATATGTTATTATCAATGTTATAATATGTTATATTAGTATTATTCGTGTTAGAATATGTTATATTATTTTTTAAAAATATATTTTATTGATTTTTTACAGAGAGGAAGGGAGAGGGATAGAAAGTCAGAAACATCGATGAGAGAGAAACATCTATCAGCTGCCTCCTGTATACCTCCCACTGGGGATGTCTCCACAACCAAGGTGTAGGCCCTTGACCAGAATCGAACCTGGGGCCTTTCAGTCCACAGGCCGACGCTCTCTCCATTGAGCCAAACCGGTTTCGGCTATGTTATATTATTACTAGAAGCTCAGTGCACGACATTTGTGTACTGGGGTGGGGTCCCTCAGTCCAGCCTGTGTCCTCTTGCTGTCCAGGAACCCTCGGGGAATGTCCACCTGCTGCGGAGGCAGGAGAGGCTCCCGCCACTGCTACTGCGCTTGCCAGCCGGGAGCCTGGCTTCTGGCTGAGCAGTGCTCCCCCATGGGAGCACACTGGCCATCAAGGAGCAGCTCCTGAATTGAGCATCTGCTCCCTGGTGGCCAGTGTGCATCATAGCGATTGGTTGTTCCGCCCTTTGGTCAATTTATATATTAGCCTTTTATTATATTGGATTACTACTACTACTACTGTTTTGCTTAGTTTGCTATATAGTTATCAATAAGTCATCACCAAATTATCTCTCAATTGTCTGAATTTTTCAAGGCTTTTAAACATATCATATATTGTATCTATTCCATCTTAGTGGCAATACCCTGTTTCCCCGAAAATAAGACATCCTCTGAAAATAAGACCTACTTACAGGTTTCCTTCTGAGTGAAATATAAGGCATCCCCCCAAAAATAAGGCCCCCCTAGGCTAAACATGAGAGATTTGGTCCACTGATTCTGAAAGAAATGGAGTCACAAGAAATTCACCAGGAAATTCAGGAATTGGATTGTTATGATGATGTTCCAGAAGATGATGACATGATTGTCATTGAATAAATGAGTAAATTCTTGATACTGTAGGATTCACAGTTTGTCTGGTTTGTGTTGACAACTACCATACTATTGTACTGTATACAGGTAATAAATTTCCTTTATTTTCATTTTACAATAAATGTGTACCGTATTCTTTTTCATGGAAAAATAAGACATCCCCTGAAAATAAGACCTAGCGCATCTTTGGGAGCAAAAATTAATATAAGACATTGTCTTATTTTCAGGGAAACAGGGTAGATATATTGTATCTATTTCCATTTAGAGCTTTGAAAATTAAGTAGAACTTAGCCAGACAAAGCAGTGTCTCCTCCGATTCAAGTATCCTTGTCAGCCCTAGAGGGTTTGGCTCAGTGGATTGAGCTTCAGCCTATGGACTGAAGTGTCCCAGGTTCAATTCTCAGTCAGGGCACATGCCCAGGTTGTGGGCTCGATCCCCAGTGTGGGGCATGCAAGAGGCAGCTAATCAATGATTCTCTCTCATCATTGATGTATCTATCTCTCTCCCTCTTCCTTCCTCTCTGAAATCAATAAAAAAAAAAAATGTATTAAAACAACCCCAAATGCCAGCTCAGGAGAGATGCAGACTCAGAGGCCACTCCAACCCAATTCTCTCCCCACAGGGATTCAGATTCCCTCCTCCTCCCCTTAACACATACACACCAGACCCTCAGCCCAGCCCTTCACTCAGATCAAATCAGGCCCTAGGATAAAAATCCCAGTCCCAAATCCTGGTCATGGACTGAGATTCTCAAACTATTATTACTAGGAAGGCTCTTAGAGATCATCTGGTCTCACAATCACTAGCCTTCACCCACTTTGGGAAGAAGCAGAAAAACTAAGGCCCAGAGAGAGGCCCTGCTCAAGATCTCAAGATGATTCAGCAGAGCTAGGGCTTGAACCTATGCCTCCCCACTTCTTGCCTAAAGCTTTTTTAAAATACTTTTTTAAAAATTGATTTCAGAGAGGAAGGGAGAGGGAGACAGAAACATCAATGATGAGAATCATTGATCGGCTGCCTTCTGCAGGCCCCACACAGGGGGTGGAGCCCACAATCCCGGGCACGTGCTCTGACCAGGGATTGAACTATGACCCCCTGGTTCATAAGGTGGGCGCTCTACCCACTGAGCCATACCAGTGGGCTAAAGTTTTTTTTCAAACTGTTCTGTGGGGTTGTTGTCATAACAAGTTATTTGGGAAGTAGTATTAAGAGGAGGTTGCCACTGTTTTTCCTTTCCGCATACTCCAGAGTCTGGCAGGGCAAAAGGGAAAAGGCCTAGAGGCAGGGATGACCTTGGCCTCAAGGGCAAGCCTGTCCCCTCCCTGCAGGGGAGCTGGGAGGAAGGCTGTGGAAGGACAGTCCTTAGAGGGCTTGGGCCAGTTCTGTGACAAGTGGCTTCAGGGCGGAACCCCCCTGCCCTGATCCTTGTCCTCCCTGGCTGTAACCCAGGGGGCAGGGCAGAGTATAAAAGAGATTCGTGATTTCCTGGCCTGAACAGGGAGAAGGAAATGGAGTAGGGATCCGTGGGGCTCAGAGGGAGCCTCTCCCTGTTAGGGACCCCATAAAGCTCCCCCCTTTAATCCTGGGCCCCAGGCTAGGCTGGGTCAAGAGTTGAGACCTGATCAGAAGTTAAACGTATCCCTTAAAGTTCACAGAAGGAACACCCACCAAAGGAGAAAAGAGTTAGAGCCGGAGAGCCGAGGCATGGCTCCTCCCTGTGTGACCTCAGGCAAGTCCCTCAGCACCTACAAGCATGCTTCATCTGTGAGAGGGGGAAAATGGCAACTGCTTTGCTCATCTGAATGCCATAAAGTATGTTTACGGCGTCTGGCACAAAGCAGGTGGCAGTGGTACATGTAAAGTGTGGCAGGTCACCTAGGTTCAAAGCTTGGCTCTGCTTTTTAACTTCGTAGGACCTTGGGCAATCACTTAACCGCTCTGTGCCTCAGTTTCTTCATCTATAAAATACCACTTTCCTAACAGGGCTGCCATGAGGATTAAGAGGCAAACTTGGAAAGTGCTCGGCCCAAAGTCTGGCACATGCCCTTGGTAAAAGTTAGCTCCCCAAGGAGGGCGCTCTAGGTAGGCTCTTTCTAGGCCTGGAGCTAAAGCTTGTTCAGTGAGGCAAGGCCAGCCCCCCCCCCCCCCCCCCCCCCCAGGTGGACACTACTTTGGAGAATTTGGCTCTCCTCCAGCCTTCAAGGCCAAGTGCATACATGGCATTCAGATCCTCCCCCAGGAAGCCTTCCCTGATTGCTCTGCCCATAAGGCTCTCCAACCAGCCTCTCAGGCTGTCTGGAAGTCCCCATGACCCCCTCTCCCTCTCCCTCACAGCTCCGCCTGGCACAGAGCTGGGCACACAGTGGGGCTCCAGGAAGACATTAACGCACATCCTCTCTGTGGCCAGAGAGCAGCTGGCAGTTCCTCGGGAACCGGCTGTGAAGCGATGGCAGGTGTAAATCACCACCTTCACCGGAATCACGGCCAGGGAGCCTGGTGGGTCCCACCTGCTCTTTTGGCTCTGAATCCTGACCCAGCAGCAACGGGGACGGGGCAGGGTGCCTGTTTCCTGTTCTCCCCAAGGAGGTTCAGATGAGATCCGAATAGCTGGTGCACGCCGGGGGGGTTGGTGAGGAGGAGACTGAGTCAGAGGTGATGAAACCAACACTGATAGTGCTGCTACTCATGTCTGCTAAGGTTCTAGGAAATTTCAAATATTTTAAGGGAGATTGGGAGAATGTTAGTGGAAGAAAGGATGTTTTTAGTAGCCCTAGTCTAGGCAGTTTTCACCCAAATCTCTACTGTGCTGACTCCTGCGGTGAAACATGAGGCCTCAGAAGAACAAACCCCGGACCCGGTTTGCAGGTGGAGGAAAAACTGGCTGCCCTATCATGGCGGCTGGGGGGTAGATGGTCCTGTGGGTGAGGAGTAGGGTTGGGAGGTGGGGAGATTTCTGCTGTGCTAGGTCCCCAATGCTTCCCAGCCGTCGCCTCTCCCCTCCCAGTCATTTGGCAGGAAAAACTTGCAGGAGCCTGCCTCTCACCCCAAGCCTTCAGGACCCACCTACACTCTTCTCACCCTCGGGGAAGCAACTGATGGACCCCAGGGCATAGGATGGACCCGAGAGAGACCCTGTTGAGTTAGGTGGAGAGTTAAGCTCCCCGGTCTCCAGTCCAACCCTGAGTCGTTCCTCCAGGCCCTACATCGGGGTCCCAGGGACTCGGGGCTGGGGTCCTACCTCACAGCCCCGCCTCCGCCCGCCTGTGGAGCCCCGCACTCACCAGCTCCACCTTCAGCGCCTGGATCTTGTCCCCCAGGCCGTGGCCCGAGCCCGGCGCCCCCGCGAGCAGCAGGCTGCCGGGGGGTCCCGGCTCCCGCTCCCCTCGCAGCCCGCGGAGCAGCCCTTCGGGGGTCTTCCTGCCCACCTTGCTCTCCACGTCCCGCAGGTCCGGCGCCGGGGGCTCCGCGGTCCCCTCCATGCGGGCCTGCAGCCTGAGCCGAGCGGAGCGGCGGCCCGGCGGGGTCCGCTCCCCGGCGTCACGGCTCCGCCGCGGGTGCCGGAACCGGTGGGTCCCTGCCCGCCGCGCGGGGGCGGAGGAGCGCCGTAATGCTCAGAAAAGCCGCGCAGAGCCGTGTGTGTGTGTGTGTGTGTGTGTGTGTGTGTGTGTCTGTCTCGTGGGGGCGGAGGAGCGCCGTAATGCTCAGAAAAGCCGCGCAGAGCCGAGTGTGTGTGTGTGTGTGTGTGTGTGTGTGTGTGTGTCTGTCTCGTGGGGGCGGAGGAGCGCCGTAATGCTCAGAAAAGCCGCGCAGAGCCGTGTGGCGTGTGTGTGTGTGTGTGTGTGTGTGTGTGTGTGTGTCGTGGGGGCGGAGGAGCGCCGTAATGCTCAGAAAAGCCGCGCAGAGCCGTGTGTGTGTGTGTGTGTGTGTGTGTGTGTGTGTCGTGGGGGCGGAGGAGCGCCGTAATGCTCAGAAAAGCCGCGCAGAGCCGTGTGTGTGTGTGTGTGTGTGTGTGTGTGTCTGTCTGTCGTGGAGGCAGGAGGAGCGCGCCGTAATGCTCAGAAAAGCCGCGCAGAGCCGAGTGAGTGTGTGTGTGTGTGTGTGTGTGTGTGTGTGTGTGTCGTGGGGGCGGAGGAGCGCCGTAATGCTCAGAAAAGCCGCGCAGAGCCGTGTGTGTGTGTGTGTGTGTGTGTGTGTGTGTGTGTGTGTGTGTCTCGTGGAGGCAGGAGGAGCGCGCCGTAATGCTCAGAAAAGCCGCGCAGAGCCGTGTGGCGTGTGTGTGTGTGTGTGTGTGTGTGTGTGTTCGTGTGTTCGAGGGCTGCGGACACAACCTCTGGCCTTGGAATGCTTAGGGCTGGGCGATTGGGCGATTCTGGGCTTGTAACTGAAGGAGCATTGGAAGAACTCGGCGCCTTCTCCCTACCCCCAAGCCTCACAGGAATCCAGCCAGGTACACAGCAGGCGCCAATAAGTGTTTGCTGAATGAAGGCTAAGCATGCTCAGTCATGGATGTGGGAGTTTAAGGAACAGTGGTCATGTAACCGGACAACCAGTGGGTCCCGGCTGCTGTCACTGCTTGAGCCAATTAAGCAGGGTGGAATCATATGAGTGTTTATCCAATACTGCCAGCAGTATGGGAGAGCAGCAGGTCGACCACAAAAATTGCTCTACCCCTCCCCACAAGCCAGCTGCTTATATTGGGAAGAGGGAGGAAGATTACATGGGGAAGTAAGAATTACTTCCTGGCCGGTTTGGCTCAGTGGATAGAGCCTTGGCCTGCAGACTGAAGGGTCCCAGGTTTGATTCTGGTCAAGGGCATGTACCTTGGTTGCGGGCTCATCCCCAGTAGGAGGGATGCAGGAGGCAGCTGATTGATTTTTCTCTCTCATCAATGTTTCTAACTCTCTCTCTTCCTCTCTGTAAAAAATCAATAAAATATATATTTTTTTAAAAAGAATTACCGTACAGGCATGGGAAATTAGACAAGGCATAATGGTTATAGGCTACAGGCAATGCGGGCTGGGGGCGGGGAGTCACAGAGGGTGGGCACTTCCAGGTATCTACAGGACTAGATTGTTTAATCTTTCCACAATGATAGGTAGTTCCAATGTTGGCTCCTATGTCCCGGGGTGTATAACTCTCAGCCAGGTTAGAATGAGCTTCCTCTAATGAGAACAATCATGGTTAACAGCATGATTAATATTTCTTATAATTATAGCTGATCTCCACTAATCCATTTCTGCCCCAATAATTGCAGAGGGTGAGTAGAAGAGCTGGATCTAAAATAGTGGTTAGAATTTAACTAGCCACTGACACTGCCTGTATAGCTAATTCTAAAGCGCTTAGATTTTATGCTACAGGCAATGAGGAGCCATGAAAAACTATGCTTTGGCTTGATTAAAAAAATTTTTTGTTGTTGATTTCAGAGAGGAAGTGAGAGGGAGATTTAGAAGCATCAATGATGGGAGATAGTCATTGATCATCAGCCTCTTGCATGCTGCCTACTGGGGATCCAGCCTGAAACCTGGGCACGTTCCAGGCTGGGAACTGAACTGTGACCTCCTGGTTCATAGGTCAATGCTCAACCACTGAGCCACACTGGCTGGGCTTGATTTTGGTTTTTAATCCAAGTAATTCCAGCCCATGGTTACAGGATAAAAGATAGTTACACCTGCCCTATCCTTTCCCACCTATAGTACCAATCCCAAGAGACAATCACTTTTAGCTATTTTTTCCTAGTATATATACTTATAACCCCACAATAGGTTTGTACCACTCTTTCTTTCTTCCTTCCTCTCTTTCTTTCTTTTTGTTAATCATCACCCAAGGATGTTTTTCCATTGATTTTTAGAGAGAGAGTGGAAGGGAGGAGGAGAGTTAGAGAGTGAAACACCCATGTGAGAGAGATACCTTAGTTGGTGGCTTCCCACACTCCCGACCAATGCTGGGGATCGAGCCTGCAACCAAGAGGTACACGTCCTTGGCTGGAATTGAACCCAGGACCCTTCAACCCAAGGGCCAATGAATGCTCTGTCTACTGAGCCAAACCAGCTAGGGCTATACCACTATTTCTTTTTAAAAAAATATATTTTATTGATCTTTTACAGAGAGGAAGGGAGAGGGATAGAAAGCCAGAAACATCGATGAGAGAGAAACATCGACCAGTACCTCCTGCACATTCCCTACCGGGGATGCGCGCGCAACCAATGTACATGCCCCCGACCGGAATCGAACCTGGGACCCCTCAATCCACAGACCGATGCTCTATCCACTGAGCCAAACCAGTTTCGTCAATACCACTGTTTCTTTTAAAAATTATTTTTATTGATTTCAGAGGGAAAGGGAAAGATAGAAACATCAATGATGAGGGAGAATCATCGATTGGCTGCCCTCTGCATGCTCCCCAATGGGGATCAAGCCCACAATCCAGGCATGTGGCCTGACTGGGAATCAATACGTGGCCTCCTGGTTCATAGGTAGAGACTCCACCACTGGGCCACGCCAGCAGGATATACCATTGTTTCTGAAATTTTAAACATTGTCTACTGACTTCCTATTATGATAAATAAGGATTTACCTCATACTCTGTAGTTCCCTTCTTCCATTGGCCCTAAATATTTTTAGCCTTAACCCTAGTTTATATACTGGCTATCTTTGTAATTTTAAGTAACATTTTTCCTTAGTATCTCTTGATTCATGGAATGTTAACATTTTGGGGGATACCATCCCACCCTTTAGGAAGCAGATGGAATATGGAGAGTTCAAAAATAACTAACTAACTGTCCCTAACTGGTTTGGCTCAGTGGATAGAGCATCGGCCTGTGGACTAAGGGTCCCAGGTTCGATTCTGGTCAAGGGCACGTACCTTGGTTGTGGGCACGTCCCCAGTAAGGGGTGTGCAGGAGGCAGCTGATGGATGTTAACTCTCTCATCGATGTTTCTAATTTTCTATCCCTCTCCCTTCCTCTCTGTAAGAAATCAATAAAATGTATTTTTTTAAAGGATTGGAATAGTAGTGCTCACCTCATGAAGCTGTGGAACTAAAAGAGTTAGTAGGAAGCGCTCAGAACACTGACTGCATAGAGGAAGCACCAAACAAGCGCACTAGCGACCTGGGCAGAGACGTGCAGTGACCTGCCCAGGACCTGGGTGAGGCAGAACCAGATTTTAGTTCCCTTTGGTTGTCAGAGGCCTCGCACGCCGCAGACCTGGGTGCAGCCTCCACGAGCTCCTGACGGTCGTGGCGTCCCAGGCCCGAGCTCCCTGCCCCGGGGTGCCGTGCTCCCTGCCCCGGGGTGCCGCGCTCCCTGCCCCGGGGTGCCGCGCTCCCTGCCCCGGGGTGCCGCGCTCCCTGCCCCGGGGTGCCGTGCTCCCTGACCGGGGGGCCGTGCTCCCTGACCGGGGGGCCGCGCTCCCTGCCCCGGGGGCGCCGCGCTCCCTGCCCCGGGGGGCCGCGCGCTCCAGTCCAAGCTCCGGGACTCCCACTGGAGCCGGGTTTGCCGCCGGCGGTGCAGGAGGTGGGGGACCCGCTGCTCCCCGGCACCCGCTGCTCCCCGGCACCCGCTGCTCCCCGGCACCCGCTGCTCCCCGGCACCCGCCCGAGGCCGCGGAGCCGGGGAGGGGCTCGGACGCGCGGATCCGGGGACACCCCGCCCGCCGCCCTCTCACCCCCGGAAGCCGGGAGGCGGGCCGGGGGCGGGGCCTCGGCGGCATGGAGGAGGCGGAGGCCGCGGCGGGCCGGGCGGAGCGGGGCCGGCCCGAGAGGGCCCCGCGCGGGGCCCAGGGCCCCTGAACCGTGAGTGCTCCGGGCGGGGCCGGGGGGGCGCGGCCGGCCTCCGGGGCCTCGGCGGCCCGGCCCTGCGAGGAGGAGGAGGGGGGGGAGGAGGGGGAGGAGGAAGAGGAGAGCGGGGTCGGATGGGAGGGGGCGCGGGGCCGGGCGCGGGGGGGGGGCGGGGGAGGCCGCCGCCCCTGCCCATCCCAGGACGGGGAGGCCCGGGACTCGGAGCTTGGGGGGCGGGTGAGCCTTGGAAGCAGATGGTTTGCCCTCTTCCTCGGGCGCCTGGGCAGCTGTCAGTCCCCGGTCCCCGGGGAGCTCCAGGTGGCCTGACCCTCTGAAGGTTTCCTTCGGAAAAGTTGGGCCACGTTCCCCAGGTCACACACAGGCTGGATGCCTGCAGGGGAGAGTTCCCGGGAGGGCCTCCCCCACCTCCCCGGAGGCAGTGACTTTAGGAAGAACACCTCACTTACTCCATGGGGTCCTCTGGTCCCCCCAGTTCCCTGAAGGCATGGGTTCAGGACGGCGGTGACCCTCCCATCCGGCATGGACGACTGGAAGGCCAGCCCCCTCGCCAAGCCCTTCGGGGCTCGCAAGAAGAGGAGCTGGTACCTTACCTGGAAGTACAAACTGACCAACCAGCGGGCCCTGCGGAGATTCTGTCAGGTGCAGAGATGTCCCACACCTCATAGGGCTTCCTCCCTCCCAGCCTTACCCCAGCCTAGACCATAAGCACTGGACCTCTTCCTCCTTGGCTGCCTCACCTCCCTAGAAAGGAAGGGGCTATGGGTTCCTCGTGGGGAAACCTCTCTGTCAGGTCCCTGCTAGGTAGTGGTGTGGGCCCAGAACAGCCTTCTAGGCTTCCGACAGAAGCAGGAAGTCTGATTAAAAGGCTTTGCCGCCCAAACCGGTTTGGCTCAGTGGATAGAGCGTCAGCCTGTGAACTTAAGGGTCCCGGGTTCGATTCCGGTCAGGGGCATGTGCCTTGGTTTGCGGGCACATCCCCGGTGGGGGGTGTGCAGGAGGCGGCTGATTGATGATTCTCTCTCATCGATGTTTCTTTTTTCTTTTTTTTTTTTTTTTTAATATATTTTATTGATTTTGTACAGAGAGGAAGGGAGAGAGATAGAGTTAGAAACATCAATGAGAGAGAGTCATCGATCAGCTGCCTCTTGCACACCCCCTACTGGGGATATGCCCGCAACCAAGGTACATGCCCCTGACCGGACTCGAACCCGGGACCCTTCAGTCCCCAAGCCGACGTTCTATCCATTGAGCCAAACCGGTCCCGGCTCTCATCGATGTTTCTAACTCTGTCCCTCTCCCTTCCTCTCTGTAAAAAATCAATTAAAAAAAATATATATATATAAATGCTTTGCCCAGGAGCCCACACCAGTCAGGCAGTCAGCGCTGGGACCCAGGTCTTCTGATGCTCAGCTCCCTCTCTGGGAACTAATTATGGAGGGAACCGAGGCAACCAAAGCGTCTCCCATGGAAAACTACAGGAGCTCTGGGAAGGGAAGAAGGGACGGTGGGGCAGGGGAGATCATGGACCTGGGCCCTGGTTGGAAGCGTAGAGCTGGGCCGGCAGGAGGAGAGAAAGACTCCGGTTCTCCCTGTGCCTTCACCGCAGCCAGGGCCCTCCTTGCAGGGAGACCCTCGCCGATCTAGAGGGAATTTCCCTCTTGAGTCATCCCTATCCCTCCCCTCAGACAGGGGCTGTGCTTTTCCTGCTGGTGACTGTCATCGTCAACATCAAGTTGATCCTGGACACACGACGGGCCATCAGCGAGGCCAATGAAGACTTGGAGCCAGAGCAAGACTATGGTGGGGCGAGGCTGGGGAGGGGACTGGTGTGGGTGTGTGTGTGTGTGTGTGTGTGTGTGAGGCAGGGTTTCCCGGGATCTTACGGCTGAAACAGGGGCAGATCCCACAGGCTGAGACCACCTCCATGACCCGTCGTGTCCTCACAGATGAGGCCCTGGGCCGGTTGGAGCCCCCACGACGCAGGGGCGGCGGCCCCCGGAGGGTCCTGGACGTGGAGGTGTATTCCAGCCGCAGCAAAGTGTATGTGGCCGTGGACGGCACTACGGTGAGTGGGCTGAGGGCACTCCTTTCTGCCCCGGGATCCGCTGCCTGAGGGGGAACGGTGCCTCCGCCAGCGTCTACGTGTGTGACGTTGGAGGCCTCAGTGCCTCCTCGGTAACCTGGGACTAATCATGATTTCTCCTGGTCAGGCTTGTAAGTGAAAAGTATGTGACGTATGTTATCTGTGGAGGGTTTTTATCAGGAGTGCCGTCTTTTTCGGACCATAAGACGCTCCGGACCATAAGATGCACCAGTTTTTAGAGAAGGGAAATGAAGAAAAAAAGATTCTGAAACAAATAGTGCCCTAAAATATTTTATGTGCATTAAAACCCAACATCACAGTCATAAACACATGTAATCAACCCTGTAAAGTAAACAGCGGCATTTAGGACCATTTTAGAGCCGGGCAAGCACACAGAGACCACACAGAGCCGGGCAAGTAAAAAAACTTTTTTTTTTAAAGTATATGTGTAGGCTATATTTGGACCATAAGACGCAGGGACTTTTCCCCCCCACTTCTGGGCGGAAAAAAGTGCGTCTTATGGTCCGAAAAATACGGTAATTATTAGTATGAGTCGGTAGTTAACTCTTTGTTATTTATGTCAGAATGACTTCCTGGTCCCTTCCTTCGCCTTGTCTGGGGCCCTGGGGCCTGAGAGTCGTCAGATCTGGCCCTGCTGAGAGGGGTTTAATGTAACAGTGCGAGGCCCCCAGCACCAGGAGCAAACAGCCCAGCGCTCTGAGCGCGCGAAAGCCGTGGAGGGGAAGGTCGGAGAGAGGTGTGAGCTCTTTCCATCGGGTGCCATGGAGGCTTCCTGGAAGAGGTGGCCTTCACGCGGGGCGGGAAGGGAATTGTGTAAGAGGCATAGATAGGCAGGAGGAGAGGTTTCATTTCATGCAGTCGCTGTTTTTCTTAAGTGCCAATAAGACAGAGAGCCCTTGAATGCCAGAGTGAAGAGTTGGGCTTTGTCTCTGCCGCCCTGTAGGTCCTGGAGGATGAGGCCCGGGAGCAGGGCCGGGGCATCCATGTCATCGTCCTCAACCAGGCCACGGTGAGGTTCCAGGGGGAGGGGACCTGGAGGGCCAAGGCCGAGTCCTGCTGCTGGTGATACACACTCACAGGTGGTCTGTGCTCTGCCAGGGCCACGTGATGGCAAAGCGGGTATTTGACACCTACTCACCTCATGAGGATGAGGCCATGGTTCTGTTCCTCAACATGGTGGCACCCGGCCGAGTGCTCATCTGCACCGTCAAGGTCAGTGACTACCTGGCCCCATTCCCCAAGACCCAGCTCCAACACGGCCCTGTGTTCTATGCCCCTAATTTGGCACACTGAGAAGAGACTCTGGAGGAAGGTAACTCAGGTTCCAACACTAGCCTTGTTATTTATTTTTATATTTTATTGATTTTTTACAGAGAGGAAAGGAGAGGGATAGAGAGCTAGAAACATCAATGAGAGAGAATCATCAATCAGCTGCCCCCCACACGCCTCCTACTGGAAATGTGCCGCAACTCAGGTACATGCCCTTGACCGGAATCGAACCCAGGACCTTTCAGTCCGCAGGCTGATGCTCTATCCACTGAGCCAAACCGGTTTCGGCATTTTATTGATTATTTATAGAGAGGAAGAGAGAAGGATAGAAAGTCAGAAACATCGATGAGAGAAACATCGATCAGCTGCCTCCTGCACACCCCTCACTGGGGATGTGCTCGTAACCAAGATACATTCCCTTGACCAGAATCAAACCCGGGACCTTTCAGTCCGCAGACCGACACTCTACTAGGGGTGTCGAACTCAATCAGAGAAGGGGCCAAAATCTAAAATCCAGCCTAAATCGCGGGCCGAATGGTTTACTGAACAGTCATAAACTGTCATTGTGATGGAAACGCAGCGGAGTGCAGTGATGACAGCGCGGTGCGGGCCACATTGCAAGGCCTGGCGGGACGGATTTGGTCCGCGGGCCTTGTGTTTGACACATGTGCTCTATCCACTGAGCCAAACCGGTTTCAGCTAGTCTTGTTATTTTTATTAATTGAGAAGCAAGACAGAGTCCCTACCCTTAAGGAGTTTGTTCCAGCAGAGCAAGAGTAGCTAAGTAAATGTTTAATGTCAGGAAGTGATAATGTATATGAGGAAGAAAATAAAGAAAGGGAGACAGAGCGATGGGGGATGTATTTGAGAAAGGGAAGGCCTCTGTTAGGAAATGGCGTGTGAGCAGAATGCCGGAGGAAGTGTGGAGAGAGCCAAGCAAATATCTGGAGGAAGAGCATTCTAAGTAGCAAGAAGGGTACGTGTGAAGGCCCGGAGTGGGAAGGTCCTTGGCATACTTGAAGAAGAGAGGGATGCCAGGGGAGCTAGAGCAGAATAAGGCGGGGGGGGGGGGGGGGGGGGAGAGTGGGGAAGAGATCAGAGAGAGAGAGCAGGGGACAGAGGTGCATATTGTGTGGGGTTATGGAAAGGATTTATTAGCCTGGTGACTTTGGATGATCCTCAGGTTTCTCCCTAAGCCTTCAGTGTTCTTATCTGTGGAATGACGGTATTCACAGAGAGTGGTTGGGATCATTTAACAGCTAATTTAATAA
This sequence comes from Pipistrellus kuhlii, assembly GCF_014108245.1. Taxonomy (NCBI): domain Eukaryota; kingdom Metazoa; phylum Chordata; class Mammalia; order Chiroptera; family Vespertilionidae; genus Pipistrellus; species Pipistrellus kuhlii. Next base: position 170,439,589 of record NW_023425515.1, on the reverse strand, counting down.
AAGGTTTGGCCTGGTGCTTGACACTGAGTTGGTGCTCCATGAGGCCAGGCCTCCTGGAGCTGTGCTGGTCAGGCTGACCACCTTCTCTGGTCTCCCAGGACGAGGGCTCCTTCCACCTCAAGGACACGGCCAAGGCTCTGCTGAGGAGCCTCGGCAGCCAGGCCGGCCCTGCCCTGGGCTGGAGGGACACCTGGGCCTTCGTGGGACGCAAAGGAGGTGCCGCACCATAGCCAGTCCACCCTGTGGGGTTAAGGGCCGAGGGGAGCAGAACCCTCGGTGGGGCGGGGTGGGGTGGGGTGGGGTGGGGCGGGAAGCGAGGAGGTGCCAGGGGTGGTGCGTTGGATGCAAGTGGGCAGGGAGATGGGAAGAAGCTCCAAAACTGGAGCCCATTATTCCTCGTTCCTGCCCCTGGCCAGGTCCCGTCCTCGGGGAGAAGCACTCTAAGTCACCCGCCCTTTCGTCCTGGGGGGACCCAGTCCTACTGAAGACAGACGTGCCGCTGAGCTCCGCAGAAGGTGGGATCAGCGGGGGCTGGGCTCTGGGGCGGTGCTTGGGCTGGGCTGGCCATTTGGCTCCTCTTCATGGGGCTTTGTTCTCTTGACCGGGTGCCTGGAATGCTTCAGGCCGCGCTGGCCTCACGCCCCCGTCCTGTGGACCCTCTCTCCCCCTCAGAGGCAGAGTGCCACTGGGCGGACACGGAGCTGAACCGGCGCCGCCGGCGCTTCTGCAGCAAAGTCGAGGGCTACGGGAGCGTGTGCAGCTGCAAGGACCCCACCCCCATCGAGTTCAGCCCGGACCCAGTGAGTGGGGCCTCCGGCAGTGAGGCTTGGACTCCTTCCCAGCTTGGCAAGGGGCCCCAGGACAGATCCAGGCTGGGCTTTCTCTACCTGAGCCTGGGAGCGAACCAGGAGCTGAGGATTTGCACTGAGCTCTGAAAGACAGGGCATCCTGAGGAGGGAGGGAGGGAAGGCAGGCCCTGTGAGCAAAGGCCCAGAGTCAGAGGAGGACTCTCTGCCTTTCCCCTGAAGTCCCCCTCGCCCCTCAGGAACTCCTCCCTTGGGGGGGCCCAGGTTGGAGAGGGAATAAGGCAAGAGTGAAAAGCTGTTTCTCCCTCAGCTCCCAGACAACAAGGTCCTCAATGTTCCTGTGGCTGTCATTGCGGGGAACCGGCCCAATTACCTGTACAGGTGAGCCCGGCGGGCTGCATCCAGCACGGGCAGGAGGGTGCTCAGAGGGTGGGAACCCCAGGCCCCCCTGTCTGTAGGGGGAGCTCTTGAGGTGGGCAGGAAGACTCTAGGTCCATTGACATAGGTGGGTGAACGTGGGGAATGTGGGCCCAGCTATGAACATGGGGGGGCCCTGCGTTGGGGGGGACACAAAGACGCCTAACTTACCCTCGGGCCCCCCAGGATGCTGCGCTCTCTGCTCTCAGCCCAGGGCGTGTCTCCCCAGATGATAACTGTGTTCATTGACGGCTATTACGAGGTGAGTGGGCTTGGGGGGCTTTGGGTGGGGCCGAGCACCGTGCTTCAAGCGCTGAGGAGCAGTGATCACTGAGGCCTGGCAGGGGCTGTGAGAGGCGGAGGGCTTGGCGTGTCAGGGCCTGCAGAGGTGGGCAGGGGGGGAGGTGGCCCAGTGGGTGACCAGCAGCCATGCCCCCCAGGAGCCAATGGACGTCGTGGCGCTGTTCGGTTTGAGGGGCATCCAGCACACCCCCATCAGCATCAAGAACGCCCGCGTGTCTCAGGTACCGCCTTGGCAGGGAGGGCAGGGGCAGGCGCCTGGCAGCACCGTCCACCCTAAAGCTCACGTGCCTGTTTCTGTTCCCCACCCAGCACTACAAGGCCAGCCTCACTGCCACGTTCAACCTGTTCCCGGTGAGTAGTAAGCACAGAGCTCTTGGGCCCAGGGAGGGGAAACGCGAGCATCAGGTCTGGCCTGACGTAGCAAGCTCTTCGCCCTCCTCACCGGGAAAGTGTGGCGAGCGCTGCCTGAGAAGGGGGTGCGGGTGGAGGGGACCTGAGACTGGAACGGTCCCCTCGGGATCCTGTTGTCCCCCTCCCGCGACAGGAAGCCAAGTTTGCTGTGGTTTTGGAGGAAGACCTGGACATTGCGGTGGACTTTTTCAGGTGAGGGGAATGCCTTGCCATGGCAACTTCTGTGAGCTGCATGGGGCCTCTTTGCTTGGCTGGGTCTCCAAGGAAGAAGGCAGTGAGGGGTCCTGGAGAGCTTTCTGGAGGAAGCAAGCTCAAAGGCGGGGCCAAAGTCTGAGCAAATGTGGAGTGGCAGGTGCTGGGCTGGAGTAGAGAGCTGAAAGGATCAATAGAGAATGAGACGGGAGATTTAAGGGGAAGAACAAGGGGGCATGCCGAAACAGGTTTGGCTCAGTGGATAGAGCGTCGGCCTGCGGACTGAAAGGTCCCAGGTTCGATTCCGGTCGGGGGCTTGTGCCTTGGTTGCGGGTGCATCCCCAGTGGGGGGTGTGCAGGGGGCGACTGATGTTTCTCTCTCATCGATGTTTCTGGCTCTCTATCTCTCTCCCTTCCTCTCTGGAAAATCAATAAAATATATTTAAAAAAGAACAAGGGGCCAAAACCAGTTTGTCTCAGCGGTAGAGCATTGGTCTGCGGACTGAAAGGTCTCAGGTTCGATTCCGGTCAAGGGCATGTACATTGGTTGCGGGCACATCCCCGGTAGGGGGTGTGCAGATGGCAGCTGGTCGATGTTTCTCTCTCATCGATGTTTCTAGCTCTCTATCCCTCTCCCTTCCACTCTGAAAAAAATCAATAAAATAAAATAAAATAAAGAACAAGGGGACATGACTTCTGAGTCCCATCTCCAGCCCTTTGTGTATCACTGTGTGACTGGGTTTGTCCTTGTCCCTCCCTGAATGCCTGGACCCTGCCTCTCTCAGTTTCCTGAGCCAGTCCATCCACCTGCTGGAGGAGGATGACAGCCTGTACTGTATCTCTGCCTGGAACGACCAGGTAGGCTGAGAGGCCAGGGTCGGCTGGGACGTTTGCAGAGGCCCCGAGCTAACACCTCCCGCCACGGTCTCCCATCCCCAGGGGTACGAACACACGGCGGAGGACCCGGCATTGCTGTACCGCGTGGAGACCATGCCTGGGCTAGGCTGGGTGCTGAGGAGGTCTTTGTACAAGGAGGAGCTTGAGCCCAAGTGGCCCACGCCAGAAAAGGTGTCCTGCCAGGGTAGGGGAGTGAGCTGGGGTCCCCTACCAGCTCCCCATCTCTTAACCTCCGCGATCTCCCATGCCCCCAGCTCTGGGACTGGGACATGTGGATGCGGATGCCTGAACAGCGCCGAGGCCGGGAGTGCATCATTCCTGACGTTTCCCGATCCTACCACTTCGGCATCGTGGGCCTCAACATGAATGGCTACTTCCATGTGAGTGGGAGGTGAAGGGCTGGGGGATAGAGGGCGAGAGGGGGCGGGGCAAGTATGGCAGATAGCACAAAGAGCATGGACTCGGGAGCAACCCCAGGTGTGCCTCTCACTAGCTATGTAACCGTGGGAGATTACTGACCCTCTTTTTTTTTTTTTTTTTTTTTTTTTTTTAACCCGAGACTATGTTTTTTATTGATTTTTGGAGAAAGAGAAACATTGATATAAGAGGGAAACATTGATCGGTTGCCTCCCTACATGCCCCTACTGGGGATCGAACCCACAACCTAGGTGTGTGTCCTGACCGGGAATCAAACCCAAAACCCGTAAACCCTGGTGTATGGGACGATGCTCCAGCCAACAGAGTCACCTAACCAGGGCTACTGATCCTCTTAAAAAAATAAAAAAAATTTTTAAATTGATTTCAGAGAGAGGAAGGAAGAGAGAGAAACATCAATGATGAGAATCATTGGTCAGCTGCCTCCTGCACACCCCTTCTAGGGATCAAACCAGCAATCTCAGCATGTGCCCTGACTGAGAATCGAACCATGAACTCTTGGTTCGTGGGTAAATGCTCAGCCACTGAGCCAATCTGTTGGGCCTGCTGTTCCTCTTTTTCCTCAGTTTTTTTTTATTTTTAAAATACTGTTTCCCTAGTAGGGCTGTGAGGTTATGAGGTTTAAATGAGTTGCTATATGCAAAATGCGTTGAGCTGTCAGCATTATGTAAGGGTTAGCTGGTATCGTTTTTATCATTACTGTTCTTAGCGCGAGGCTGTGGGTGCGGGGAGCGTATTTCTGCTGCCAGGCACATATCCAGCCCTGCAAGTTCTGCCCTCTCCCGTCCTTGGAGGTTCTGCGGCCTGAACAGGGAGGTCCCCGGGTCTCTACCCGCTGTATGGCTGTGTCCAAAGGGCCACTCCTCCGTTATAGCAAGGGAGGCCTTGAGACAGTCCCGCCTGAAGGAATGGACAGCTTCCAGCTTGAAACCTCCCAGAAGCCAGAACGGCCCTCAGAGACCAGCTAATATAAAACCCCCACTCATCTCCCCACGCGGGGCAGGCATTTAGCTCAGCACCTCAGTCACAGGAGCTTCCTCTCCCAGCCCAGCCCGCCCCCTTGCCCACTGCCCCCTGCAGGACCTGTTCCTGGCTTCTGTGGATCCAGAACAGCTGGCCCAGGGAGAACCGCCGGGGACAGGACTAGCTCAGGGTCAGTGGCATGAGCTGCTGGTGTGGAAATGAGCTCTCTGGCGATGCTTAAGTCCACATTAAAGACAATGAGGACCCGCCAAGGGTATTGCGAAGAGGACAGGAAGACAAGGAAACTAGAGGGACCTTCACAGGTCCAGGACTGACTTTGTGGGCCTGTGGGTACGGAGTGGGTCAGTGGGCACGTGTGGGCCAGACAATGGAAGGCTCTGATTTGCACCTTCACGCCCCCTCCAGGAGGCCTACTTCAAGAAGCACAAATTCAACACGGTGCCAGGCGTCCAGCTCAGGAACGTGGACAGGTAGGGGCTGGGGACAGGGCAAGGAGTAGGATATCTGGGAGTCTTGATGACTGTTATTTTGACCGTCCCTTCCAACCCTGAGGCCTGTGTGTTTATCCCAGCCTGCTGTCCCCCAGTTCCCATGTGAACCCCAGCCCTGCTCCTGGGAACAGGGGGCTACTCTCTCCCTTGAACCATGTCTCCCTCTCCTTTAGTCTGAAGAAGGACGCTTATGAAGTGGAAGTCCACCGGCTGCTTAGGTATGGCCTGGGGCATGAGGGGTATGTGGCAGGGATTGAGGAGGAGTCAGATACTTGGGTCTAGGCCTCGTCATTTGTGGGGCCTACTGCAAAATGAAAATCAGGGCTCCTTGTTCAAAATAAGAAGGTCAAGAGGGCAACAACTGAGCAAGGGGCCTTGTGTGATACACTCATGACTGAGGGCCTTACTCCGCCCGCCCCCGCTGCAGTGAAGCCGAGGTGTTGGACCACAGCAAGAACCCGTGTGAAGACTCTTTCCTGCCGGACACCGAGGGCCACACCTACGTGGCCTTTATCCGAATGGAGAAAGACGATGACTTCACCACCTGGACTCAGCTTGCCAAGGTGCCCCTACACCACACCTGCCCTACAACCCCTCTCCCCCCAGGACACAGGGAGCCTTTCACCTTAGAACCTTTCCATTGCACTTTCAGACCCATCTTTCAACCCCCTTGTCCGGATTTACCGTATTTTTCGGACCATAAGACGCTCCGGACCATAAGACGCACCAGTTTTTAGAGAAGGGAAATGAAGAAAAAAAGATTCTGAAACAAATAGTGCCCTAAAATATTTTATGTGCATTAAAACCCAACATCACAGTCATAAACACATGTAATCAACCCTGTAAAATAAACAGCAGCATTTAGAACCATTTTAGAGCCGGGCAAGCACACAGAGACCACACAGAGCCGGGCAAGTAAAAAAACTTTTTTTTAAAGTATATGTGTAGGCTATATTTGGACCATAAGACGCAGGGACTTTTTCCCCCACTTCTGGGGGGGGAAAGTGCGTCTTATGGTCCGAAAAATACGGTTATATTTTAAAAGATGCTCCCTCTTGTTAGAAGGTGGGAAAAAATTAATTTTTTGAGAGATTGTAAAAAGAAAAAGAAAAGATGCTATCCTTTGCAAGTTGAAGAGGCTGCTGAGGAGGGATAGGGGCTGGGCCTTGGGTGCCCAGCGGCCCCTCCCCGCAGCGCCCGGACCCAGGCCCCGCCCTGTCCCCGCCCCCCACAGTGCCTCCGTATCTGGGACCTGGATGTGCGTGGGAACCACCGGGGCCTGTGGAGGCTGTTTCGGAAGAAGAACCACTTTCTGGTCGTGGGGGTCCCAGCCTCCCCTTACTCGTGAGTGCCTCGTTCCTGCCCTCGGAGGTGGGAGACTGGCTGGGTGGGACACAGCTCATGACCTCTTTCCTGTTACCTCCCCAGGGTGAAGAAGCCACCGTCAATCACCCCAATCTTCCTGGAGCCGCCCCCAAAGGAGGAGGGAGCCCCAGGCGCTGCAGAACAGACATGACACCTCCTCCAGGACCCTGCAGGGCTGGGTACTGTGTACCCCCAGGCAGGCTCGCCCTTCACCCCATCATGTAGGATTTTGTAGACACTGGCAGGGGTTGGGGCTGGCTTGTTTTTAACATGAGACTTAATCACTAACTTCAAGGGGAGGATTCCCCTGTCCCAGCGCCCCTGTGTCTGAGTTGGAGGTCTATTTATTTACTTCCTTGTTGGGAAAGGGCAGGACAGTGGCTGGGATCCCCCCCGAGCAGCTGATCCTGCCCTTTTATACTCCCTCCTCCCAGGCCTGGCTCAGAATTTAACCTATTTATTTACTGTCCTGAGGGCCTTCGAAACTGGGTGAAGCCGGAAGGACCTGGATTCTTTTATGGACTGGGGTGCTGCCCTGAGGGTGTGGCTGGCTCTCAGGAAACTGCTGAGCCCAGCTCCCAGACAGAGCCAGCAGGGGCTGCCCGCTGATGCAGACACTCAGAGACCCTCACCCTGACCCAGGCCTCCTCTTCTCAGCCTCATCTTTGTCCAGGTTTCCAAAGCTGGATAAGATGGTCATTGATTAAAAAATGAGAAAATCTCTATGGACGGATGTGTCTCTTGATTGTGTGTGTGTGTGTGTGTGTGTGTGTGTGTGTGAGAGAGAGAGAAGGGGGGGGGGTCCTGATGGATGGTGAGTTTTCCTTACTGCCCCCCTTAGGGTTTATCTTCCGTTTGGGGCCATTTGGCCACCAGGGGATGCCCAAGTCTTAAACTTCAGGGTGTTTCCCTAGGCTCCACCCTAGACCTGACCTGTTGGGCTGAGCGTGGAGTAGCCACCGCACACCCTGTTCCCTCTGTTTAACCACCAACCTGTTTCCTGCCTGGCTTGTCGGGGCCAGGCACTTGTCCCCTGATACGGAGCAAAAGAGAACAAAAGGAGATATTTAGGTGTGGGGAGGCGATGGGAGCACATGTGAGTAGAGTGAGGCGTGGGCGGGAAGAAAGTGGGTGAGACAGAAACCGGGTTGGGCATCACTCAGGAGGCTCGGACTGCGCGGCAGATGGAGACACAGGAGCAAGGATTTCTATGGCCATTGGGCACTGTATGCAGCTTTCATAGCTGGGCATTTTTTTTCTGAAGACTCTCACCCAGTTGTTTTCATCAGACTCGCACCCAGTCAGTGACCCAGAGAGGTTAAGAAACTCTAAGTCGTGAAGGTACCAGAAAATGAATGGAGTTGTCCGCAGGGAATGGATGCGATACCCAAGCAGGAGAAGTTTGACATTGAAGGGAGCTGTGAAGGACAGGATCAGGGGAGTGAGTACAGAACACTCCCTGAGGAACGGTCTGCCTGCAGAGCCCGTGTGAGGCGAGTCTGGTGAGCAGCTGTAGGGCCCTGGCCAGGAAGGCAGGAGTTCCCGCCCTTTCGCCAGCTCTGCCCCTGCCTCCCCCGCCGGTGCCTGGCGCTCAGGTCGGCGATGGCACGGGTGGTGTGTGGGTAGGACGGTTCTTGCCACCCTGCTGACTTCAGTGTTTGCCGTAGCTAGAGATAGTGTGTGAGGTGCCACAACAGTCAGATTGAGGAGCAATTAGCTCTCTGTGAGGCGGAGGCCCACCCTGGGCAAACAAATCATCAGCCTTCCCTGTCAGGCCCTAAGCACTGGCCTGCCCCACCCAAGCTGAGCACTTCTTGTTGTTACTGGTAGTTCCCACCATCAAGAGAGCCTTCACCCATCTCAGGAGTTGTGTGTGCAAAGCTTAGTAAGGTGGGGAAGGGGGCTCATTGCTCTCCCTGCCCACCCCCCAGCAGGGTCCTAATTTTGGCCTCAAACTAGCTCTGAGGCACTGTATGGCTCTGCTCAGGTCACTTCCTCTCTGGGCCCAGGAACAGTTTCTGGCTCCCTTAGAAAAACCTGGGAGGAGGGACCCAGGGGTCAAAGGGAAGCAAGAGGAGGACTGGTTAGCCAGGCTGGGCTTTGCTTGGTAGCAGACACCGTGTTCTCCAGCCATAGCTGCCTCCTTAGTGCTTCCAGTTCAGCAGCAATCAGATCCCTGTGGGGGTTCTGGCCTTCGGGTAAATCTGCCGCCATGTCAGATAGTGTGGGCCTGGAACTGGTCACATGGCCTTTCTAGGCCCAGTTTCTTGAAGATGGGGGTGGTTAGGACAAAACGGAGATCAGATCTGAAGAGCACCATGCAGGCCAGGACCAAGAATACATGTTCTCTCTGAAGTCCCCAAAGCAGGGACCGTGTGGGGCTTTGCCTGGTTGGGAAGTCTAGGCAGCTTGGATCCTCCCATGAGGCTCCAGGGAGCTTCTCGGAGTCTAAGGAGTGACGCCCTCCCATTGCCCTGGCAATATTTTTTATGTCCCCCGCCCGCACTTGGGCATAAGCTTGTTATTTTCATTGCTTTCCGGTTCAGTGCCCCTTCTCAGGTCTGAGTAGTTTCAGTCCAAAGTCCTCCCACATTATAGGCAGGCTGACCCAGCCCCCACGTTCTCCCTCGGCGCCCTCTCGGCCATCGCTCTTATGCTCCCTCCCAGGCCTGGAATTCACGAGGAGAGGAAAAATAGCCACCCACCTCCACTCCTCTTCTGCTACCTTTCCAGGGGCCGTCTGTGTCTCTAGCCCCACAGGAATCTGAGACCAGTTTAGGCAAGATGACTCCCTCTCCCCAATGATACACATGGAAAGAGTCCCGATGGAAACAATTTAATTGGTTTGTGAATTCCGAGGTGCCTTCTACACATCCGCCGGGTCACTGCTAATTTTGCATGTGCTCAGGAGATAGGGGGCCTTGTTCCCCAGGGGAGTCCTGGGGTCACCAAGAGCTCCTGTTGGCCTTCAGGAAGGGGTATCCAGGGTTTGAGAGACAGACTGTGAGGAACGGCAGGAGGACTGGCTACCCTAGAACTGGCTCTGGAACAGGTGGGCCCCAACCCCATCAATGGAAGACAGAGTCTGAAGGGGTGGTCCCTGCGCGGCCTCCCTGTGGCCCCCATGGCACTGTTAGGTCCTGTCGCCGCCCTGATCATGGCCTTGGGTGTGGCAGGAGCAGTGGCGGAGGCAGAGGCGGACTTATTTCAAATTGCAGTACAGATACATGGACACAATCATGGCAGCCAGCTGGTGGGGAAGGAATAGGGAGAGATGAGGCAACATGGTCAGGGTCCTTAAGCTTTGGTCCCCAGCCCCCCAAACTCCCCCCACGAAACTGTCAGAAGTCTGTGTCCTCCAGAGAGGCCTCAGGGATGGGGACCTCCTGCTCTGACCTCCCTCACCCTCTTACCTCCAAGCCTCCTATTCCGGCCGCTACGCCACCCACGGTGACTGCGTTGGTTCGGATGTCACTCAGAAGCTGATCGAAGCAACCCTTGGAGAAGGGGAGAGAGCATCTACAGTCAGCTCCTGCCTCTCCCCACCCCTCCCCCCGCTTCCAGCACTCCGCGGCCCTGGGTGCGGCCCCAGACTTCCACGCCAGCCCTCACCTGTACGGGACTGTCCTCGGCCCTCCTCTTGGTGCAGGGGTCCGTGCTGTTGGCGCCATTAGAGCAGCAGTATGGGGGGAAGGCGTTGTGCTCTGTGTAGAAGGGAGAGTCCTCGAAATCCGTGTAGTTGTTGAAGCCACAGCACTTGAGCTGGAGACAAGGAGGGGAGGGTGATCATGGGGGCCTTGCCTCTCTTTTTTCTTTCTTTTTTTTTTTTTATAATATATATATTTTTTATTGATTTTTTTTACAGAGGGGAAGAGAGAGGGAAAGTTACAAACATCGATGAGAGAGAATCATCGATCAGCTGCCTCTTGCACACACACACACACACACACTCACTAGGGATGTGCCCACAACCAAGGTACATGCCCTTGATCGGAATCGAACCCGAGACCTTTCAGTCCGCAGGCCAATGCTCTATCCACTGAGCCAAACCGATTTTGGCAAGGGCCTTGCCTCTTTCTCCCCACTCCCGAACCCCGCCAGCCCACCTTACCCCTTCCATGGTGCTGTTCCACACTTGTGTGAAGTCTTTCTGGGAACCGTAGTCCTTCTTGATGGTCTGCACTGCCAGCAACGTCAGGAAGTGCTCCGCCTGGGGAGAGCGGGCCAGTGGTTAGCGCCTGATAGGCACGGTGGCCGCTCACAGGCCACAGCCCACTTCCCGGGCTTTGCCCGGTCTCACTCCCCCGCCCCATCCTCAGTCCTCACCACTGAGGTGTACACCAAGGCGACCACAGCAGCTGCGACCTCGGCAATGAAGATGACGAGGAGGATGAGGAAGAACTGAATAGGAAACAGGGGTCTGCGTTTTAGGGAGAGGCAGACCCTCATGAATTCCTTGCCCTAACCTCCCTCTCCCCCCATAAAAAGGAGGCAGGGGCCCCTTCGCTGAGGCCCTTGGGAGTCCAGATGAGGGTTTGGGGAGCCCCAGGGCCTGGTGTCAAAGGCGAGGGGGCCCCCAGCCTTGGCTATGGGCCTGGGGAGCGGGCTGGACACACCATCATGAGGGCACACTTGTTCTCGGTGTGGGCGCCGTAGCAGCCCAGGAAGCCGAGAGCGAAGAGCAGGGCGCCGGCTGCGATGAGGAAGTAGCCCACGTTGACAAACTGCATGGCGCTGGACGACAGCGGCCCGAAGATCTTCAGGAAGGACGGCCCGTCGACGGACACCCAGATCCCCACCGCCAGCAGCGCCACACCGCACAGCTGGGGACAGAGAAGCAGACCTTGGGCAGTGCTGGCAGCACAGTTCCCTGCCACACAGGTGAACCGGGAAAGTGGGAGATGAGAAATTTCCCCTCTTCTTGGCTAAGAAGTCTAAAAATGTCATCCCGTAGGGAGGAAAACATCCTGCAAAGCCAGAAGGATGGGAGCTGGGATGCCACAGCCAGCACCAGGCTGCACCCCTGGGCAGATATAAATGGATCAGAGGTTCCTAAAATATCCCTGTGGCCGAAACCGGTTTGGCTCAATGGATAGAGCGTCGGCTTGGGGACTGAAAGGTCCCGGGTTCGATTCCGGTCAAGGGCATGTACCTTGGTTGCGGGCATATCCCCAGTAGGGGTTGTGCAAGAGGCAGCTGGTCGATGACTCTCTCTCATCGATGTTTCTAACTCTCTATCTCTCTCCCTTCCTCTCTGTACAAAATCAATAAAATATATTTAAAAAAATAAATAAATAAAATAAAATAAAATATCCCTGTGGAGGGGAAGGGGACAGGGGCTGCCCAGACTTTCCCTCACCGATGCCAGGGTCCTGCCACATGCCTCAGTGTGAAAACAAGCCCGTGAGCACCCACCCCACCCTTTCTCTTCCCCCGGCTGTGGGTGCCTGGAGCACCTCCGTCCTCTGATAGGCGGAGACCGGGGGGGGTGGTAGCATGGAGCAGGCTCCACGGTGACCACGGTAACGAAGGCGGGGTTGAGGTTTACACCTAACTCCCAACCTTGGAGAGGAAGGTGGTGAGAAGGGACACCTACCCTGGGGCCCCATTTGGCTCCCTCCCAAGGTTCGACTCCAGGCCTGTCCTTTATCCAGTCGTAGAGACAGGGGGAGTACGGTCAGAGCGCATGGAGGCTCCCTCGCTCCGCTCCACACCTCAGAGGGAATCCTGAGGCCCAGAGTGGGGAGGAGGGCTCTGCCCAGGTCCCAGAGCTCTTAAAGCAAAGCCTTCGGGATCCCACAGCCTCGGTGCCCAGTCCCCTCTTTGCAGCTATAGGCACTGAGACTGGAACCAGGGGTGAAGTGGCAGACCATGGCTGGATTCCAGGCATGTTTGCCCAAGGACAAAAAGCTGGACTTTCAGCCTGCAGGGTCAAATTTCAAGGAGTCTGAGGCCTGCCCTGCCCTGCCCAGCCTGGCAAAGCCTGGGCAACAGAGGCCAGAAACCAAACCGGATTTGCCTTTAACCCCCTCCGGCCAGAGTCTCCTGTCCAAATGGATGGGATCCTGTTGTCTACTTTACCTACATGAGTAACAGCTGGTTCTCCAAAGCCAAAGGGAGCCGGAGACACAGCCGGCACTGGAGTCAGAGTGTCTTACTTACCCCGGACCAATTTCTCTAAATTCATCTGCTCTCCGTGTCTCCCCTTCCTCCCCTCTTCCTCACTCTGACCCGCTCTAACGTGGCTCCCAGGTCTCCCGTGACATCTACTCTGAGTCTGGGAGGCGCCAGACGCAGTATCCTTCCTGGCCTCTCTATCGCGCCCTCCTTGTTTTCCTCCCCTGCTTCCTGGTGACCATTTCCCCACCTATTCCTCAGCAGCTGGGCTTCTTGGGGTTCGCCCTCCCTGAGTGCTCTCTCGCTCACGGAGCGGCTCCCGTGACCACCGACAGGCACCTGACGTTCACTATCCATGTCCGGTTCCCACCTGAGCCGCAGCGCTGAGCTGCCCGTGGTCTACCCCTCGGCTGCTCAAGCCACGACCACGGCATCCTCTCCAGGACCTCCGTCTCCCTTGCCTCCTCTTGCACCCCTCAGCCACCATCTGAGGCTCTCTCTCTCTCTCTCTCTCTCTCTCTCTCTCTTTTTTTTAAATCAATCTTTATTGTTCATAGTATTACAAAAGTTCCTCATTCCCCCCCCCCCCCTCCACCAGGTTCCCACCCCACCCTCCGCCCTTTCCCCACCCTCCGTGGTCCTCATCCACAGAGGCACAGTTTATTGAGGCTTTCTCCTTCGTCTGCGTTGTACCTTTCTCCCCCTCTCCACCGCCAGGGTTAATGGCTCACTGCTCAGCTTCCTCAAACATGCCCCACATAACCTGTTCCCGGTCTCCCGAGCACCGTCTGATTTCACCACCTCCGGGCCTTTCTGCTGCTTTACGGTTCCCGCACACGGCCAAATCCCCAGGAAGTTTTCTCCAGGAAGTCCTTTCTGACCAGGGGAGTTCACCCCGCTCCTGTGGTCTCCCTGAGCCGCTGTGCTAACGCCAGAAACACTAAGCTGTAACTGTCTACCTCTCCGGCCTGCTGGAACGGAGGTCCTCCAGGGCAGACAAAGAGCTTGCTCACCTGTTACCCCAGCATTCAGTGCCGAATCTTTGGCTATAAATGTGTGTTTAATGAACAGACAGACCTGCTGAGAGGGTCTGGGTCTTCTCTTCTTTTAGCTCCTCGTCATGCCGAGGCCCCCACATTTCCTCCTGCGGCAGGTGACTTAGGGCAAACCCCTTCCCCCTTCTAGGCCTCAATGCTATGAAAAAGGGGAGAATTGTTCCCATTCACCCGCCCTGCCCTACGTCTGGGCTAAAGCTTCCTGGAAGGGAGGGAGGGGGATCCCCAAGTTTCTCTACTCCAACCTATGTGTCATCCAGACTGCTGAGTGAACTCCGCATTTGGGGAGGCCTCTGCATCGTGAGGGGAAACTGGCAGGAGTCCCTGGGCACAATGGCTCCGATTCCCCAGCCTGAGCTCTGCTCAGGTTGTGACCCACTCCTGTAGGGAACCCCCAAAGAGCTCACAACCCCCATACTTACGAAGATGAGAAAATTGAATAAGATCATCATGCTCTTAATGAAGCTGTAGCACTGCATGGTGACTCCTGCGAGGCAGACATGTATGCGTTAGAACCTCCCCCTGCAGCCCCCGGGCTGGCCCTGGCCCTAACATTGAACCCTGACAAATCAGACTCCAGACTCCAGAACCCATATATGACCAAGCTTCCCCTGTACCTGGACTCGGACACCTCAGGACTTTTTCCAGTTCCCATCCGGACACTCCTACCTCTCTGTACGGCCCAGACCCTCAACCGACACAGGGCACTCAAATCCTAACACTCGCCTGCACCCAAACCCAATTTCCGCACCGTAGGTCACTCCATGCCCTTCCCTGGCACCTATATATTCGTGACCCCTCCCCAAACACAGAGTAGACTCCTCCAGGGTCCTCCCCACGGTCCTTCCAGCTCCCCGAACCTGCTTTCAGATTGAGCTCCCTTCATGAGATAATCTCTGCCCTAGCCATCACCCACCTGTTCAGGACTCCTGGGAGTGACTTCTGAAAGAAGGATCTGCTGAGGCTCCAGCGAGGACAGACAGCTCCAGGGAACGGCCACCGAGTGGGCAGACACGGAGCTGGCTCTCACACGCCACTGCTCACCTGCAGGCGGGGCAGGTGTTTTAAAGGCTTCCTTCTGCCCGCCTGCCTGCCCGCCCGCTCCACCCCAGCCTTTAGGCCTTCTCTCGCCCCTGCTGCCCCCTGCTGTCCGGAGATCCGACCCCACAGCCGCAAGAGCAGTGGGCCTCCCCCTGCCAGTACCAAGCACGGGCAATACCCTTCCTGATCTGAGAAGGGAGAGAAATCGGGGGGTAGGCGGGGCCCCAGACCTTCTGAGTGCCCCCCACCCCACCACAGTGCGCCTATATTTCTTATCCTGTATCTACAGATACATTCATATACACCCTACATGCTGTGCTCACAGGCATACACATCTACCCAAGTTGCCATCTATATATTCACACACAAATAAAAACACCTACTGGTGCTCATGAGTACACACACACACACACACACACACACACACACACACACGCAGTGTGTGTGTTTCAAGGCAGTGACCAAGGTTTGGCAGCTTCTGCTCCCTCCTTTGAATAACAAAAAGCTTCTAGTCCTGCCGAAACCGGTTTGGCTTAGTGGATAGAGCTTCGGCCTGCGCACTGAAGGGTCCTGGTTTTTTTTGTTTTGTTTGTTTTTTAAATATATTTTTATTGATTTTGTACAGAGAGGGAAGGGAGAGAGATAGAGAGTTAGAAACATCGATGAGAGAGAGTCATCGATCAGCTGTCTCTTGCACACCCCCTACTGGAGATGTGCCCGCAACCAAGGTACTTGCCCTTGACCGGAATCGAACCCGGGACCCTTCAGTCCCCAGCTGACGCTCTATCCATTGAGCGAAACCGGTCTTGGCGGGTCCCGGTTTTGATTCTGGTCAAGGGCATGTACCTTGGTTGCGGGCACATCCCCGGTGGGGGTGTGTGCAAGAGGCAGCTGATCGATGTTTCTCTCTCATCAGTGTTTCTGACTGAATGTTTCTCCCTTCCTCTCTGTGAAAAATCAATAAAATATATTTTAAAAAAAGAAGAAAAAAAAAGCTTCTAGTCCTTTTCCTTTCATATAGGTCAAATTCCTATTTTCTTCCTCCCTTCATCTCTCCTCCTCACTCTTCTTCCTCCCCACCCTTTTCTCTCCCCAACTTCCCTTTTCCCCTTAGCACGCTGTGTACAGCAACCCCTTCCCTTTCTACCAGCAGGTGGCACCATGGTCTCATGAAAGCATCGCTGCCCCGCTGGAAGGCCCTGGCATGCCCACCACCTTCACTAAGCCATCCAGGCTGCCCTCCCACTTCCTATTCCAACATTCCTGGTGGAGGTGCTGGGACAGTCCTCAGACCAGGTGCTCAGCTGTGTGACCCTAGGGGGGCATTTCTCAGACTTAGTTTTAATGTCTAAGTGGTATAACAGAATTGTTACAATACTTTAAAAAGAGATTTTCTCCCCAATCTGGGGCATAAGTAACCTTAGTGTAAAGAGGCCCCTGTGGGGACAGTCCCAGCCAGAGCGGGTATGGCATGGACAAAGTGGGTTTTAAAATTGGTTTTGTCGCCGAAACCAGTTTGGCTCAATGGATAGAGCCTCGGCTTGGGGACTGAAGGGACCCGGGTTCCGGTCAAGGGCATGTACCTTGGTTGCGGGCATATCCCCAGTAGGGGATGTGCAAGAGGCAGCTGATCGATGACTCTCTCTCATCGATGTTTCTAGCTCTCTATCTCTCTCCCTTCCTCTCTGTACAAAAATCAATAAAATATATATATATTTTTTTTAAAATTGGTTTTGTTTGTGTAATGGGAGGAGGCAGCTGACGAGACAAGAGAGAGGAAACTGACAACACAATATTTGTACGGATCATGTTTTAAATGCAATACATATATAGTAAGTCATTTTTCGTTCACAGCACTCCTAGGAGATAGATTCTCTTATCTCCTTTTTATTTTTAATCCTTACCTGAGGATATTTTTCCATTGATTTCCAGAGAAAGTGGATGGGAGTGGGAGAGACAGAAACATCAATGTGAGAGAGAGACACATCGAGCCTAGAAGTACATGCCCTTGACCTGAATCAAATCGGGACCCCTCTGTTTGAGGTCCGACACTCTCCACGGAGCCAAACCAGCCAGGGCTCTTGTCCCCTTTTTAAATGCGGGGAGACAGAGGCACAAAAAGGTCAAGTTCTTGCCATTCTCACTCAGCTTATAAGCGGCAGAGCCAGTATTCATTCAGCCCAGTCAGTCTGGTGCCAGAGTCTATGTCTTGTCTACATTGATGGAATCTTGAAAAGGGCCGGAAAGACTGCCTTCCAGAAAGAACAGGGAATGAGGCCTTGGTCTGGGTCTTGAGTAAGAACATGGGTTTATGGGGCAGGTGGGTTTATAGGGATAGTAACTAGAAGTTGATGGGGTTTGGGTCGGTTGCTAAGATGGAGGATGGCAAGAATGGAAGCTGGAAGGGCAGGAGGTGTAGGGACTTTGAGTGTGGTGTGGAGTCTCCTAGCTGACTCCTGAGGGAAAAGAGACAATGTGGAGGTGGGGAAGGGGCCTGTACAGGTGGAATACGGGGAAAGGAAGAGAGGGCTAAGATGTAGAGGGAAAGGAGCAAGCCCAAAGTTCCAAGAGAACTCAGTGCAACGCCCAGCAGAGCCATTGACGTTTCTGTCTCCCACAAGAAGGGAGATAAACCCAGTGTTGGAACCTCTTACATCCCCCGGGGACCTTAGCCATTTCTCTGCCTGCACTGATTGTCCACATGGCTTTCTCTTTTGTGTCGGGAAGAACTGGAACCAGGTCACATGAATCCATGTCCCCAACGTCCTGCACATGGGAATTTGTCAGTGAACATTGCATGAATGACTGAATGAGCACAGAAGACCAGGAGTTAAATGTCAGGGCTTTGGACCTCGGCCATGATGGATCTGAACCCTGCCTGACCCTGATTGTGTGACTTCACCTGAACCTCAATTTCCTTATACAATACGATCAACCTTCATCATTCACAGACTGCATATTGTGAATTTACCTCTTCATTAACATTTATTTGTAACCCCAAACCAACATTCATGGTACTTTTGATGTTATTCATAGACATGTGTGCAGCTGCAAAAAATTTGAGTTGCCCAACTTGCTGAGGTTGAACAGGTGAACACTCTGCCTTCTCATTTCAGCTATTATAAGGTAATGCAATGTGGTCTTTTTAGTGTCATGTTTTTTTGCATCTGGGGGCTTTTTGTTGGTTTAAATGGCCCCCAAAGTCATGCTGAAGTGCTATATAATATTGCTACGCACAAGAAGGTTGTGCTGTGCCTTCCAAAGGACACACGTGTGTTATATGAACTTCATTCAGGTATGAGTTATAGTGCTATTGGCTATGAGTTCAATGTTAATGAGTCAACATAAAATTTTAAATTAGGTGTCTACAGAAACATGTAAAACTAGGCGATGTACTGATCAATTGATGAAAATGCTATGACCTGGTAGGAATCTAAGCCTGTACTTCTCCTAGGTGCATTGGTTCAATATTTGCTAATTCAGTGTTCATGGTGGTAGCTTTGTTAGAACATCACTACCATTAATAACAAGAGTCATATGTTATGAAATGGGAATGATTACAGAAGTTCCTTGTAGGGTTGCTGTAGTATTACATGGGCTATTTTTGTAAGGTACTTGGTATCATATTTGGCACATAGTAAGTGCTCAATAAAATTGTTAATATTGCCGAAACCGGTTTGGCTTAGTGGATAGAGCAGCGGCCTGCGGACTGAAAGGTCCCAGGTTCGATTCCAGTCAAGGGACTTGGTTGCAGGCACATCCCCAGTAGGGGGTATGCAAGAGGCAGCTGATTGATGATTTTCTCTTATCAATGTTTCTAACTCTCTATCCCTCTTCCTTCCCCTCGGTAAAAAATCAATAAAATATATTTTTTTAAAAAAGAAAATCACATATTAAAAAAAATTGTTAGTATTGTTAATGTGGATGAGTGAGAAAATAAAGAAGGAATTTCCCCCTCCTCGGAGTTCCTTCTTCCCCAAGGGGCCGAGCTGAGGTTTTCTGACTCATGGAGAGAACCTGACCTATGGGAGGGGCCGGGGACCAGGACCTGTAATAAAGAGCCCCACCCACGCTGTATGTCATAAAGACCTGAGCTGCCCTGGCCGGCAGCACCCGCGGGCACACTTACAGAAGCTTTCTGTGCCCATGGGGCCTTCTCAGCTTGTCCGTGCCCCTCGGCCCCAGGGCTTACGTTCCCCTTACCGCAGGCCAGGTATGGGCTGGCCTCGGCCCAGGTTTCCCAAGATGTTCAAGTGTAGCCGCAGAAGGTACCGGCAGAAACCCCAAGGCCCAACTGCCACCACTGCAGCCACCAATCTTACCACCATGGCCAGAGATATCAACAACACCCACAATGTCACCACCAATGTGTGGATCCTTCCACTGCAAGGTTAGCCAAGGGCCCCGAGCCAGGATTCGGGGTTGGAAAAACAGGGTCCCCCACCTTAGCCCTGCGTAGGCACTCCGGGGGCACATGCTCTGTGAAATATCACCCCAAAGGCATGGAGGGGTCTTGATGGCGGTCTCCCTAAAAGGCAGAGAGCCTTCATGGAAGGCATTTTGGCTGGAAGTGGAGAGCTCGGGGAAGTGGGTGAATCTAAGAGCAATGGAGCTTCCAGGACTGCTTGCTGCCTTCCTCACGCTCTTCCCTCTTCTTCCTCTCCTCAGTTCTCAGACGCCTCTGTCAACCTGGCAGCTTTCTGATCCTCTAGAAATGCCCAGAAACTAGTCCAGAAGCTTGGCTGGCTCCGGACCTGTATCTTCTGGGGGCCGTGGGTGGTGAATGGCAAGCCAAATACAATCATTTCTGCCTACTCCACTCTGAGGTATTTGCAGCTGACTGCAGAGTGTGAGGGCTGGGACAGGCTTCCGTAACAGCAGCAGGGATCACAGACAATGGAAGGACAGGACAAGGTCAGCCACACGCACCAACTCCCCATCTTTGGCTTCAGCTTTTGATATACCCTAAGAGGCAAGCGCCTTCCTGCCTCGCACTCCCATCTGCCCAGGGAACGGGGTCTCCATAGACAACTTGGGACCTACAGGGAGCCAGGTCCTTGGGGAGGAAGATAGAGGCACAGATCAGAAGAGGGTAGGAGGAAAGAGGTTTCACTGCTTGCATGTAACCCTGTGAATGACTCAGTGCGGTGTATGTGGCTCTGTGCGCCTGGGATGGCCAGTGTGTAGGTGTAGCTGCTGGTGTGTGTGTGTCTGAGAGCGTGTGTGAGAGCAGAACAATGGGAGTATAAGTGGACATGTGACGGAGCACCCCTTTGCAAGCGAATGTGCCTCTGTGGCCGGCTGTGAGTGGTAAGGTGTGTTTGTGAGGGTATGGGTGTACCAGAGAGAGGCATCTGCTCTGCTGAGAGGAATGAAGGTCAAAAGGGGGAGGGGGCAGCCTGAACCAGGAAATGGTTGCTTCAGAGAGGGTGTACCACCTTCAGCCCCATCCCTCTCTGAGGTCGGTATTTTCCAGGACAGGAAAACAGCTGAGCCAGGCCTCTGGGGGTGGGGCAAGACAGCTTGAGTCCAGAAAGAGGGAGGGTGCTAAGCGTTCTGGCCTGGGGATTTTCCATTTGGATCTCTGAGTGCGCGCCCGTGTGCCACTGGTGTAACTGGGTTTCTGCGGGATGTGTCTCCATAGCATTGTGTCTCAGTGATGGGAAACATTGAGGGGCCATGTCTCTAACGTGTCACTCTATGCATGGGCTAGTGTGTGTCTCAAGGTCCCCAAATCTGGCTCCAGTTCCAGGGCTCCCGTCCCTGAGGGTTGAGACCTTTGGCCTGGCCCCTGGGGTTCAGGAAGCCCGTGGGGAGGAAATGAATTGTGTCTGTGTCCATCTACTTCAAAGCCTGCCAGAGAATGGGACCCTGAGAGGAGGGGAGGGACAGAGAATTCCCTGATATATCTTGGCCAGACAGTATTGGGTGGGGGGTGAGATTCCACAGGGTATTGAGGGGGGGGGGGTGCTGAACCTTGATCAGAGCTAAAAGGTGGCTGGGCTAGTAACCAAGGCTTACGAGGGGGCCCGCACATATAAAGACACCTGACACAATCTGTGCAGACATGTAAGTGGACTCACAGATGCACAATGTATCAAATACACATGCTTGCAAGTTCATGCTCATAAACAGAGATATATGCACAGACACTAAGACACAGAGACCTCGTCACATGCAACATGCAACACACCCACATGCCCACAAATGAACACACACACAAGCATGCATGCACTCAAACACAAGGATATAGACACATGCAATCAAACTCATGCTAACCCAGACAGAACCACGTGCATACAGACACACTCACCAGACTTCCCTGCCCCTGCAGCCCTGGGACCCAGAAGCCTCCCTCCCCTGTGTAAGTGTGAGTGTGCGTGTGTGTATGCATGCCCCCACTGTGTCTGTGTGTATCTGTGTCTGTGAGAGTGAGTCTGCATGTGTGTGAGTGAGGGGGTGCTGAGCTGTGGGAACCCGATGACATCATCTCTTCTGGCTATTTTTAGCTCCTGCTGCAATGCTGGCTCCTCCACTGCCCTTCCCCCTGCAGGCTCCCACCTCTCCTCCCCATCCAGTCCAGACTCCAGAGGCAACAGCAGCCAGAGGGCACCCACCACCCTAGTCCAGGTGACCCCGTGGATGACTGGGATATGGCTCACTGTCTCCCACCCTGCCAGAGGCTGAGGATGCTGGCTCCCAGGCCAGAGGCGAGGCTCGGGCTGTGTGGCAGGTTGCAGCAGGGGCCTTGGTTAGGTGAGCTGACCTGGCTGGTCTCCAGCCCCTGGACTGCCTCTGCTTCTGCTTTTCAATCTGAAACTCTGTCTCAGTCAGTAGTGCCTGCTATGTGCCAGGGGAGGGTGCCAAGTTCTGGAGATAAAGCAGCTGAGTAAGACAGTGGGAGTTCTTCCTGGCGGGAGTCACAGCTCCATGGGAGACAGACACTAAACAGATCACACAAGGCCCCGCACTAAATTGTGGGGAGGGCGCTGGACCCTGGGAACAGGGGGACTTGGTCCTGAATGTTGGTCTCTGTCTCTTTCAGCCTCCCAGAGAGATCGCCCCAAACCAGAAGGGCATACTATACTCCCTTCCCTTGGACCTTGCACCCTGACGATCAAACCTCCAGAATTCCACAGAGCAGGGCTTCCTTCTCACACCCCAGGCTGTGCCCCCAACATTGCGTCAACCCACTAAGAGGTGGCCCACTGCTCCTCACACCGCCCTTTTCTTGGGAACCTCCCCACAGTGGGTCTGTAGATGAGAAAACTGAGGTCCACTGGAGTAGTCAAAGGCATAGACATCAACTAAAAGGGTGGCTGCGGGGGCTGAGGGGGAGGGAAGAATGGAGGGCTATTATTTAATGGGCACAGAGTTTGGGTTTGGAGTTGGTTGCACAAGATACTACTAGTACTTAAAGTCATCGAACTGTACACTTAAAACATGGTTAAAATGGTATAATTTATGTCCTGTGTATTTCATCGCACACATACACAAAGCTGCATTAAAAACAAAAAAAAAAAAACACACCGAGGCACAGAGAGGGCCAGCGCTGGGCCACACCTCTGAGCGCCTGTGAGCAGTGGGAGCAGAGGTGGAAGGCAAGCCGAGGAGGAAGTGGAGGTGACACAGGTGTGTGGGAAGGACAGGGTGTGGGAGTAGAGGAGGAGGGGGAGGAGGACGGTGGCCTGAGGGGTCCATGCCTTGAGAAGGGTTTCCTGCTCCAGCCAGTCTAGGCAGCTAACGGGGAAAATCGGGTTTGGCAGCTTCAACCAAGCCCTCAGAGCTGGAGGTTGTGTGTGTGTGTGTGTGTGTGTGTGTGTGTGTGTGTGCGCGCGCGCGCGCGCGCGCGCAGACAGCTCTGGGAAGGTGACTTGGAGGCAGGCCCCTGCTCTGGCCCAGCGTCCGGCCAAACCATTGGGGAAGCAGTATGTAATCTCCGGACTCTTCTTTGGAATTTGGAGGGAACAGCTCAGGACTGGAGGCAGGAATCCCGAATTCCAGTCCTTGTTCTGCCCCAAATCCCAGTTGTGATCCTTGGAAAGTCCTGCCCCCTCTCTTGGCCTCCCAGGAAGGAGCCCTGGAGGATCAGGTTTCCCACCCCGACTCCTGCACTCCGGGTTTTCCTGGAGGTCTGACTCGGGCACAGGAACCTGAGTCAAAGGGTAGGGGCTCAAGCAGACTAGCCCCAAGGCGCCAGGCTGGAGGTCACTTGTCACCAATCGGTCAATGGCCGGAAGCCCAGCTCCAGTCCCACAATGCAATACCGGTCACCCCACCCTTACCAGTGCCCTCACCCAAACCCCCACTTCCGGCCTCTGTTCCTTCCTTGCCTTCAGGGAAAGCTGCACAGCTCCCGAGGGAATCTCCCATATCTCCTCCGCTGGCTCCCAGCCCAGGGCTTAATCCTATCTCCCCCTCAGGCCAGACGCCCAGTGAACTTCTCTGGGGCAGGGACTGGCCAGGAAGGAAAGGCAGTTGGGTGGAACGGCCTCAAAGGAGCCTGCTTTTTCTGCTACCCTCAGATACTGGAGCCCTAATGAGGGGCGAGCGGGGATGGACTGGATGTCCATGAGAGTGCTACCCTTCACCTATCCAGCCATCTCCTTTCCTTGCTCTCAGTGAATTCAGAGAAGTGAGCCCAGAGCTAAGACTTGTCTCTCTTGGAAAGTGTTACGCCCAGATTTGTGATCCCCAAGAACCACCAGGGAGCCGAGTCCAATGCAATTGCAGAAAGCCTGAATTCCATGCTAGCATGGGCTCTGTCCCACTTATGCCTTCCGCCAAGCCGGAAGAGAAGACGGGCTTCAACAGGTCAAGGGGTTTTATAGGGGTGGTGATGTCACTGCTTTGGCTGACCCTGATTGGTTGGATGAGGGCTAGGGTCCAGTTACACAAAATGGAGGATAGCTCTGAAAGGGCAGGGCAGGGCGAGGATGAGCTCCCAACTCCGCCCCAAAGGGCGGAGTTATCCCTAGCCCTCAAAACCCCTGGACCGGGAGAAATTCGCTCTCTTCCGCCATGCTGCCGGCATGAGTGGGAGGAGCCCATTGCTAGCATGGTACAGGCTCTTTTGTTTATTGCATCGGACTCGGCTCCCTGGTGGTCCTTGGGGATCACGAAGTCTGGGCATAACAGCTCCACCCTGCCCCACAGTACAAAATGGAGTCAGGAGTTAGCCTCACCCTGCCCTGCCCTCTCAAAAGCAATCACAAAACCCCCAGCCAAGTGGGTTCTGGCTATTGTTGCTATGTCAATGACAAATTTATGGAACACAAAGGTCATACATTCTAGGCGCATAGATTGAGCCGAAACTGGTTTGGCTCAGTGGTAGAGCGTTGGTCTGCGGACTGAAAGGTCCCAGGTTCGATTCCGGTCAAGAGCATGTACATTGGTTGCGAGCACATCCCCGGTAGGAGGTGTGCAAGAGGCAGCTGGTCGATGTTTCTCTCTCATCGACATTTCTAGCTCTCTATCTCTCTCTCTTCCTCTCTGTAAAAAAATCAATAAAATATATTTTAAAAAATCAATAAAATATATTAAAAAAAAAAAAAAAGATGAAATAGAGCTGAAAACCTGTTTGGCTCAGTGGATAGAGCGTCCACCTGCAGACTGAAGGGTACCAGGTTCAATTCCGGTCAAGGGCATGTACCTTGGTTGCGGGCACATTCCCAGTGGAGGTTGTGCAGGAGGCAGCTGATAGATGATTCTCTCTCATTAACGTTTCTAACTCTCTATCCCTCTCCCTTCCCCTTTGTAAAAAAAAAAAAATCAATAAAATATATTTATTTAAAAAAAAATAGATGAAATAGAGTGGGCCGGAGACCAGGATGCCAGGCCACAGGCTTTATTGAAGAGAATAGTATCACTGCCAGCTGCTTCCAGAGAGCGAGAGCGAGGGCCAGGGTCCGTGCCCTTTAAGGGGAGGAGAGGGGACAGGGCTTAGGGCGCTCAGCACACGCTGATTGGTGGTTCCATGTAAGGCCTATGATTAGGGACCTAGGGACTTAGGAATCGGGGGCTTAGGGTATTTGGCAGGTGCTGATTGGTGGTTCAGTGCTCAGGAATGTCTGGCCGCAGGTGGGGTTTATGTCCTTTCATCAACTGGAGGAAGGGAGGATCTATCACTTTTCGTACTTTACAATCCTGGTTTTGTGCAGATGAGTTCTAACTTCAGGTTCTCCATCCTCAGCCTCCAGAGAAAAGTGTCAGGCAACTTCAGAGGAGACTACAAAGACAATGAATAGGAATAATGCTCACATTTGATATCCCAGACAGGGTGGGGCAAAAGTAGATTTACAGTTGTTCGAATGGAAAAAGACATGCAGGTTATGGTTATTGCAATAGCTTTGTTAACTCTGTGTTTTCCGTACTCTCAACACAAACCTACTTTTGCCCCACCCTGTATGCGTCAGTGCCTATGACAGATGTTTTCACAAACCTTACACAATGCCCAACAGCCACCCTGTTTATAGAAGTCATTGGTCCCATTTTTGAGATGAAGGGACTGAGGCTCAGGGAGGTAAATAACGTGCTTACGATGATTCGTCTTAACGTGCCTACAATCATTCAGCTAGGGTAGGGGTGTCAAACTCAATCAGAGAAGGGGCCAAAATCTAAAATCCAGCCTAAATCGCGGGCCGAATGGTTTACTGAACAGTCATAAACTGTCATTGTGATGGAAACACAGCGGAGTGCAGTGATGACAGCGCGGTGCGGGCCACATTGCAAGGCCTGGCAGGACGGATTTGGCCCGCGGGCCTTGTGTTTGACACATGTGAGCTAGGGAGTAACAGAACTGGAATCTCAACTAGGTTTGTCTTACTCTGAAGGCTGTTGTATCTGGTTAGCATTGTTCTCATGTGGCTTCAATGGGTAAAATGAAAACCCAAGGATGTGGGTATTCAGGGAGAAGTGGTCCCTGTGGTCAGCCCTGAGAGAAGATGAGTTCCTTTCTGGGAAGTGTTCCATAGGGGCTGACAACTTGAACTTGTACTGTTAAAAAAAAAAAAAAAAAAAAAAAGCGCTGAATGGAGAGGCTCTTTCTTTTTTTTCTTTTCTTTTTTTTTTAAATACACTTATTTTTAAAAAATATATATTTTATTGATTTTGTACAGAGAGGAAAGGAGAGAGAGCTAGAAACATCAATGAGAGAGAGTCATCGATCAGCTGCCTCTTGCACACCCCCTACTGGGGATATGCCCGCAGCCAAGGTACATGCCCTCGACTAGAATCGAACCCGGGTCCCTCAGTCCCCAAGCCAACGCTCTATCCATTGAGCCAAACCGGTCTCAGTGGAGAGGCTCTTTCTATCGGCATTCTCAGCTCACACTGGAGATAGCTAGGTGGGTGGGTGTGAGAGGTTGGAGTAGAATAGCTGGTCTTGGGGCGGGAGGGTGGGAAGGGCAGCTGCCACTGCTCCTAGAGACAATGTGTGAGTGTTGGGGAGGGTCTGAGAATGGAATGGGGCTGCTTCACTTTCTGGGATGGCCCCCACCCCCTCAGTTGGAGCTGGATCCTGAAGCCTCAGTGCCCTGTGCAATGACCTCATTAACTGACTCAAAAGCGGTGGGAGGACTTCAGCTGTGTCCCTGAGCCCTGCCCTGCTCAAGGTTGGGTCATCACTGGAGGCAGGAGCCAGGAAGTCATTGGCTCAGAAGGTCAGGTCTGGAGGCGACCCTGGGGTCATCGCATCCAGATTCTTTGCCTAAGTGTGGGGGGAGGAGTTTGAAGTCTAGGAAGGAAACAGGACTTGCCAAATAGCACAGCCACTGCGGTCCTCATCAAGTCCTGGTACTCCTCTTGGCCCTGAGACAGAGTTGAATCTATTCTGATTCTTGCTTTTTTTTAAAAAAATATATATTTTATTGATTTTTCACAGAGAAGAGGAGAGAGGATAGAGAGCTAGAAACATCGATGAGAGAGAAACATTGACCAGCTGCCTCCTGCAACCCCCCCACCGGGGATGTGCCCGCAACCAACATACATGCCCTTGCCTGGAATCGAACCTGAGACCTTTCAGTCTGCAGGCCGACGCTCCACTACTGAGCCAAACCGGCTTCGGCTGATTCTTGCTCTTGAGAGCTTACATCCTAACAGAGAAAATAGGCTCTGCAGACACACACACACACACACACACACACACACACACTCACACACAAAATGGTGACAGGGCTAAAAGAAAGATTCATCCTTTGTCCAAAGGGGGCTTACAGAGGTCAGCACACAGAACCCTATAGGCTTCAAGAAAGAAGCACAGGTGGTTTTTAAGCTGGGCTTAAAGAAGGGACAACATTTTAGCGGATGCAAAGGGGTAAAAGACTGCTGGCTGGGAAACAGCATGAGCAAGAAGAGGGGACTCTGACTTGCTCTGTGGGACCAATGAGTTGCCCTGGAGGCTGGCCCATGTGCTGGAAGTCTGATGGGTTATTAGCATACGCCGGGGTTAGGACTTGAGGTCAAGACTGTCTGTGCTCTGTAAGCACGGAATAGTCACAGAGGTGCAGGCCACAGGCATACAAGGGCCCAGGAGGACCCTGGTGGGGGTGCATCTGAGTAGACTGTGATTGGGAGATTCCTAGCGGTAGAGGTGGGTCTGCTGGACTCTCACCACTTGGCCCAGGCGATTTCCTTTTAGACATACACGTGCACAGAAGGTCTCTATCCCACCTCCCATGACAGGACCCAGGCCCAGCCCCAGATGGGGCCCAGCCAAGGGGAGGAGATGCGGCTTCCTTCTCACTTTCCCATAAGCAGCTCCTAAACCTGCCACTGGGCCGGGACTGGGTGGAGACGTCCTCGGTTTTGCATGCAAATCCGCTCCGGATTTATTCTCTGGGCGTCCTTTCCTCAAAGAGCGACGCCCCCGGCGCCGGCAATAGGCTGGGAGTGCCTCCTCCGGCCCTGACCCCAGGGCGCCGGAGCCTAGACCTGGGACGGGAGGATGCTTTCTCTGTTAATGGCTCCCGCTGCTCCGCCCTCGGGGATGAAGGGAGGGGGTCCCGGGATCGGGCCGGGGCTGAGCTGTAATTAGCTAACACGCTGGATGGGGAGCTGAGGTCGTGGTCTGGAAAACCCTCCCAAGGAGATCTTGAGCCCCCCAGTCCCTCCCAAGAGGCCGACCAAGGGTGTGGGGAGTGGAGGGGATCTTGGGCAGGTGAGACCTCCCAGACCTGAGGTTTTGGTAGAGAGACCAGAAGGTTTAGGGCTAGAGAGATGGGGTGGAGGACGAGGGGGAATCCCCGGCCTAGGAGGGGCAGGCCCAAGCCTGAGACCGGCGTGTGCCTAGCCTGGTCTCTGTACAGCTGTGGTTTGGGCACTAAGAACCAATCCGACTGACCCCCACCCTTGTCTTCCAGGGATTGCAAGGTGGGGTTACATCTCGGAGGCCTGAGAGCCTGGGCAGATGGAGTTGGAGAGGACATAGAGGAGTGGGGGTGCTTCGTGCACTTTCAAGGGCTCCAGTTTCAGAAAACACAACTGCAGAAAGGGTGAGAGCAGTTTATATAAAATGCCATCCAAATCAGCATGTATCTATCAGTATGGAGGGATGGCACTTATTGAGTGCTTACTGCATGCCAGACCAAGGGTATTCAGTACATTGACAAAAGAGATGTTTTACTTTCTCTTGGTACTTTTATAAGCAGAAAAGGACATTACTGCTCTTTTTGTTAAAAAATAAAAAAAAGTAAATATATCTGGGATTCAGTGCTGCTTGGAAATTTTGCTTTAAGTTCTACAAGCCTCAGGTTTCTTATCTGTAAAACAAGAATAATAAGGGAACCGAGGCCCTGGGTTTGTTGTGCCGGATTAGATGAATTCAGACATCAAAGGTGCTTGGAACAGTGCTCAGTAAGTGGCAGCGATGAGAAGAACACACACTGGTTTCGGTGCTTGTGGGGGGACTGGGGAACAAAAAGTCTCTAGAAGAGTGGAAATCTGAGCAAAGTCTTTTTTTGCAGTCCTGTCTCTTTTAAAAAGAAATTTATTGTTCAGATTATTACAGATGTCCCTTCTGCCCCCTCCCCCCCAAAGCTTCCCTCCTGGTTCTTACCCCACCCTAGGCCATCGTGTCCGCATCCATAAGTACTGCATATATGCATATAAGATCTTTGTCCAATTTCTTCCTCCACGCCCCCCACACACCTTTCCCCCTGATAATTGTCAGTCCGCTCCATTTCTTTCTTTTCTTTTATTGTTCAGATTGTCCACTCCATTTTTTATGCCCCTGATTCCATTACATTCACCAGTTTATTCTGTTCATCAGCTTTTTATTCATTTGATATTTATTTTTTATTTTTTTACCGTATTTTTCGGACCATAAGACGCTCCGGACCATAAGATGCACCAGTTTTTAGAGAAGGGAAATGAAGAAAAAAAGATTCTGAAACAAATAGTGTCCTAAAATATTTTATGTGCATTAAAACCCAACATCACAGTCATAAACACATGTAATCAACCCTGTAAAGTAAACAGCAGCATTTAGAACCATTTTAGAGCCGGGCAAGCACACAGAGACCACACAGAGCCGGGCAAGTAAAAAAACTTTTTTTTTAAAGTATATGTGTAGGCTATATTTGGACCATAAGACGCAAGGACTTTTTCCCCCCACTTCTGGGGGGAAAAAAAGTGCATCTTATGGTCCGAAAAATACGGTAATATGTTTTATTTTTTTTAATATGTTTTATACAGAGAGGAATTGAGAGAAACAGAGAGTTAGAAATGTCGATGAGAGAGAAACATCAACCAGCTGCCTCTTGCACTCCCCCCGCTGGGGATGTGCCTGCAACCAAGGTACATGCCCTTGACTGGAATTGAACCCGGGACCTTTCAGTCCGCAGGACGACACTCTAGCCACTGAGCCAAACCGGTCCCGGCTTCATTTGATTTTTAGACTCACTTGTTAATATGTATTTGTTGTCACTTTGTTGTTCATAATTAAAAAAAAATACATTTTTATTGAATTCAGAGAGGAAGGGAGAGGAAGAGAGAGATAGTAACATCAATGATGAGAGAGATTCATTGATTGGCTGCCTCCTGCATGCCCCCTAGTGGGGATTGAGCCCGCAACCCAGACATGTGCCCTTGACCGGAATCAAACTGGGACCCTTTAGTCCACAGTCTGAGGCTCTATCCACTGAGCAAAACCAGCTAAGGTATAATTTTAATTTTTTATCTTTACCTTTTTCTTCTTCCTCTTCTTAAAGAATACCCTTCAGCATTTCATATAATACTGGTTTGATTGTGATGAACTCCTTTAGCTTTTTCTTATCTGTGATGCTCTTTATCTGACCTTCAATTCTAAATGATAGCTTTGCTGGGTAGAGTTAACCTTGGTTGTAGGTACTTGTATTCATCACTTTGAATATTTCTTGCCACTCCCTTCTGGCCTGCATATTTGTTGTTGAGAAATCAGCTGACAGTCATATGGATACTCCCTTGTAGTTAACTATAATATTTTTCTCTTGCTGCTTTTAAGATTCTTTTTGTCTTTTGCCCTTGATTTTAATTGTGATATGTCTCAGTGTGGTCCTCTTTGGATTCCTCTTTTTGGAGTTCTCTGTGCTTCCTGGACTTGTAAGTCTATTTTTTTTCACCAGGTAGGAGAACTTTTCTGTCATTATTTCTTCAAATAGGTTTTCAATATCTTGTTTTCTCTCTTCTTTTGGCACCCCCATAATTTCGATGTTAGTATGTTTGAAGTTATCCTAAAGGCTTCTTACACTATCTTCATATTTTTGGATTCTTTTTTCTTTTTGCTTTTTCAGTTAGGTGTTTTTTGCTTCTTTGTATTTCAAATTTTTGACTTGATTCTTGTGATCCTCTAGTCTACTGTTGAATCTCTGTATATTATTCAGTCAGTGTATGCTTAATTTCTGACTGGACCTTTTTCATTTTTTGGCATTCTCACTAAGATCCTTGACGGACTCATTATGTTCCTCAGAGGTTTCTAAAAGATTCTTAAAAAAAAAATTATATATATATATATATATATATAAAAATTTATTTTTTATAGAGAGGAAGGAAGAGGGATAGAGAGTTAGAAACATTGATCAGCTGCCTCTTGCACACCTCCTACCGAGGATGTGCCCACAACTAAGGTACATGTCCCTGACCAGAATAGAACTTGGGGCCTTTTAGTCTGCAGGTTGATGTTCTATCCACTGAGCCAAACTGGTTAGGCATAGATTCTTGAGTAACTTTATAACTGTGGTTTTGAACTCTCTATCCAGTAATTTGCTTTCTTCCATTTCTTTCATTTGTGACATGTCTCTTTATCTCCACATTTTGGCTGCTTCCCTGTGTTTGTTTCTATGTATTGGGTAGCTGCTAAATCTCCTTGATTATAGAGTGGCCTTGTGTAGTAGGTGTCCTATAGGGCCCAGTGGCTCAGCTTCCCCAATCACCTAAGGTGGACACTCTTGATGCACCCCTTTGTGGGCTGTGTGCACAATCTTGTTGTAGTTGAGCCTTGATTGCTGTTGGTATCACTAGAAAGAATTGAACTCCAGGCCAATTGGCTGTGAGGACCAGCTGTGTCTACAGTGGAAGAGCTGCTGTGCTGGAGACACCCTTATAGGGCAGGACTTGCTTCAGTGGGGCTTTGGTGCTCACTGAGTCTGCCCCTTGAGTGTGTCACTTATGGATGTGAAGAATTGTAATCTGGTATGGTCTTGCACTTACCACTGGGTATACTGGCTCTTGGATCTCCAAGGTGGTGCAAAGTTAGCCACTGCCTGGGGCTGTAGAGATATCTGCAGATTCCTCCTGTTTGTATCAGGTTTGGAAATACCCAGTTGTGAAGCAAGGAAGGCTGCTGCTGGTGCCTGGTCATGGGCCTTTTACTGATAGCTTTGGCCCTGCTGCAGCTTGTTTGGCAGATTTTAGGCTGAGAAAGCACAGGTCATTCATATGCAAAAAACACTGTGCAAAGCTTAGGTGGGGTTGTAAATTGGGTGGGGCGGGGTCTCAGGGAATCTACAGGGCGGAGCAAACAGCATTGGTTGCCAATCAGCCCTGCACCGGGGAGATCCCAGCACAGGAACAATGACCATTACGAGCATCTCTGGAAGAAAGCCGCCCACAAGTTCCTGCCCCGATGCCAGACAGTCCAGTTTCTCCCTGTATGTGTTTGGGTCCCCTGAGTCTCACCTGGCACTGGGGTTCAGAGCAAGTGGGAGCTTGTGTCTCCCTCCCGATTAAAAAAATGGCACACCTGGATGCCAGCCCGTTCAGTGCCTCCATACCTCCTATGAGTCTCAATGCACTTTCTTCTTTACCTCTCTATTTGTAGTACTTCCCTTTAAGCCAGCTTTCCCATGGTTCTGGATGATAGTTGTTATGTATTTTAGTTGTAATTTTGATGAGGTTGTGGGAGGTAGCAAGAACAGGTGTTTACCTATGCTGCCATCTTGGTTCTCTCCTGAGCTAAGTCTTTTTTTCTTTTTTTAATATATTTTATTGATTTTTTTACAGAGAGGAAGGAAGAGGGATAGAGAGCTAGAAACATCGATGAGAAAGAAACATCGACCAGCTGCCTCTTGCACACCCCCCACCGGGGACGCACCCGCAACCAGTGTACATGCCCTTGACGGGAATTGAACCTGGGACCCCTCAGTCTGCGGACCAATGCTCTATCCACTGAGCCAAACCGGTTTCAGCCTGAGCTAAGTCTTAAAATATGAGTAGGAGCTATCGATAGTCAGTGAAAAGAAAGGAAGAGAAGGATGTTACTGATGAAATAACATGAGCAAAAACGGGTTGAGAAACAGCACTGAGTTTGAGAAAACTACAATACAAGGTGCGAGAAGGGGAGCGGAGAGAGATGAGGCTAGAAAGGGAAGCTGGGGCCAGGTTGGGGGCTTCAGTGAACTGAGGCTGGTTTTCTCGCTGAGAGCTGTTGAGGGGTCTTCAGCAGCTGCTGGAGGAGAGGGGCTCCCTGCGGGCCCGGTGGAGGCAAGGAGGCCTGTGAGGAGGAGGATAGTGGCATGAACTGCAGCATCAGCCTTGGGATGAAAAGAAATGGATGGATCTGACAAGTAGAAATGTCAGGACGTGGTGATGGATTGAATGGGAGACGTAAGTGAGAGGGAGGTGAAATGACTGTATCCTCATTTCCTACCTGGGCCCCAGGCTGGTGCTACCATCTAAGGCAGGGAGTGGGAAGAGGAACACGTTTGAGGGGAAGCTGAGTTCAATTTCGGACATGCCTGTGACCACACCCCTGGACAGACCCTCAATAATTGGGGTCCTGTCGTCCCACCTGGCAATTACTCGGTCCAGAAGATGGGAGGGGTATCATTAGGCACTGCTGGCTGTCTCTGTTCCTTGGCTGCGGCTGGCTGGAGGTCTGGGTGGGGAGGGGCAAGGGTGGGGGTTGCCACCACTGGGCTGGGCCTAGTGAGTGTTCTTTTGTGGTTCTGGGCCTCCAGGTGGTTTCTTTGGACACAATCATGTTACAGGAGCTTGAGGATTGGGTTGTCAGATTGTTCCCAAAGAGAGTCCCAGGAGCCGGGCAGGGCTCTGTGCTGCTGAGATTACTGTCTCCATTTGACAGCTGGGGAAACAGGCTTAGAACTTGAGAGGAAGAGCCGTGACGTGAACAAAGGTCTATGTGATGTCTTCTCACGGTACTAACTGCCACATCGTCAGGGCTGACATTTAAGAGGGACAGGGAAAGCACCAGGGCCATGGCTCCTTGGGGGAGATGTACCGTCTGGAGGGGTAGTGGGTTCGGGGAAAGCTTCCTGGAGGTGGTGCCATTTGTGTTGTCATAGAAGCACAATCTTGTTTTTTGTGTCCTCAGCCAGCAATCGTTGGCAATTGGGCATCGCCTGCAGCGAGGGTGACCTTGTCATCTGGGGGAGCTCGAGGCAGAATGTGTCCACAGAACCCAAACTGTGGCAGGCTGGAATTCTTCTAGGCATTTTAGTCCTGAAACGAGGGCACTGCTACCTCAGTCTTTGGAATCCATCAGCCTGAGCATCCCTTTGGCACTGGCTCTTCACTGGCAGCTGGAAGCCCAGTGCCTATTCATTTTCATATCAGGGTTCAGCACAAGTTTATACTCTGTTCCCAGGTTTTGTTTTACTTTTAGAAAAGGAGGTATCGTGTGATAAACTGATGAATTCTTTCTAAGGGAGGACTGGCAATTACAAGAAAAACTGATCTTCCTGTGGATGATTGGGGGAAAGTTATACTACCCAAAAATGAAGCAGACCTTTATCTATCACCCACCAGGTGTCCAAGTGGCTGAGGCAGACTTACATGGTAAAGCAAGTTCTTAGGGGCTCAGGAGGGGTAACTTAAAAAAATAAAGTTTGTGCCCTAGCTGGTTTGGTTCAGTGGATAGAACACTGGCCTGTGAACTGAAAGGTTCCAGGTTCCATTCCAGTCAAGAAATTAAAAAAAAATTTTTTTTGCACATGCCTGGGTTGTGGGCTTGATCACCAGTAGGGGACATGCAGGGGTGGCCTATCAATGATTCTCTCTCATCATTGATGTTTCTATCTCTCCCTCTTCCTCTCCCTTTCTCTCTGAAATCAATTAAAAAACAAAACAAAAAGATAGTTTAATATTTTAAAAAATGTATTTTATTATTATTATTATTATTATTATTATTATTATTTTTTTTTTTTACAGAAAGGAAGGGAGAGAGAGAGAGCTAGAAACATCAATGAGAGAGAAACATCGACCAGCTGCCTCTTGCACACCCCCTACTGGGGATGTGCCTGCAACCCAGGTACATGCCCTTAACCAGAATCGAACCTGGGATCTTTCAGTCCACAGACTGACGCTCTACCACTGAGCCAAACCAGTTTCGGCTAAAAAATATATTTTATTTATTTATTTATTTATTTTCACAGAGAGGAAGGGAGAGGATGTTAGAAACATCAACGAGAGAGAAACATCAATCAGCTACCTCCTGCACATCCCTTACTGGGGATGTGCCCACAATCAAGGTAGATGCCCTTGACCGGAATCAAACCTGGGACCCTGGAGTCCGCAGGCTGACGCTCTATCCACTCAGCCAAACCGGTTAGGGCAAAAATAGTTTAATATTTGCTTATTGTGAAACATACAAGCAAGTAAAAAATATATAATACATATGTATATCATATATAAAGCATCTATTAAGAGATAAATACTAACATTTTATATATTTTCTTTCTTATTTTTAAAAGATACCCCCTTGAAGAGCCAGTGCCTTTTATTTATTTTTAATTAAAAATATTTTTATTGATGTTAGAGAGGAAGGGAGAGGGAGAGAGAGATAGAAACATCAATGATGAGAAAAATCATTGGTTGGCTGCCTCCTGCATGCCTCCACCTGGGGATCGAGCACACAACCTGGGCATGTGCCCTTGATTGGAATAGAACCTGGGACCTTTCCACTGAGTCAAACCAGCTAAGGCTATATTTTCTTTCTCTTTCTTTCTTCCTTCCTTCCTTCCTTCCTTTCTTTTTCTCTTTCTTTTTTTCTTTTTCTTTCTTTCTCTCTTTTAATTTCTGGGCATACATGGTGTTTGTTTTTTTTAAACTTTTCTACATATTTTTTATTTATTTTAATATATTTTTTATTGATTTTGTACAGAGAGGAAGGGAGATAGAGAGTTAGAAACATCGATGAGAGTCATCGATCAGCTGCCTCTTGCACACCCCCTACTGGGGATATGCCCGCAACCAAGGTACATGCCCTTGACCAGAATCGAACCCGGGACTCTTCAGTCCCCAAGCCGACGCTCTATCCATTGAGCCAAACCGGTCCCGGAGTGTTTTTTTTTTGTTTTTTTTGTTTTTTTTTAAAGGTTAATATATTGTATAGACAGCTTTGTATCTTGCTCTGTAATTCAACAAAATTATAAGAACTAGCCCATATCATTTAAAAGTCTTTAAATTTTTTGCCAGAACCGGTTTGGCTCAGTGGATAGAGCGTCGATCTGCGGACTGAAGGATCCCAGGTTCGATTCCGGTCAAGGGCATGTACCTTGGTTGCAGGCACGTCCCCAGTAGGGGATGTGCAAGAGGCAACTGATCAATGTTTCTCTCTCATCGATGTTTCTAACTCTCTATCCCTCTCTCTTCCTCTCTCTGAAAATCAATAAAATATATATTAAAAAAAAAAAAAAGTCTTTAAATTTTTTTTGCCCTGGCTGGGTGGCTCAGTTGATTATAGCGTAATACCAATACACCATGGCTGTGGGTTCAATCCCCGGTCAGGGCATATATAAGATGCAATCAATAAATGCATAAATAAGTGGAACAATAAATTGATGTTTCTTTTTCTCTGTCTCTATCTCTCTCTTTTTCCCTTCCCCTCTCTAACAATCAATCAATCAATAAATTTTTTTTGGGGTGGAGAAAGGGCAGAGGGTGGGATGGGAACCTGGTGGAAGGGAGCAATGGAAGGGAAAAAAATGAGGAACATTTGTAATAATATGAACAATAAAGATTTATAAATAAATAAATAAAATTTTAATGGATGTATAATTAAAAAGTTACCATATTTTATTTTACCAAATGTTTATCCTTAGACATATAGATTCATCCATTCTTTTCTCTTTTTTTCTTTCTATTATAAAAATGCTGTGATGAAAATCTTTGTGCATATATATTTTGGATTATTTTCTTAGCAATTTTTCTGGAAGTGGAATTACTGGGTCAGAGGATCAAGATATTTTAAAGGATTTTGATATGTATTGCCAAGATGCTTTCCAGAAAGGAATGTACCTGTCTAATAGCATAGCACTGAGTATTAACATTTAAAAAAATTCTTGTGCCGAGACCGGTTTGGCTCAATGGATAGAGCGTAGGCTTGGGGACTGAGGGGTCCCGGGTTCGATTCTGGTCAAGGGCATGTGCCTTGGTTGCGGGCATATCCCCAGTGGGGGGTGTGCAGGGGGCGGCTGATCGATGACTCTCTCTCATCAATGTTTCTAACTCTCTATCTCTCTCCCTTCCTCTCTGTACAAAATCAATAAAATATATTTAAAAAAAAATAAAAAAAAATAAAAAAATTCTTGCTACTTGTAGGGATATATGCTTAACTCATGGACACAGACAATAGGTTGGTGAAGGCCTGGGGTGGAGGATGTGGGTGGACTAGAAGGAGTCAAGGGAGGTCATATGTAATACTTTCAACAATAAATATTTAACTTAAAATAGTCTTACTAATTTGATAAGCAAAAAATGGAATCTCATTTTTTTTTGAGGCTAAGAAGTTTTTTGGAGGTCAGAGTGGCATCGGACTACTAGGACTAGGTCAATGATTTGGTCTAATCTGACCAAATTCCTCTTCTTATCAGACTGTCTCTGTGGGGGGGGGGGGGGACGGGACACACACGACTGTTTCCCTGTTTTCTGCAACCTGGGCAGAAAACGACGGGTTCCTGAGCAGAGGAGCTGGGGATTAAAGAAAAAAAAAAAAAAAAAAAAAAAAAAGAGACCAAGGGGCAGAAATAGAGACAAGCTGGGACCCGGGTGGGGGCTGTCACTCTGATGGAGAGACAGTCAATACCCACCACAGACAACACAGCACATTTATTATTTCCAAAGGGGTGTTTAAGGTCAAAGAAGTTTTGGGTGTGCCCAGGTCCTATTCATAACTCCCATATTTTCTGGCATATAAGACGACCTTTGAAACGAAAAAATGTCAACCGAAAATCGGGGGGGAAAAACCAAAATTGCACAAAAATTACCTGTAGATCTTGATGGCAAAGTCAGTCTTTTCTTTGAAGTGGGGGGTAGTCTTATACAGCAAATATAGGCCTAAACCTATGTTTTAACTGTAAAATTAGGGGGTCGTCTTATACGCCGGAAAATATGGGATTTAGCACATCGAGACCTGGGTAAGTCAAGGTCCTATTCATAGTTCCCAGCACATGGATAAAGATAAGAAGAAATCAGTACTGATAACAGTCTCGGACATTTTGGGGAAATATGTTCCCAGGGCGTGGCTCTGCCTACACCTTGAGTTCAGCTGATGATAATTAAAGGTCATCCATGTGCATTCCCAGGGGGCCCTCTACATGTCTCCTTCACTAAATTGGTGGGGTTTGGCCATTGTTGTAGACATCTATAGTTTTAACCTGCCTGGAATTCTCTAATTTTCTTGGTTACAGTCTCCCAATTTTTCTTTGGGGAATATCCTTCCTCTGTTTTGGTCCATGTAGTTCCAGTGGGCCTGCCTCATCCCCGAATTCCAGAGGTAGGCTTTGGGACACTGATCTGGTCAATCATCACAGGGATTGATTTAGTGATGGCATTTCACCCAAGTTGGGCAATGGAAGCCTCTTTCTAGAACAACAGGGACAGAGCCCTCTCTCCTATTAGGGGGTTGGGGATAGGAAGAGAAGGCTGTTTTTGCAACTCAGGAAAAGCCCACCTGTGACAAATTCAACATTAGTTAAGTAGTGCCAAGAAATGGAGAAGAAACTTTGTGACCCTGGATTCAGATTCCTGGCTTTTCATTTATATGTGGCAACAAATTCCCCCTTTAAAAGAAAATAGAAAAAAGAAAAAGAAAAAAGCCAGTTTGAAAAAGTCCCATGGTTTTGCATGGTGTTCAGAACAGGCAAATGTGCTTGAATTGTTACTGAATCATAGATTCTCAAGGTTGAAGGATCTTCACCACCGTCTTCATTCGTGTTTTATACACAAATCTTCATCTTTTCTATTCAGATATCAGTCTAGCCTCCGCTCGCATAATTCCAAGGGTGAGGCACTCACTGCCTTTAGAGGTAATCTGGCTCATCTTTGAAGAGCCAGCACTTTTCTTTCTCATGACCTGGAAGAACCAAGCTAACACCAGTGCCTGAAAATAAGACAAAAGAAGGGAAGAATCTAATCTGATGACTCAAATATTTGGCTATATAAAAGGGAGCGGTTAAAGAAGTTGAGTTTAGCATATATGCATAACCCATGGACTCAGACAACAGGGTGGAGATGGCCAGAGGGAAGGGAGAGCAGGGACTGGGTGGAGGTGTGCAAAGGAAGAGGGTGAATGGGGACATCTGTAATAGTGTCAACAATAAAAAGAGTTATAAGAAGAAAAAAAAAGGAAGCTGGGTTTATAGGGGCAGGACAAAGCTAAACGGTTTAAAGAAGATAAAGGGTGTTCTGTTTGTTTTGCTTTTGAGAATCTGGGAGCCAGGAAGAGAGGGCTGTAGAGAAAGAGAAGAGAGAGGAAACAAAAATAATATGGCATAGTAGCAGAAAGGCTTTTAAGAACAAGAATGTCTAAATTTGGGGGGTTTTCTGTGGTTATGCTAAGTTCCTTCTGTCCCACGAATCTTCAGTAAAGTTTGGTAATAAAAGCCTTCTGGTAAGTGATTATTGTTGGCATATGGTAGTTATAGAAAAGGTTGAGGACCTGGTGTAAGACAGGGATAACACATGTGAGATGTGAAGCAATCCATAAGATAAATTCAGATAGTGGAAGCACAGATTCAGAGACAGAGGTGATTAGGACAATGTAATGTCCCTGATTTTTTCAAAAACCTTTGGTTTGGGGGGGATCTTTGAAATGAGGGTTTGACCAATCTTATCTGATTCCTAAGAGACAGCAAGAACCCAGCTAACAACTGGATTGTACTCATATTAAGATTAAATCAGCCCTAACCGGTTTGGCTCAGTGGATAGAGAGTCAGTCTGGAGGCTGAAGAGTCCCAGGTTCGATTCCAGCCAAGAGCATGCACCTTGGTTGTGGGCACATCCCCAGTAGGGGGTGTGCAGGAGGCAGTTGGTCGATGTTTCTCTCTCATTGATGTTTCTAACTCTCTATCCCTCTCCCTTCCTCTCTGTGAAAAAAAAAAAAAAATCAATAAAATATATTTTAAAAAAAGATTAAATCAACCTCCCTAAAGCTTTCATGTGATCCAAAGGTATTTGCCCTTTGGAGGCCACGCCTATTCAGTTTGTCCCACATGGCAAAGCATTGTCATCTGGCTTTGGAGTAAAAAATCTGGGTTTGAATGTGGAATTTCCCCTGATAAGCTTTATGACCATTTTATAACCTAGTGAGAAGAGACTGAAAATATGCAAATAAAATAAGGAGTGTGACAGATTAGTGCTATGGAGATAACGAAAGGCAGAGCGTGCTGCAGTGCCATGGGGGTTATTTGCCATTATATATGAGGTAGACAGAAGAGACCTCATTGGTTAGGACAGCGACCTACAAGAAGGGAGGACGCAAGCTCTGCCTATACTTAGGGGAGGACTGTTTCAGGCAGAGGGTAGAACAATTATGAAGGCTCTGAGGTGGGAGTAT
Organism: Pipistrellus kuhlii; assembly: GCF_014108245.1. Lineage (NCBI taxonomy): Eukaryota > Metazoa > Chordata > Mammalia > Chiroptera > Vespertilionidae > Pipistrellus > Pipistrellus kuhlii. The sequence goes on along the minus strand of NW_023425515.1, from coordinate 170,399,808 downwards.
GTGGGATGTGTTCAAAGGCTAACAAGAAGGCCAGCGGCTGTTTGTCATCTAAAAAAAATGTTGGTGATAATAGTACTTGTGTCATAAAGTGCATGTGATGAGTAAATGTGATAATGCTTAGTGCAATGTCCGGGCCTTGTGAGCTAATGTTAAGATGACGGCTAAGTCTTTGACCTTGTTGACAGTTCTTTTTGGATAATGATTTGTGGTTCTCCCTTCATTCCAGCTCTTCCTCTGACTTATGCTCTTGTTAGCCTATAATCTGCAGTTTGTTCATCGGTCGCTAATGGTTACCAGCACCTACTGTATCTTACACACTAGGTTACAGGCCTTTCTTAACATGCCTTCTGTGCCCTAGGGGAGAATACAAATAGCCACCATACAAAGCAAAGCACAACCAAGAGACTAATTAGCAAAGTGTTCTGGGAGTTCAGAGGTGTGTTCACCCAAGGCTTCCCGGAGAAGGTGACATTTGGGCTGACCTTTGAGGAAAGGCTTTTCATGTTTGGAGATGAGGTGGAGAAGACATTCCAGGAGGAAGAAAAAACTGTGAGCATGGGCACAGAGGCTGGCATGTCCAAGTCACAGGTGAGGAAGGGGGAACTGCTTGGTATGGTACAAACATAGGGCATTAGAGGGTGAGAAATGGGGAGAAGATTTTGAAGGGACTTAATGGTTACGTTATGGAGTTTAGACTTACTCTGTCAGTAACAGAGCTGTCAAACATTTTTAGGCAGGGAGTGATATGGTCACAATTGTGTTTTCAAATGATCTGTCTGGCTGCAGAGGAGAATAGTTTGCAGTCAGCAGGAACATGAGGGTGCGATGGGAGGAAGGGGGGAGGTATCGGGCTGGAGGGGAGACCCAGCAAGGAGGCTGTAACAACTGTCCTAATGAGTGCCTACTAGGTCTTAGGAATGGAGATCAAAAGAAAAGATGATAGAGATGCAGGGAGAAACAGGATGCTCTAACTATTCTCTAAGGATCATCAGGGAACATACAGGAATTGCCCAAGTAAGGTTACAATGAATTGTGCTGTTAACTCTTCTGAAATTGGGCTATTGAGGTCAGCTATTTTCAGTTCCACTCCACCGAAATGCCTTTCAGAAAGAGGAGATGGACAGCAGTTCTGAGTTTGCCCTGGGCACTTTCCTGTTTTGGCATTTGATAACTGCACGAAACTTTAGCATCTTGGGGCACCCTAACGATTACTCTGTCTTTTAGGGATCAGCTTTCTGAGCCGGGATTTCTCATGACTCCCAAAGCAGCTTGAATTGAAAGGTGGAGAATTGAGTTTTGGCCCTAGGAATGTCAGGTTTAAAATCTCTGTAAACTTGGAGCAAATAATTCTAGGATTCCCACATCATCTTTTCAAAAAGGCCTTTTATTTTACTTTCTAAATGGTTTAGCTAGCCAAAGAAAGAAATCAAAGATCATCTAAAATTTGGTAATTTGGGGTAATCCTAGATCTGCCATGTTGCCAATTCCTTTGAAAAAGGAAAGTTAGGCCCAGCCACCATGGCACAGTCGACCTATGAACCAGGAGGTTACAGTTTGATTCCTGGTTAGGGCACATACATAGGTTTTGAAGGTTCAATCCCCATTGTGGAGTGTGCAACCAATCAATGATTCTCTCTCATCATTGATGTTTCTGTCTTTCTCCCTTACTCCCTGAAATCTATTTAAAAATAAATATATATATATATATATATATTTAAAAAGGAATGTCAATCCAGATTCTGGGCTTCTTGGTTTATGATACTAATTGGCTATCACTTTCAGGAGGCTGAGGAAGGGGTCTGTTTGACCTTGAATATGGGTGACCACTCAGTCACCTCCTGTGGAGCTTTCCCAGGGACAGACAGCAAGGTGGTGGACTGACTCTGCGGGAGAGGGACTTTGAGGGAGGAGGCCCAGCTGAGCATTTTTCAACTTCAAGCATTTTTGCCCACATTAATTAATTAACTGACAGTTTGTCCAAGTGGAGCTGAGGGATGGTAAGACGCAGGGAGCTCATGCCAGATCACGTTTCCAGAGTCTGAAAGGGACTGATAACGTGACAGCAGTCCTAGGGCCAGAGTGTTTGGAGTGTTTGGATAGGGGCTAATGGACAGGAGCTAATTGACAGACTCTTGTGCCATGTGCATGATGGTCAGCTGTTTTGTCCGAGACAGTGTGATAAATGCCCCATTCAGTCCAGGAGCAGTCATGGTGAGGAGACCCAGTCAGACCCCATTACTGATCTGATGACAAGTGCATGGGGTATTAGCTGCTTTGCCACAGATGTCTTCTCTGGAGGACTGTCTCTGTATCCAAGAGACTGAAGGAGATTCTTCATGGCCAGAGATGTCACATATGATTTGTTTTAAACAGGAAATTTCAAATTAGAATCCAGCCAGTGATGAAGTCCTATTCCTCACTATGTGTTTATCTTTTATTAAAAAAAAACCAAAAAAACAAAACACCAGAAAGAACATGCACATTTTCAGAAATGAGTGTGTTAGCACAGCTCATAGCAGCTCGATGCAGGCATCCATAATTTCACATTTTAAAATTCACTTTAAAAATTTTTACATAAGTAAATGTATTACTTTTGTGTGAACATTTTTATGGGTTTAGACCATAGGTTAGGAAACTAAACTGCAAAGAGGTAGATAGTAAATAGTTTAGGCTTTGTGGGTATATAGTCTGTCATAGATACTCAACTTTGTTTTTGGAACACCAGAACATCCACAGATAATAAATACATGAATGAATAAACATGACTTTATTTATGGACACTGAAATTCAAATTTATAATATTTTGACAAAATATTCTTTTGATTTCTCTCTCCAATCATTTAAAAATATAAAAACCATTCTCAGCTTGTAGAAACACAGGCGATGGGCTGAATTTGACTTTTGAGAAGTAGTTTTCTGACCCCTGGTTTAGACCAGGTTTTCTCAGCCTTGGCACTGTTGGCATTTAGGGCCAGAGAATTCTTTGCTGTGAGGGGTGTCCTGTTGCATTGAATGTTTAGTAACATTCTGGTCTCTCTACCCAACAGCTTCCAATAGCATCACCTCTCCTTTTGACTTGTGACAAATAAAAAAGACTCTAGACATTGCCAAATGTCCCCTAAGGAGCAGAATCACTCCCAATTGAGAACCACTGGTTGGAAAATGACATATAAGCATTTAATCACCGCCACAATCAAGATACAGAAATCTATTATTATTATTTTTTTTAAAGTCCTTTATATACCTTTGTAGTCAACACCTCCTTCCATACCAATTCCTGGCAGTCACTGTTTTCTGTTTCTACAATTATTTTCCTTTTCTAGAATAACATTCATGGAATCATACATAATGTAGTTATTTATTTATTTATTTATTTATTTATTTTTATAACAAAAATTTTAAAGTATATTTTATTGATTTTTTTTTTAACAGAGAGGAAGGGAGAGGGATAGAGAGAATATCAATGAGAGAGAAATATCGACCAGCTGCCTCCTGGGGATGTGCCTGCAACCAATGTACATGCCCTTGATTGAAATCGAACCTGGGACCTTTCGGTCCAAAGACGGATACTCTATCCATTGAACCAAACCTGTTTGAGCAGAATGTAGCCTTTTAAATTTGACTTATTTCATTTAGCATAATACATTTGAAATTCATTCATGTTGTTGAGTGAATCAGCAATCCATTCCTTTTTATTGCTGATTAGTATTTGAATTTATGGATATATCACAGTTTATTCATTCACCAGCTAAAAGATATTTGTGGTGTTTATAGTTTTTTTGTGATTATGAATGAAGCTGCTTTAAACATTTGTGAGCAGGTTTTTGTGTGAACATAAGTCTTTATTTTTCTTATATAGTCAATACCTAGGAGTGGAATTTATAGATGGTAATTATATATTTAATTTTATAATGAAAAACCAAATGGTTTTTCAAAAGTGGCTGTACCATTTTAAATTTCCACCACCCATGTATGAGAGTTCCATTTGCTTCACATTTATATGTTTGTTTTTTGTACCATTCTGATAGGCATGTAGTAGTGTCTCATTGTGGTTTTAATTTGCATTTTCCTAATGATTAATGGTGTTGAGCACCTTTATGTGCTATCTGTATATCTTCTTTGGCAAAGTTTTTGCCAATTTTTAATGAGGTGGTTTGTTTTCTTATTACTACATTCTGGATACAAGTCCTTTGTTGGATATGTGATTTACAAACATTTTCTGGCTGTCCATAGCTTTTCTTTTATTCTCTTAAAAGTATCTTTCTCCGAAATTGGTTTGGCTCAGTGGATAGAGCTTCGGCCTGCAGACTGAAGAGTCCCGGGTTCGATTCTGATCAAGGGCATATACCTTGGTTGCGGGCACATCCCCAGTAGGGGGTGTGCAAGAGGCAGCTGATCGATGACTCTCTCATTGATGTTTCTAACTCTTCCTTCCTCTCTGTAAAAAAAACACACACAAAACAATAAAAATATATTAAAAAACAAAAAAACAACAACTGTGGTTCATAAAAAAAAAGAATATCTTTCACAAGCAGAAGTTTTTAATTTTGAGGAAGCCTACTTTACCATTTTTTCTTTTCTTTTATGGATTATGCTTTTACATCATAACTAAGAATTCTTTGCCTAATCCAAGGTCACAAAGACTTTCATTTATGTTTTCTTCTAGAAGTTTTAGATTTTATATTTAGGTCTATGATCCATTTGAGTTAATTTTTTTAAAGGTGTATCTGTTTTTGTTTTGCTTTGTTTTGTTTTTGGCACATGGACTTCTACTTGTTTCAGCACCATCAATTGAAAAGACTATCCTTTCTCCATTGAATTGCCTTTGCACTTTTGTCAAAACTCAATTGAGCATATATGTTTGGGACTATCTCTGGGTTCTTCATTCTGTTCCATTGATCTATTTGTCTACCTTTTGCTAATATTGTACTGGAGCTACCCAGCCAGGGCAATACAATTCTTAATGCTGAATTCTTTTGAAACAATTATGAGTCTTTAAAAAAATGTATTTTTATTGATTTCAGAGAGAAAGGAAGAGGGAGAGAAATAGAAACATCAATGATGAGAGAGAGTTATTGATTGGCTGCTGCCTGCACACCCACTACTGGGGACTGAGCCCACAACCCCCTGGGCATGTGCTCTTGCCCGGAATTGAACCTGGGACCCTTCAATCTGCAGGCCAACACTCTATTCACTGAGCCAAACCAGCTAGGGCAACAGTTATGTACTTAATCAGTGTTCTGGCGTGCTTAACATATTTAAGATTGTGAAATATTTAAAATCCAAAACTTAGGTTTTGGTGAAATACTTGGATCAATTGGAGGGTAGCAGAATTGATGACTCATGTATAAGGGTGTTGAAAAAACACTGAAACACTTGTGGTTTTGGGCAAATCACACAGCTTTCTAAGTCACAATTAGGAAGAACAAAGGAATTCAACAGTGCATTCAATAAACATTTGTGGAGCAGTGTTTCAGGTATTGGTTTATAAATATAAATCACATATCTGAGTTTATAGAATTTACTTCCCAGTTGGAGATATAGTCAATCAACAACATCAAAAAAGTAAGTAAAATTATTTCAGATTGTGATAAGTGCTAGTACTAAACTAAAATAAGGTACTGGAATAAAGGTCGAGTGGAGCAGGTTACTTTGGCTAGCATTGTCATGGAAGTCCACTTTGAGGAAGTAACAGTTGAGCTGAGACCTGAATGAAGAGAAGGAAGTAGTTATAATGAAGATTTATGATGAAGAACCTTATAGATAGAGGGACAGCAGGCATAAAGGCCCTGAGGCCTATCTGATCCTGACAGATAAAAGGCCAAGCTGTTGTGAATGAATGTTGGTGTGTACGTGAGGATGGGGCTGTGGTGAAAGGATGAACTGAGAGATAAGGGACCTTTACAATCAACCCTCCACTGTGCTTCTTCCTCATCTGCTAGAACTTCTTTGTTCTCTAAATAAGCTATTCTTATTTGTTTTGTATAGTCTATTCCCTCAAGCCAGAATGTGTGGCTGTAACCATTCAGTCCTTTCTTTGAGTAAGAGAATTTCCCTACATTTTAGTAGGGAATCTATCAATAGATAGAGCCACCTATCCCACCCAGATTACCTGTCTACCTCTGGACTGTTACCTGAAGAAAAAACTCCTCTCCTTTTTTATATACTAGAGATTGGGTTAGAGCGATTAAGCCTCTACTCTTGCTTTTTCTCATCTGCCTGGTGAGAACTCCAACTAACCTATTCTGCAAGACAAAACATTAAGTACTGCTTTTTCCATCCTGTTCAGGGAAAGTTCATTGTTTCTTCCTCGATGGCCTCAGAGTACTTTGCATATACAGCTATTATTAAACTATTCCACTCAGTCGATGAGCATTGACTAGGAGCCTTATATAAGTCATGTACTGTGGTAAATAAGGACCACAAAGTCAAGAATTAAAAACAAACACTTGATGAAATACTTGTGAAGGATGTCACTGTGAGAAGTAAGTTGGAGGGGAGCACAGATATCCTTCCTTCTTCCTTCCTCCTCAATTTCAACATTCAATTCTAACAAGCTGTCAAGGAATGAATAAGACTGTATAACCCAGATCTTGGGAAACTAACAAAGGGAAGAAGGGAAGGAGGAAGGCAGGTAGTATCAGGACAGCAATTGTAAGTCACACCAGCTTCAAGGGGCAGATTTCAGCCCCACCAGAAGAGGAGGGAACAGCCAGAACAAAATGCATTGTCCGTCCTGGAGGCCAGAATAGGTTGCTGCCTGTGGTCACTTATTGGAGATGCAGTAAGCTCCTGGGAGTATTCTGTCACAGAAGCTGAAAAGGCATGGTGACAATATGACAAGCTTTTGAAGAACTTATTCAAGAGGCTCTAGAGAGACTCTAGACATGGCTGACAGACAATGAGGTAAGGTTAATTCCTATAAGTAGGGAAATGGGTGCTCATAATAGAATGACTTGGGTATAAAAAAAGTTACAAAATAATATAATCTCTTTTGATACAGGCAAATGAGGCTAAGGATGTGTAGGTTTATTTTGGGGGTTCCACTTGTGAATTTTAGGAATCTTACTAAAGTTTATTTCTGTACCATGCATTCATAACTATCACTAGAAATAGAGCCAATCAAAATGTTTAGGACAATGATCAATATAACATTAGAAAATGTGCACATGGAAGTAGATGGAGACTTCTAGAAGCCTTTTGAATTGCCTGATTCAAAAGATAACCTGAAATTGAAGAGGCTACGTAAACTTCTATTAGATCACTGAGCATCAAAGTCTTCAGGAGAAGAGAGAACACAGCCTTACTCAAGTTTGTTAAAGATGTTAACTAGTCTGTAGCCCTAAGGAGATGCCAGGGAATGGAGTTACAGTGCTCCTATATGAAAATAGTCCCAACTTCCACCAGAAACACTGGCCTAGTTACTGGGTATAGATGAAAGAAAAGACCATTCAGTTAGAGACTTATGAACATATTTTTTATCTGCCCAGATTTTCTTTGAGAAACTGCCCATTCCCAGTTCTCAATCTATGTAGTTTGGCCACAGCTGACCCCATATTCTGTTTCTAAGGGCTCCACATGACCTAGGCCTGTCCAATTAGAACATTTTATTTAACTAGACTCAGTGATTGGTTCAGAGGTGAGCTTGTGGCCTGAGCTAGGCCAATGAGATTCAACTCCTAGAATTTTTCTGCAACTACGTATATGGAGAAACCTGTTCTCTGCTAGATAGAGTTGCTAAACAAGTGGAATGTAGGCCTACAGTTCCTGGAGGCTATCCTTGTCACCACTTGGGAAAATATCAGATGGAAGGAGAACTGAGAAATAATCTGATTCCTGTCAACACTGAGCACTTCTTTACTTAGCAGTGTGCCAAGTGAGGCTAGCCCTTTATTTGGATTAAGCTAGTTTTCTGTTAGTTACAATTACAAAAGCATGCTAATACAATAGTGGTACTAGACCATGTGGGAGACATTACAACTTGAATAATTTTGCTTGACCTCAGTGAAAGGTGATGACATGTAATATCACACAGAGGTAAGTACAGGCTGCAGGAAGGAGTCTCCATTATTAACAACTAGTCCTACCCCATCAATTATAGAAAACCAGAAACATTCATAATGTTTATGTTTATGCAAAATTATTCCATGATTTCAAAAGTCTTTTGTGTTCTCAACTTGGCATTATCAGGACAGAGCTAGAGCACCAAATTCAGAAGTCAGCTTAAAATCCAGGAAGAAGTCAATTTCCTCACTCCTTGACCTCTTTTGGGAGTTCAAGGCCTTGGTAACGTTGGTGAGCTACTTAGTTCAGGCTTGTCCTCGAAATTACTACCTTCACTGATACCAATTTTGAGGGCATCAGAGTAGGCACTATATTAGAAAAATGAAGAAGAAAGTCTATAATTTTTGTTATCTCAAGTCTATGTGATAGTGAGGTGCAAACTAACAACAACAACAACGACAAACACAAAACAACAACAACAGAATTCCTCCATCAAAAGTGGGAAATCACAGATAACTTCTGAAAAAGAGCTGGTGCTAGACTACACCTCCTTTATCAATGTGTTTTCCAGCGCTAGGCTGGTTGTTTCTGGTAACTGGCTACTTTAGGTCTCTTTACTAGCTACACTCCCAGGCCACTGAGAGTTTGGCTCTGAGATAGGTCTACCAGGAAGCCTTGGACTCTATGTTTATGTGGCATTTGACAGTGTGGATAGTTATGACACTAATTGTGAAGGGTGAGTTGGAGAGAGGAGCGATGGGCAGGGCCCAAGCAAAAAGTGTACGTGTGTGTGGTTTGTCCCCAAAGAAAACTCTCAAAGCTTCCCAAGGAAGAGGACTAGGGCATCTGTCAAGGGAGACAACTTCAAGACCTGATTAATGGGGTTATACAGAACATTTGACATTTCTGGCTGCCTAGCATCTGAACACCCTTCCCATTTTGGAGGACTCCCAAATCAGATGGGAGGCAGGGCCCATAAACTCTAATATATTGTTGAGCATGGTGCCAGGAGATGCAAAAATGAACTAAAATGCTATTTTTAGGATTTGGGGTTGTCCATTGAACTTAAAATAGATAATTAGAGGTAAGATATATATATAAGCTGAGAATGGGAAAGGAAAAGTCACGATGATTGACCAAAATAATTTACCACCGAAGAGGAACCCATAAAAAAAGCTGCCTCTCTGCTTCTAGCCCACTTGGTAGGCATTAGAGTTTATGGGGAAGTCCTTTGCTGGGCACTACTGCAGGCAGGCCTTTTGGAAAACAGAGAGATAAAATTGCACAGTGATTCAGGGAGTAAAAGCAGAGACCTTAGTTAGGATTATTGGTTTACAAGTAACAGAATTTAGTAGGAGCCTGTTTAAAATGACAGGAAATTCAAATAAGCACTTATATGAGACTGGGAAAGAATGGCCCAGGACACTTTTAGGATGAGAAATAAGTAGAGCCAAAGGAATTTATTCACCCAGGTCCCTTGCTTCCCTGTTCTAACCCATGCTCTTGGAATTCTTTGCCCAAATGGCCCCAAACTTGTTTCCAGGACCTAAATTAGGCCTTTTCCCTGGATCTGTTTTCCTAATGACCGATAAATTTGTCAATCTTAGTACCTTTAGCACCAAGGGGTGGTTGAGAGTCTGGTGTTTGTAGGGGGATAGATAGAAGAGGCTTGGACATGTGCACAAGGACTGCCCTCACAGTGCAGGGTGAAGCCAGGAGTGGGAAGAGATGGGGGTCAGCTCTCCCCTTACCACCATGTTCTGTCAGAACTCATGATCCATGAATTCTAAATTTGAACGTAATCTTCCAAGGTTTGTATGGTTTATTTGGTAAGACAGAGGATTAAACAGTCAAGGACACATACCTCTGTTGTGGGTTTGATCCCAGGCCCGGTTGGGGTATGTGTGGAAGGCAACCAACCCATGTGTCCCTCTCACATCGATGTTTCTCTATGTCTCCCTCCCTTCCACTCTCTCTAAAAATCAATGGGAAATATCCTCTAGTGAGGATTAAAAAAAAAAAAAAGATAGAAGGACTAAATATATTCTATTCAATGATTTGTTATTTTGATTTATAATTTTTAAATATTTTGAGATATGGTATGTGAGCTTCGATTTTTATTCTTACTCTGGGCCCTGCAAATGTTAGGGGTGGACCTAACCTTAGAACAGGGACAAAGTCAGGTGTTAGGAGACTATAGAGTCAAGAAATTGACTACTGTCCTTTCCATTTCCCACTCTTTCTCCTTTTAGGGCATTTCCTTCATCTTTCTCTGGCATTCTGAACACTAGCTTCATTTGAAGCTCAGCTCTCAAGGTGGACAGTGGCTACAACCAGCTTTAGGAATTCCATATTGCAGGTCCAAACCCCGAGAGAAACCAGTTCTTGTTTGAGGTAGTATTTTCAAATATTTGTGGGAGAAATTTTGTCTCATCAACTATAGTCAGGGAGAAGAAGGTCATGAACAAATTAAGAAGAGAACTGACATGGTGAACTGGGTGGAGGTATTAAAAGGTGTCTACTCCCATGGGATAATTGACCAACCAACCTGAGTTGTCAAGCCACTCACACTCAGGCCTTAATCCATAAGCAGTGCACTTGGGACTGCTTAATCCACCCAGTGAGGTCCTGGAAGTGAGTGAATCGTCTGGAGAAGCAGAGGAGGAAAATAGTGCCAATAAAGGGAAAGATTTTCTACCAAAAAGGCTGTAACCTCATTTTGCAGTAAGCCATTAATAGGTGGGGATGTGCTAATTACCTAATCACTCATCAAGTATGGCCTTATCTACCTCTAAAAAATCTCTTAAATCTACACAAGGCTCTTCATCTTTTGCTTACATTGTTTCAACAATTTTTTTGTTAATCCTCAACTGAGGATATTTTTCCATTGATCTTTTTAGAGAGTGGAAGAGAGAAAAACATTGATGTGAGAGAAACACATTGATTGGTTGTCTCCTGCATAAGCCCTGACTTGGCCTGGGCCTGGGAGGAGCCTGCAACCAAGATACATGCCCTTGACCAGAATTGAACCCTGAATCCTTTGGTCCACAGGCTGACACTTTACCCACTGAGCCAAACTGGCTAGGGCTCAACAATTAAAAAAATATATACATTTTTATTGATTTCAGAAAGGAAGGGAGAGGGAGAGAGAGATAGAAACATCAATGATAAAAGAGAATCATTGATTATTTGCCTCCTGCATGCCCCTCACTGGGGATGGAACCCACAACCAGGACATATGCCCTCAGCAGGCATTGAACTGTGATCTCTTGGTTCATAGGTCATGCTCAACCACTGAGCCACATTGGCTGGTCTCAACAATGTTTTCTTTGTCTTCAAATGTCTTCAGAGTTTGCCCCTCCAATTTACTCTTGTAACCTCTGACGATTCTCAAATACAAATCTGATCATGCCACTTTTTTTGCTTAAAACTCTTGAATCCATCTCCCTATTGCTTTTAGTATAAAGCACACATTTCTTCCCTTGGCTTACAAGATGCTTTATGCTTACTCTGTAGCTTATTCTCTCACTGTCCCTACTTCCTTCAATATTAGAACAGCTTGCACAATTTTCAGTGCCTCTAAGAGACACATGCTTTCCTCCAGGCCTTTGCACATGCTATTCTCCTTGTCAGCCTATATTTCCACCTGGCCTGTCATCTAGAAAAGGAACTAACTTAGATGTGTTGATTTTGAGGTATTCTGCGAACATCCAGGAGGCATTTAGATGGGTAGGAGATGAGCAAGGACTGGTGTTTTAGGAGGCTGAAGAGGGTGGCATCCTGAGATCAACTGGGTGATTAGCTTTCTACTGGACGAAAGACATGCTTCCTCAGAGAGGAAGGCAAGGAAGCAAGGATTGGTACAAGTTTATAGGCTCTGGAGGGGTTGTAAGGAGACGGGGCATTATGCCTACTGGTCTCTGTGAATTAAAAGTGTAAGTCATATTTACTCATCTGAGGATGGAAGGTAGTCATTTGAGATGAGTGGTGAAATCTGGAATGTCAGAGGAAACAGATAAAGGATAAACAAAAGGAATACTGATTATGATCATAGACCAGCCCAGAGAGAAGTTGGTAAATGTTTTCACTATATTTACCTAAGCCCAACTCTCTGAGTATAAGAGCTGTTTGTGCTCTGCCCTTGTGAAACAGCCTGGACTATTGTTCCTGTCATTTGGATCTCATTTGCTTTTTCTCTCCCTGGTGAGAGCCAAGCTGAAAGCTGTTGCCTCGATGGAGGGAAAGTTTGCAGCAGTGGCATAGATACCAGCTAGGTGACCCCTGTGTTGCTGGAAGGGCAAACACCAAACATAGGAGGGTGGGGGCAGGCATGTTAGACTAGAGGGAGAGACTTGCTTTTTTGTGTGATCCTTTTAACTTTCAAGCTAAAGGAGAACCTGAAGAGGAGAGAGGGAGGCAGAGCAGATCTACATCATTTACTGATGGGTCTGAGGAAGCCCTCAAACAGTGTCCGTAAGCCCAGGAATTTAGCAGCACCTGGAAGAATGACACTTATATGAGGACCACTCATTTATCTCATGTCATCAGCAATTTAGCAGCACCTGGAAGAATGACACTTATATGAGGACCACTCATTTATCTCATGTCATAATTTCCCAGTGCCTTGAGCTGATCTGATGAACCTTGTTATGGTTTTGCAAGTTCTAAGAAATAAGTAGAGGTGAAGTAAAAAATAAAATAAAAATGCAAATGCCAAGTAAAAGGTATACCATTATGGAAAAATGGGGGAAAAAATCATGATTTTAGACACTGCTATCTCAAGAGATAACAACCAATTCTCAGGTGAGATGTCTTTCTTGAAAATCCACCACCATTGCTCTTTTTACATTCTAAAGGCAAACTTTTCCATCACAACTTAATATACCTTACAAGACCAGGGAGGTTCTGAGATCTGCAACTAGTACTTTGTATAGTTTTCTTGGCATGTCATTTATTGAGTTTATTTAGCTGCATGACTTGGTCTTAACACAAGACAAGTGGTCAAGGAAAGAGAATAAGAGGGGGACTGAGGCCAGTGATCCTCCCCTAAAAGTGAAGTCAATCCTGGGGGTTAAAGTTAGTGACCTTAAAAAATAAAAGCATGTTTCCATTTTGCAAGGCTTTTAAAAAAATATTGTGTGCTCAGATGGCACCTTTAATCACGAAGAACTTCTGCTGAGCTCCAGGCCGATTCTGTTGGCGCAGAGAGCTCTGAGATCATACCCTATATACAGTGCACAGGAGAAATATTTCATCCATCTCTGAAATAAAGAGGGAACAATAGATCTTATTGGAACAGTTTCATAGCAAGACCATACCAAGATGAAAAGTGAAGGACAACCCTATCCATTTGGAGTATAGAAAGAAACTATTAATTCTAAGTACGTAAGTGGCTTCTCTGCCCCCCTCCCGCCCTCATTCTCTGAGTGTTTCATAATAAACTAAGAAGCTTGCATAAATCTGAAAGCAATCTCCTATTTCACAGATATATAAATAAAGGTGGACAGATTTTGTGATTTACTAAAGACTACTTTTATTGAAAAAAAGAAAGGAGAGAGGCATAAGGGAAAAAGAAAACAACTCCAAAGTAGCAGGTTGTGACCCAGGAGTTTGAGCTCTTAGAGCCGAATTTAATCCACACCCGGGCCAAATATAATTCTCCAGGATGGAAATGGTCCAGGACACCAGAACTAACACCGTTGCCAGAGAGCCTGAGGCGATTTGGTGACAAACAGTCAGAACCTCACTTCTATTTCTCCTCTGAAAGGCCAGCATCATATGACAGGCACTTCCCACCATGGCAGGGCAGGGGTTCAAGCCATTGGAAGGAAGTGTGCTTCCCCTTGATTCATCATTGCCTCTTGCATTAATGTTATCCTGTGGAGGTTTTTTTGTTCAAAGGTTTATTTGTTCGACAGTTGGGTCAATACAATTTTAGGTGGCAAGGTTGAATCACCGTTTTATTCCTGGTGCCAGTCTTCAGCAGCAGGTTATATACTGTGCTGCTTCTTTATTACATCTCCCAAAGCCTTAGCTGTGGGAAAGGCCTAGGTGGTTGCTCTGTGTATCAGAAATTGAAACCCCGTCACTAAATGATGAAAAGTGGTCCAGGCCAAAGCTGCTCTAGAAATCTGAAAGCCGTTATTTTTTCCACACCTCCTCTCTTCACCTTCATTTTGTTTGGGAATGCACAGGGACACCAGCGAACAAAAATAAACCGACTTGCCCTTGACTGTGATTGTTCTGCCTTTTGAGTTATCAAATGTGAGTACTTCTGGCTCCCAGATATAGAAGTAGAGAGAGACTGCTGGGAAGCCAAACCACAAATTAGAGTTGACTTTCCAGATTCTTCTACCTAGAAGAAGGGTTCAGAACATTCCAATTAATAATGTGCCCTGTCACAAAGTTGACCTGGTTTCTGAATTACATTTGGATTTTAGAAATGCAAGAAAGCAAGCATATAAGAATCCTAATGTGTGTTTCTTTCAGCTCAACCCTGCCCATTCATTTTAGTGGCTCTTTTTAATCCATGACGCTATACCCAAGCCACACACATTTTTGAGTATCTGCTCCCAGGAATTGTCTCAACTCAAGAGCACCTGTAAGGAAGACAGAACCACTTTAGGAGGTAGAGGTGGAATGTGGCAACTCTTCCGCAGGCTTGGAGGTTTTGCTAGGGCTTAAGTCGGGTTGTCAACCCAAACACAATAGGCTTTGTTGCTCCAGTGGAAAGAGGAAATGGAGCAGTTTTTGGCCTTCCCAACACTGTATTGTAGGGTCTGCAGAATGGCAATTCCAGGCACAACCTTCACACAGATACAAATCTGCTTTGACTACTCAGTGTTCCCCAGCAAGTTAATCAGATGTTTCTGAAATGCATATATATATAATATATTCAGCGTTTTCATACTGAAGTCTATCATAGTTTTAGGCTTGGGGTGGGGTGGAGGAGAGACTGGGTGTATATGTGCGAGAGGATCTGTCAGAGAAACAGAACAGAGCCCTTTAGCTAGGGATACCAACACCTGTGATTTATCTCAGAAATCACTTTTTTTTTTTTTCTGGCTTGAGTACTCTTGCGGAGGGGCCTGCTGTGGCGTTCCACTCCTTCAGATGTGGGGAGTTACCTTTTGGGTTCAAAAGTCCTGAGGTGGGAAGCGCAGAGAAAACTAAGCAATGCCTCCGTTAAGCGATGCCTAACTGCTCGGGGAGAAGCCGGGGCTCGGCTCAGGGAGCTGCGGGGGAGGTTGCCGGGGGCCATGGGCACATCCTCTTACTGAGCGGCAACGGTCCTGCAAGTGGATTTGGGGACCTGGACAACTTCGCCTGGGGGTTGGGGTGTGTGTGAAGAGGTCTGCGAGGAGGGGCTCTGCCCCGAGACCTCCTACGGACCCGAGGGGCGCGCGTCCCACCAAGTGACAGCAAGCGCCCCCATGGGTCCGCTCCCCTCCTCCCCCGCGGCCAGCCTGGGCCCTCCCTCCCCCTCTCTCCACTCGTCCGGGTGGACCGAGCCTCCGCGGGAGCCTCGCCTGTCTCCGGGCAGCCTGAGGCCCGAGCGCTCGCCTAGCCTGTCAGTAACCGCCGTTTACGCTTCCCTTTTCTTTTTTTTCTTCCTTCCCCCTCATCCTCGTCTTTTCTTCTCCCCCCGCTTCTGCCTTTGTCCCGCTTAGTAACTGAGCGCCGGCCAATCGCGGCCTCACCGGCCGGCACCGGCTGGCTCCTGATTGGCCCGCTCGCGGGCGCGCAGCCGTCTCCCGCTCCTCCGCCGGAGCGAGGCAGACAAAAGACGCAGGCTCCGGGCTCGAGCAACCGGGAGCAGCCAATCGCAGGCCGCTCCCGCCGCTCTGCCTCCTCGCCCCGCCCCCCGCCCGCTCGCGTGCTCGGGGCACCGGCTCCTGGCGTGCGGCCAGCGCCCGGGCCGTACCATTCCGGTCGAGGCTTGGGTGGAGCGTGGACGGGTGATGAAGGAGCGGAAGCCCCGAGAGCATGGAGGGGAGAGTTGAACGCGGGGATGGAGGATAGTGTCAGCGTCTTTCCTCAGGCGCCTCACAGAATCCGCAGTCTGCCAGGGCCGGGTGGCGTGGAAGGGGCCGTGGGAGTGACGGCGGCCCCCGGCCCGGTGAGGGTGGGCGGCGCCTCAGCGGGGGAGCGTGGAGGCGGGGAAGGGTGTCCCCCTCCGCGCCGTTAAAATGAAACTAGTGACGGGAGTCCAGAGCAGAGCGTGAGGGACGCGGGCGCGGGCGGGCGTCTGTGCAGCCGGCGGCAGTCCCCCTGCCGAACGGAGCTCACTGACTGGACTCTCCAACGGGCCCCGAGCCCGAGCCCGAGGCTGCCGCAGCTTTGGGTCCGAGTCCGAACCCGCGGAGCCCGAGGCCGGCCCCTGAGGGGACCACTCTCTGCAGACCAGTGGGGACCCCGAAACTTGAATGCACTACCCAGCCTCCTTTTTATGCCTTCCTTTGTCACTTCTTCACCTTGCTCCCAGCAGGTTCTTTTTTTCCCCTTTTCTCTCTTCCTTCTTCATTCACCGAAGGACACAAAAGTGGCTTCCGCGGGAAGATTCGGAGGCGCTGGGAGCTCTCCCCTCTGAAGAGAGACCGTGTAGAAGGGATTTTTTTTGGGAAGCCGCTGCTTAACCACCTTTGCCTCCCGGCCCCCCTCCGCCCAGCCTCCTTGTGCCTCCCCCCGCGGGGAGCAACGCCAGTCGATTGGAAGTTCGGGGGCCTTTTGCTGGGTTCGGCAGAGGAGAGACGGGGAGGACCTCGTCCTCGTCCCGGTAGTTGCCTTGGACTTAATACCGGCCATTGGAAACGCTGAAGTCCATTTCCGAGTGGGACTTTTACAAATACATATATATATATATATATTTTAAAGTATCAGATTAAAAAAAAACACATATATGCTTTCTATATATTTCTGGACGACCCGCTCCTGACAGCGCGATGTACAATACGGTGTGGAGTATGGACCGCGATGACGCAGACTGGAGGGAGGTGATGATGCCCTATTCGACAGAACTGATATTTTATATTGAAATGGATCCTCCAGGTACTTGGGAAGAAGCAGAGAATTTTGTGACGGGTCTGGTGTGTGTGTGTGTGTGTGTGTGTGTGTGTAACAGTATCTTGGTGATGTCTTCGGGGCAGAATTATCCCCGGGGTGCGCTGGCTCTGGGATGTGGGGGGGCAGGTTTTGCAGTTAGAGCTGCAGTAAAACTGCTGCTAGTTTTACACGGTTAAAGTTTGCAGTTAGGACCCTGATCCTATTGTCCTGCGAGGGTGGGGGTGGGGATCGGAGTGGGGGCGGGAGGGGAGACCCGACCTTTAATTTTTTTTTTATTACTTTTTTTGCCTTTGCGTGTCGTTCAGGTTTTTGTCCCCCTTCCCCCAGTCCCATCCCCCTTCCTCCCATCCCCCCGCCTCTTTCTTTTTCAATTAAAGGTTCTTCTACTTGCAAAGGATGCATTATATCCCAGTCTTGAAGTCAGTCTTTCCCTTTGGGGGAATTCTTTAAAGCTTGTCATTTCTTACGTTTGTCTCTTTTGGTTCGTTGTTTTACCTTCGTTAACTTCTGAAACTGGCTTGCCAGTGTGATTATTCATTTTAAGACCCCTCCCCCCTTTTCTCTTAAAGAAACCAAATGCTGGTTAGTGATTTTCAAGGGTTGGGCGTTATTTATTTATTTATTTATTTATTTTTATTCAGTCATGGCCTTAGTGTTAGGTTTTTCTTCTTCGGATATAGTCGCTCAGAGAGATATCTACGTGCAATATTTTATTACTCTTTCATTTGTGGCGATTTAACTTGATTTCTGGGATAGGGTTTGATGTAACCTCAATTCTTACATTAAAAAAGGAAGACCCTTCCTTGTGTGAATATATGTGATGTGTACATATATGTGATGGGTTTGGAGACATATAAAGTATACATATACTGTATTTCTACTTTAGAGCTTTGTCTGAGACCCCCTACAGACATTTTGTGTATCAGGTAGGGAAGGAAAAGGAAGGGAAAATGGAAAAGTTGGGTAATTTTTTTTTTCCTTTAAAATGTACCCCATTTAATAATTATTAGCTGTCAGATTTTCAAACTGTGTTGGCAATTATGGACCGTGCTTTATGTAATGATTTTGAGTAAGTATAGAGAGAGGGCCTTTGTGACTCCCAATTTTTGTTGAGCATGAATTCGTTAGGTCTTTTAAAAATGTGTTATACTTATACCTACAGAATGAATTGTGTCATTGGGGAATCTCAATTATTATAAGCCTATGTATTTTTGGAAACGTTAGAAAGGATTTGCGACCATGCAAGTGTAATGAAGTATAACTGCCTTATAGATGTATGCAGAAATTATTTCCTGTGTCCTTGTGAACAGTGAATTATCCTCTTTGTTTCCCCCCCCAATTAGTCACAGAGTGTTAAATTATACTATATTAAAAATTTACTAATGTTGAATCAACCTTTTTCACTCCTAATGATCACTTGGAATTTTTTCCTTTTCCCCTTCATTTTGGAGCCTTCATTATTTGCTTTTATAATTGTGACTACAATCCAGTTGCAGCTTTTCAGTGTTTCATAAAGTTTGTAAGATTTGCCATCCATCTATTGTGTGTATTTCCCCCTTTGTTCCCCCCAGTGATAAAATGTCATTTCTATTAGATTCATTTGTCATTCATCTGAACGGAAATTAAGTACATCATTGGTTCCTCTCTTGTAAAAAGTAAGATTAATAATTTTAGATTTCTGTTGTTATAAGAATTATATATTCAAATTGCCTTAGAATCATACTGTGTCTTGTCTTACAGACATACAAAGGGATTTTGTTGGGCGGAGAAGTGAGTGGGGAGGAGGGGAGAAAATGAAGAAGGCACTAATGTTTGAAAAATGTGGGCCTAGTAGAAGAATATTGGCCAAGTTTAGCTGAGTTGTCCAAAAATGATTTTAAGAATAGTTGGACTGTTATAATTATGTAGTGATGTGGGTCTTATGGCGTTATATAGAAAATTCTGATCCAAACTTTGGGTATTCCATGGCAATAAACTTCGGAGTTATATGCATATGATGTTCTTTATTACTTTTTTTGTTCTGATCAAGACAAATTTCTTAATGTAGAATATTGTTAGTTATTTCTAACAGCTTTTTAAAAAGGAAACACTCTTGGATATGCTGAATTGCCTATGAAGTGAATGATTTTTACTGGAAGTAATGGGAACATCAGCCTTGTTTTGTGTAATAAATTAAATTTTGAAACGTTTAAACTAAGTAAATTATTAGTAAAGAGGTTGCAGCATGTCCTGTATCTGACTTTTTCCTAGCTCCTCACCCAGATCAAGCTCTTAATATTTCTTATCTGGATTGGTATGATAGTGTACTAATTGTTGTCTCTTTCTATTCTGTCCAGTCCACAGCATCATTAAAGTATCACCTGATAATTTACCTTCCAATGGTAAATCTTCCAATGACTTTAAAAAACTACCAAAGGGCTTCCCTTTGCCTACTGACTAAAGCTCCAGATTGCTTATCCTGCCATAGAAGTCCCTCTATTTTTGCTTCCAACATAATTTTCCTGTCTATTCTGCTGGAGTCCATCCTAAGTTCTATGTGAGCTATTTTGTATTTGCTATTCCTTGAAAGTATGTTTTTTTACTTTTTCTGGGTGCCTTTCATTCCCCATGGCTACTGGTTGAAATCTTACAATTGCTCGGGGCCCAGGTTAGGTGTATTCTTTACCAGGATGTGTGTTCCCTGACCCTTCTGTTCAAAGACATCCCTCTTTCTTCTAGCCCTTTTCATGTCCAAAGCTTGTAGATAGTGGTCTGTTAGCTAGTACTTTAGTTTTGACACTGTTACTGTTTTTATTTTGGGAAGATATAATCAATGATTTCTTTTTTAAATTAGTGGATACAATTAAAAAAAATATATATTATTGATTTTTTTTCAGAGAAGAAGGGAGAGGGATAGATAGTTAGAAACATCGATGAGAGAGAAACATCATCCCCACTGGGGATGTGCCAGCAATCAAGGTACATGCACTTGACCAGAATCGAACCTGGGACCCTTCCGTCTGCAGGCTGCTCTATCCACTGAGCCAAATTGGTTAGGGCAGATACAATTTTTTTTAGGGTTGTATGTGAACCTTTTTTGTTCTGATCAAGACAAATTTCTGAAATTATCTTTCGAGCAGCAACATCCCTTCAGTAGTAATTAGAAAATTAAATGCTTCAATTGTTTGGCATAACATAAATTATAGAAAGAGCTATAAAATGGTTCTCAATTTTTTTTTGGTCTGAGTACTTAAAATTTAAAAAAAAATTGATTTCAGAGAGGAAAGGAGAGGGAGAAAGAGATAGAAACATCAATGATGAGAGAGAATTATTGATCGGCTACTTCCTGCACACTCCCCACTGGGGATGGAGCCTGCAACCCAGATATGTGCCCTTGACTAGAATCGAACCCGGGACCCTTCACTCCACAGGCTGATGCTCTGTCTACTGAGCCAAAGCAACTATTTATTTCATACTCTTAAAAATTATTGAGAGCAGCCAAAGCCGGTTTGGCTCAGTGGTAGAGCTTCGGTCTGCGGACTGAAAGGTCCCAGGTTCAATTCCGGTCAAGGGCATGTACATTTGGTTGCAGGCACATCCTCGGTAGGGGTTGTGCAGGAGGCAGCTGGTCGATGTTTCTCTGTCATCGACGTTTCTAGCTCTCTATCCCTCTCCCTTCCCCTCTGTAAAAAATCAATAAAATACATTTAAAAAAAAAAATTATTGAGAGCAATAAAATATATTTAAAAATTATGCTCGCTTCGGCAGCACATATACTAAAATTGGAACGATGCAGAGAAGATTAGCATGGCCCCTGCGCAAGGATGACACGCAAATTCGTGAAGCGTTCCATAAAAAAAATATATATATATATATATGTATTTTTTATTATTTTGAAAATCCCAAAAGACCTTCTGTTTGAGTTATATCTATTTTAAAAAAATATATATTTTATTGATTTTTTTACAGAGAGGAAGAGAGAGGAATAGAGAGTTAGAAACATCGATGAGAAAGAATCATCGATCAGCTGCCCCCTGCACATCTCCCACTGGGGATGTGCCCGCAACCAAGGTACATGCCCCTGACCGGAATCGAACCCGGGACCCTTCAGTCCCCAAGCCGACGCTCTATCCATTGAGCCAAACTGGTTTTGGCTGAGTTATATCTATTGAAATTTACTGGATTAAAAATGGAGGAACTTAAAAATATTTAATTCATTAACAAATAATAAAGTATAACATGTTAACATGTAACATAACTTTTTCAATAAAAATATATTTTCTTTTTAAAAATATATATTTACTGATTTTAGAGAGAAAGGTAGAAAGAGAGAGAGAGAGAGAGAGAGAGAGAGAGAAAGAGAGAGGAACATCAGTGATGAGAGAGAATCATTGATCAGCTGCTTCCTGCATGTCCCCTGCTGAGGATCCAGCCCCCAACTTGGGGATGTGCCCTGACCAGGAATCTAACTGTGATCTCCTGGTTCATAGGTCAGTGATTAGCCATTGAGCCACGCTGACCGGGCAAAAAATTATATTTTTTAAAAAAGTGATGAGTGGCATTGTTTTATTTTTTATTTTTGCAAATAACTTTAATGTCTGGCATAACAGAACACATCAAAATTTTCATGTCTGCTCCTGCATTCATTCTGTTAAGATATTACAGCTCATAGCCTCTGGAAAGCTCCACTGTATAGTTGTGAAAGAATAAGAGTGCAAAAGACAAATCATGTCTTAGTAATACTATGAAAAGTATTTAAAAAAAATATATATATTTTATTGATTTTTTACAGAGAGGAAGGGAGAGGGATAGAGAGCTAGAAACATCGATGAGAGAGAAACATAGACCAGCTGCCTCCTGCACAGCCCCCACTGGGGGTGTGCCCGCAACCAAGGCACATGCCCTTGACCGGAATTGAACCCAGGACCTTCCAGTCCGCAGGCCGACGCTCTATCCACTGAGCCAAACCGGTTCTGGCCTATGAAAAGTATTTTTGACCTCTTGGACCATCAGAAAGGGTTTAGAACTATTAGTCCAGAAGTTACCTGACTACATGATTTGATGGCCAACCTAGTAAAATGTCATGACTTTTTTGAAATCAGATGAAAAGATTGTTTTAGGAAATTAACTTACTCTAGCATACTTGGTATTTTCATCCTAGTAAACTTTAGATTAACATTCTGATGCACTGGTCCTGGTGCACTGGTTGGGGAAAAGATCTGTGGAGAAACACATTGAAGAAATAGGTCACCTGCCACCCTATGGTCCTTATTGTTAACAGGTTGGGTATTCTATTTCTGTGGTTGAATTATTCTTTATAACTCTGACATTGGATGGGTTTCATCTTATATGAATGCTTCTCCTATGTGTGGTAAGGTATTTCTTTTATAAGCAAGGTGTCAGTTTTCTTTTTATTTTTTTCTCAATCCTCACCCGAGGATATTTTTTTTCATTGATTTCTAGAGAGAGTGGAAAAGAGAAAGGAGGGTGTGAGTGAGAGAAACATTGATTGGTTTCCTCCCACACGTGCTTCTATGTGGTGGGGAACCTGCAACCCTTGACTGGGAATCGAACCTGAGATGCTTTGGTCCGAGGGCACACTCTAACCACTAAGCAAAACCAGCCAGGGCAGGTGTCAGTTTTTAATGATATTGTAGCATGGGACAAATCTATATACTAGTATATAAAAGGCTAATATGCAAAGAGTCCCCTTGGGAGTTTGACCAGGAGAACAGAGGTTTGATCGCTTGCTGTGATGTGCGCTGACTATCCGGGTGGCGCAGAACATGGCGGGTGACCAGCGACTGGTGACCAGCAGCAGCTGCAGGGCGATGAGGGAAGGAGGGAAGGAGGAGGCGGGGAGGCCAGGGGGAACTGTGTGGTGGCAGCGTGCGGGTGGTGAGGAAAAGGGGAGGAGGAGGTGGAGTGGGAGAAAGAAGCATGCAGAGGTGGAACTGTGCAGTGGCAGGGCATGGGCAGCAAGGGAAGGAGGAGCGGGGAAGTAGGGAGGGAACCTATCAGCCCTGATCGCAGAACAGGCCTAGGGACCCTACCTTTGCATGAATTTTGTGCACCAGGCCTTTAGTGTTAATATAATCAAATAATATAAAAGCTATGCCATTTTGCATTTTATTGAGAAAGATTGTTAGTGCTTTTATTGAATATATAGTTTATAGTATAACCAACTGTTTCATGAAGGTATGGTGATTCTCCATTGCATAATGCTTTTAAAATTTATTTTCATTATTGTTTTTACACTGAATGCCTTTATATTTTTCTTATAATGTAAAAGAGATTGGACATGTTGATGGTCACCATATTTAATGAGGTAGGTAGAAAAATAATTACAGATATGTCTATGTGATATAATTTTTATTGGTATTAAAGGGGATTCAGATTGAGTGAAAAGAAAGAACACAAGTTTTGGAAACAGGTGATATGGATTTCAAACCTGGCTTTGCTTCTTACCCTGCTCAAGGTTATATGGCCAGTACTTAGCCTCTCTGAGCATCTATTTTCTCTCTTGTAAAATTGAGCTAATACCTACCTTTCAGAATTGTTCTGGGGATTAGATGTACTATATCTAGCATGGTGTTTGGCACATGGAATGTATCCAGTTCATTGTAGCTTATGTCTTAAAGCATATTGATATCATATAATTATTCCACATCTGTCTCTTTGGATACTTTTGTAGACAAATTTTTTTGAGCTATCTCGTCTCATTCTTTTCTTCATCCTTGACATTTAAACTGGGACCATTTTGCTTTTAGAAGAGTTTTTTTTTTTTTTTGTCTTTTCTAGTTATAACATCTCAGGAATCTATGGAAATGTCATTCCAAGTCATCCTTTCTTTTTAGTTTCTATTGCCCTTGCCCTTGCCCAGCACCAGTTCCATAGCACCTCACATTTGAAATAATTTGTAATGATGGTAATAGATGCTAACATTTGTTGACTATTTTTATAGACCAAGCACTATAGTAAATGCTTTTATATGTACTGTTTCTTTCAGCCACATAACAACCTTATGAAGTAGGCATTATTGTTATCCTACATTACAGACAGGAAATAGACTTAGATATGTTTAGTAACTTATTCAATGCTTCATAGCTATTGTAGTAAGTAGCAGAGCAGATCTTTCTGACTGATAATGCCCAGGTTCTTAACTAGTACCTCCTAACTGTTTTTAATTTCTTTTCCCTTTCCCCCATAAGTTTATCTTGAATTTTTCAGTCAGATTAATTATACTGAAATGTTATTTTCATTGTCTTAACACTCTATTTAGAAATAATCAGTAGCTCTCTATTTTTAAAAATATATATTTTATTGATTTTTTACAGAGAGGAGGAGAGAGGGATAGAGAGCTAGAAACGTCGATGAGAGAGAAACATCGACCAGCTGCCTTTTGCACACCCCCTACCGGGAATGTGCCCACAACCAACGTACATGCCCTTGACCAGAATCGAACCCAGGACCTTTCAGTCCGCAGACCGATGCTCTACCACTGAGCCAAACCAGTTTCGGCAGTAGCTCTCTATTTAAAAAAAAAATACATTTTATTGATTTTTTATAGAGAGGAAGAGAGAGGGATAGAGAGTTAAAAACATCGATGAGAGAGAATCATTAATCAGCTGCCTCTTGCACACCCTGTACTGGGGATGTGTCCCCAACCAAGATACATGCCCTTGACTGGAATCGAACCCGGGATCTTTCAGTCCGCAGGCTGACACTCTATCCACTGAGCCAAGCCGGTTTCGGCAGTAGCTCTCTATTTTTTATGCATATTTTAAGAGATCATATTCTTAAACTTGGCATATGTGACCTTTAGTAATATGGCATCAACTTACATTTCCAACTTAATTACTTATCCTCTCTTCTCATTTCTCTTGTAGCCCAACTCCTTGCTATCCTCTGAATATACCTTGCTTAGTCCCAACTCCAACCTTTTGCTTATGCTGCTTCTTGTATTTAGACTAGGGGCCAGATTGCATGAATTCATGCACATTGAAAGGAAATTAATTAGAAGAAATATTTTAATATCACTATTTACCTTTTCTCTATAATAGAAGTGTCTACCAAAATCATGATCGACAATGACAGATTGAAACATCACATGCGATTAGTGCCAGCGAGAGCTTTAGGTGTATCATGCATGTGTAAGTCAAGTTAGCCTTTTATAGATATAGAATGAATTTGCTTAATTAGACCTGCTTTCTGATTTAGCTAAACTTTTTCCAGTCCAGTGAAGCATCCCAACTTCTCTTTCAAGTAATTGTCAGAAACACAGCAGTAAATATCAATACAAAGCAGATTATTATTATAGATCATGCAGGGAGAACAAAGGCTAAAATATTTAACTGAAGCAGTGTTTGACTATATTCTACACAGTGAGGAAACCTGAAGTCATTTTCAAGGTCCACCATTTTTTACTTCTTTTCAGTCGGGTCAAGTTTCTAAGCTTTCTAAATCTCTGTTCTCCAGCTAATGCAAAGAAAATAAGATTCCACCAAGGCTCCTATCTACTTACTCCAGGACTTCTGTGAGAATCAAATGAGATGAGGCACGTGAAAATGCTACATAGACATTTGGTTAAAGTGTAAAATGTTTCCACCTGTGTTCTTGGGCTGAAGAAACTGCAGGGAGGCTAGGCTAGTCACTAGGGAGAGGAAGCTGGGTGTTGCTATATGACGTCATTATCTGGAGCCCACAGCAACCATTTCCTGGGTGGGCTGGAGGCTGAATTTTGTGTCATGGAGACTTGGCAGTATTGGCTGCCATTTGGTGGGGTGATGCTCAGGGGTGGTGGTGGGGCCTGTATCCCACTTGGGGGAAGTCGAGTGTTAGTTTGTCAGCGCCAGGTCTGTGGTGCTGGCCAGTGTGCGTCATGGCAGCTCCTGTGTTGAGTGCCCCTGGTGGTCAGTGCATGTCATAGTGACTGGTTGGACAGTAGGAGGGACACTTAGCATATTAATCTTTTATGTATATAGATTATGCCCATCCCATCCCCATCTTTTCTTCCTCCAAAAGTTCTAGCACTGAACCTTTTAATTATCTAGGGCTATGGTATTTTGTATTTTGATGCAAAATAAAGTTTTATATTATGGTATTTAAAAAATATAATTTATCTCAAGTTTCAAGAAAGCTTCTTGAGGTCAAGCTATTGTATTTCTTTTGTATCCTTTTAATTTAATTTAATTTTTAAATATATATGTATATTTTATTGATTTTTTACAGAGAGGAAGGGAGAGGGATAGAGAGCTAGAAACATCGATGAGAGAGAAACATCAATCAGCTGCCTCCTGTACACTTCCCACTGGGGATGTGCCCCCAACCAAGGTACATGCCCTTGACCAGAATAGAACCTGGGACCCTTCAGTCCGCAGGCCGTTGCTCTATCCACCAGTTAGGGCTTTTTTGTATTCTTTTCTATTTTAAGGACTTAAAATTTGTTTTTAGAGAGAGAGGAATGGAGAAGAAAGGGGGAGAGAGAAAAACAAATGTGACAGTGAAAAATCCATGGGCTGTCTTCTGCACCCCCCCATATTGGGGACTGAGCCTGAAATCCAGGCATGTGTCCTGACTGGGAATTGAATTTAGTGCATGGGAATGCCTAACCAACTGAACCACTCCAGCCAGGGCTTTTGTATCTATTTTTTCTCTAAACACTGAATGCCCAAATATTTTGTTAAATCTTAGGCCTGTGGACCCAACCATCTTCATTTTGTGGCTTAAATTTTAAAATGTTTTCATATTTATTATCAACATGTGACCTTTAAACTTATAGAGGAAATTTGTTCTAACAAAGGAAATAATGAAAAAAATTCAATACTTAATGTTATTTACAAAATTTTATATTTTTGAATAAAGGTCATTTAAAATTTCTTGAAGCATTAAAATGGTAAGGTTTTGAAAGTTTGTTAGGTTAGTTTTACTTAGCTCTGGGCCAAATGTAGATTTAAGTTACCCAGTGGGTTATTATAGTAATTAAATTTAGAGTGTGTAGGACTTGACTTGGGATAACAAGATAGTCAGCCATCAAGCCTTATAAGATCAATTTCTAAATTGTTAACCCACATGCGGTGTATTTGTTATTCCTTGTACCTATTTGTAAGTTCATATAGAGTAAAAGGGTTATCTTATATTTTAAAAAAGATGCAGTCGGTTAGGTCCAGTTACAGAGAGGAAAGAAGAGGGAGAGACAAAGAGAGAGAGAAACATCAATGATGAGAATCATTGTTCAGCTGCCTCCTGCACACCCCCTACTAGGGATCGAGCCTGCAACCCAGGCATGTACCTAGACTGGGAGTTGAACCATTACCTCTTGGTTCATAGGTCATTGCTCAACCACTGAGCCACGCTAGCCATGCAAGGCTTTCTTCATATGAATTGTTTGTGCTAGAAAAGTTGTGTTTTAGAGTTTATTCTTTCATATGTATTATTATTTTTAACTTTCTAGCTCTACAAGAGTCAGTATGGTACAATTCATATTGAACTTCTAATGTCCATTTGTAGAATTAACCACAAACTTTTTTGAGATTACTTCTGGGATATGTTTCATAGAAAAGTATTTAGTTCATAAGTTTTCAGCTGCAAGCATCAGAACCTACTTCAAAATGGCTTAAGAAATAAGAAATTTTATCTTCTCATAGAATAGGTTTCCAAGTTGCTTGATCATAGCAGTTCAACAATGTCAGTAGAAACCCATATTCTTTCCATTGCTCAGGTCTGTTCTTGTGATTGGCTTCATCCTCAGGGTAGCAGCAAAAAGGTTGTTAGTGATTTCAGGCATCATCATACATAAGTTTCTAAAAGAAGAAATGTCTCTTCCTGTGCCTCCTTTTGGAGAGAGGAAATGTTCTCCCAAAACCTCTAATATATCTTTTTGACCAGAATTAGATAATATTCTCATTGCTGAAGCAATCACTGTTGATTACTTTTGAATCAACTATGTCTATGCCTGATTCTGGAGAGGTGTTGACTTCTCCATGGTATTATATTAGAGAGTGGTTCTGTTTGGAACAATAAAGGATGACAGCCAGGAAGGCAATCAACAGTTGCCACTCTGGAAAGTAATTTGGAGGACCACAACTATTTTATTTTTAAAACTAGAGGCCTGATGCACGAAATTCATGTACGGGATGGGGGTGGGGGTGTCCCTCAGCCCAGCGTGCACTCTCTCTAATCTGGGACATCTTGAGGGATGTTAAACTACCCATTTAGACCCGATCCCACCAGGGCAGTCGGACATCCCTCTCACAATCCAGGACTGCTGGCTCCCAACTGCTCACCTGCCTGCCTTCCTAATTGCCCCTAACCGCTTCTGTCTGCCAGCCTAATCACCCCCTAACCAATCCCATGCCAGCCTGATTGATGTCTAACTGCTCCCCTGCCAGCCTGTTTTCCCCCAATTTCCCTCCTCTGCCAGCCTGGCCACTCCTAACTGCCCTCCCCTACAGGGTTGATCGCCTCCAATTGCCCTCCCTTGCAGGCCTGGTGCCTCTCAACTGCCCTCTCCTGCTGGCCATCTTGTGGTGGCCATCTTGTGTCCACATGGGGGCAGGATCTTTGACTACATGGGGGCAGCCATCTTGTGTGTTGGAGTGATGGTCAATCTGCATATTACTTTTATTACATAGGATTTTATTGATTTCAGAGAAAGGAAGTGGGAGGGAAGGAGAGAGAGAGAGAGAGAGAGAGAGAGAGAGAGAGAGAGAGAGAGAGAGAAAGAAACATCTATGATGATAATTATTAATCAGCTGCCTCCTTCTTGCTCCCTATTGGGATTTAGGCCACAACCCAGGCATGTGCCCTGACCAGGAATTGAACTGTGACCACCTGATTTATGGGTTGGCGCTCAACCACTGAACCAAACGAGCTGTGCTATTTTCATAGTTGTCTTTATGTTTGTAAATAAAAAGAATTGACAAATTATTATTTTTTCTTTTTTTAGAACTAAAATCTAGTTGTGGGAAATCCAGTTTTATTTTCTGAATTGGAATTCACAGGGGCACTCACTATTATTGTGAGTTAAATATAAGACAGGCCTTTTCCTGTTTTTCTTTTGAGTAGCTCTGGTTGACAGTTTCCTTATTTGAGGTGTGGAATAAAGTTTATTAGTATATCAAGTAAGTGTGAAAGAGCATTTTGAAAAACTAAATTCCAAATTCCAAAGTTTAGTAAATTACATAATAAGCTGGGGACCCGTGAAATAATTTATGACTTGAATGACTAGCCTTAAAAGTTAGGACTCTACTTTAAAGTAACCCATAGATCATGTCTTTCTTTTTTTTCCTTCTTAATAAATTTATTGGGTGACATTGTCAACATGAACGTAGAGATTTCATGTGTGGGTTTCTGTGTTACAAGATCTGTATATTGCACCATGTGCCCATCACCCAAAGTCAAATCTCTGTCGCTTTACATTAGGACCCCTTCTCCTCCCACCCCATTACCTCTGGCTACCAGCACACTGCTGTTTGTATTCTTTTTATTTTTTTAATCTTTATTGTTCAGATTATTACAGTTGTTCCTCTATTTCCCCCCACCCCCATAGCTGCCCTCCACCCAGTTACCATCCCACCCTCTGCCCTTACGCCCACCCACCGTCCTCATCCATAGGTATATGATTTTTATCCAGTCTCTTCCTGCACCCCCCACACCCCTTTTCCCCCAAGGAATGTCAGTCCACTCCCTTTCTATGACCCTGATTCTATTATAATCACCAGATTATTCTGTTAATCAGATTTTTTATTCACTTATTTTTAGATTCACTGTTGATATGTATTTGTTGTTCATAATTTTTATCTTTACCTTTTTCTTCTTCTTCCTCTTAAAGAATATCCTTCAGCATTTCATGTAATCCTGGTGTGGTGGTGATGAACTCCTTTAGCTTTCTTTTGTTTGTGAAGCTCTTTAACTGACCTTCAATTCTGAATGATAGCTTTGCTGGGTAGAGTAATCTTGGTTGTAGGTTCTTGTTGTTCATCACTTTGAATATTTCTTGCCACTCCTGTCTGGCCTGCCTAGTTTCTGTTGAGGAATCAGCTGACAGTCATATGGGTACTCTCTTGTAGGTAACTGTTTTTCTCTTGCTGCTTTCAAGATTCTCTCTTTGTCTTTTGCTCTTGGCATTTTAATTATGAGGTGTCTTGGTGTGGTCCTCTTTGGGTTCCTTTTGTTTGGTGTTCTGTGCACTTCCTGGACTTGTAAGTCTATTTCTTTCACCAGGTGAGGGAAGTTTTCTGTCATTATTTCTTCAAATAGGTTTTTAATATTTTGCTCTCTCTCTTCTGGCACCCTAATAATTTGAATGTTGGTACGCTTGAAGTTGTCCCAGAGGCTCCCTACACTATCTTCATATTTTGTATTCTTTTTTTTTTTTTTTTTTTTTTTTTTGCTTTTCCAGTTGGGTGTTTTTTGCTTCTTTGTATTTCAAATCTTTTTTTTTTTTTTTAATATATTTTATTGATTTTTGTACAGAGAGGAAGGGAGAGAGATAGAGAGCTAGAAACATCAATGAGAGAGAGTCATTGATCAGCTGCCTCTTGCACACCCCCTACTGGGGATATGCCCGCAACCAAGGTACATGCCCTTGACCGGAATCGAACCCAGGGCCCTTCAGTCCCCAAGCCGACGCTCTATCCATTGAGCCAAACCAGTCCTGGCTGTATTTCAAATCTTTGATTTGATTCCTGTGATCCTCTAGTCTGCTGTTGGATCTCTGTATATTATTCTTTATTTCAGTCAGTGGATGCTTAATTTTAGTTGGTCCTTTTCATATTCTTGAGGTTCTCACTAAATTTATTGGCAGTTTCTAGGAAATTCTTGAAAAACCTTATAACCATGTTTTTGAATTCTATATCCAGTCATTTGCTTTCCTCCATTTCTTTCATTTGTGACCTGTTTCTTTATCTCCACAATTTGGCTGCTTCCATGTATTGATAGAGTGGCTTTGTGTGATAGGTGTCCTCTAGGGCCCAGTGGCTCAGCCTCCCCAGATACCTGAGGTGGACACTCTAGGTGCACTCTTTTGTGGGCTGTGTGCACAGTCTTGTTGTAGTTAAGCCTTGATTCTTATTGGTATCACTGGGAGGAATTAACCTCAAGACCAGTTGGCTGTGAGGATCAACTGTGTGTTTGATGGGAGAACTTCTGTGCTGGAGACACCCTCTGGTGCTCACTGAGTCTGTACCCTGAGCACCAAATGGATCTGAGGAGTTGTCCCTTATGGATCTGAGGAGTTGTAATCTGGATAGTCCTACTCTGACCCCTGGGTACACTCGCTCTTGGAATCTCCAAGGAGGTGCTAATTTAGCCTCTGTCTGAGGCCACCCAGCAGGAGCTACTGAGAGATTTGCAGATTCCTCTTCTTTTTTGAGGTTTAGAGGTGCTCAGATGAACCCAACTATGAAGCAGTATAAACTTCTGTGGGGCTTTGGGCCTTCTTTTGGATGTTCTGAGTCTCTGTGTCTCAGCAGCAGTTTGATAGGTAATTTTAGATTTCAAGGGACCAGGCCATTCATATGCAAAAGCCTCTGCACACAGCTTGGGTTGGGCAGAGTCTCAGGGCGGAGCAAACACCAATAGCTTCCCGTCAGCCCTGCTCTAAGAGAGAAAGCACCTCTGAGAGAAAGCTGCCTTTGACTGAGAGTGACTTGGGCCTCTCCTTTAATTCCTAGGGATCAACCATGAGCATTTAGAATAGAGTTGCTAGATAGAATACATGTAATATGTCGAATGCAACATTTGGGACATATTTATACTAAAAAATTATTTGTTGTTTATCTGATATTCACATTTAACTGAATATGCCAGCCCTTATTTAGAGAGATGTTAGACAGTTGACTAAACAGTATTTTTTACTATTCCCTAGGTTAACAGCCTGGGTAGATGCAGAATTGTTGAAGTACCTTAGTATATTTTGGGAACTGTAAGTAATTCAGTTTTGTTGAAATATAATGTGTGTGATAGGAAGTGGTGGAACATGAGTCTGGAGAGGTAGATGAGGGCCAAATCATTAACGGCCCTGAATGCTACACTTAAAGTTGGATTTTATCCTGTGGGTAGTTGGGAAGCTACTGACTGACTGGTTTCAAGTATGATAAAGATTTGTTGGTTCCAAAGTAAAAAATAGATTGGAGGAGAACAAGATTAAAGAAGGGAAACTGGTTAGGAGGCTATTTCAGTAGAGATGAAAGATGTTATGAAAACCTAAGGTTAGCCGAAACTGGTTTGGCTCAATGGATAGAGCGTCGGTCTGCGGACTGAAGGGTCCCAGGTTCGATTCCGGTCAAGGGCATGTACATTGGTTGTGGGCACATCCCCGGTGGGGGGTGTGCAGGAGGCAGCTGGTCGATGTCTCTCTCTCATCGATGTTTCTAGCTCTCTATTCCTCTCCCTTCTTCTCTGTAAAAAATCTATAAAAAATATTAAAAAAAAAAAGAAAAAAAAAAAAAGAAAGCCTAAGGTTAAACAAAAATATGGATGGGTGGACCTCATGTACAAAATTCAGGTGGACTTATGGAGATTTTCACTAATTTTAATTTTGTTTTAGCAATAGACATTGTATTAGCCAATCTTAACTACTGATCCATAGTTCGGCATTTGTACATGCTTAATATTTATAACCAGAGGTTTTATTTTTGCTTAATCTTCTAATCATTTTTTAATAAGTAAATAGAACTATACCCCCCCCCCCAAAAAAAAAAGCCCAAGTTAAGGTAGTAGCAGTGAGAATGAATGAATAGGAAAGTTATTTAATAAGTAGAATTGATGGGATTTAGAGACAATCCTGAAAAAAAAGGAAAGAATCTAGAATGAGTTTTAGTTATGGCTTGGGAGAAGGTGGTACTATAAGCCAAGAGATGAAATTTAAGGAGAAAGGACAGATTTGGATCATATAGTCTGTAAAATCAAAATGAGGCAGAAGTGAAATGGCTCAGGTTTTCTCCTATTGGAGGGGTTCTTTTTCTCCTAGGCTTTACTAGGAGAGGACAAGTGAGTGGCTTTTACTGCTTCCAGTTTTGAAATCTACAGCAGATGGTAGTAAATCAGATACTGAGTTCTTCAAGGTATGGGAGAGATTGCAGTGGGACCCTAATGCCTAACTGCTCCCCTGCTAGCCCGATTGCCCCTAACTGCCCTCCCCTGCTGGCCTAGTCACTCATAACGGCCCTCCCCTGCTGGCCTAGTCACTCATAACAGCCCTCCCCTGCCGGCCAGGTCGCCCTTAACTGTCTTCCCCTGCAGGCCTGGTCCCCCCACAACTACCCTCCCCTGATGGCCTGGTTGTCCCCAACTCTCCTCTCTTGCAGGCCTGGTCCCACCCAACTGCCCTCCCCTGCTGGCCATCTTGTAGTGGCCATCTTGTGTCCACATGGGGGTGGCCATCTTTGACCACGTGGGGTGGCCATCTTGTGTGTTGGAGTGATGTTCAATTTGCATATTATCACTTTATTATATAGGAGGATAGAATATGGTAAAGGAAAAAAGTTGGAATATGATCAAATGAAAACATTGATTTGATGATGGCATTATGGGCAATTTCCCTCCTAGATTTGTTATTAAATAGTAAAAGCAATGTTTAAAAAGCACATTTGAAAAGATTAAAAAAAATAGTAAAAGGACATTATTGTTCAGATTATTACAGATGTTCCTCTTTTTTCCCCCCATAGCTCCCCTCCACCTGATTCCCCACCCCACCCCATGCCCTTACCCCTGCCACTGTCTTCATCCATAGGTGTAAGGTTTTTGTCCAATCTCATCCTGCACCCCTCAAACCCCCATTCCCCTGAGAATTGTCAGTCCACTCCCTTTCTATGTCTCTGATTCCATTATATTCACCAGTCCATTCTGTTCTTCAGATTTTTTAAAAATTTTATTATTATTATTTTTTAATATATTTTATTGATTTTGTACAGAGAGGAAGGGAAAGAGATAGAGAGCTAGAAACATCGATGAGAGAGAGTCATCGATCAGCCGCCTCTTGCACACCCCCTACCGGGGATATGCCCGCAACCAAGGTACATGCCCTTGACTGGAATCGAACCCGGGACCTTTCAGTCCCCAAGCCGACGCTCTATCCATTGAGCCAAACCGGTCTCCGCTGTTCTTCAGATTTTTTATTCACTTGATTTTTAGATTTCACTTGTTAGTAGGTATGTATTTGATGTCTTTTTGTTGTTCATATTTTTTACTTTTACCTTTTTCTTTTTCTTTCTCTTCTTAAAGAATACCCTTCAGCATTTCATGTAATCCTTTAGCTTTTCTTGTCTGTGAAGCTCTTTATCTGACCTTCAATTCTGAATGATAGCTTTGTTGGATAGAGTAATCTTGTTTGTGGGTTCTTGCTATTCATTACTTGGAATATTTCTTGCCACTCCTGTCAGGCCTACATAGTTTCTGTTAGAAATCAGCTGACAGTCATATGGGTACTCCCTTGTAGGTAACTAACTGTTTTTCTCTTGCTGCTTTCAAGATTCTCTCTTTGTCTTTTGCTCTTGGCATTTTAATTATGATGTGTCTTGGTGTGGTCCTCTTTGGGTTCCTTTTGTTTGGTGTTCTGTGCACTTCCTGGACTTGTAAGTCTATTTCTTTCACCAGGTAGGGAAAGTTTTCTGTCATTATTTCTTCAAATAGGTTTTCAATATTTTGCTCTCTCTCTTCTTCTGGCACCCCAAAAATCCAGATGTTGGTACGCTTGAAGTTGTTCCAGAGGCTCCTTACACTATCATCACACTTTTGGATTCTTCTTTCTTTCTTTCTGCCTCTCTGGTTGGGTGTTTTTTGTTTCCTTGTATTTCAGATCTTTGGTTTGTCTCTTGGGGTACATTGATCTATAGTTGAATTTCTCAGACTTGAAAAAATTTATGAGTATATACTAAAGTTTGAAAAAATTAATCTTCAGGAAAATAAACATGGAGCTACCTCTTTCATGCATTGATAAGTAGAAACTCTGTATTAGGTTCTTATTGCTGCCATAGCCAATTACCATAAACTTAGTGGCTTAAAACAACACACATTTATATTTTTGCAGTTCTGGATGTCAAAAGGTTGGCAAGCTATATTCCTTTCAGAAGCTCTAAAAAAGAAATCTGGCCAAAACCGGTTTGGCTCAGTGGTAGAGCGTCGGTCTGTGGACTGAAGGGTCCCAGGTTCGATTCCAGGCAGGGGCATGTACGTTGGTTGTGGGCACATCCCCAGTAGGGGGTGTGCAGGAGGCAGCTGGTCGATGTTTCTCTCTCATCGACGTTTCTAGCTCTCTCTCCCCCTTCCTCTCTGTAAAAAATCAATAAAATATATTTAAAAAAAAAGAAAAAAAAAGAAAAAAAAGAAATCTGTTTTCTTGCCCTTTCCTCATCGAAGCTGCCTGCATTCCTTGGCTTCTGATCCCTCAGTCCATTTCATAACCAGTTGTGGTGCATCCTAAATCAATAAATCTCTCTGCCCACCTCTTTCTCTCTCTCTGCTATTTCTTCTCTGTTGTGCTATTTTCTTTTTAGATTCTGAAATTTCTGCCTCTCTTTTATAAAGATCTTTGTGATTTCTTTGGCTCCTTTGGATAATTCAAGATAATCTTTTCATCTCAATATTCTTAACTTAATTATATTTGCAAAGTCTCTTTTGCCATGTTATGTAACATTCACAGGTTCCAGGGATTGAGATGTGGATATTTTTGGAGGATTATTAATTTACTACAGATTCTATACATTTGAGAATAAATTCACTAACTCTCTTGTGATTTGATGCGAGCAATTGGAAGTACAGATACAAGAGAGAGGGTCCTTACTAGCAGAGAATGAGTTTGATGAAGGTTGTATCTTAATTTTGAATATCCTACATCTGCCATAGAGGGCTACTTTATAGTTAGCCTTACATGATGTGAGGGCTCTCTGAAAGATGGGAAACTTTTAAGTCATACCTTCAAGTAGTTGTTGCTTTGAGAGGAAAGAGGATTGTACTTTTTGTTAGAAGACTGGTTTGAATTTGGCCTGCTTAACAACTACGTGAGATTGAATTGTTCTCATCTATAAAATGGGAGTAATAATACCTTAAAAAGATCTTTTTTAAAATCCTCATCCGAGGACATGTTTAGAGAAAGAGAGAGACAGAGTGAGAGAGTGAGAGTGAGAGAGAGAGAGAGAGAGAGAGAGAGAGGAAGATAGACAAATAGACATGGATCAGTTGCTTTCTGTGCAACTAGAGATTGAACCCACAATCCAAGTATGTGCCCTGACCAGGAATCAAACCAGCAACCTTTCAATGCACAGGATGAAGGTACTCTGGCCAGGCCTCTTTTTTTAAAAACTAAAAATCTTTAAATTGATTTTTTAGAGAGGAAGGAGAGAGAGAGAGGAACATCAATTTGTTATTCCACTTATTGCTGCATTAATTGGTTGTTACTTGTATGTGTTCTGACCAGAGATCGAACCTACAACCTTGGCGTATTCAGACTATGCTCTAACCAACTGAGCTACCCAGCTAGGGTGGGAGTAGTAATACTCATTCACAAAGATCTTTATAAGAATTTTAAAATGTAATATATACACACACATTTGCAAATAAACATCTAAGGAAATAATACTTAGCTTAGTATCTGGCATAGAGCAGACACTCTTTTCTTGGTCAGTGTTTTTGTGATACCATAATAGGGAAATGTTAGAGAAATTAGGGAGAGGGGCATGTGCTAGAGGTTTTGCTAGAGGTAGCTGCATGTCTCACTTACTCGAAGCTACCTGACTAGTGTGTTTGCCTCTAAGATCAGAATGGGGTAAGATTTTGGGATAATAAAAGAATGGGTTAATATTGTATTTGTAGCTAATATGGTTGCCCTTCTCCTTCCTTCCTTCCTTCCTTCCTTCCTTCCTTCCTTCCTTCCTTCCTTCCTTCCTTCCTTCCTTCCTTTTTAACATTCTTTTCCTTTTATTTATTTTGTGCTGAATTTACTCCTGGGCTATAAGTTTTTGTTTCTTCAGTTTCTCCTGAGATAATCTTTTTCTTCTGTGCCACCTCCTCTCCTGGTTTGGAAACAATCTGCTCCTTTTCAGTGAGGTCATCTCACTGTGGCAGGGAGAGCTCACGTATGGGTTAATACGCCCATGAGCCCTGTAGGTTCTACGCCGCATCTTGTTCACCTGAATGTGCTTGATGACCAGAGAGTCTACATCTAAACCCTTAAGTTCAGCATTGCTCTCGGCATTTTTCAGCATGTGCAGCAAAAATTCAGCACTCTTTTTGGGCCACTGACCCTGTGTCCAGCCCCACTGTTTTGCCTGGGCGCACCTACCAATGCCACCATTGTAACAATGGAATGACACACATTGCTTCTTTAAAGTGACGTCCTTCAGATACTTGGTGGCTTTCCGAATATGCATGCCCTTGATGGCCTGGGCAGTTTCACGCCTGTTCTTGAAGTGAACGCGGAGATTGGAGCCTCTCGATTTGCATGATTTTGTGTTTTCTGGGTCTAGCGAATAGCAAACCATCTTCAGAGGTCACCTACGGCCGCTTTGGGAGAAGAGGAAGAGCCACTCACCATTCTTTTTCTATGACTCATTTTACTTTTTCTATGAGAAATTTCAAAAATTTGTTTCTGTCTCTAGGCTGACCTTTTTTTTCTGCTGTCAGTAAAATTCCACTGCTGTTATTTCAGCATAATTATTATTGGATTTTCAGTTCCTCTATGGTAAGCCTAAGTGCTGATGATTTCATGCATTAATTCAACAAATAATAATTTGAGTGCCTTCTATCTGTGAGACACTCAGCAAGAGCTACAAAGATAAGAAGATGTGTATCCTCAAGGAGCTCACAGTTTTGGTACAAAGACAGATCAACAGCTATAATGAAAAAGCTTTATATCAGAAGATTGAGAAAAACTCTGGAATCGAAGAGGAGATAGTACTTAATTAGGCCTAAAGATGTGAGGGAAGGAAAAAACTACACACAACCTGAGTAGATAATGAGGGGTTGGGGGAGAGGGATAAATGGGCTTTCTTTTTTTCTTCTTCTTTTTAAAAAAAAATATATTTTATTGATTTTGTACAGAGAGGAAGGGAGAGAGATAGAGAGTTAGAAACATCAATGAGAGAGTCATCATTCAGCTGCCTCTTGCACACCCCCTACTGGGGATATGCCCGCAACCAAGGTACATGCCCTTGACCGGAATCGAACCTGGGACCCTTCCGTCCCCAAGCCATTGAGCCAAACCGGTCTCGGTATGAATGGGCTTTCTGTGAGGTGCAGGGAACCATATGTACAAAGGCATGATAAAGTTTGTCTTTTTGGATTAGCTGCAGGTGATTTGGTGTGCATAGGGTGAAAGGTGCCTGTGGAAAAGTAATAGGAAATGAGTATATTATAGAAGAGTAAGAAGGAACCAGACCATTATGGTTTTATTTGCCATCCTTAAGAGTTTGAACTTTATGCTATAAGTAGTGAGGTACTCTTTTTTTTTTAAAAATATGTTTTTATTGTTTTCAGAGAGAAAATGAGAGGGAAAGAGAGATAGAAACGTCAATAATGAGAGAGAATCATTGATAGGGTGCTTCCTGCATGCCCCTACTACGGATTGAGCCTGCAATACGGGCATGTGCTCTGACCAGGAATGGAACCACAACTTCTTGGTTCATAGGTTGATGTTCAACCACTGAGCAACACGGCCCATTAGTGGGGAACTCTTGAAACATAATATGCTAAATCAATACGATTAGATTTAGAACTCAAAAACTGAGGGGAAGGTAGGAAAAGAACAAGAAGATTGGTCTTTGGAAAGCCCAGGGAGAGATTTTTAAGAAGGAAAAAATGGCTAACATTCTAAAACTTAAATTATCTATATAAATAAAAATGTAAATGTTCGTTTGTTCAAAATCTTAAATCTCCGAAAGTTCTTTATTGATTGCTTTGAAATTTTGACACAACGTTGCATTTGAATACACATATGTTTTTATATACCTTATACCTACTATTATATAGATGTCACACCAGTGACAGGTAAAAAACGTGTTTTTTGAAAAACAAAACAGCGCCATCTGTTGGACATAAAAGCAACACAAACTATACTAGATATTTTACGATTCCATTTCAATGTTTCTGATTTACGATCCATTTACGATTTCCAATTTTACAATTCCATTTCAATATTGATAATGATTTAAGATTTGTGCTTAGAAATCAAGAACAAAGTTCTTAATCAATTGGGAATGCCATCACCAATCGACCTACTGCTTCGTTCAATGTAGAATTGCGTCGTCAACAAAATTACAATACGGGTGATCTTTTGTCGTATGTGCAATCAAATATTCCTAAGCGAACGCTTGAGCAAAAAGGCAATTACAATCAAATAATGCAAACTGTCAATAACGGGGTTGGAGAAATCTTGTTAGATGCGCCAGGAGGAACTGGTAAAACGTTCCTAATTAGATTGATTTTGATAGCAATTCGATCCCAAAATGACATTGCTACCAGGTGGAAGAACTGCTCATTCTGCTTTGAAACTGCCATTGAACATGCAATTCATTGAAACTCCCACATTTGCAACATTTTCAAAGCATCCGGCATGGCAAAAGTATTGCAGAAATGCAAACTTATTATTTGGGATGAAT
Source organism: Pipistrellus kuhlii (assembly GCF_014108245.1). NCBI lineage: Eukaryota > Metazoa > Chordata > Mammalia > Chiroptera > Vespertilionidae > Pipistrellus > Pipistrellus kuhlii. Next base: position 170,360,167 of record NW_023425515.1, on the reverse strand, counting down.
GCACAATGGTGCACAAAAAAATCGCTCGAGGCTCTTGATCAATCATTGCAAGATTTGCGTGGAAAAATCAGACCATTTGGGAACTCATTAATATTGCTTGCAGGAGATTTCAGGCAAACATTACCTGAAATTCCTCGTTCGACACCAGCGGACGAAATAAATGCTTGCCTGAAATATACTTTGTGGCAACACGTAAAGACGTTAAAATTTACTACAAATATGCGTGTCCAGCTGCAAAATGATGGATCAGTTGAGATATTCTCACATCAATTGCTGGAAATTGGGAACGGAAAGATGCCGGTTTATCGGACCTCAGGACGAATTTCATTGCCTCATAACTTCTGCAATTTAGTGACATCAAAAGAAAAATTGGTTGAAAAAGTATTTCCCAATATTCAAACCAATGATAAGAATCACGATTGGCTGAGTGAATGAGCTGTTCTTGTGGCCAAGAACAAAGATGTCTATGAACTTAACAATATTATTCAGTCTAACATTCAGAGCGAGACAGTCACATACAAGTTCGTCGACACTGTTGTGGAAGCAGTTGAAGCGGTTACTTATCCAACAGAATTTTTGAATTCACTCGATCTGCCAGGGATGCCACTGCACGAACTGCAATTGAAAATCAGCGTGCCAATTATTATGTTGCGAAATATCAACCAGCCAAAGCTTTGCAACGTCACACGGCTTGCAGTAAAAAAATTAATGAGCAACAATCTTGACAGGACCTTTCAAAAGTGAAGATGTCCTCATTCCTTGCATTTCTATGATTCCAACGGATATGCCATTTCAATTTAAGAGATTGCAATTCCCGCTGAAACCGCTTTGGCTCAGTGGATAGAGCATCGGTCTGCGGACTGAAAGGTCCCGGGTTTGATTCCTGTCAAGGGCATGTACCTTGGTTGCAGACACATCCCCAGTAGGGGGTGTGCAGGAGGCAGCTGGTCGATGTTTCTCTTTCATCCATGTTTCTAGCTCTCTATCCCTCTTCCTTCCTCTCTGTGGAAAATCAATAAAATATATATTAAAAAAAAAAAAGAGATTGCAATTCCCAATTTGATTGGCGTTTGTAATCACCATCAACAAAGTTTAGGGCCAATGTTTAGAATTGTGCGGTTTAGATCTACACACGAATTGCTTCTCACATGGACATTATATGTTGCGTATTTTAAGAGTCGGCAAACCAGACAATCTCTATATCTGCACAGACAATAGAACAACAAAAAATATTGTAAACCCACAAGCATTGTGAAATTAAACATATTAGAAATGTGCGCTTTCTCTTTTCTTTCTTTTCCATTTAACCACAGCAACGCATGGCTGGGTACAGCTAGTATAATAAAGATAGAAAAGTTTCTGCAGGATTTTGTTACTGAGAAGACATATATTTAATAAATGGGCTAGAAATAAAATTATAATAGACTAGAGGCTGCCCAGTGCACGATCTGGGGTGGGGCTGAGTGGGGGGAGAAGGGGGGAGGGTGCAGGAGATTGGCTGGTCAGCTCCGTCCCCTATTAGGGTGGGGGGTGTGATCTGGGTGGGCCGGCGGGAGGGGTGGTGGTGGTGGTGAGGGCGTGGGGGGGGGGCTGCTGGGCTATTGTGGTGGGGCGGGCTGATGGGGTTTGATGCTGGTGGTGAGGGGGCAGGAGGGGGCATTTGGCTCGCAAGCCCGGCTCATGATTGGGGTGGGAGAGTCTGATTAAGGACTGGCCGACAGCAGGGAGGGGCCTCAAGTTTGGCCGCCAGCCCCACCCCCTGATCGGGCAGTTCACTGGCCACATTGGGAGTCATAGCGACTTGGTTATTAGGTTGTATGGCCAAGAGGTGCTCCATGCACCTCCTGGTGACTGGCCATTTGGTGGTTTTGGTCATGATGCCTCTTGGTCTATTATTATTATCATTGAAGAGTGAATGGGAGATGAGAAAATAGCCTGTAGGTATTGACCAGTCTTAGAAAACTTACTGTGAAGCATATGTGCGAGGTAGATGGAGAGAGGTGTAGATCTAAGAAACAAATCTTATTTTTGGTTAATGATAAAATGTGTTTTATTTTTGTGGAGATAAAGTTGAATATATATATATCGGTGTGTATGATTTGATGAAACAGGAAGGTGATGAGTTTGGAGGTCAGGAAGGATTATTACCCAGGGAAGGAGAGATAACCTTTGTCTAACTTATAGGAAGAAGATGGGTTTGAAGAGAATGTAGGTTGGAAAATTGGGTGAGGTCAGATTTCTTTTTTCTGCTGTAGGGCAGTTGTGAGAGAAGAGGTATATAGAGTGTTTGGCTTGAGATATGGAGTAGCTAGCCACTGGTCACTGGGTGGGATGGAAAAAGTCACTGATCAAAGGCATATAGATGAATTACTAATAGGATGGTTAATCTCAGTTAAGATGAAGAATTTATAAATTTGTAGTGGCATAAATTAGCAGCTTTTTGTGATTTCTTCAGCAAAAGTCAGCAAATGTGGTGTGGGAACAGAGGAAGCAGGTGATTAGATTGATTCCTCATGGTTGAGAGATTTATGGGTTGCTGTGGCAAAAGAACAACAAGGAACTGGGTGGAGATATTGATAAGAGAGGGAATAGTTAAGTGTATTATGACACATTTATCAAAAGCTATTTTGATAAATAGTTAAGTGTATTATGACACATTTATCAAAAGCTATTTTGAAGCTTTTAAATTTTATATTTATAAAGAGTTTATAAAAGCTTATTTTATAATGTTAAGGTAATAAAAGTGCTGTTATACAAAAGTTTAGTAATGATCAATGATAATATTCTAGGCATACTGATGCAACAGTGCTCTCACAACTAAAGAATATTGGTGACTCCTATAGATAATACTTTGACAGGAATTATTATCAATATCTTCACTTTAAAGGTGAAGAAAATGAAATTTAGCCAACGTGACTTATTGAGTCATATTTTGGTAAATGGCAGAGAGATAACTATTATAATACTTACTGATTATTATTTTATATATGCAGTCTTTCTTAGTATTTTCCTTATACATTGCTCTAATTTTCATTTTTCAATTAAGAAAACAGAGTTAGAGGACAATAATAATATGAGCAATAGATAACTAAAGTATCAAAAGAGTGTTGACAACATTTAATAGGATAATTGATGGCTCAGTGGTTGAGTGTCAGCCTATAAACGGGAAGTCAAACGGAAGTCACGGTTGGATTTCCATAGGAGTTGTGGGCTTCCTCTCCTCCCCCCACCCTCCAATCAGTCAGGGGCAGGAGGCTGGAGTGAATGGCTGATCAATGGTTCTTTCTCATCATTAATATTTCTCTCCCTCTCCATTAATGTTTTTTCTCATCATTAATGTTTCTCCCTCTCCATTTCTCTCTAAAATCAATACAATTTATAAAACAGAGCTAGGAGGAACTATTATGATGTAATCAAACATTTTATATGTAGACATACAAGGCTGTTTAAGAGGCTTGTCCAAAGTTACATTGCTAGGTTATGGCCAAGTTATATTTTATTTTAGACCAGTAGCTTTCCTTCACCATTGTTTAGTAATCTGTGAAAACAATAGGTCTAAAATGTTTCACTTTCATATATATGTTTGTGAGCAATGCTAAGAAGCAGTATTCTTTTATGGGAATGGAATATGCCTAAAACTTATGCAATAATCATCCTATTTTCCAACTGGAGAAGTCCTTGAAAATATAATGAATTCATTGCTATCAGGAGGAAATTATTATTATTATTAGCATTTTTAGAATCTTTAAAGCAGTTAACTTTAACTGAAGAAATTGCTGTTTACCTATATTATATCATGTGAGTAGGCAAAAAAAGACTGTCAAAAGAAATTGAAATCTGAAGGAACTTAGGCTCTAGCTTAGGGAAAGGAAAAGGGGGAGGGGAAAATCACATTAGTCTTTCAACCTAAATGTTTTATTTAATTTTTTAATTTTTATTTTTTAAAATATATTTTAATAATTTTTTATAAAGAGGAAGGGAGAGAGATAGAGAGCCAGAAACATTGATGAGAGAGAAACATTGACCAGCAGCCTCTTGCTCACCCCCTACCGAGGATGTGCCCACAACCAAGGTACATGCCCCTGACCGGAATCGAACCTGGGACCTTTCAGTCCGCAGACCGATGCTCTACCACTGAGCCAAACCGGTTTCGGCTATTAATTTTTATTTTTTAGCCGAGACCGGTTTGGCTCAATGGATAGAGCGTCGGCTTGGGGACTGAAGGGTCCCGGGTTTGATTCTGGTCAAGGGCATGTACCTTGGTTGCGGGCATATCCCCAGTAGGGGGTGTGCAAGAGGCAGCTGATCGATGACTCTCTCTCATCGATGTTTCTAACTCTCTATCTCTCTCCCTTCCTCTCTGTACAAAATCAATAAAATATATTTTAAAAATTTATTTTTTATTTTTTATATATATGTTCCTATTCCCCCATTACCCCGCATTCCCGATTCATGCCCCACTTCCTGTCTGTGTCCAATCTCTTCCCACATCCCTCAGACCCCCATTCCCCTGAGAATTGCCAGTCCACTCCCTTTCTATGTCCCTGATTCCATTATATTCACCAGTCCATTCTGTTCTTCAGACTTTTTATTCACTTGATTTTTAGATTCAGTTGTTGGTAGGTATGCATTTGATATCTTTTTGTTGTTTATAGTTTTAAAAAATATATATTTTATTGATTTTTCCACAGAGAGGGAAGGGAGAGGGATAGAGAGCTAGAAACATCGATGAGAGAGAAACATCGACCAGCTGCCTCCTGCACACCCCCTAATGGGATGTGCCTGCAACCAATGTACATGCCCTTGACCGGAATCGAACCTGGGACCTTTCAGTCCGCAGGCCTACGCTCTATCTTCTGAGCCAAACCGGCTTTGGCCACCCTCACTTTTCGACCCAATGGCAGACAGTCCAGCTTCTCCCCGTAGGATTTTGGGTCTTGCACGTCTCCCCTTCTGGTTGAAGAAAGCAGCGCCCGCCGCCAGCCGGTATCTGTCACCAGCCCATATCGTGCCCCCATACCTCAGTTTTTCAGTGTTTGTGCACTGACTGCTCCCCTCTCTGTCTGAGTGTAGAACTTCCACTCAGCCAGCCCTCCCATGGCTTTGGGTGATAGATGTTTTGTCTTTTAGTTGTAGTTTTGAAATTGTTGTGCACGGCTACAGTTTAGGTGTGTTTACCTATGCTGCCATCTTGGATTCTATTCTCAACCTAAATGTTTAAACTTCTAGTTATTTAAATGTTATTTTTCTTAATTGTTGAAATCATTGTTTGTTTTGGTTGTGAGCAGCTTTTTTACAAAAACATCTTTAAAGAAAACCAGCAATATAATTTAAAATATTATGTATGTCTCTGAAGATAATACTTCAATTTTGCTGAGCCAAGAAGCTCAACTAAAACTACTTGTTAGAAATTGCAGTTTTGTGTGTTGTGATTGGCTGTTGTACTGTTTTCATTCAGAGTTTAATTTTGCTAACATCTGACTTGGTATTGGGATTTAGCTCACAAAGCAGGTTGGTTGTTAGGACATAGGAAAGGGTGTTACTAGTGAACATGCTACAGATAATTCATTTCAGTGGGGAAAAATAGTATTTGTCCATGCATGAGCAAAATTGTTCTGCATTTCAATGCTGCATGCCAAATAGGTGGTGAACTCTGTATTTGAATGTGGAAACTCACTGATGCAGGAGGGAAATTTTGTTTAATCATTGTCTTTTAAAAGAAGCTAGTTAAAGCTGTCCGTTGTTTTCCTTTTAAAAGGATGAAATGTTTTTGTTTCCTTATTCTTGTTTCCATAATTTTATTTTTAGGGTTTTAAAAAGCTGAAGATTTAATTTAAATAGATTTTTTTGTTTTCCCTGAAGACAGCTGCCTGATCAACCAGTCATTTTTTTCTAAGCATTTATCTATATCTAAGATTATTACATTTAACATCCAGCATAGTTCTATTTTTTTTATTTTATTCCTCTAAAATAAATATATTTGTGAATTTAGGAAATATATTTTAATAAAATTATTTAGTTATATTATTTCTGTATTTAAAACCTTGCATAATTTCTGATTATTCACAAATATATGACTGGGAATTTTGTTGTTGTTCATTGGTTCCTTAGCAGCTAATTAAAGCTAGTTTAATGTTTCCAGAAATTCAGAATATCTTTCTACTATTGTGGTGAGAGTACCATGGCTAAAATTTTCTATTCAGATTAGTCAGAATTTATCATCAGATGAAATATTTTAGGTTTTTTAAAAACGAAATATTTTAGGTTTGTCATGTGTCTTTGAGAAATCATTTACATTTGACAACATTTAACAGGATAATCTTGGTGTGTACTTAGTACACAATACCCTCAATACCATGTAACAATGGTTTATATGAATGAAACACTTCTTAAACTGAGAATTTTTATGTCAAGGATATTTGTAGAAGATAAAATTTACTGTTTTGAGGGTATAAATGTTAAGAAGTTGAAAGACAGGGATATGTTAAAAGAGCATTGCACTTTCCTTTATTTCTTTTTAGTTGATTGAGCAGAACCAGTAAGTAAATGTAGTTTAATGAGTTAACTGCAAATAGGAAATAGGAATTAGTAATTTATTTCTTCCATTTCTTTATGAAATTAAATACAATTTCTCACTGTTTTACCATTTCTAGTTATGCTAAACCAGTGGTTGACAAACTCATTAGTCAAATGAGCCAAATACCAATAGTACAACGATTGAAATTTCTTTTGAGAGCCACATTTTTTAAACTTCTTCTAACGCCACTTCTTCAAAATATAATAGACTCGCTCAGGCCATGGTATTTTGTGGAAGAGCCACATTCAAGGGGCCAAAGAGCCACATGTGGCTCGCTAGCCGAAGTTTGTCAACCACTGTGCTAAACTATCAGTAAACTTCCAGTAATTAGGCCAAAAGTGGGAGGAACTTTTCTCTTAATACAGTGATGACTACTTTTATGTTTGTAATTTTGGTTCTGTATGTGTTAACCTAAGTCTGGCTTAGTGATAACTGAAAGATCCTGTGAATGGCTAATAAATATTTTTGGTGTCTACTATGTCACCTCTGTGTAGGGGAGGAAAAAAAAATTCCTTTATAGGTTTAGTTATTGGGGCCTGTAAATTAAACTGACATACATCAGGTTAACAGGAAAAAGAGTTTATCACTTATCCACATAGGAGTTTCACAGAAAAACAGTGAGACCCCAAAGAAGCAGTTATGTAGCAGTGGTCGGCAAACTGCGGCTTGCGAGCCACATGCAGCTCTTTGGTCCCTTGAGTGTGGCTCTTCCACAAAATACCACGTGTGGGCACGCATGTACAGTGTGATTGAAAGTTCGTGGCCCATGCGCAGAAGTCGGTTTTCGACTCTCAAAAGAAATTTCAATTGTTATACTGTTGATATTTGGCTCTGTTGACTAATGAGTTTGCCGACCACTGAGGTAGGGTAAGGAGGCAATCAAAGATAGATCTCCCTCATGATATTCCAACTGGCCATGGGAAAGGAGCCTATAACAGATTTAGAAAGAATGGCCAGAGAAGTAGAAGTAGTACAGGAGAGTGTAGGGTCTCAGATACTGAGTAAAGAGGGTGTTTCAAAAAGAAGAGAATTGTTAACAGTATCAAATGTTACAGATAAGGGCTGTGAAGTGTCTACTAAATTTAGCAACAGGGTCACTGACCTTGGTAAGAATGGTTTCAGTGAAGTTGTGAGGTTGAGAGGCAGGATTGCAATAGATTGAGGAGACAATTTAAATGGAGAGGCATTGTACAGCTCTTTGAAACACTTGGGTATAAAGGAGAAAAGAAGCCCTAGCTGGTTTGGTTGAGTGGATAGAGTGTCAGCCTGTTGGTTTGATTCCAGGCTAGGGCACATATCAATACATGCCCAGGTTTTGGGCTGAATCCCCAGTAGGGGGCATGTAGGAGGCAGCCAATCCATGATTCTCTCACTTAATTGATGTTTCTACCTCTCCCTTTCCCTTCCTTGCTGAAAGTAATAATAATGTATATGAGTATATATTTATATATATAAATAATTACCGTATTTTTCGGACCATAAGACGCACCGGACCATAAGACGCACCAGTTTTTAGAGAAGGGAAATGAAGAAAAAACGATTCTGAAACAAATAGTGTCCTAAAATATTTTATGTGCATTAAAACCCAACATCACAGTCATAAACACATGTAATCAACCCTGTAAAGTAAACAGCATTTTAGAGCCGGGCAAGCACACAGAGACCACACAGAGCCGGGCAAGTAAAAAAACTTTTTTTTTAAAGTATATGTGTAGGCTATATTTGGACCATAAGACGCAGGGACTTTCCCCCCCCACTTCTGGGGGGAAAAAAGTGCGTCTTATGGTCCGAAAAATACGGTACACACACACACACACACACACACACACACACACACATATATATATATATATAGAGAAAGAGAGAGAGAGAGAAAGAGAGAGAAAAGGACATGTTATAGGGTATAGGTTCTTCTTTTTTTTTTTTTAATATATTTTATTGATTTTGTACAGAGAGGAAGGGAGAGAGATAGAGAGTTAGAAACATCGCTGAGAGAGAGTCATCGATCAGCCGCCTCTTGCACACCCCCTACTGGGGATATGCCCGCAACCAAGGTACATGCCCTTGACCGGTATCGAACCCGGGTCCCTTCAGTCCCCAAGCCGACGCTCTATCCATTGAGCCAAACCGGCCTCGGCATAGGGTATAGGTTCTTAATCTGGGATTTATGGACCCCTCTTCCTCAAAATTAGGTGCAAATTGTGTGTGTATGCACATTTTGTTGGGAGAGAAGTCTTGAAGTTTTTACCATCTCTTCAAAAGAGTTTATAGCCCCAAAGAACCACTTCTATCAGGAGGCCTGTAGTTGAGTTATTTGATATATTTACAAACTTGTAGGAAAGGAGTCAGGAAAGTAGGAGTGGCTAGAGCACATGTGTCAAACACAAGGCCTGCGGGCCAAATTCGTCCCGCCAGGCCTTGCAATGTGGCCCGCACCGCGCTGTCATCACTGCACTCCGCTGCGTTTCCATCACAATGACAGTTTATGACTGTTCAGTAAACCATTCGGCCCTCGATTTAGGATGGATTTTAGATTTTGGCCCCTTCTCTGATTGAGTTCGACACCCCTAGGCTAGAGAGTAGGAATAGGGTACAAGAGGACTGTAGTATCTCTGGTGATAACAGGAGACGAGATCCCAGAGCATTTGGTAGAGGGACTAATTTAGAAAAGAAAGGAGAAATGGATGTAGATGCACATAAATTAATAGGTGAATAGCAGAAAACTGAAGTATTCGGAAAATAATCTCTGTTATGTGGGAGATGAAATGGGGTCTACCAAAAATGAGTGAAGAGAGATATGATTTTTGAGGAGAAGGTTTGAAATAGCCATAGAGAGCAGTTAGAGAGAGGGAAATCTAGGGCAAGATTTTTGGATCTTGTTCAGGTACTGTGATTGGAGATCATCATTAGTGAAACCAAATTGAGGATGATGTAGCTCCTAGGGTACTCCCCTGACCCCCAAATCTCCCTCTTCCAACAGCCTAAGGAGAGAGCAGAAAATACGTGCAAAAGGATTGAGCTATGGTTGTGGTCTTCACAGACAGTTGTAGTTGGGAGGATAAAAGGGACAAAAAAGATAATGGTATTAGTTGAGAAAGAGAGGGTGTGAAGATATAGAAAGTAATGAGGGTTTTTTTAAAATACATTTTATTAATTTTTTACAGAGAAGAAGGGAGAGGGATAAAGAGTTAGAAACATCGATGAGAGAGAGACATTGATTAGCTGCCTCCTGCACACCACCCACCGAGGATATGCCCATAACCAAGGTACATACATGCCCTTGACCGGAATTGAACCTGGGACCTTTCAGTCTGTAGGCTGACACTCTATCCCCTGAGCCAAACCGGTTTCAGCATAGAAAGTAATGAGTTTTGCCCTAGCTGATTTGGCTCAGGGGATAGAGCCTTGGTCTGCAGACTGAAGAGTCCTGGATTCGATTCCAGTCAAGGGCACATGCCCGGTTGTGGGCTCGATCCCCAGTAGGAGGCATGCAAGAGGCAGCCAATCAGTGATTCTCTTATTATTGATGTTTCTATCTCTCTCTCCCTCTCCCTTCCTCTCTGACATCAATAAAAATATATTTTAGCCAAAACCGGTTTGGCTTAGTGGATAGAGCGCTGGCCTATGGACTGAAGGGGCCCAGGTTCGATTACGGTCAGGGGCATGTACCTCGGTTGCGGGCACATCCCCAGTGTGCAGGAGGCAGTGATGGATGATTCTCTCTTATTGATGTTTCTAACTCTATCCCTCTCCCTCTCTGTAAAAAATCAATAAAATATATTAAAAACATATATGTTTTTAAAAAAGTAATGAGTTGGAGGAATTGGATTCTCATAAAATAACAGAGGGGGGGGAGTACTAGAGTACTTTTTTTAAGCGGAAAATCTGTAGAGATAGAAGTCAGAGCACATTTGTAGGATTATGAACAGGATTGTCATCCTAAATTTTTGCTTATTTTTTAAATCAAAATTATCAGTTGTGTTTTAAAAAAAACTCCACAGATGCCCTAGTATCATTCTCTATCAACTGAATCAGAATCTCTAGGTATTTGGACAAATGAATCTTTATTTTAAGAGTTCCATATATAATTTACAGAAAATTTTAAAAAATTGCATATAGGAAAATTTATTCTCTTTGTTGTACAGGTCAGTGAGTTTTGGCTAATGCATAGTGATGCCCTTTAATAGGATAGAGCAGATAGGAGGAACAGGTTTGGTGAGGAAGATATATTTGTTTTTGAACACCATCTAATTTCTTTAATATTTTTCCTATCTCTTAAGTGTAGATCAGGTGGCTACACTTTTTCTGTAAGGAGTCAGTTATTAATTAGGCTTTGTGGGCCACGTGGTCTCTGTGGCATATTCCTTTTGTGTGTGTGTATTTCCAACCATTAAAAAAATATAAAAACCATTCTTTGCACTGTACAAAAACAGGCAGAGGTTCATAGTTTGCTGACCCCTGGCAGGTAATTGATACAACAATAAATCAAGCTCTGATTTGTAGAGTTTGCTGAATTTTGAAGTGTAAATAATCATAGCATGGCTGACTTTAAGCTACCAATGTAATTTACTGAATGCAACACTGAAAGAGATGTTCAGGCTCTGGCTGGGTGGCTAAGTTGGTTAGAGCTTTGTCCCTGACAGAACTGCAGAACTCATCTCAGTATAACATCAGATAATCTATCATTTTTCTTTCAACATACCCCCTAAATCTCCCTTGATTCTTTTGCTAGATTCCCACTGTTGTTTTCAACTGTCATCCTGGAGCTTCTGATCACCCTTATCCTGGGGATTGTCTTTGCCTCCATTGTTGGCCTCCATTTTCCTGTATCCTACACTATCTTCTTTCCTAGGTTTATATTTTCATTTTGATAGAGGCATCCTACAGGAGCTTCCTAAGAAAGTGTGTCAAGAGTTAATTGTTGCCCAGCTTGCATGGATCAGTGGTTGAGTTTCAACGTATGAGGTTGAGGTTTGATTTCCTGGTTATGGCTTATGCCGGGTTGCGGGCTTGATCCCCAGTGTGGGATGTGCAGGAGGCAACTGACCAATAATTCTCTCTCATCATTGATGTTTCTATTTTTCCCTCTCCCTTCCTCTCTGAAATCAATATAAATATTTAAAAAGTAAAAAATAAAATTATGTTGACTTTAGAAGAATCCAAATCACCTGGCTTATTGAATGCCCTAAATTCTTGATTTACCTGAGTATTTCCTCATGATATCATTTAACTTCTTATTTTGTTTTCTGTTTTTTGAGTTTATTGATACTCATGTCTGAAGTGATGGCTTCCTTCAAATTTCTTAGTTTTTAAAAAAATATTTTGTGTAAATATACATAACATAAAATTTATCATTTTGATCATTTTTAAGCATATAGTTTTGAGGCATTAAGTACATTTACATAGTTGTGCAACCATCACTATCATTCATCTCCAGAACTTTTTATGTTACCTAATTGAAATTCTGTACCCATTAAACAGTAACTCCCCTTTCCCTCTTCCTCCTGTCTCCCAGCACATGGAAGCCACCATTCATTCTCTGTGAATTTGACTACTTTAGGAACCTCATATAAGAGAAACCATATAAATATCCCTTTGTGCCTGGCTTGTTTCTTGAAGGCTTTTAATGTCTTTATGAAGACATATCAAAGTTTATCCATGTAGCATATGTTACAGTTTCTTTCTTTTTAAAAGGCTTATTTCTTATTCAAGAATGAGAAATTAAAAAGCTAATTGGAGCCTTGGCCAGGTAGCTCAGTTAGAGAGCTTCATCCTCGATACACCAAGATTTCAAGTTCTATCTCCTTTTAGGGAACATTCAAGAATCAGTCAATGAATGTGTAAGTTGGACAATAAAATCTCTCTTTCTCTCTCATAAAAAAAAAAAAAAGCTAATTGGAAGGCCCATGTAAGTGGGCAGGATGTGTTAACCTGTTAACCGAGTGGGAAGTATAAATACGTCAAACGTAAACAATATCGGATACAGGTAGGACATATGAATACGTCCTTGAAATATATGTTGTGCCCTGAAACGGGAGGGACATATATTTCCAAACAACAAAGGTATTAGTCATCCATACATATCTCGACATGAATTTAAGACACGGAGGGAATCAGTATAATTTCACTGTTGAGAGTGGTGGACGTGTTCTGGGTGAGCAGTGACAGGTACGTACTTACACTTACCTACTTATTTTCGTATTATATATTATTTACTTACATTTTTTATATCTCCAACCTTTATATAATAGAAAAACATATAAAATTGATCCAATCATCAATAATTTGTTAGAAAAGTTTAAAAGTTTTTATGTATGTGAACGAGAAATATGCGAAGATGAATCTCTTTTATCATGGAAAGGGAATTTATCTTAGAAACAATATATATCTACAAAAAGAGCTAGATTTGCAGTCAAATGCTCTACCACTGCATTTGTTTTTAAAAAAGTAATGAGTTGGAGGAATTGGATTCTCATAAAATAACAGAGGGGGGGAATACCCCCAAAAAGAGCTAGATTTGGAATGAAGTTGTTTATTTTGAGTGAAAGCCAATCTGGATACGTACAAAATATAATTTTATACATAGGCAAGGACACAAATTATGGTTCGAACTACCCACAAGAAAAACAATCAACTAGAATTGTTTTGGGTTAACACATGACTTACTGAATAAAGGGTATAGGATTTACTTAGATAATTTCTATACGTCAATTCATTTGGCTGAACTCATGTCAAAACAATACAGACATTGTTGGAACAATGAGGATAAACAGAGTCGGAATCCCCAGTGAAATAAAAACAAAAAAATTACAGAAAAATGAACATATATTAAGAATCAAAGACAAACCTATGGTTTGAAAATGGAAGGATAAAAAAGACGTATTGATGCTCAGTTCTATTCATAATGACGAAAAGACAATGATTGAAAAGAGAAGAAGAAGACAAGAAAAACCGAATGTTGTCCTGGATTATAACAAGAATATGGGCAGCGTAGATTTGGGAGATGGAGTTATGGTGGCCTACACGGCTGCCCGTAATAGGGTAAAAAAATTTTATAAAATTTTTTTTCTATGATTAATTGATATGTGCTGCTTCAATGCATATATTATATACAAAAAAGGTATAGGTCATTTGGATCGATTACACTTTTTGAAAGAGTGTGTAGAGAAATTGGTAGATAACAACATAGTGAAAACCTACCCAAAGACATCAACAAGCAGCTCTACATCTAAACCATCACGCTTAGTTGAAAGGCATTTTCCAGAACAAATGAAAAGCGATATAGGAAAAACTAAATCCAGGAAATGCCGAGTTTGCTACAAAAAAGGTGTTAGGAAAGAATCTACATACTGGTGTCCAGATTGTAAGGTAGCACTATGTATCAACAATTGTTTTAAAATATATCACACGGAAGTTGAGTTTTGAATTTTTACATCTATATTTCAATTTTTTTAACTCAATATTTCTATTTTATTTGTGTGCTTTTGTTTATTGTTCTGTAATTGTTAACTTTTTTATATTTTTTATTGTGTATAGAAATAAAAAAATATATTTTTTGTAATCTTTATAATTGTAAAATTTATAATTTTTTAATTCGATGTTTCCATTTTTTTTGTTGATATTCTTTTTTATTTGTTTGTAATTTTGTATTTTCCTTTGTGCTTTATATATAAATAAACGAAAAATACATATTTCATTTATTTTAATTAAGTATAAATTAAAAAAATAATAACATATACGTCCACTGGGCGTGACGTACTGACACGACCTAGAGAAAAAGTATGCGCCTGTTGTACTTCGAGTAATTAAAAAGGGAACAGGTTAACTAGAGTCCTTCATTGAAAGGTGATATGATAATGAACCTCTTTTTCATTGGTAACCACAAAATATCTGTATTTTTAGGTCTTTTGCATGGGGTCTTATCAGTTTCTTGAGAGAAAAAAAATCTCCCTAAATTCTGCCCGGGGGAATAAGCTTAGAGGCTTACTGTTCAGAGAACTGAAATGGGAGAGGGATTTAGGGGCCATTTACCTATCTGGTGGACTTCTTAATTCTGTTTTCAATTTGGGACTTACCCTAGCCCCAGCTGTGCTTAGTGTTTGGGATTTCTTTAATTGTTTCTCTGGATTGATGAGTTGACAAGCAGCCTTTGTCAAGGGTGGAGGAGGGGTATTGCCCAGTTGCATGGGGAGAACTGCTCTTTCTATCGACTTTCAGCCAATCCTTCTATTTTTAGCTCCATCTCTCATTCCCTCCTTTAGCGATCATTGTGCCTCCAATTCTTTTTTTACAGGACTTTTTCTCTCTTTAGGCTAAGGTTTCAGTTTTTGCACTTCACCAAGTCAGATTAACTGTATTAAAGTTTTGTTGCTGGCCTGGCCAGTTTGGCTCAGTGTATAGTGTCACCTGCAGACTGAAGGGTCCTGGGTTTGATTCCAGTCAAGGGCATGTACCTTGATTGCAGGCACATCCTCAGTAGGGGGTGTGCAGGTAAAAAAGTTTTGTTGCTGTCCTTTGCTGTTGCTCCCTCCTCTGATCTCTTTGCTGTTGTGTTCATTCCTTTAAAAATAGATTATATTACCATTTGAAGTGATTTATAGAGGGAGTAAAGAATCACATGTATTTAATCTACTATATTTTAGCTATTGTATTCTACTTGCATTTTATTTTTTATTTTTTATTTTTTTATTCCATCAGAGCTTTTCCAATAGAGACATCTTTGAGTTCATTGCTAACTCAGTTTGGCCAGCAGCATTGGCATCACCTGGAAGCTTGTTCTAAATCAGAATTCCAGGCACAAGCCATTCCTAGCAAACCATGCTCTGCATTTTACAGGATCCCTGAGTGATTTACAACCACATTAATTTACTGTGCCTGCTATAGTGCTTGACACATATTAAGTGTCTTCTGTTGGACAATCAGAAATTTAGAAAAGTCCCTATACTTAGAAATACTGTTTTGGGAGCAGTATGTTTAAGATTTAACATAAGCCCTGGCCAGGTTGGTTGAGCATTGTCACATGCATCAAAAGGTTGCTGGTTCAAATCCCAGTTAGGGTGCGTGTGGGAGGCAACCGATCAATGTTTCTCTCTCACATCTGATGTCTCTGTCTCTCTTATCTATCTTCCTCCCTCCCCCTTTACCCCATTCCCTCTTCACTCTAAAATCAGTAAAAACATTTAGAAAAAAAAAAAGATTTAACCTAAAATAACACTATTTGACTTATAATTATTTGAATTTCAGTGTATATTGGTTAATGAGGGTTCCTGACTGAGGAAATTAGAAAACAAATTATAATGTACTTCTACAAAATAATATTCATTTTTCTTCTAGCTCTTCCACCAAAGCCACCTAAGCCAATGACTTCAGCTGTTACAAATGGAATGAAGGACAATTCTGTTTCTCTTCAGGATGCAGAATGGTACTGGGGGGATATTTCAAGGTAACCAGAATGCTGCTATAGTTGAATGTAGTTTTTAAAAAATCACTTTTTAGAATTAGTAGTTAAAATAAAATACTTTAATGTCCCATTAATTGTCATTTAAAGATGACCATTTAAGAAATTGTGTGGGAATATTTCAAAAGTTTCTAAATGCTTTTCTTCACACACACACACACACATACACACACACACACACACAATGACAAGAAAATCTTTAAATTATGGGTATGATTTTACACTATATTGAGGATATATTTCTGAATAATACATACTCTTAGGTTGAAAGATACTTACAGGTACTTACTTTTCCTTGCCTTTTGTCTCTAAGGCAGTAGTAGTTCCACAATCTTTACATGTGTAAGAATCAATTGGCCGGGGCCTAGGAATCTGCATTTAACAATCTCCCCAAGTGATTTTGATGCACTCTTCACATACCTCATTTTGGGTAACAGGACTCTTGGACAAATTTCTCTGAGTAAAATGTGGTTTTGGAAAAATTTGAATCTAGAGAAGGAATACACATACACACACACACACACACACCGTATATTTATTTATTTATTTATTTAATTTTTAAAATTTGAATATTATATTTCCTTGTTTTTAAAAAACACTACACATTTCAGCCAATTCAGGTTTCAGGTTGATGCTATATTTCTCAATATGATTGTCCTCCTCTTTCGTCTCTTCTTTCCCATTACCAAAATGGCGCTCATTCCTTTTTTTCCTTACCCTTTTTAACCATCTTTAAATGTACAATGCAGAGGAAAAAGTACATTTACATTGTTGTTCAACTGTCACTACCATCCATCTCTTGAACTATTTCATCTTCCTAAAGTGAAATTCTGTACACTAACTCCCCTTGCCTTCTATTCTCCCCATTCCCTTCCTGGTAATCACCATCCTACTTTTTGTTTCTGTGAGTTTGACTACTCTAGCTATCTCATATAAGTGGAATTATACAATATTTATTCCCCAGAGTTCATCCATGTCACAGCATGTGTCAGAATTTATTTCCTTTTTAAAACTGA
Organism: Pipistrellus kuhlii; assembly: GCF_014108245.1. Lineage (NCBI taxonomy): Eukaryota > Metazoa > Chordata > Mammalia > Chiroptera > Vespertilionidae > Pipistrellus > Pipistrellus kuhlii. The sequence goes on along the minus strand of NW_023425515.1, from coordinate 170,343,117 downwards.
ACAATATTCCACTTAATATATATTTACTTATTCATTTGGACATTTGGCTTTGATGAATATTTGGATTGTTTCCAGCTTTTGGCTCGTGAGTATGTTGCTATAAACATTGGTATATAAATGTTTAAGTCCATGCTTTTATTTCTTTTAGGTATATACCCAGAAGTGGAATTTCTGGGTTATATGGTAATTCTGTGTTTAATATTTTTAGAAAGATAATATATATTTATATTAAAATTATCAGAAAAAATTATTTTAGCATTCATTATACAATAAAGGTTTAAATATTTAAATTTATATTTTATTTATTTATTTCTTTTTCTTTTTTTTTTCTTTTTAAAATCAATCTTTATTGTTCATATTATTACAAAGGTTCCTCATTTCTTCCCCCCTCCACCAGGTTCCCACTAAATTTATATTTTAAAACCCTGTGGTTTTATAATTCAAGGGTCTTTTAGACCCTGCCATTTCCTTTGAGTGTTGATCCAGTATTGTTCCTTAAAGTCCCAAACCAGCTCCGAAGAGAAATTTATTATCAGTATAAATTCATATTGGAGGATATTATATTGAAAAATTGTGAATTTAGTAAGTCTACCCCCCCCCCCCCCCCTTGGACACAGCTGCCACTGTTGGTTAAATATAACCTTCTTTCTAAACAGCTGCTGGTTTTCCTGAAACTTCAAGTTCAGAGCTGCCCAAGGAATCCCTAACGGCTTAATGGAAACACTATCTCTTATAGATAGTTGAAATCTGGAAAAGTTTAAGAAGTAAATAGCCCTTTCTTAGATTGCATAACACTGAAAATCAAGACAGAATGAACATACTTAGAGAGAGGAACTAAATGACCTCTGAAAGGCCCTATGATTCTAGAACTTTAGACATTTCCCAACTAGCCTTAGTAATAATATGTGAAGAGCACAAATGAAACCTGTGTTTTTTCCATTTTTCCTATAATTCTTCAGGGAGGAGGTAAATGACAAATTACGGGACATGCCAGATGGTACCTTCTTGGTCAGAGATGCCTCAACAAAAATGCAGGGAGATTATACTTTGACTTTGCGGTGAGTATTTTTCAGCATTTTCATCAGCATTATTTATTTCTGGTATACAAAGATTTCTGTATTTTGTTTAAATCTTTATATACATTTTTCATATTTTAATTTAATATAGATACATAATTTTTGTTTGGCTAACTATCCTTTTTTTATACATTAAACATTTAAACGTTTTACATAAATGACAATTTTTATTTTTTGTTAGCAATAAAGTGAAAAAGCTTTAATGTAAGGAAATAAGATGTATACTGTTGACCTTATGAGAAGAAGTGATGTCCACAGCTTAAGGTTGTTCATGATATGTTTGGAATCCACCCCTCTAATAACCCTTTTATTTTCCTTAATATAGACTTCAGCCTTAAAACTCAACCTTATTTAGGATGATGATGATATATAGATAAAGCAATTCTCAGTCTGTATCATGCCATCCTTTTGGACATATTAGAATCTCATAAGTGGTGGTTGTATCTCTTTTATATTTGCAAAAGTGGGACATATATTTTTTTTAAAATTAGGAAAACTGCTTTAGATATGTCCACATTTAATTTTAACCATTAAAATAGTCTAATTACAATAAAGTCTTGTGATTTTTAAAAAATAAAGAGCTATCTAAAAGAATAATAATAATAGCAACAATAACAACTTTCTTGTATTAAGCATTTTATATGTAACAACTTATTTCTCACAACAACCTTATGACACATAGGTATTAATATTTCCATGTTATAGATGAGGTAACTAAAACTTAAACTGGTTAAGAAAGTCGCCTTAAGCCGAATCTGGTTTGGCTCAGTGGTAGAGCGTCGACTGAAAGGTCCCGGGTTCGACCGGTCAAGGGCATGTACATTGGTTGCGGGCACATCCCCGGTAGGTGGTGTGCAAGAGGCAGCTAGTTGATGTTTCTCTCTCATCAACGTTTCTAGCTCTCTATCTCTCTCCCTTCCTCTCTGTAAAAAATCAATAAAATATATTTTAAAAAATAATAAAATAAAATAAAACTCAGCATAAAAAAAAAAAAGTCGCCTCAAGACACATACTAGTTGCTAGTAAGTGGCAGAGGATAGGTTCAAATCCAGATTAATCTGACTCTTTGCTGCTTTTCCATCCTAGTATTTTTAAGAAAAAAAATCCCATATTTTATGCTAGAAATTTGGAGTCACTATATTGGTTTCTGATAAAAATATTGAAAGAAATTAATGCCTTAGGACTTCAGTAGTTATTAAGGTATAATCAGTGTTCTCTGTTGATTCAACACAATTTTTTCTCATTCTAGTCAGGCTTCTGTCTTTCTGTCTTATCACTCTACAGGGACTGCTAAACCAATGTCCGCTTCTCTTTCTTACTTTGCCTGACCTCTTACCAGAATTAATCATAGATACTTCTTCCTAGAAACAGTTTATTATCTTGGCTGTTGTGATATCACATTCTTCTGATTTTCTTTCTAATGCTAGGCCACTCCTTTGCTCAATATCAAGATGTTAAGTGTTCCTAGGTTCAGACTTGGGCCTCCTCTGTATTCATTTTCCCACAGCAATGCTTGTCCTGTCCCTTGACTTTAATATACAATTATACAGTGATGATTCCTAAACCTTATATCTAGCTTTGACTTTCAGAACTCCAGATGCATATATCCAGTTGTCTGCTTGATTTTGCCGCTATATAACTAAGGCAGTGTTCAGCAAACCGTGGCTGGCGAGCCACATGTGACTCTTTGGCCCCTTGAGTGTGACTCTTCCACAAAATACCATGGCTTGGGCAAGTCTATTTTGAAGAAGTGGTGTTAGAAGAAGTTTAAGTTTAAAAAATTTGGCTCTCAAAAGAAATTTCAATCGTACTATTGATATTTGGCTCTGTGGACTAATGAGTTTGCCAACCACTGAACTAGGGGATATACTAATTTTAACATGGTCAGTGCAGAATTTATTATTTCAATTCCAACTCCCCTATCCAAACTGTTTTCCCTTCAACTCTTTTTAAGCAATATAACCACCATCTCTACAGTTACTCAAGACACAGTCTTTTCCCTTCTATTTCTCTCACTGTCACATTTAAGGCATCCTATATATTAAGGAGGGAATATGCTAATTGACCATCACTCCATCACAAAGATGGCTGCACCTACAGCTGAGGCCAAGTTCCTATAAGGAGCCTTAATGAGCAATCAGCAGGGATCTGAAGCTACCCCTTCCCCTGCCCCCATGGGGCTTGACAGGGGACCTCAGGCTGCGCCCCCCACCTGGCGGGGCTTGACGGGAGACCTGAGACTGTACTCCGGTCCTGGTGCTGGGTTAGGGGACCTGAGGCTGGGTTTGACTGAGAACCTCAGGCCATGTCCCCTACATGGTGGGGCTTGACAGAGGACCTCAAGGCACGCCCCCTGCCCTGGTCTGGGCTGGGGGACCTCAGGCCATGCTTCCCATCCTGGCGCCAGGCTAGGGGATCTGAGGCTCTGCCCCTTGCCCGGCAGGGCTTAACAAGGGTGGGACTGGCCCGTCTGGATCTACCCAATGATGGGAGGCCACTTGGCTCTGGGTCTCACGTGATTTTGAGGAGTATGTGGTTAGTGGTGACTTAACTCTGAGTCCCGAGGTGAGCCCCAGACTGACAGGAGGAAGGATTTCATATATATTTTACTAATTTTCTTTCATCCCTGACACTTCTGTTATAGAGAAAGGGAAAATAGCAATATTAAATTATTTACTCTAATTCCTCCCCCCCCTTTTAAAAAAATATATATTTTATTGATTTTTTTACAGAGAGGAAGGAGAGGGATAGAGAGTTAGAAACGTCAATGAGAGAGAATCATCGACCAGCTGCCTCCTGCACACCCCCTACTGGGGATGTGCCTGCAACCAATGGACATGCCCTTGACTGGAATCGAACCCGGTACCTTTCAGTCCGCAGACCAACGCTCTATCCACTGAGCCAAACCGGTTTTGGCTTAATCCCCTTTTAATGTGCACGAATTTTGTGCATGGGGTCACTAGTCATTAAATAAATCCTGCCAACTCTATCTTCAAATCTATATTAGTAATTTCTTCACATTTCTCTACCAGCTAAATCTAAGCCACCCTCATCTTTGATCTTTTGCAGCCACCTCCTAACAGGCTTCCCAGCATTTTACCATTTCTAATCTTCTCCACCCCATTTTCTGCATAGCAGCCAGAGTGATCATTTACAGCAATATTCTTTAAGACAGCATGTCTTTTCCCTCTTCTTTCATTGTCTTAAATCCATTTCAGTCAGGCTTCCATCCTTACCTTTCAACTAAAACCATTTTATCAAGACCACTTAGTTTTCTCTACTTTGTCAAGCATCAGTTGATTATTTCCTCTATGTTGAAATCCTTTTTAAAACATTGTTTTTTGCCGAAACTGGTTTGGTTCAGTGGGTAGAGTGTCGGCCTGCAGACTGAAAGGTCCCAGGTTCGATTCCTGTCAAGGGCATATACCTTGGTTGAGGGCACATCCCCAGTGGGGGGTGTGCAAGAAGCAACTGATCGATGATTCCCTCTCATTGATGTTTCTAACTTTCTCCCTCTCTCTCTCTGTAAAAAAATCAATAAAATATATTTTAAAAAATAAAAATAAAAAAACATTGTTTTTTATTTTAAAAAAAATTAAAAAAAAGTTTTTAAGATAATACACTCTTAATTCTCCATTCACTTCATTAATTGCTTTCTCTTGGGTTTCCTTTGCTGGTTTTTCCTCATCCCCTGACCACTAAACATGAGTGTACCCTTGGGCCCAAACCTTGAACCTCTTCTGTTGTTCAGCTGTGCTTATCTAAAGTTCAGGAGAAGGTCTGAGCTAGAAGTTTAATTCATTCAGGAATAAAAAAAGATACATAAATTATTTCTCTTAAGTGATTATTTTTGTCAAATTTGTTGATACTGACTGCTGTTTAGGTATATTAACCTTTAGTAAGCAAGGTTATTTTTAGATAAAAGAAAGAGTTTTAAAAATAATGTGATATTACATATACTTTTGCACACATACTTGTATATGTCTTTTTACCTGTTCTAGCCTCAGCATAATAAAACTTGTTTATTATGTGACATCAAGCTTTTATATCTTCATATGAAAGTAATAGTACTTCAGTAGAATTTTTTTTTGAAAAATTTACAGTTATCATCTTGTTGTTTACAGGAAAGGAGGCAATAATAAGTTAATAAAGATCTATCACCGAGATGGGAAATATGGCTTTTCTGATCCTCTGACATTTAATTCTGTGGTGGAGCTCATTAACCACTATCATCATGAATCTCTTGCTCAATACAATCCCAAACTTGATGTGAAACTGATGTACCCAGTGTCCAAATACCAACAGGTATGATCACACAAGTTCTTTTTTTTTTTAATTTAATTAATCTTTATTGTTCAGATTGTTATAATTGTTTATCTTTTTACCCCCCATAGCTCCCATCCACCTGGTTCCCACCCCACCCTCTGCCCTTACCTCTCCCCTACTGTCCTCATCCAAAGGTGTACAATTTTAGTCCAGTCTCTTCCCGCACCCTCCACATCCCTTTCCCCTCCCCCCGAGAACTGTCAGTCCATTCCCTTTCTATGCCCCTGATTCTATTATATTCCCCAGTTTATTCTGTTCATCAGATTTTTTATTCACTTGATTTTTAGATTTACTTGTTGATAGATATGTATCTGTTGTTCATAATTTTTATCTTTACCTTTTTCTTCTTCCTCTTCTTAAATAATACCTTTCAGCATTTCATGTAATACTGGTTTGGTGGTGAACTCCTTTAGCTTTTTCTTATCTGTGAAGCTCTTTATCTGACCTTCCATTCTGAATGATAGCTTTGCTGGGTAGAGTAATCTAGGTTGTACATTCTTATGTTCATCACTTTGAATATTTCTTGCCACTCCCATCTGGCCTGTATAGTTTCTGTTGAGAAATCAGCTGACAGTCATATAGGTTCTCCCTTGTAGGTAATTAACTGTTTTTTTCTTGTTGCTCTTAATATTCTATCTTTGTCTTTTGCTCTTGGTATTTTAATTATGTGTCTTAGTGTGGTCCTCTTTAGATTCCTTTTGTTTGGGGTTCTGTGTGCTTCCTGGCCTTGTAAGTCTATTTCTTTTACCAGGTTGGGTCATTATTTCTTCAAATAGGTTTTCAGTATCTTTCTCACTCTCTCTTCTGGCACCCCCATAATTCTGATGTTGATGTTGGTACCCTTGAAGTTGTCCCAAAGGCTCCTTACACTATCTTCAAATTTTTGGATTCTTTTTTCTTTTAGCTTTTCTGGTTGAGTGTTTTTTTTGCTTCTTTGTATTTCAAATCTTTGATTTGATTCTTGTGGTCCTCTAGTCTGCTGTTAGGTCTCTGTATAATATTTTTTTTATTTTAGTCAGTGTATGTTTAATTTCTAGTTGGTCCTTTTTCATTTCCTCGAGGGTCTTGCTAAATTTATTGGCCTTTTCTAGAAAATTCTTGAAAAACCTTATAACTGTGGTTTTGAACTCCATATCCAGTCATTTGCTTTTCTCCATTTCTTTCATTTGTGATCTGTTTCTTTGTCTCCACATTTTCACTGCTTCCCTGAGTTGGTAGAGTAGCTTTGTGTGCTAGGTGTCCTCTAGGGCCCAGTGGCTCAGCCTCCCCAATTACCTGAGGTGGATCCCTTTGTGGACTGTGTGCATAACTTTGTTGTAGTTAAGTCTTGATTGTTGTTGATATCACTGGGAGGAATTGATCACCAGGCTAATTGGCTGTGAGGATCAGCTGTGTCTATGCTGGGAGAATTTTTGTGCTGGAGACACTCTTAAGAGACAAGACTTGCAAAATTGCAAAAGCCTCTGTGCTCTGCTTGGATGGGGCGGAGTCTCAGGGTGGAGCAGACAGCCTTGGCTTCCCATCAGCCCTGCCCTATGAGGCCTCTGGGTTTTAGTGTCCCACCGTAATTGCTGCAAGCACCTCTGAGAGAAAGCTGCCCTCGAGTTTTGCCTGCTGTCAGACTGTCCAGTTCCTTTCTGAATGAGTCTGGGTTCCCAGAAACTTGCCCAGGACTGGAATTTAGCGCAGTCAGGAGCTTCCATCTCCCTCCCGCTTTAGAAAGCCAGCTGTGCACTGAACCGCCGTGCACTCAGCAGTCAGTCCTCTCTGTGCGTGCACCTCTGGACCTCTGCCTTCCGCAGCTCCCGAGTCTCAGTGTGCTTTCTCTTTTCCTGACAGTCCAGGTTCCCCCAAAATGAGTCTGGTTTCCTAGAATCTTGCCCGGGACTAGAGTTCAGCACAGTTGGGAGCTTTCGTCTCCCCGCCCCCCCCTTTAGAAAGCCAGCTGCGCACTCAGCCACCTGCGCACTCAGCTGCTCTTCCTCTCTGTGCATGTGTCTCTGTACGTCAGCCTTTTGCAGCTTCTCTGAGTCTCAGTGTGCATTCCTCTTTCCTTCTAGTTGTAGAATTTCCACTCAGCCAGCTTTCCTATGGTTCTGGATGGTGTCCATTTTGTCTTTTTCTTTTTTTAAATTTAATAAATCTTTATTGTTCAGATTATTACAATTGTTCCCCCTCCCCCACATAGTTCCCCTCTACCTGGTCCCCACCCCACCCTCTGCCCTTACCTCCCCACCCCATGTTTTGTCTTTTAGTTGTATTTTTGATATAATTGTGTGCTGCAGCAGTTTAGGTGTTTACCTATGCCGCCATATTGGTTTGCTATCACACAAGTTCTTGATAGCTATTCCTCAAGTAATTATTTAATAGGATTATTTGATACTAACTTACCAGTTTAAAAAGAAATCTAACTATTTAAAGTTTTCTACTGAAGATTTAAGAATTTTATAACTTAATTTTGTGGCAACTATGAATAGCTTGTTGCATGTATTTATTAACTTCATATAAAATACTTTGTTGCCTGGCTGGTGTGCTCAGATGACTGAGCATCAACCTATTAATCAGGAGATCATGGTTCGATTCTGGTTAGGGTATCTGCCCAGGTTGCAGGCTCAATTCCCAGTAGGGGGCATTCGGGAAGCAACTGATAAATGATACTCTCTTATCATTTGTATCTCTCCCCCTCTCCCTTCCTCTCTGAAATAAATAAAAATATATTTTAAAAATACTTTTGATTATGTTTTCTAGTTATACTTTTTTCTTAATTTTTAAGTATTAACTATTTTGTTGTAATATAAAGGTTGATATTCGTGTTAACAAAGGATTTAGTGCTTTTGTATGCTTGATATTAAACCAGTGGTTTAAACTTACATAGAAATTCAATTTAAAAAACAAATAAATATAGAAATTAATATCAGAATTGTCGACATTCTTTACTTCTTTTGTTTACCTGCATAGGATCAGTTGGTAAAAGAAGATAACATTGATGCAGTCGGTAAAAAACTGCAGGAGTATCATTCTCAGTATCAGGAAAAAAGTAAAGAGTATGACAGACTATATGAAGAATATACCAGAACATCCCAGGTTAGTATATTTTTGTTATTTAGGCCAGTAAATATGCAACATCACAAATACATCAAATTTTCTTCAATTCATCTGACAATGTTTAGAGGTCTTAATATCTTAAGTAGCCTTTTTGGGACTTTGATGATATAAAATCCTCTCCCATTCATAAATCACTTTTTTATTGGTGAAGGATATATTTTATGTCAGTTAGTGTTAACTAGAATAAGTTTTGATGACTATAAGTGACAAAAATAAAATAACAAAGGCTTCAGATAGAAATTTAGTTTTCTTTTATGTATAGGCATTTAAGTGTTTTATGGGAACTCCACAGTAATTGGGGCCTAGGGTTCTTCGGTCTTGATGCCTTGCTATCTGTGGAAGCTGGCTTATTCTAATATTAACCATAACAACCAGGAAGGAAAAATGTTAAACTTTAATCCCTTTCCTCTGCATTAAACAGAACATCTCCTAATATTACATGTACATGTCATGCCATCTGTGTGCGATGCTGCATTTCCCTCCACCCCAGTTCTTTAAGAACTAGCTCAAATGCTGTCTTCTCCATGAAGCATCTGTAAAACAATAAGTAATTAATTTATTCCACTTGATTTCCCTACCACGACATGAAACAGAACCTATTAGAGTTCATAAATCTATTTCACTTGTGTAGTTCAAATCCTTAAAGGTAGGCTCCATGTTTTATGAACCTCTTTATCACCAGATGGTACTTCCTGTATAGTGGATTTTCAATAATCATTTGTTGAAATTAATCAATGCTGGATAGATGAGGAATTATCTTGCAAGCACCAAACCTTTAAAATTATAAACATTCAGGATAGTAATCTTTCTAGACCTTTATACATACTTCTTGACTTTCTAAAGTAAATTGAATAAAGCCTAATCCTCTTTGAAGGTTTTAGGAAATCATGAGTTAGATGCTAAAGTCTACAAATACCCTCAGAGCTCATCAAAATATATAGGACTTCTTACTCTCAGGCTTTTGTTTTACGGAGTTTTCATTTTACATCTTATTCTGCATCTGATTTTTTAGCTATTCTTTCCTTTTTCATTTTCTGCTTCTAATCAGATTAATTTACTGATGATTCTGTTTTAAAAACTACTTGCTTTAGCCGAAACTGGTTTGGCTCAGTGGATAGAGCGTCGGTCTGTGGACTGCAAGGTCCCAGGTTCGATTCCAGTCAATGGCATGTACATTGGTTGTGGGCACTTCCCCGGTAGGTGTTTTGCATAAGGCAGCTGATCGATGTCTCTCTCATTGATGTTTCTAACTCTCTGTTCCTCTCCCTTCCTCTTTGTAAAAGATCAATAAAATATTTTTTTTAAAAATAAAAAAATAAAAAATAAAAATAAAAACTACTTGCTTTAGAAACTAAAGCAAGAATAAATAGACTCTGGCCCTAGCTGGTTAGGCTCGTTGAATAGAGCGACGGCCTGCCGACTGAAAATTCCAGGATTTGATTTCAGTCAAGGGTACAATCAATGATCCTCTCCCATCGTTGATGTTTCTATCTCTCTTTCCTTCTCCCTTCCTCTCTCATTACACATATAACACACATATATACGTACTAGAGGCCCAGTGCATTCATGCACTGGAAGGGGGGTCCCTCAGCCCGGCCTGCCCCCTCCCACAGTCTGGGAGCCCTAAAGGGCGGGAGGCGACCCGTTAACCAGGGGAAGGCCATGCCCCATCACACCTCTACTGATGCCACCGCCGGTAGTCCAAGCCTCAACCAGACCTGGTTACCTGAGCCTTGGGCGGCCCTGGGCGGCTGGGCAGCTGTGATCCGAGGCTTGCTGCATGCCTGCCACCATGGTAGGGCTGAGCGGACTGGGCGCTGCCATCTTGTGGCTGTGGGCACCACCATATTTGAGGGTGCGGCAGTCAATTAGCATATTGGCTGTGGCGCTGCCATCTTTGTGATGGCGTGAGGATCAATCAGTATATTCCCTCTTTATTAGATAGGATATTTAAAAAATCTTTAAGAAAAGAATAAATAGACTATAGGGCTCTTCTGGGGAAAAGTCTTTGCATGTTGGTGGCTGGACTTCTCTACTCTATCCATTCACCCCTTTAGCATCTTTTGGGGGTCAGCCCTATAATAGGTGCAAAGGCAGGACTTCATCCTTATCTTCAAGGGTTAATCCCTCTTAGCATCTTGAGTCTTTCTGTGGTTCTCAGCTATACCTTTTATTTTATTTTAGGGTTTAAATGATTCATTTTGCATATAAATAATAAGGGTAGAAGTTAAACAAAGGGTCTTATTTTAGCCAGGCAATTTTCAATCGTTGTCCCACTAGGATTTTTAAAACATGCAATACCTGACTATTTAGTAAGGGGCACTGACCTCTTTTCCCTTTGTTTGTCAAATAAAAAAATGACAACAGCCAACATAACAAGAGCCTTCAGATGTGAATGAATCAAAATTGTATCTGTTTTTTGGTTAGATTGGCAAAAAATACATTTTTTGGTGTGCTGCATAATTTAGTAGTCAGTTTATGTGTGCCATGAGATGAAAAACGTAGAAAATTGCTGGTTTAGCTTTCTGAATTCAGTCTTACATGGAACAGTAAAAAAGTTACCAAAAAATAAAGATAATAAAGTATATAGCTTTTCTTTTTCTCTCCTATAGGAAATACAGATGAAGCGGACGGCAATTGAAGCTTTTAATGAAACCATTAAAATTTTTGAAGAGCAATGTCACACACAAGAACAGTATCGCAAAGAATATATTGAGCGATTTCGCAGAGAGGGGAATGAAAAGGAAATTGAACGGTAATTCTACCTAATTACCTCAGAGTACATCAGTGAGACAAGATGTCTTTTCTTCCCCAATAATCTTTGTTGTGTTTGCTTTTACTCCTCAAACTTCACAGTCCTTTTGTACTTGCTGTTCCCACCAGTGGCACCAAACTGAACCTCCTCTCTTCTGCATTCTTTCTCCTCCTAAATATTAGCTCTTGATCACCCTTTAGGACTCAGCTTAGATGTGATTTTTTCTAGAAAATTTTCCCTGATTCCCTAGACTGGTTTGGGGGCTTTTTGTCCCTATTCTTATAGTATCTGCTTCTGATCCCTACTGTAACATTTACTGAATGTCCCACTTACTAAATTGTGAGCTTGTTGAAAGTAGGGATATTGGCTTATTTTCCCGATAGTTAGTTACAGCACCTATTATGGTATGGAGAATATTTGTTGAACTGAAATATTTATTGAACTGAAAATCAATAGCAGCAGTCTGAGAATAAATTGGAGTGGAACAAGACCGTGGGTAGGAAGAGCAGTTGGCTGACTGTTGCAGGTGGCTGTAGTCTTAGGTCATCAGGTTAAAAGATGGTGAGGGCCTGAACCAGAGCAATGGCAGGAAAGGAGGTGGAGTTAAAGGAAATGCTGAGGACTTGAAGCCTGACCTGGAATGATATGTGTGGGATAAGTCAAAGTTTGCACCTACTGACTGAGGCAGTGGTTGGCAAACTCATTAGTCAACAGAGCCAAATACCAACAGTACACCAATAAAATTTCTTTTGAGAGCCAAATTAAAAAAAAAATAAAATAAAAATATATATATATATATATATATATATATATATATATATATATATATATATTATTGTTTTTTTACAGAGAAGAAGGGAGAGGGATAGAGAGTTAGAAGCATCGATGAGAGAGAATCATTGACCAGCTGCCTCCTGCACATCCCCCACTGGTGATTGTGCCCGCAACCTATGTAATGCCCTTGACCGAAATTGAACCTGGGACCTTTCAGTACGCAGACCGCTGCTTTATCCACTGAGCCAAACCAGTTTCGGTGAGAGCCAAATTTTTTAAACTTCTTCTAACGCCACTTCTTCAAAAAAGACTCGCCCAGGCCATGGTATTTTGTGGAAGAGCCACACTAAAGGGGCCAAAGAGCCGCATGTGGCTTGCGAGCCTCAGTTTGCAGACCTCTGGACTAAGAGATGGTGTTATTAACTAAATAGAGAGTATGAGGAGAGTTTGGGGTTAGAACCAAAGAGTTTGAGGTTCCTTTGAAAACCCAATGGAGTTGTCTGAAAGGTTGTTAGATTTGGAACTCCAGGTACAGGAAGGATTTGGGAGGCATAAGTGTGTAGGTTGCAGTAGATGGTAAGAATGTGATTACACAGAAAGAATGAGCAGCATGATAACTATTGGATTTAGCAACCAAAGGATATTGTAAGCCTTTATTAAAGGAAATTTAGTGGAATATTAGAAGACTGAGCCAGAAAACAGTGGGTTGAGGAATGAAGAAGTGGATAATAAATAAAAATGAATCCTATTCATCGAGTACCGCTATGTACTCTTCAAACCATTGCAGGTGCTGTAACTATCAGGAAAATAAGCCAAGAGAAAAGCAAAATTATTTCTCATGTTAGCACCAAAGTGTTAGTGAACTTCTTTGCGCAAAAGACTAGGGCTCAGTGATATGAGGCAGTGTAGCCTAATGTTAAAACCATGGGCTTGGCTTGTGTTTACTAGCTGTGTGATTTTAGGTGAGTTACTTAGTTCTTAGGGCCTGTTTCCTCCTCCATAAACTGTGGATAATATCTTATTGAAATGCCATGAGAATTAAGTCACACACACACACACACATACACACACACACATACATTAATGATGCAGAAAGGCATGTTTGTGTATCTGAATATATCTTGGCATTTGCAGTCAATAGAAGTCCTATCTAATAAAAGAGTAATATGCAAATTAACCATCACTTTGCTATATCCACAACCCATGCCCACAAGCCACGCCCACCAGCCAATCAGGAGCAAATATGCAAATAATCCCAACCAAGATAGCTACGGCCACAGAGAGCAGGAGGAAGGCTCGGGTTTCCCTGGCAATCAAGGAAGCCAAGCTTTCTGCCTGTTCTTGCCGGCCTAGGCCTCCACTCAAGGCTACAAAGTTCCAGTGATAGAAGATACATAAATCCAAACAGAAATGGCGGCAGTCACGGAGCTGGAAAGAGCAAGAGGCTAGGGTTGCCCCTGGCAATGGAGGAAACCAAGTTTTCCCCTGCATACCCTGACCAGCCCAGGCCTTCGCTCCAGGCTACAAAGTTTCAATTGTAGAAGATAAATAAATCCCAGATATCAGGGCCTCCACTTGGGTCTCTAGGGCGCGTGGCTGGCCTGCAAACCACCACAAGTCCCTCACCCAGGCAGTCCCATGCCCCAAGGGAACCCCAACCCTGATCTGGGACATCCTTCAGGGCAAACCAGCCAGCCCCCACCCATGCACCAGGCCTCTATCCTAATAAAAGAATAATAAGCAGATTCACCATAACTCCAATACAAGATGGCTGCCACGAGGTAGTCAAGGATCCTGCCCCCATGTGGACACAAGATGGCCACCACAAGATGGCCAGCAGGAGAGAGCAGTTGGGAGAGACCAGGCCTGCAAGGGAGGGCAGTTGTGGGCAATTAGGACAGCAGGGGAGGGCAGTTGGGGCGATCAAACCTGCAGGGGAGGGCAGTTAGGGGTGACATATCTGAAGTGGAGGGCAGTTAGGGCAAACAGGCTGGCAGGGGAGCAATTAGGCATTAATCAGGATGGCAGGGGAGTGGTTAGGGGGTGATCAGGTTGGCAGGCAGAAGTAGTTAAGGGCAATCAGGAAGGCAGGCAAGTGGGCAGTTGGGAGCCAACAGTCCTGAATTGTGAGAGGGATACCAGATTGGAGAGGGTGCCGGCTGGCTGAGGGACCCCCCACCCTGTGCATGAATTTTGTGTATTGGGCCTCTAGTCTTACCTAATAAAAGGGAAACATGCAAATTAATCATCATTCCACTACACCCACAGCCAATCAGAGTGAGTATGCAAATTAGCCCAACAAAGATGGGGGTTAATTTGCATATGCAAGTGCAGAGTGGTATGAAGCCTGCTATGAGTGGAAGGGGGCAGCGGAGGGAGCTACTGAAGTGGTGTTCCAGACAAAAGCGAGGACTGCTGGCTCTGGGCATCCGGGAGCAGGGACTTGCTGGCTCCCAGGTGGCTGAGGAGTGGGGGCTTGCTGGCTTCCAGGCGGCTGGGGTGGGGAGTGGGGACTTGCTGGCCCCTAGGTCTCTGGGAGTGAAGCCAGGGGCCTCTTCTTGCACAAATATTGTGTATTAGGCCTTTAGTTATTAATAATGAAGAAATAGAAAAGATTTTTTTTTAGTTTAGTGCAATGGGAGGTGAAGTAACACAATGACATTTTAATCTAAACTAATAAAAGGGAAATATGCAAATTGGTCTTGACACCCTCAAAGTAACAACCAAATAGCAGGCTGGGTGGGGTGACAAGGCTAGCAGGAGGGTTAGCGAGGGATGACCAAACAACTGACCAGCAGGCTGTGTGGGGCCACCAGGCTGGCAGGGTGGTTAGCGAGGCACTACCAAACGACTGACCAGCAGGCTGTGTGGGGCCACCAGGCCGACGGGGCGGGGCAGTGAGGAGCGACCAGGCCAGCAGAGGAGGGCAGTGAGGGGTGACCAGGTTAGCAGAGGGGGACAGTGAGGAGCAACCAGGCTGGCAGAGGGATAGTTGGAGACGACCAGGCCAGTAGGGGGGGCAGTGAGAGGCAACCAGGCCAGCAGAGGAAGGCAGTTGGGGGCAACCAGGCTGGCAGGGGGTCACTAAGGGGCGACCAGGCTGGCAGACAGAGGCAGTTATGGGTGATTAGGCTGGCAGGGCTTGGGTGAGGGGGGCAGTTCAGAGCCAGTGGTCCCGGATTGTGAGAGGGATGTTTGACTGCCGGTTTTGGCCTGATCCCTGGGATTGGCTGGAAACCAGCAGTCAGACATTCCCCAAGGGATCCTGGATTGGAGAGGGTGCAGGCTGAGCTGAGTGGACCCCCTCCCCCAGTGCATGAATTTCATGCACCGGGCCTCTAGTAGTAATATAAAACCATATATTGAATGACAAGTGAGTAGTGTGGACAATTGTGCCTTAAAAGGCTTCAGAGCACAGCAAAACTTAGTGTGCTGAAAAGCTTATAGCCACCACCTACTGAGTACTTAAGAAGATGTGCTAGACATTGTTAAGTCCTTTTACATGTATTATCACATTTAATTTACACAGTAACCCAGTGAAGTGGGTACTTTTTAAGTACCCATTTTAAACAGAAGAGGAAATAAAGGCTCAGAAAATTTAAATAACTTGCCATAGCTACACAGTAAGTGATAGGCCAGACCCTCATACTTAGGGCAGGCTGACTGCAAAGCCATTGCTCTTAACTGCTATATTGTGTTATCTCTTTATATCATTCATATAGCTACCAGTATTTGTTCAATCATGGCTCAGTGCAAAACCCAAACAAGGGCATGGGTCCTCTCTCATAATCTGTCTTCTGTGTTTGTTTTTTTGTTGTTGTTTGTTTTGTTTTTTGTTTTTTTTTCTTAGAGGAGGGGAAAAGGGTGAGAGAGAGAGAGAAACATTGATGAGAGAGAACATTGATTGATTGGCTGCCTCCTGCAAGCCCCTCACTGTGGATGGAGCCCACAACCCAGGCATGTGCTCTGACTGGGAATCGAACTGGCAACTTCTTGGTACATGGATATATGTTTGATTACTGAGCCACACAGACTGAGCCATACTCTGTCTTTTGGTTCTATTTTTCTCTGTGTTGGCTTCATCCTCAAGCAGTCTTTCCCTATGAGGTGGCAGTGTAGCATCTGGGAATCCTTAGAATCAAATATACTTTCATAATTTAGCAGTCCTTTATTTTATTTTATTTTATTTTATTTTATTTTATTGATTTTTTACAGAGAGGAAGAGAGAGGGATAGAGATTTAGAAACATCGATGAGAGAGAATCATTGATCAGCTGCCTCCTGCACACCCCCTACCGGGGATGTGCCCGCAACCAAGGTACATGCCCTTGACCGGAATCGAACTCGGGACCTTTCAGTCCCCAAGCCAACGCTCTATCCATTGAGCCAAACCGGTCTCGGCATAGCAGTCCTAATGGAAAGAGAATCTCTATTTACAGTAGTAGCAAAAGTCCTAGAATTAACTCTCATTGAGTCAGTTTGGGTATTACTCCTATTCCTGAACCAGTCACTAGCCTGAGGGTGTGGATAAAATGGAATGGAGTACTTTTATTGGACATGCTGAGTTGTGTGGATGTTTACCCATGAACCTAAGATGAGGGCAAGGGATCCCATACTGCAGGGACAATCAAGTGCTATTACTAGAAGAGTGGGGATGGATATGGACAGGGAAAAAACAGCAGATGTCAACCACACTTAAGATATTAGGCTCTGCTCACAATATAGAATGCTTCTGCTTGGTTCCTATTTTAGCCTTAATATATCAAATGTTTTCACAGAATTATGATGAATTATGACAAATTGAAATCCCGTCTGGGTGAGATTCATGATAGCAAAATGCGTCTAGAGCAAGATTTGAAGAAACAAGCTTTGGACAACCGGGAAATAGATAAAAAAATGAATAGTATCAAACCTGACCTGATCCAGCTGCGCAAGATCCGAGATCAACATCTTGTGTGAGTAGTGTGGGAGGGGTGGAGGGCAGGAGGTACCTCTAGCACCAGATTTCTGCTGCACTAGAAATGTTAGATTTAGAAGAACAGATTTGTAATTGAGAAATGGCCACTAAGAATGTAGGCAAGTATTCCTATTAGTAATAGGCCTACCAGAGTTGACCTACAGTCAATGTGTGGGAGCAGTATAGGACTCCCAATCTGTACAAAGGCCTTGGAAATCTCAGAGGGTAGCTGTGGCATGAGCAAAATGATGTAGCTTAAAATGTACAGAGTGATGTTTGCCTAAAACACAAAAACCAGAATCTTTGGTTACATATTAGAACCACAGAAATGGACATTGTTTTTAATGGGCACAGGCAAGGACACTAATAGTGTGGGCCTATAGGTAAGTATACAGAACAATCTATTAAAGGTTTTTATGTCTAAATGAAATTCTGTATTTAAGTAATAGAAATGTGTGGATAGCAAGCATGAAAGATAGTTTGATCTAAAGAGTGAAACCTAATTTTTTAATATTATGAAAAATGATACAATTTAGCTAGATATAGGGATATTATCCAAGTACAGATTAAAAGATATATTATCAGAACAAATTGTGTGGATTTGATTTTTAGGACAAATGACTATGCCAAAGAGAAAAGCTGTGAGGAAGGAGAATATATTAAGTTTAGTTTTAGGAAATAAATGGACTGTTATGAAATATGTTTCATTCATGTAAAACAACTCAATTCAAAATCCTGGCAGATGACATCTGTGTTTGCCACATGTATCAGGCTTTCTTTGTGTGAGAAAGGGAGAAGGGATATAATACAATCTTAGAAGTTGGAACAGTGCTGTTTGGTTTCAGTAGAGGAAAATTTTTATTTATTTATTTTAAAATCTTTACTTTTCTTCTTAAAATCTTTATTGTTGAAAGTATTACATATGTCTCCCTTTCCCCCCATTGACCCCTTCTAGCCCCGCCCCCACCCCAGGTCTTCACCACCCTATTGTCTGTGTCCATGGGTTATGCATATATGTATACAAGTTTTTTGGTTGATGTCTTCCCACCTATCCGTCCAACCCTGCCTTCCCTCTGAGATGTGACAGACTGTTTCATACTTCTATGTATCTGGATTTAGTAGATAAAAATGTAAGGTGATTGTTTTAAGGGAAAACAGTTGCAACTATACTATGCCAAGTAGTTTTAAACACTCCTCTCTAGAGATTATTTCAATTTGCTATTGTGACCTTCCCAAAAGTCAAGCACATATACAGAGCATACAGAAGAGCTTTGGAAACAAGGCAAGAATTTGCCCTTATCTAAAATCAGGGTGTGCCTGCTCTTGGAATACTTACATGGTTCTCACATAATGAAGCTGAAAATATGCTTAGAAAGTTGTTGCCATGAACCAAAGGAATGAGTGGAAGCACTGCTTTAGCTTGGAAAGCAATAAAATACTAAGAAATACACCATCCAAATGGGCATGAATAAGTAAGGCAAACTAGACCTTAAAAGTTCCTTTAATGGGATAATATAAAAGAGAGCTTAGATAGCATCATGGATGATAAGCCATGACCTGCCAGTAAAGATAGTTAGGATGTTTAGGGAGACACAGACAACCCTTACCTCTCTCAGAAGGATTATTTCAGGTAGGATAGTCCAGTGTTCCACAGTCCATACTTTGATGTTTCTAAAAAGACAATACTAGGTGTGGTGGACTGAATGTATTCCAGTACTGAAATTGTCTAGTCGGTGCTGAAGAGGAGACTGGTTGTAAAATGTTCGCTGCATGATATTGAGTATGATCTTTCTTTGGTCCTGTTTTGAAGTTGGAATAAATTGGAATTCTACAGTATCCAACTAGAGATTGTCATTAGTTCATCAGGCCCCTTGCGGTATAGACATTTCCCTGACTTCCCACTGCATAACCTACAAGGCTGAAATCCCAGCATACTGATTCTAGGATATTCTTTTTTTTTTTTTTATAATATATTTTTATTAATTTCAGAGAGGAAGGAAGAGGGAGAGAGAGATGGAAACATCCATGATGAGAGAGAATCATGGATCTGCTGCCTCCTGCAAGTCCCCCACTGGGGATCGAGCCCACAACCCGGGCATGTGCCCTTGACCGGAATCGAACCCGGGACCTTTCAGTTCGCTATCCATTGAGCCAAACTGGCTAGGGCAGTGATCTGCATACTCATTAGTCAACAGAATCAAATATCAACAGTACAACGATGGAAATTTCTTTTGAGAGCCACATTTTTTAAACTTAAACTTCTTCTAATGCCACTTCTTCAAAATTGACTCGCCCAGGCAGTGGTATTTTGTGGAAGAGCCACACTCTGGGGCCAAAGAGCCGCATGTGGGCTCCCGTGGCTGCCAGGAATACATGGCTGCTCGGGAGGGCGAAGGCAAGTATACAGGGCAGGACCAAATGGGCGAACAAATGCGTGCTATCTCTGAGGCCTCGTTAAGCTTTGATGATATTACCTCAGGCTTTCAAACTGACCGG
Source organism: Pipistrellus kuhlii (assembly GCF_014108245.1). NCBI lineage: Eukaryota > Metazoa > Chordata > Mammalia > Chiroptera > Vespertilionidae > Pipistrellus > Pipistrellus kuhlii. The sequence goes on along the minus strand of NW_023425515.1, from coordinate 170,323,629 downwards.
CCTCTTTCCCAGTGCTCTGTGGGCTTGTCCTTTCCCTCACCAATCCGGTCTTTTTTCCGGATTAAACACTTTCCCTTCATGATCACCATCCTGGCTTTTTCTGGGCATTCACTTAACAGAAGAATTTCCCTTTACTGTTCATTGCTCCCACTCCCATAGTCCTTGCAAGTGGGCGGCTGGTACCCAGGGAGGCTGGAGAGCAGGTCCGTCCTCCCCACGCCAGGAGGAGGGAGGAGTGTTAATCCTCTTGGCAGAACAATGTGGCCATCTCCTGGAGCGCCGAAGCTGTAGCTTCCGACCTAATTAAGCTAGCCAGTTTTGCTCCCTTCTCTTTATTAATATTTAGGTACCTATGCTAACATTTGGTCTTTTCATTTTTTGGCCTCAGCTTTTTCCTCTAGAATGTACTCTTTAGGAGTGATCTAGGCATTACTCAATCTAAGATAAATATGAATTGCCATACTAAAGTCACTTAAGCTTTTTCAAAATCATTTTTAAAAGCGAGTCAGTTCCTGGCATTGTTAATAGATAATCAAGGACTCCGAAGTATGTATTAGTAGTATTTGGAATGGACTTTTGGGAGAGGAGGAAAGTTGCAAATGTGAAAAGGCAGGACACCATCTTAGATGAAAGGTGGAACAAAAATAGTCTTCTCTTTCTCCTGGATTTCTCTCGGTGTCCTAACATTCCTTGGGGTAGAAAAGGAGGCTCAGTTTAAAGAGGTTGGTCTTTAAAAGAAAATGGGAACTCTTTCTTTAAAAGTCAATAAACTATTCTTTAAAAAAGAAAAGAAAATGAAAACTCAAAAGAAAATGTAGTGTGGTTTGTTCATTTCAAGACTTTTACCCAGTGTGCTTGTCTTTTTAATAAAGGAAATATCAATTTTTATTTATTTTTGTTAATCCTCAACCAAGGATAATTTTCCATTCATTTTTAGAGAGAGTGAAAGGGAGGGGGGAGAGATAGAGAGAGAGAAACATCAATGTGAGAGAAGACACATTGGTTGGTTGCTTTTTGCACATGGCCAGGGATCGAGCCTGCCACTCATGTCACATGTCCTTAACTGCAATCGAACCCAAGACACTTCAGTCTGCAGGCCGACGTTCTATCCACTGAACCAAACCAACTAGGACAGATTTAAGGACAGAAAGTTTGATGATAAGAGTTTTTAGAGGAGGGTATCTGGGTATTTTGCTAATAGAAGTGGTGGTGTAGGAGGGGGTTTGTTACTAAATAAATTCTACAAGATCATATTAGTTGTTTTCTGGCTTCACTAAGCATACGAAATGGAACCCACATTAACTGAAAGACTGTCTTATTGAGAAAGGCTGTGAAATCTGTCTAAAGGAACTTTAAATTAGTGTGATGCCAAGTTATATAGTGTACTTGGGGTTGGCCATGAAGATTTATTAAAAACAGCCCACCAGCAAATACTTACTATTTATTGAATCTCCACTATGTACTTGCACTTTTCAGCATTGGGATTAACCATTAGCAAGACAGAAGCAGCTTACATTTTATTTTATTTTTTATTTACATTTTATTTTCTTTAAAGCAGCTTATATTTTATATTTTATTAAAAATATGTTTTGTTGCCTAAACCAGTTTGGCTCAGCGGTAGAGCGTCGGTCTGCGGACTGAAAGGTCCCAGGTTTGATTCCGGTCAAGGGCATGTACATTGGTTGTGGGCACATCCCCGGTAAGGGGTGTGCAAGAGGCAGCTAGTTGATGTTTCTCTCTCATCAATGTTTTAGCTCTCTATCTCTCTCCCTTTCTCTCTGTAAGAAAAATCAATAAAATATATTTTTTAAAAAATGTTTCGTTTTGTTTTATTTCAGAGAGAGGAAAGGAGAGAGAGTTAGAAATATAAATGATGAGAGAGAATCATTGATCAGCTCCCTCCTGCATGCCCCCTATTGGGGATCAAGCCTACAACCTGAGCATGTGCCCTGACTGGGAATTGAACTTTGACCTCCTGGTTAATGGGTTAGCAGTCAATCACTGAGCCATACTGGCCAGGCAAAGAAGCTTACATTTTAGTGGAGGAGACTGTCAAGAGAATAAATGCCCAAACTTGTAAGAATTTTTTAATATATATATATTTTTATTGATTTTTTACTGAGAGGAAGAGAGAGGGATAGAGAGTTAGAAACATTGATGAGAGAGAATCATCAACCAGCTGCCTCCTGCACTCCCCCCACCAGGGATGTGCCCGAAACTGAGGTACATGCCCTTGACCGGAATCGAACACGGGATCTTTCAGTCTGCAGGCCGACGCTCTATCCACTGAGCCAAACCGGTTTCAGCTCAAACTTGTAAGAATTTTTATGAGTTTATTTGAGCCAAACTGATGACAGTTGCCAAAAGACAAAATCTTAAAGGACTGGGAAAATGCTGCAAAGAATGGCAGTTTTGCACCTTATTTCATACATTACCATCAAAGGAGGAGAGGTGTAAGGAGGTTACATAAAATTCATTGGTGGTAGATCAGGGAGGGAGGAGAAAGCAAGAATGGGGGTGGGACATTGGGGTGGGGACTTTCTGGAACTGGATAAAAAGTTAAATAAACAGACAGATACTTTTACATAGGTGATATAGGACAGTGGTCGGCAAACTGCAGCTCTTGAGTCACATGCGGCTCTTTGGCCCTTTGAGTGTGGCTCTTCCACAAAATATCATGGCCTGGGCGAGTCTATTTTGAAGAAGTTTAGAAGAAGATGTTAGAAGAAATTTAAGTTTAAAAAATTTGGCTCTCAAAAGAAATTTCAGTCGGTGTACTGTTGATATTTGGCTCTGTTGACTAATGAGTTTGCTGACCACTGGTATAGGAGGACAGTTAACAGTATTACATAACAATGAGGCGATTCTCTGCTCTAGTGTGGTAGTTGTGCTTTGAGGGGTGGAAGTGTGGAGGGGGGGGAAGGAAATTACTTTGATATTCTGAAGGTATGTTATCAGGTATGTTATTGTAGATGCATAAAAAGACAATTTGCAGGCTCAGTTAGGTGAAGATTGACCTTTGTTATGGAAAATACCAGCCATGAACTGTTTTTAGTTAAAAAGTTTTAATTTCAGACTATCCTATGTAGTTACTTTAGGTCTCTGAGTTTGTAAGACTACTATGTGGGCCTCCCCTGAACTTGTCAGGTTTAGTATTGGCCCCTTTTCATCCACAAGATAAACATTAACAAAGTGGAAATATAAAACAATTTCAGGCAAGGGCTAAGAAGATGATAAAGTACAGAGAGTGTCTGGGGGATTGCCTTAGTTGGGAATCCCCCTGAGGGAGGTGTTTAGGATGAGATCTGAATGAATAGGGGCCTGGTTGGGGGGCAGCAGTGAAAGAGTTTTTATATTCCACTGAAGTTTTAGACCATCAGCCATCTCAGTGGTTTATATCATTTTACATCTAAAATGTTGTATTTTTCTGGTTGGGTGGCTCAGTTGGTTTGAGTGTAATCCTGGTACACCAAGGTTGTGGGTTCGATCCTCAGTCAGAGGACATAAGACAGTGGTCGGCAAACTCATTAGTTAACAGAGCCAAATATCAACAGTACGATGATTGTTGTACACTCGTCCAGGCTGTGGTATTTTGTGGAAGAGTCACACTCAAGGGGCCAAAGAGCCACATGTGGCTCATGAGCTGCAGTTTGCAGACCACTGACATAGGAGAATCAATCAATGAATGCATAAATAAGTGGAACAACAAGTGGATGTTTCTCTCTCCTTTCCTCTCTCCAAAATAATTTTTTTAAAATGTTGCTGTATTGTAAAATACTATGATTTGCCTGGTGATGAAGTAAATTCTATGGCTTGCTTAGGTGCAAGTATATACCTTAAAATTCTGTTCTAGGATTTTAAACTTAATATAGAGACCATATAGGAATTGATTCCTCTGGCTAAGTAAAACCTTCTAGAAAAGGAAAATGCAAAGAAGTCTCATTTCAAGTAGCTCTTTGTGTTTCTGCCTTTTTGCAGGAAGCTAAAGGGAAAGTAATGGAGAAACTAGTTTAGGGAAATTTTTGGCCACTCCATGGGATTGGGAAAAATAAGAGGTTCCTAGACTCTGGGAATTCGGTTGGCTGCGCGGGTCTACTTCATCCAGGCAGTTTGCGCAGATACTGACACTGCTATCTTCCCTCTGGCAGATGGCTCAATCACAAAGGAGTGAGACAGAAACGCCTAAATGCCTGGCTGGGAATCAAGAATGAGGATGCTGATGAGTAAGTTCCCTTTCTGTCAGAGGGTTTTGTTCCCAATTTAAGACCTGGACCTTCTTTATACATGTTAAATATTGGTTTTTATTGTCATTTGAGGACATTGAATTAAGAACTTTGCTCCTTTTTTGAATTGAGTTTTCTAGAGTATCCAATAGGCATTTGAGTTCAGAGACCTGCCTAACCACGTGAAACAAAAGCATTGGTCTGAAGGTCATTCAGACACCCACATGTCAGCTTGTTGGATGACACATGTAAATTCTGTGCTTTCTGTACCATAGCAAGTAATGAAGTTGTTGAAAAGCGTCCAACTAATTAGAATTTCATTTTATCATTTTATGGTTAAAGATTTAGAAGAGAGTTTTATTTGTGAATTTGCTTTTAGATATAAGTAACCTGATTGCTAGAATATTTTAACATTTAATTTTTAGGACCTATTTTATCAATGAGGAAGATGAAAACCTGCCCCATTATGATGAGAAAACCTGGTTTGTTGAGGATATCAATCGAGTACAAGCAGAGGACTTGCTTTATGGGAAGCCTGATGGTGCATTCTTAATTCGTGAGAGTAGCAAGAAAGGATGTTATGCTTGCTCTGTGGTGTAAGTACGACCTTTTGAAAGCTTCTGAATTGATTAAAAGAAAATCAGTCTCTCATAAAATTCAATAAAATTAGTTCAAGTGCAGTAATGAGGGCCCAGCTCTTAGACCATTAATATTTTATTTTATATATATACACCCTCACCCCTCTACTGACTATGTTCATGGGTTATGCTTATATGCATACATATGAGTTTTTTGGTTGATCTCTTAGACTCGTGGTTGGCAGGCCCCTTGAGTGTGGCTCTTCCACAAAATACCATGGCCTGGGCAAGACTATTTTGAAAAAGTGGCATTAGAAGAAGTTTAAGTTTAAAAAATTTGGTTCTCAAAGAAAAATTTCAATTTTTGTACTGTTGATATTTGGCCTCTTCTTCAAAATAGACTCACTTCGGCCGTAGTATTTTTTGGAAGAGCCACACTCAAGGTGCCAAAGAGCTGCATGTGGCTCGAGAGCTGCAGTTTGCCGATCATGGAGTTCGGGCAATCCAACAACTCTTTTGTTTTAAAAAACACTGAACAGCCGAAACCGGTTTGGCTCAGCGGTTTGAAGGGTCCCAGGTTTGATTCTGGTCAAGGGCATGTACGTTGGTTGCGGGCACATCCCCGGTAGGGGGCGTGCAGGAGGCAGCTGGTCGATGTTTCTCTCTCATCGATGTTTCTAGCTCTCTATCTCTCTCCCTTCCTCTCTGTAAAAAATCAATAAAATATATTTAAAAAACAAAAAAAACAAACACTGAACAAAGTAGGAGTAGGAGGGCACTTCCTCAACCTGATAAAGAGCTATCTATGAAAACCCACAGCTAATGTCATACTTAATGGTGAAAGACCAAATGCTTTTCCCTAAGATAGGAAAAATATAAGAATGTCTACTCTCACCACTTCTAAATATTCCACAGAAAGTTCTAGCTAAGGAAGTTAAGCAAGAAAAAGAAATAAAACATATCCAGGTTGGAAAAGAGTAAAATAAATGAGTTCATCAGCATTGTAAGTTAATAGATTAGGATACAAAAATCAGTTGCATTTCTATATACTAGAAATGAACAATTTGAAATGAAATGAAGAAGACATACGATTTATAATAACATAAAAAATGATTCAGTACCTAGGATTAAAACAAAAGAAGTAAAAGATCTGTATAATGAAAACTATAAAACAATGAAAGAACTTAAAGAAGACCTAAATAAGTGAAAGACATCCAGTGTTCATAGAACAGAAGACTTAATATTGTTAAGATGGCAGTGCTTCCCAAATTGGTCTACATGTTCAGTTTAATCCCTTTCATAAATCCCAGCTGGATTGTTGCAGAAATTGACAAAATGATCCTAAAATTCACATGAAAATGCAAGGGATCCAGAACAGCTAAAATAATCTTAAAATAATAGAAAAAAGTTGAAGTACACCTCCTGATTTCAAAACTTACAATAAAGTTATCGTAATCAAAACTGTGAGGCACTGACAATAGGATAAACATGTAGATCAGTGAACAGAATTGAGAGTTAAGAAATTCTTTTTAAAAAAAATATATATTTTATTGATTTTTCTTACAGAGAGGAAGGGAGCGGGATAGAGAGCTAGAAACATCGATGAGAGAGAAACATCGACCAGCTGCCTCTTGCACACCCCCTACCGGGGATGTGCCCGCAACCAATGTACATGCCCTTGACTGGAATTGAACCTGTGACCCTTCAGTCCGCAGACCGACGCTCTACTGCTGAGCCAAACTGGTTTCGGCGAGAGTTAAATTCTTACATTTATGTAAATTGGTGTTCAACAAGGGTCTCAAGACCATACAGTGGGGGAAAATTTCAACACATGATGCTGTCATTGCAGGTGAGCCACATGCAAAGAATAAAGTTGGCCCTACCTCCCACTATATACAAAAATTAACTAAGAATGAATTATGGATCTAAATGTAAAAGCTACAAGTGTAAAACACTGAGGAGAAAACATAGGCATAAATCTTCGTGACTTTGGGTTAGGCAGTAGTTTCTTACATATCCAAAGCACAATCACCAAAAGAAAAAAAATAAATTGGTCTTCAACATAATAAAAAACTTTCTTGCATCAAAGGAAACTGTCAAAAAAGTGAAAAAACAACCTACAGAATAAGATAAAATATTCAGAAATTATATATCTGTTATGCAACTATTATAGTGTCTAATTTGTAAAGAACTCTTAATAAAAAGACAAATTCCCAATTTAAAAATGGGCAAAGATTTAAATATACATTTTTCTTAAGGGTCAATAAGCATATGAAAAGTTGCTCAATATCAGTAGCCATTAGAAAACTGCAAATCAAAACCAAAATAAGACACCACTAGGATGACTATAAAATAAAAAAGATGGACAATAAGAAGTGTTGGAAAGAATGTGGAGAAATCGGGTCCCCTTACACTGCTGGCAGGAGAATAGAAAGGTCAACCATTTTGGAAACCAGTTAGGCAGTTCCTCACAAAGCTAAACCATGTGACTCAGCAGTTCCACTCCTAGGAAAACTGAAAATGTATGTCCATTCAAAAACTCATACACCAATGTTCAGAGTATCATTCATAATAGCCAAATGTCCATCAATTGATGAATGAATAAACAAAATGTGGATATCCACACAATAGAATATTCAGTTACAAGAAAAAACGAAGTACTAATACATGCTACAACATGAGAGACTTTGAAAATAGTGTGCTAAGTGAAAACCAGGTACAAAAAGTGTGATATTATATAATTCCATTTATATGAAATGTCCAGACTAGGCAAATCCATAGAGAAAGAAAATAGGTTAGTTGCCAGGGCCTAGGGGGAGAGGAATACTGAGTAATTGCTACATGGTTTCTTTTTAGGGTGATAAAAATATTCTAGAATTAGATAGTGGTGATAGTTGCACAACCTTGTGAATAGTCTAAAAAATACTGATTTATACACTAAAAAAATGTTTTTTGGTTTGTAAGGGAGTGATGGAGACACACATGGATGTAACATTTTACAAACTTGATTGAGAAAACATTTCTTCGCCTCCTCTACAAAACAGTTGCTTTCAGGCTTTGAGGATCCCTGTAGTATTTCCTGCCTTAATTCCGTGGTGTTTGTATCCTGCAGTGCCGACGGGGAAGTGAAGCACTGTGTCATCTACAGCACTGCCCGGGGCTACGGCTTCGCAGAGCCCTACAACCTGTACAGCTCGCTGAAGGAGCTGGTGCTCCACTACCAGCAGACATCCCTCGTCCAGCACAACGACTCCCTCAACGTCAGGCTCGCCTACCCTGTCCACGCACAGATGCCCTCGTTCTGCAGATAAAGTGGGAGTGGGAAGAGAGGTGGCTCTCTAGCATTTTTCCCTACAGTTTTATTAGACTATGAGGGCATTCTTTCTACGTAGACTGCTTGTTTTGCACAAGAAGTGATTCTGTGAATGTGAAGCGGAGAGGCCGAGCAGCAGCCGTCAGGAGAGGGTGTGAGGGGCCCACGGGGCTGCGGGACCCAGCTGTGCTGCTGCACTAGCATAGGAAGCTGGAAGCAGATGTGGTTTTTTTGGGAAGTCTGTTTCACTGGGGTTTTTATTTTATTTTTTATTTTAGCCAAGCACCCTCAACAGAACCCATTAGGCTTGAGGTGGTGAGGGGTTGTATCTGGAAGCTTCTGCAGAGTCCATGTCCTCTTTGGGTCTTCAACTCTGACAGTGTGGTGGGTGTGGCTGTGCGGGGAGTTCTGTTTGGATCTGGCAGTCTCTCTGAACTTCCTCCCAGAGAAGGTTGTTTGGTTCTGTGGTAGAAAGGCATTCGGTGAAAAAGAACCAAAGGAGAATGGGAGGTTTGGGATTTCCTCTACAGACTCCCAGTCAAGAGTAAAAACCCTTCAACGGAAGGTCCTGTGCTTCTTAGTTAACATAACTTAGACATCAGCGTCTCACAGCTCCTCCCTCTAAGAAAGCATTGTTTAGAAACCAAATTGATCCCAGAAAAACAATGTTTGTTATAGGACTAAGATCTGATGGAAGAAGGCAGCACTCATGTCTGAATGCACACTTCTGTACCGAAACTTGAAACTAAAAGGAAAGCTAGAATTTGTTAGTTTTAGCAAACACTAAATTGGTCAGTGTAACCCTTCTGCCCTGCCCTTGTTTCTCTGAGGCGAGGAATAGTGTTCTTTTTGTAGGCATGGTAAGCTTTGAATCATAAAATGAAGTTGGTGCTTGTGTGGTGTTTCCTTAGCCTAAAGAATGATCTGTTGTTTGAAACCTTTGTAACTTGTTTGTATGAGTAAAGAAAAGGTGCAATCCAGTGCTTTTAGATGGCTTGATATACCAAATAATGATATAGAACAATATTCTTATATGTGCTTCCCCGAGTTTAAAGGCCCTGCAGACACGTGACCATGTGAATGACTCGCCCCTGTCCTTTGCTGGGTAAGGTCGGGGCACTCATAGGCTGCTGAGGCTGTACAGGAAGGGACCAGACGCGGGGCAGGGGCCTCAGTACATCACAGACCCAGGAGCTCCGGTGTCCAGGGCAAGGGTCACACCACATTACCCATGTGCTTCCATACTTTTGTCAGGAAAGGAGGGGATGGTTTGGAGTTCAGACTGTTAGTAAAAACCATCTGGAGGCTTTTCTCTTTCCTTTTCTGTGATCCTGCCATTACGATGATGTGCACAGATTGTCCTGATTTTGGGCCAGGATCTTCTGCTCCATGTGGCTTAAGCCTTCCAGCTGAGTGGAGCGAGGCAAATGGAGCTGGAGGCGGGCATCTCCTCCTACCTCCATTATGCCCTCCCCCCAGTCGACACTCATTGGACAAATAGAATTCCGCTGCCTCTGAGCCAGTCCTGGAACCAGAATAGGCTTAGAGTGAGTCAGCTGTTTGAGCCAAAGCTGTGCAGTCAGGCGTCCTGGCTGAGCTACACAAGAAGCCAGTATCTGGGTCTTGGTACTTAGGCTTACAGCTAGGAAAACTCTAGTTTTGGGGATGAAAGGAACATACTGCTTTTCCTGAGCATTTAGGACTAGACAGAAATTAGACATAGATGAGGATAGGAAGGAAAGGACCTAACTTTGGCTTTTCCTTGGTTATGTTACAGTTCCAAATTGGATGAGGCAGACAAATGAAGTCCCTTGAGTGTCACTGTTCTGATTGAAGCCCCTCCCTTTTTAAAAAAATTTTTTTTATTGATTTTTCACAGAGAAGAAGGGAGAGAGATAGAGAGCTAGAAACATCGATGAGAGAGAAACATCGACCAGCTGCCTCTTGCACACCCCCTACTGGAGATGTGCCCACAACCCAGGTACATGCCCTTGACCAGAATCGAACCTGGGACCCTTCAGTCCGCAGACCGACGCTCTACCACTGAGTCAAACCGGTTTCGGCTGATTTAAGCTCTTAACTGCACATCCCTTCCCCACATTGCCAAATTGAAATCCTGCTGAAAGTTTAGAGTGATGGCAGGCTGAGTGCTGCTAGACGCACCTCGGCAGCCTTGACCTGGTGTTGAGCCTGCCTACGCGGTTAGTTGCTCAAGATTGGGTGCAAAGAATCCCTCCTTTCTGGTACTAAAATTTAGTATCGGAATGTCTTGAATGAAAATGGGGAAAAGGATACACAACAGTAATGTTGACCTGTGTTGCTCCCTGTCAGGCAGATGTTAAGGGTGTGCAGGGAGAGAGCTAGTGTCATCTATTATCTGCACTTGGGCTGCTGGCTTGTGGAGAAGGGCTGCTCTCTTTTAGTCCTACATCCCTTCACTTTTTGTTTCTTTCTTGTTTTTCATTCTCGAATTTGTTGCTTTGTGGGGACTAAGACCTAGGGATCATTTGAGAAATTGAAAAATGTCTTCTTTGCCATGAATTGCTTGATCCTAATGAGTCAGTGAAATCGCATAGGGACCAGTTGACTAACCATGTGGAGGGGTAGTATGCTGTTCTTTACTCTGTGGTCTAGGCAGCAAGCCTTGGCCTCGTGTGAGTCTAGCTCTGTGTCCTGTGATGCTTTTATGGTGTCTTAACTTCATCCTCACTGAGGCAGAGGGTAAAGAGACAGAACAAGACCAGAGTGGCCCATTGCTTTCCTGGCTAGAGAAGCCAGCTACCAACATGGAAGCAGCTTGGGACGGGCTGGACACAGGTCCTAGGCCCATCTATTCCAGATGGAGCTTTCATCACTGAACAATATTCTGTCTCCACCAGGCCATGGATGCTAAACCTTGGCCACGGCCCAGGCCTCCACAGGGTAGCTGTGTCCCTATTGCTGACTTAGTCAAGGTTGAGGACTTTTTAATAACTCCCCTGCCCCATTTCATCTCCAAGCCCTTATGGGATCTCCCAGTCATTTTGGGTCTCATGTGCTCCGGGAATGCTTTTTGAGAGCCAATATGGTGTCTTCCATGGGTTTCTTCTTGCTGCAAGGAACCAGCCTCCTGGGTCCTCTTGGGCCAAGAATTGCATCTGGGCAATTCCTGGTTTCAAGGTGATCTCTGTTGCCCGTTTAGACTCCAGAGTATCCTCTGTGAGGCTTTAGTGGCCTCAGAGCAGAGGGTCCAGATGGGGGTCTGTCTGGACCCTCTGCTGCCAACGGCTCAGCCTTGCTCCAGCTCCAGCCACTTGTGACAACCTTGTTTCCTTACAGATTCCAGCATGTGACTTTGGTGCCCTGTTGTTACTTGTGAAAAACCTATTCTGTTGTCTTTGATGTAGTCAAAAAAATTCATGTAGTTTACGTAAAAATATCTGATTCACAAAGAAGCCAACTATATGTCTTGTGTTGGGACAGTTCATAATGTAGTTCCTAGACCACTTTTGCAAATTGTTCTTGTCACCAGATGTGTTCAGACATTGCTGTGCAGTTGTAGGGGCGGGTGGGGGGAAGATACTTTTTGGTCTTTTTGTTTTGGACCATTCCCCAAGAGGGGACAGTTTGACCAATTTGCTCCAGTAATGCAATAAAGACATTTCAATAAAGTACCTTTTTTGTCCTCGTGCTGTAGAGGGAGGTGGTTTGGGGCTAGGAGCAAGGGGAAGAGGGCTTGGGTGTTGAAAAGCACTGAAACTTCCAAACCTTCTCTCCCATGAGCATCAAAAGTTTGGTCCTGCAACTGAACTGGGGCCACCAGAGACACTTCTATCCCTGAAGAGGAGAAAGCCAACCCAAACAGGTATGAAGCCAGAATCCTGTCAGCCCGACACAGGACTCAGAAACTCATCTGGGAAAGTTAAATTTGAGAGACATTTCCTCCTCTCCCCATTCCTGGCGATTAGAAAGCCAGTTTATTGATTCTCATCACATATTTCTGCCTGGAAATAAACATATTTCCACATTGTATTTTGGAGGCAGGGGAAATGGGCTCAGGCTTACTGTTAGTCCTCTTGTTGCCCCAGGCCCTTGTCACCATTCTGCCAGGCACTGTGTTGAGGTTCCTATGTGTTGGGAACAGTCAACAAGTGATGACCTCTGCTTTTACAGAACATTGCAGTTCTCATCCATGTCTCAGGCCCCATGGATGTGCACTGACTTTACAAATCAGATCAGGTAAGGGAATACTTTCCTTGTTCTAAATGTCCTTGCCTGTGACCTCCCTCACTACATTTTAGCTACATAGCATCCGCAAGGCCACTGCTAGGAATCATGGATTATTTCCCCAAATCCCAAGAGTTGCTTCCACTCTACAAAGGACCTCAAATTCCTGTCTTCAGTCCAGTCCTCTCTTCTGTACTCCACCTGCTGGCTGGATATTTCTACTAGGAACTTCAGCATCCCACAGATACTGCTAACTTCTTATTTGCAGAGGGAACATGCGTGGTTATGAATTCCCTTATCTTCTTACCACCAAATCTACAAACATGGCCTTTATTGGCTAATATAATTGGAAATTCTGATTATGGGCCTCAAATATCTTAAGCACCATGTCTCTCTCCATCTCTGCTATGCCAGCTCATGCTTGGTTTTACTTTGTGTTTAAGCTTTCTCCAGGTGGACAAATGGCCTCCAATAGTCCAGACTCGGCCTCTGACAACTCCACCGAGAGGTAGTCTTTTCAGGTACTGACTGCGTGCTTGTTTTATATATCCATGGGACTGCAGCACAATATCCATGAGAAGAGGGCCTTGTCAGGCTCAGCAGCAGTGCAAGACAGCAGTTTCACAAAATTGTCTAAATTTGTCTTTATTACCTACCTCCTTAAGCATTTCAATAGTTTCCACCATTACCTGAAACTGCTCTCCTTCATGTCTTCAGTAACCATCACTGTTGACTACTCTTCTCCAGGAAAAACTATCATTGGCTCCATGACAACTCATTCATCTAATTTTACTCCTAAATCTGTTCATTTTAATTCTCTTGGACTCTTGCTGCTTTCTCTGATATGCCTTTCCCCCTGGCAGTTCTATCCATATCCATGAATTCACCTACCATCTCTAGACTAAATATGTCCATCTGTTTCTCCTACTCAGACCTATTATGGGAGGTATACCTCATAGCATTCTGTCCGCATAATGTCATCACATTGTCCACTTTCTCTTCCATTATTTCAGTGAATGGGAATAAGTAACTCAGCTGCTTATGTAAGTCTGAAATGTCATTCTTGATAACTTCTCTGCTTCATGTCTAAATAAAACCCATCAACCCATATACAAATCCAACTCCGTAAAAATTGAAGGTATCACTTCTCAATCCACTGCTTCACTATCATCTCAACTTCCATACTAGAAGGCCTGCCTGCTTCCACTCTTGACCTCCTCAAATCTATTGTCGTTACAGCAACTGGAGTCGTCTTTTCAAAGTACAAATCTGGAACTGTGTAAAACCATTAAATAACTTCTGCTATTAGGGTAAATTATAAAATTCTTAAAATGGTTTGGCTTCTCTCAAGTTCAGGATCTCATTCCCCACCTCGATTACTCTTCACTGGCCTTTTCCCTTTTATACATATTCTCTGTCAATCCCCATGTACTCCTATGCCTTTAATTACCAGCTATTTGCTGATGGCTACCAAATCTGTGTCCAACTCTGTATACCTTCCCTCTTTCTAAGAAAACCCCCGTTGTCCTAGTTTAGACCACCATACTGGGTCACTACCTTATTTTCTTGTCTGCTTTTCTATTTGAGCCTCTCTATGATGAAGCCAGTGATCTCCCTAAACAAAAATCTGCTTATACCACTTCCCTGTGGTTACTTCCCAGAAACTCCTTATGCCCCTCAGACCCACCAGGCAGTTTCTCAACTGCCCCACTAGCACTTACCCAAGCATTACAGGATGCTTAGCATCCCTGTGCCTACTCTTCCCAACCCTCCTCTCCTGCCTGCCATTTCCAACCCCCCAAGGGGGTAGGCAGTCCCTCCCTCCCATGAACTACTGCAAGTTGTGCATGCCCCAGCCCCTTCACCCCATGGTGTGGTGCTTCTAACCAGATCCTGATGTACATAGGGGGTGGACTCCCTCAGGCAACCTGTTACCTTTATTCCTAGTGTCCATTGCAGGGGCCGACCATCAATGAATGACTGAAGGAAGAAGTGAGTTCAAGAGGGAACTATTAGAAAGACTGACGGGCCAAATGCCCCACTCGTGAGCTTTGCATTGTGGGCAGAGCACGCCCTCTGGCGGCCACAGCCTTCGGTGCTTGAAACACCCAGCGGCCCAGAGGCATTTCCCAATTTCCAGGCCTCTGATATAGGCCCCAGGCATTGGATTATGGGACAACAGTGCAAGACAGCAGTTTCACAAGCCTTCGGTGGCACTCCACCTCAGCCCTGCTCCTGCGAGGCCATGACTCCTCCCACAGATGTCCCCCTCTCCCGGGAACACCACCCTCCCACCCAGTGCAGTTCTGTTCATTGTGGATGGGGGGGAGGGGGGGGTCTGCTCAGGTCAGCAGTGTCCATCTCTAGTGCAGAGGCCTACCTGACAACAGCCCAGGAAAGGCTCACTGACTAGGAACATTCATGACTTATTACTGAACACAGAAGGTGGTTCTCTATTTTCATCTCACCTGGCCTCCCAGCATTTTACCAAATAACTCTACCCGTTTTAACTCTTCTCTTGGATTTTATGTGCCCTCTGGCTGCTGCTTCTAAGTCTTTCTTTGCCTTAAATGCTTATGCTCCTCGGTATATAATTTTATTTTTTGCTGTTTTTTTTTTTCCAGCTTGGTATTCTTTTTAAAATAATTCTTTATTGTTGAAAGAATTACACATGTTCCCTTATTGATACACTAATGGCTCTCAATTTTCTTTCAGTCTAGATCTCTCTATTGCATTCGAGACCCATACATCTAGGTACCTTGCAGATGTCCCGCAAGTACCAAGTTAAACTCTTCACCTCTCTCCACCTTTCCTCTCCATTTTCTGGCTAAGAGGCATTCTAATTTGGTATAGATATGTGGGTTCTAGAGTCAAGAGATATCTAGGTCCTAATCCTAGCTCTTCCCAAGCTATGATTTTGTTAATATCTGAAAACCTGAGTCCTTATCTATAAAGCAGGCATATTAGTCGCTCTGTGGCCTTCTTGGGTTCTTCATCACCTATACAAGGTCTAAATTCTTGTGAGACCATCAGTTATGACTCTTGCCTAACTCACTACACCCATTTCCACTTTTTTTCCTTAAAATACATATTTTTTTAAAACATATTTTATTGATTTTTTTACAGAGAGGAAGAGAGGGATAGAGAGTTAGAAACATCGATGAGAATCATCGATCAGCCGCCTCTTGCACACCCCCTACTGGGGATGAGCCCGCAACCACGGTACATGCCCTTGACCAGAATCGAACCCGGGACCTTTCAGTCCGCAGGCTGATGCTCTATCCACTGAGCCAAACCTGTTTCGGCTCATTTCCACTTTTGGTTCCTTGAATATGCCAGGCATATGGTTAAGTGCTATATTCTCTGCCTGGACATCCTTACACTAATTCCTACTCTTCTAACCCAGCAAATTACTACCTATTACCTATCCTTCATGTTTGAGCTCAGATGTCATAATCTCTGTGAAGCCAAAGTGGGTTAGAGGCTCCTCTCCTGATGGTAGAAACTGTTTTAGTCACTCTATTACCAGCAATAACATAGGACTTTCAGTTATTACATTTGTGTGGACTGAAGGAAAGAAGCAAGCAAAGACATAAAGATGGTTTCTAAGAGCATGTATTATACAGATCTGAGTTAAGAAAT
The DNA here is from genome assembly GCF_014108245.1 of Pipistrellus kuhlii. Lineage (NCBI taxonomy): Eukaryota > Metazoa > Chordata > Mammalia > Chiroptera > Vespertilionidae > Pipistrellus > Pipistrellus kuhlii. The sequence goes on along the minus strand of NW_023425515.1, from coordinate 170,307,667 downwards.
GGCAGACAACTGCTATGTTTGCTTTAAAAACTCATTGGTTGCCAATGCCAAGTCCTGATGCTTGCGAGAGGCTCCTGGGTCTCGGCTCCTTTGGAGCAGGCTGGGCCCAGGCTCCTGGGTGAGGGGGCAGCTTCTGCATGGAAGGTTCTGCCTCCTGTCACCTGAGGCCTCAGGCACTGCGGTGATGCCCAGGGCTGGCCCCTCCTCTCTGTGTGCACACCCAGGCTCCCAGCACCAGCTCTGGCCGGAAAGCTCACAAGGGTGGGCCAGTTCAGGGGCATTGGGTGGCCATGACTTCCCCTCCTGCCTAGGAGACAGGTTCTTAGGATGGGCTGGAGCTGTGGCTTCCAAATCCTGGGAGCTGACCAACCCACCTTCCGTTGTTGCCTTTCTGCTTACGGATGTCCCCTCAGGGCCCGCAAGAAGGAGTTTCCAGGACCATGGGCCTGGCCCTCCAGGAGTGGAGGAGGCAGGGCGGCCACTGGCGGGGACGAGTCCTGAAGAACTGGGACAAAGTGCGGTTAGTGCCTGGGTGTGGAGGAGCTGGGCCTTCAAGCAGCCTTCAGGGGGGATGGGGTCTGTGGGTCCCGCCCCCCCCAGGCTGGGAGTTGCTGACACGGAACTGGCAGCCTCCTTAAAGACTGGCAGGACCCCAGGCTTCCGCTGGGGATCACCAGGGCCTTCCGTTCGGGGGTCCCTGGGCAAGAAGGCGTCTTCTTCCTCCCCCTCTCCTGCTCCTCTGAGGGGCGGATCCCGGCCCACTTCTGGGTTAGGTACCAAGCGTGGTTCCTGCACACCTTGGCTGTTCTCGGGCCCCTCATCAGCGTCATCCTCTGAAGAGTCAACCTCACGGATGGCTTCCTGCTTTTGCAGTGACTCTCGCCGCTCGGCCCGGTCCTGTCGGAGGGTGCCTAGGGCCCGTGAAGGCGCAGGCTGCAGCACTCCTTTCCCCGGCAGCACCCCCTTCCCGGACAGCACACCCCTGGTCCCAACCACCTCCAGAGGACTGACTTCCCTGGGCGGCAGTTCCTTCTTTAGCTCAGGGTGGGGCAGGTCAAGGCTGTGCTTTCGGGAAGTGGCCAGCTTCTTCTCGGCTGCAGCCAGTACAGCCGCCAGTTTCTCAGCGGACTGCACCCGCTTCAGCAGTGGTGAGCGGGGGGGCTCCGCACTCTTGGGCCGGGAGAGCTGCCTGCCTAGGGGAGGCGACAAGTGGAGCTTGGTGGGGAGGGCCTGGCTCCCGTGGCCAGACAGGGGCGACGGGGAGCGCTGGGGTGAAGCTGCCGGTGGTGGAGAAGGGGTGTGGGCCAGTGGTGACAGTGGGATGCTGCCTGCTGACTTGCGACGTGGAGAGCGGTACTGCCGTTGGAGCTTGGGAGCCAGACCGTGCAGGGAGCTGGGCCTTGTATGCCCAGAGCCGGCTGGAGAGCTGGGCACACTGGAGCTGGGGGAGCTGCTCTGGGACGAATTCCCTCCCACTTTGCACAAACAGACAAAGGCAGAGAGAGCAAGGTTAGCTGTTAGGAATGACTGAGGGGCAAGGCAGTGCTTAGCTCTGGAATGTCCCAGGAGTATCAAGGTTACCCCATTAGCGAACCAGAGCCCAGGCCTTAGAGATGAAGTCACCCTCCAGCCCTGTCACCTCCTCCCCAAGAGCTGGGTCTCCCAGGGGGTGGGCTGAATGAGAGTCGGAGTGGGACCCATGAGAACCAGAGGCCCAGGTGCTGTCCTCCCCCCAGGGGTTGTCTGCGATCTGCAGAGCCTTTCCTACCTGAGTGCACAGCATCAGGCGCCACCCGGTAGCCCTGAGTGGGAGATCTGGGGGAGAGGCTGTGGCTGTGTGTGGGAGAGCCCGGCCCGCTCTCTCCGGATGACAAGGAGCGGTTAAGGGAAGAGAGGCTGCGGCTGGTGTGGAGCAGGGACGCTTGTTTAGTGATCTTTCGGAACAAGGAGCTCCTTTTTCTGCTGCAGAGACAAGAGTCAAAGCTGTCTGATCTGACGGGGTGCACGGGGCACAGCACACACACGCACCATGTACTGGCCCAGAGCAGACCCCTGGGCCAAGTCTGCTCACCTCTCTTGCCCATCTTTACCCCGGCTCCGCTTGCTTCTTCGGGCCATCTTGGCCTTGTAGCTGCCCCTCCGTGCCGGCCCCACTTTAATGGATGTGTTCTCCAGGGGGGTTGTTGAAATAGACAACCTGTTTCCACTCTGGGGACCAGAAGATGAGCCCAGGCTAAGGTGGTGGCCATATTTTTGATCCAACTCACCCCTGGGCATGGCTAGACCACAGCTCTAGCCTTTGTCCCTGCATCAACATGTCTGAACCGCAGACCTGTCTTCTCACAGGTTAGCAAACGGCTCTGCCTGGAGCCCAAGTAGTTTGGGTTGAGAAGGTAGAGAAGAGGCTTACCTGTCCTCTCCAATCCTACCCCAGGCCCAGAGTGTCACTGGGCCTTGGTCAGTGAAGGTGGTGCCTTTCAGCGAAAACGCTCTGGGTGTCACATCTCAGGGGAGCCAATCACCCACATCTATGGCCGTCCCCACAGTATGTGCGCCTGTACTCAGTGAGTGCCGGGCGTACGTGTGCTCGACTCCTACTCCCCTGTGGCCAGTCACTCACTGCACTGCTGGGGTCGACCACAGCAGGCAGCACACCCAGCACTAACCTTCAGGATCAGCTCCACCACCTCAGTGTGCACCAGCCCATGCACAGGCTCCCCGTTGACATGGGTGATGAGGTCACCCTGACGAAGCCCCGCCTCACTGGCTGGACCTCCATCCTCCACGTGCTGCCCCAGGGAGAGAGAGTTATCAGCCCGAGCCTGAGCCTGAGGGGGTGTGGGCAGGGACAGGCAGGCCCTGGTAAGGGGAGGGGGCGGATTGATAGGCTGGGGACATACCCACACCATGTGGTGCACAGTGTAGACATCCAGGTCGCCCATGTAGACACGGATCGCCCGCAGGGTGAAGCCATACTTCTTGCCAGCTCGGTGGATGATGATGGGGGTCTTCGAGTTGCTGAGGGCTGGCAAGAAGTCCCTGCTTGGAGAAGAATCCCTGGATGATGGGTTGGATGACTGGGAATGTGGGGACATGGGGCTGGCCAAGGGAGAGCAGGTGTGGTGTTCTGGAGAATGAGAAACCAGGGCTTAGTGGGTGAGGGAACCTGGCCTGGCAAAGACCCCAGACCAGCCCCCGCCTGGCCGCTGATCACACAGCCCTAGCCAGAGACAGAGTGTTAGCTCAGGTGTGTGCTCCCCACAGCCTCTGAGCAGCAAAGCCCCTCCTGGGCCCGAGCCCTCTCCACCCCAGCAGGTGATGGAAGGGCAGCTAGCATTTACTGAGTGCTCGCTTAAATGGATCAGGGACCATATAAACCCTCATGCATATTTACACTGGAGACCTCTAGTTCCATAACAAAGGGACAACAGTGACACGGTCTTCTCAGATACAATGCACAGACACACCTACCCTGTGCAGACTCCTGCACAGGCCCTTCCTGTGAGTTTTATCCTAGATCCCCAAGGCCTCACCTGTAGGAATGAGGAGGGACAGGGCTGTGGCTGAGGCAGACTTGATCACTTTGCTGATGGGGCGAGTGGTGCGCTTTTCTATCGAGTCCCCGGAGAGCAGCCGGTGGCGGGCCCTGCGCACTGCCAGGTCACTGATGGCCTTGGCTGCGGCTCCCTCAGCCAGCTGTGGGGTCCCACGGCCTCGGGTCTCCATGGCTGTGGGCCCAAATGAGCAATGAGACCTGCGATGCAGCTGAGCTGCCCTTCCCTGCCTCCCTGCACGACGGTCCAGCCTGGGCCTTTGGCCACCTGCTGGGCCACACCTGGACTAGAACCACTGCTCTGGCCAGCAGGCTCCTCATCCAGCTTCAGCTGCTGCTCCACTGGCCGTTCAGGGATCGGCCCAGACATCCCTTCTGCAGATGTGGGCGTCAGAAGCCATATGCCCTCCTGCTGCTGCCTCCTGGGGGTGCTGGTAGCCTCCTCGGGGCCCTCAGGGAAGCGAGCCACATCCAGGAGGCCTGAGCAGTGACGCCGCACGGTCAGTGGAGGGCTCGAGTCACTCTCCGTGTGGGAGGACTCAGACACCGACAGCCGCTTACGCAATCTGCAAGACACAAGGCCCACGGTGAGATGGCCTTGGGGTCTCCCTCCTGAAGCCTGGCTTCCTAGGGCCTCACAGAACTCTTCTCAGACGTTCAGAGCAGCCGCTGGCACTCCTCCCAGCATCTGAATCCCACCCACAATCTGTGAACCGAAGGATGGCTGGGTGCTCACATCTCAGGGGAGCCAATCACCCAGCCCCGGTCTCGACCCTTCAGCCCCGCCAGGCCGTCTGAGCGGTCCTCCTTCTCCTCGCTCAGGCTGCGCTTGGTGGGGGGTGGCGTCCGGCGCCCCTCGAGCAGCGTCAGCCGCTCCATGCTGCTGTACACCTGTGGGCACAGGAGACGTGCTGGGGACAGGCTCCAGCGGACAACCTGAGGAGCAAAAAGTGTCCCTTCTCCCGACCCCCCGGAACCTGAATCGGAGCTCTCCAGACTTCCCCTATACATACCCTTGAATGTTCAAGGAAATAGCGATTCCTCTGGGCTGACCTGGCCTCGCCCCTGGAGTGGTTCTAGAAGTATCTGTCACATGCAGGCCCAGCCTTTCCTCCTCTCTTCCCTGCGGAAGCCCCATCACCTCTTCCCCAGCCTGCCCTATCCAGCCGGGCCTGCCCCCGTGGTACCTTGCTGAATCTGGGAGAGCAGGAAGAGAACTGGCGGATCTCAAGACAGCCATCTTCACTCACTTCCTCCTCATCTTCCGAGTCCACGTGGTGATACCGATCGGAGCGGGCTGGGTCAGACAGACAGGACAGTCCCATTCAGAGGCCACTTTTGACCCAACAAACCTCAGGAGGCCTGGAGAAGTTGCACTCCCGTGCCAAGGTCAGAGTGCATGTGTATTTCTGAAAAGGCAGGTAGGAGCCCCAGTCCTGACCCAGAGTGGCCTTACTGTCAAAGTAGCTGGTATCATCTTCCGATTCCAGCTGGGGAATAAATTCAGCCTTCTGGCGGAGAAGTCCTGTCCAGTCCAGACCAGTGAAGAATGGGTGCTGCTTCACCTCACAAGCACTGCCTGTGGACAGGGAGGGTGTGGGCAGGGGGGCGGGTGAGCAGGTGGAGTCCAGGTCAGCAGGACCAGGGAAAACCCAGACCTCAAGCAGCAAGGCCTGGAGGCCTCAGCTCAGGCACCTTCCCAGATCTTCTGCCCAGAGGAGCAGAGCGAGTTTCAGGACCCAGAGGCACGACTCACACCTGAAGCCTGAGCCTCCTGGCTGCATGGACTCAGCCTCCCACTTCCCTCTTCCATGTGATGAAAAGTTTATGGGGCCTGTCCTACCTGTACCCAGTCTCTCCAGAGGGTTCTGGTGGAGGAGTTTGGAGGTGAGGTCCTGGGCATCTGGCGGCAATGCATCATCCCCCTCAGGCCACACAATCTCATCTGAGGGTCAGCGCGGGTGAGGAGAAAGGGAGTGGGTGAGAGAGGAGCCTCAGAAGCTGGAGGCAGAGGGGGAGATGGAGAAGATGGTCCCCGGACAGAGGGGTAGGGAGGCACACAGGGCTCAGCTCAGAATCCCTGAAAGCTTGCCTGGGACCCCAATTCCTTAGGTTCCTACCCTCCTACAGCGCATGCCCCAGAGCACATGTGTCAAACACAAGGCCCGCGGGCCAAATCCGTCCCGCCAGGCCTTGCAATGTGGCCCGCACCGCGCTGTCATCACTGCACTCCGCTGCGTTTCCATCACAATGACAGTTTATGACTGTTCAGTAAACCATTCGGCCCGCGATTTAGGCTGGATTTTAGATTTTGGCCCCTTCTCTGATTGAGTTCGACACCCCTACCCCAGAGCATGGCTTGCTTTCTGGTCCAGGGTGGGCACTGCAAAGCCATGACTTCCCTGAAGCTCTATCTCCTTCCTTTACAGTCCAGACACACGTACATGCCCATACAGAACTCACACCACAGATACGCACACAGACAACACAGGTACATAACCAGAGCAAGCCCCAGGTGATACACACGGTGTGGCTGTGCACACACACACAAGAGGCAAGCATACATGGCAAGAACCCTAAGCCGCAGAGGTGCATGCACAACTCATATCTGTGGATCCAGACCCGGCCTCCTGTGGGCCGGGTGACGGTACCTACCACTGATCACTTGCCCAAAGAGCTCCTCCGGAGTGTCCCCAAAGAAAGGGACGCAGCCCACCAGGAACTCATACAGGATGATGCCCATGGCCCACCAGTCCACGGGCTTCCCGTAGCCCTGGCGCAGAATCACCTCAGGCGCAATGTACTCCGGAGTCCCGCACACCTGGGCACAGAGAAGCCAGGCTGACTCAGCTTCCTGAGGCAGTCCCCCGGCATGACAGCTGCAGGGGTGGCGATTCCCACCTTTGGGGGAGAAAGTCTGAGAAAAAAGACTAAAGATTCAGCTAACTTTGTTTGATGAGCAAAATCAACCAGGGTACCAGAGTTGTAACTGTTGGTGGGGCGAGTTTATGTATTTCCTAATTACCCAAGGACAGCAGCTCCAGGAAAGCCTTGCTCTTGACTGAGCCAGGAAGTTCAGAATGGACCTCACACCAGTCTGAGTGTCAATGGTTATATGACCCATTTTCTCCAAACTCTGAGGAAGATGATTTTGGATTTTATAGCTATATTAGCGGCCCAGTGCACGGATCTGTAACCAGTGGGGTCCCTCAACCTGGCCTGTGGGGATCAAACCGAAACCAGCTTTCTAACATCTCCCGAGGGGTCCTGGGTTGTGAGAGGGCACAGACCAGGCTGAGGTACGTGATCAGGGCCAGGGAGAGACTGTGGGAGGGCTCCAGGGGGTGTCTGGCCCGTCTTGCCTAGTCCTGATCAGCCAGATCCTGTAGCAAGCTAACCGGTAGGTTGGAGCATCTGCCCCCTGGTGGTCATGCATGTCATAGAGACTGGTTGAACGGTTGGACACTTAGCACATTAGGCTATTATATAGGACTAGAGGCCCGGTGCACGATATTTGTACACACACGATATTTGTGTGTGTGTGTGTGTGTGTGTCCCCTCAGCCGGACTGTGTCCTCTTGCAGTCCAGGACCCTTCGGCAGATATCCCCCGAGGGGTCCTTGGCACTGCCGTGGAGGCTGGAGAGGCTCCTGCCGCTGCTGCTGAGCTTGCCAGCTGTGAGCCCGGCTCAGGGCTTCTGGCTTGAGCAGCGTGAGCACCTCAGCCAAAAGCCGGGCTTGCTGCTCCTCAGCGCTGCCTCAGAGGCGGGAGAGGCTCCCCGCCAGCCGTGAGCCCAGCTTCTGGCTGAGCGCACTGACCACCAGGGAGCAGCTCCTGTGTTGAGCATCTGCCTCCTGGTGGTCAGTGCGCATCATAGCGACTGGTTGTTCTGCCATTCAGACAGTTTGCATACTAGGGTTTTATCGTATAGAATAATTCTCTGCTCCACCCTATTTCTAAATGTGTGACTTATCTCAATGCTTCCCTGGAATCAAAAGATGAAAGAGATAGGAGCTCCCAGTCTTAACCTACCCCTACAGGGTAAGCATACCTCCCGTCTTTATTCTGAGGCCTGGAACTCAACCCCCAAAGTCTCAGCCATCCCTCCTTACCTGCTTGTCCAGGAACTCACGGGCGTCCTTTTCAATGTGGCCCTCGTACAAGTTTGTTGTCAGGCTCATGAGGCCAATTTTAGAAAGGCCAAAGTCAGTGAGCTTGATGTGCCCCATGGATGTGATCAGGAGGCTGAGGAACCAGAGACACAGAGGATGGAGTTATTTCCTCAGTTTCCTAAAAGTGCTAACCTTACTATGTGCCACTTTCCCTGCTCAGGCTCCTACGGGGCTCCTGTGGGCGGCAGGCAGCTTCGGCGAGAAGACGGGGACCTGGAACAAGAGCTCTGGCTTTGTGAGCACCGCACTCTCCACAGGCAACCTGCTCTGTGCCGTCCCCAACAGCCCAGGCTAATGCTCTCTTGCTTCTTTCTGCGCCCCCACCCCAACCTTATCATTTCCCTCTACTCCCCACCACTCTGCCCTCTTATTCATCCTGACTGTTTAGGTACAAGAATTGTTGTTTCGGCCTGGTCTACTGCAAAGGTCTACTATTTCTTTCCACCAGCAGAGTGATTTCCCTAAACTAAACCCAAAGTCTGAGCGTGTCATTTCATCACATCTTTGGTTCATAGGCCCTTCAAAGACCTCTAGGATCCTTTAAATAAAACCCAAACTTAACAAAAAGGCTCTTGATGATCTAATTCCTGTCTCTCTGGCCTTATCTCTTACTACTGACCAACCATACTGTACAGCAAGCATTCAAACTCAAAAGCTAACATGGGCCAAAAAAACAAGGTTTAAGTTACGTGGGCCACAAAAAAACAAGTTTCAATTTTAATAGAAATGTAGGTTTATTTAGATAGAGACATGCTGAATACAAAGGGCTGAAATAAATGAGTAATCATTAACATAAAATAGGAAATTTTAATAAAAATTAATATTTTTCTGGAACATTAACTTACCAGACACTGAATAACTGCACAAATTAATAAGCGTAATGCAAATAAACCTATTTTTCTTGTTCTCCGTAAGTGAAATATTTCCTGTTGTGCACACCAAACATGTCAGTCTGATACTAATAATGTATGCTGCTGGTATTAGTGGAGAGAAATGGTGCGCCTGCGCGTAAGAGAAATAACTGCAACACAATTACAGAAATCCGTCCGAGTGAATAGTGTAGTTCGTTATTAGTAATTATGCATAACAGGATATTTTAAAAATAAGTTACAAAATTTTTATTAAAACATTTCTTACATACTGTTATATTGGCTGGGCCGTAAAAACTTTCATTGTGGGCTGCATGTGGCCCTCGGACCATGAGTTTGACATGCTTGCTGTACAGCTTGGAGTTCCTGAGTGGGTCACAGCTCTGTGCCTTTGCAAATCCCACTCCCCAGCTTTAGAAAGCTCTTACCACCTTTTCCCAGTTGATTAATGCCTTCTGAGAAACAGCCTGGACGTGGATATTCTGTCTTCCACTCTAGACCAGGGACTATTTTATAGCCCATAATATCATGCTTGGCACAGAGTGGATGTCAGCAAATGTCAGACACTTGTTCAGCCATCATTACACATGCTGGTCCTTTTGTCCCTGCCTGGTTTTAAAGTGGCACTCCTCAGTAACTCTTACCTGTCACTGGAGCCTTACAATGCCCCTGCCAGACCTTGCTGGTGATGGTCTCTTATTGGAGTGGTCAGGGGATAGTGTACTGGGCATAGATGGATACCACATACGCCACCATTCTGGTATAGATTCAAACATGCCCTGTCGACCTCCATTTCTCTAGAGACCCAACACCGAGAGCCTGGACTAGGGACCCGGACAGTGGGCGTACTTGTCAGGCTTGAGGTCACGGTGCACGATGCCGTAGTTGTGCAAGTACTCCAGGGCGAGCACGGTTTCCGCAAAGTACAGACGCACCATGTCCACAGGCAGGGCCCCGATGTTCTTCAGCAGAGTGGCACAGTCTCCTCCTGCAACAAGGGTGGCAACGGTGAGGGCAGGATTGTCCTCTGCTCTCAGCAGTCTCAGGCTCACCGTCTCTCAGGTCCCAGGGCAGGCAGACTCAGTGGAGACCCTGGTGCTAGAGACAGTGACTCTAACTGGTTGCTGGTATGGGTGGGACACAGTGTGGAGGGAAGCAGGAGGGAAAGTGAATGGCTGTTTACGCCACCGTCAGGCCAGAGAGAGAAGGAACCCAGGCCTCTATGCCTGTGAGTTGGTTTGTAGAGATAGGATTACATTATTTTAGGATTAGAATCCTGTATATTGCAAACACATCTGTCTGAGACTTCAGCATTGTTCATTTATTTCCTTCCTGATGGCTGTCCTTTATTTTTTGAGTGAAGTATCAGTGTAAACTCCCAGCATGCATCTACTAATTAAAAGGGGAGTTTTGTTCAGCTTCCACTTCAGGACTTAGGGAAAACATCTTTGGAAGCTGTGCACAGCAGTAAAAAGGGGAGGAGGAAGGCCACTGGCCGCGAAGCTCTCCTGCTCCAACTGAAAGCGTTTTGTGTGGCCTTAGGGGTGTCCCTTTTCCAGCCATCAGCCAGGGCAATGGCTTTTCGTCTTCTGAGGGTCCAGCTCCCAACCCTGGGCTTTTGCCACCTCTTTTTCCTGCCTGGTCTAGCAGCAGAGGCTGTGCGGCTTTGGGATGCAAGATTCTAGAGCTGCCAGGCTGACACGTCCTGTCCCAGAGTGCCTCACTGCACCTGACATGGCAGCCCCATGGCAGCTACTGCTGCAGAAGCCTCTTCCTGGGAGGGGCAGGGAGCTCTATGCCCATCGCTGTCAAACGGGCTGAGACTTAAAGCAGAAGCCAATGTCAGAGAGAGACTGAGAACCTGGGCCATGACACTGTACCCCTAAGTAACCTATTGGTCCCAGGACAGGGATGTCTGATTGTGCCTTGGCCCCCATGCCAGGCCACCTTTCCAAGTACCTTCCACATACTCCATCACCATGCAGAGGTGGCGCTTGGTCTCAAAGGAGCAGAACATGCTGACCACAAAGGGGTTCTCGGCAAAAGTCAGTATGTCGCGCTCCACGAAGGCCTGCTGGATCTGGTTGCGCAGGATCAGGTTCTGCTTATTGATCTTCTTCATGGCGAAGCGCTGCCGGGTGGACTTGTGCCGCACCAGGAACACGGCCCTGGGAAACACAGCCGCTCAGTCCCCCTGGGCCCTCACGCCCGAGCTGTGCTCCCCACCCACAGCCGGGGGCCGAGCTGCCTGCTCTCACCCTCAACGAAGGGGAGGGCTGTGCTTATCAGTGAGAAGGAACTGGGCACCCTGTCCACAGAGCTCTTCAATTTCCTAGTTACTGAGTCCTGGGGACAGCTGAGTGGGAACTGTGAAGGAGTGGGAATTGATGGGAGGGGAGCAGTGCTCAGATGTCAGGGGACATGAACTCCTGCCCCTCCAGGAGGCTTGAGGAAAGAGGGTCCCTCCCGAGGTATGTGCTGCCCAGAGGAACGGGCACCATGCACTTATAGAAGGAAGAGCCCAAGGGTTGCCTTAGCTGCAGTCCCGCCACCCTGGCCCCTGCCTTTACCCGTAGGCGCCGTTGCTGATGAGCTTAATGGTTTCGAAGTCCTCCTCACAGGGCGTCCTTTTAGATGTCAGAGATGCCCCACGGCCCTGGAAGACAAGAGGAAAAATCAGCGGCGGGCATGCTTCTCGGGGGCTGTATGTTCAGGGAGGCTTGGCTCCAGCACTGGCTCCGCTCTCAGCCCTGCTGCGGCCCCTGCCCGGTCGCCTCCAGGGCGGATGACATTTTGGGCTGTGCACACAACCCTCGCCCCCTCCTCCAGACGTTCTAGGAATGAGAACTCACGGCCCTTTGCTTCATAGGGCCCGGATCCAGGACTGGGACAGGAGCACAATGTTTACCTCAACTGAATCATCGGTCTCCGGAGTGTCAGGACTGTCATAGCTGCTCAGCTGGGCCATTTCTAGAAACAAAGCAAGTGTGCATGGCACTGCCGCATCTCGGCAGTCCACACATCATACAGCAGGCACGTCTAGGGAGGCACTTATGTTCTCTGGATCTGTCTGTGATGCAGACCTGGTCCTGCACCTCTCATGGTGTAGTCACAGCTTTTGAACTGGTTTGCAGTAATACTGCCACTCCTATTTCTAGAAGTCCAGTGTCATTTATAAGGCCTGGCAAGTTCTATAAAGCGTCCCTCAAACTCGGGACAATTGATGGAAAAAGGACCCAAAGCTGGGCCACCAGTCCCCATCCTGCTGGCCGAGGCGGCTCTGCGGGAGGGGCTTGGAAGCAAGGAAGGCAGGACACCAGACCAGGGACATGGCAGCCTAGTTTAGCGGGGCTCAGTGGGAAGCCCCGAAGAACGGAGATCAGCTTCTGACTATGTGAGCTGGGACCACCCCAAAGCTACAGAAGGATTTATAAGGTGGCACCAAGAGGTAACCATGCAGAGGAGGGGAGTGTTTTTGAAGTGTGACCGTGTTCCTTTTGTTGTTGACCTCTTTTGACCTTGGGCTCTAAATCCAATCCAGCGAAGCCCGAGGCAGTCCAGGTTGGCTCTATCAGGCAGATGTGAACGATTCTGAAGGAACCCTATGGCAGAGGACATAGGGCTCCTCCGGCAGCCCTGAGTCCCCTGGAGCTGTGCCTGGTCCATGTCCAACCTAAGCCTCTTCTCCAGGTGGTCCTCTGCTCTAGGAGCTGGCTGGCTGTGGGCCTCTCTGGAGCCACCACCAGCATGCTTACCCTCCAGGGGATCCCGCGTGAGGCCCAGCTGGCTAATGATGTATCGGGGAATGTCACATTTAATCCCTTGTCCCTCTTTGGCATGACCCTCAGCTGCTTCCAACAGGTGGTAGAACTCTTCAGGGTCAAACTCCTGCACCGGGGAGAGAGGCAGTCAGTGGTGAGAGCCACAAGTGGAGGCTGTTGGCCTCTTGGATTTTACAGCCCACACCCAGCACAGAATGCACAAGACCTTCCCTTGGTGATGGGGCAGCCTGACCCCTGAACACCCAGAAACATTATGACTCAGGGATCAGGAGAATGGGGACAACACTGTCTTATAGGGCACTTCCAGACTGGATATTCTAAGCATACGCTGTCTCCCCAGCAATAAGAACCAGAGCTGCTGCTTTCAAAAGTCAGCCTACTCACTTGGTCCAAAGCCTCCACCAGCCAGATGGCACTGTCAGGTGTGTCCATGCACCGGTCCTGGCACACTCTGTGATGGCTCAAAGCACTGGCGCTGCATACGTGTCTTTAGCTCAAGCATGACAAACTCACGGCCGGCGGGCCACATGCCTCGTTTATTTATTTCTGAGTAATATTCCATAGATTTACTCCTAAGAAAGATTTCTTTAAACGAGGCATATGGCCTGTGGGCCGCAAGTCTGACATGTTTGCCTTTAACCTGTTAACTGGGGAGTTCCCTTTTTAATTACGCAACCTGTAATGGGCGTGTACTCTTTCACTAGGACGTGTCAGTACATCAGGCCCGGAGGACGTAATTTCATATTATTATTATTTTTTTAATTTATACTTAATTAAAATAAATGATATAGATATATTTCATTTATTTATATATAAAGCACAAAGGAAAATACAAAATTACAAAAAAATATAAAAGAATACCAACAAAAAAATGGAAACATCGAATTAAAAAATTATAAATTTTACAAACAATTATAAAGATTACAAAAAATATATACCATCCCTCTCAGGGCGCAACATATATCAATATTTCCAGGACATATTCACACGTCCTACCCGTTCCCGATATTGTTTACGTTTGACGTATTTATCCGTCCCGCTCGGTTAACAGGTTAACTATTTACTGAGCACGTGGATCAGAGTGTGGCAGTCCTTATCTGCAGGGAGCATGTAATAAGGGGGTCCCATTTACTAAACGCCTAGCTAAACTCTCACTACACTTCTGTGACTCGGTGAGGAAATGAAGTTCACTGAGATGCCCTGACTTGTTCAGGTCACAGAGGTAGGAAGGAACACAATACCAGCATTCAAACCCAGGCTTGACTCCAACCCGTTTAACCCCGGACGCCGTGTTCTCGAGGGAGAGGCTTTCTGCTTCACCACAGCCCCAGCCTCCACTGCTTTCTCTACTTGTGGTCTCATCGTTTCAGAGAACTACAGCGCTGTCTATCTGGATATATGTGAGCCAGACCTGGAAGTCCTTTAAATTTTACATTCTTCCTCATTCCTGTCATCAGACTGTGTCCCTCATAAATCCCTTCTCTGTTCTCCTGTCACTGTCTTAGTTCAGGCCACTCCTGTCTCTCACATGAATTGCTTTAAATGATTGCAGCCTCTGGCTCATTCTTCCCTCTCTTCTAATTCACTATCTATGTTGCAGCCAGAGTAATCTTTCTTAGGAGTAAATCTATGGAATATTATTCAGAAATAAACAGGAACAAATTATTGACATATGCAGCCACATGTATGAATTTAAAAAAATTATGCTGAGTAAAAGAAGTCAGAACATATACAAAACCATACAAAGGCAAACTTATCCATAGTGAAGGAGAGCAGATAAGTGGCTGGTTGCCTGGGAGTGGAAGAGGAAGGGAATGACTGCAAAGGGGGGCAGGAGGGAATTTGCTGAGGTGAAATAAATGCTCTCAATTTCACCTGTGGCAGTGACTATCCAGGCTAAACCTCACAGAACTGTATACTCAAAATGGATATGTTCTCGTATATATAAACTAGAGGCCCAGTGCACAAAATTTGTGCATGTAGAGGGAGGGTTCCCTTAGCCCAGCCTGCAACATCTCCAATCCAGGACATCCCTCTCACAATCCTGGACCGCTGATCACCCCTAACTGCTCCCCACCACCCCCACCAGTCTGGTCACCCCATGTAGCCTTCTGTTCAGTCACTAACCCCCCTGCTGGCCTGGTTGCCCCATGTAGCCTATTCAGTTGTCCGTCCAGTTGGGGGCAATCAGGCCAACAGGGGAGGGCAGTTGGGGGCAATCAGGTCAGCAGGGGAGCACTTAGGTGTCAAGCAGGCTGGGAGGGCAGTGGTTAGAGGGTGATCAGGCTGGCAGGCAGAAGTGGTTAGGGGCAATCAGGCAGGCAGGCAGGCAAGCGGTTAGGAGACAGCAGTCCCGGATTGTGAGAGAGATGTCCAACTGCCCGTTCGAACATCCCGAGGGGTCCCAGATTGGAGAGGCTGCAGGCAGGGCTGAGGGACACCCCCCTCCCATGCATAAATTTTGTGCACCGGGCCTTAGTGTTTAAATAAGGACTTCAGCAGCAGAAATGGCAGTGGGTGCCACTAGTTTTGCTGACAGCAGAATATTCTTCCATAGCTTCACTCCCATCTCTCCAATCCCCCAATAACCTTTCCCAGAGTCCACTCACCAAGCATTCCAGGAGGCGAGCTGGGCGGGCAATGACAATCATCAGCTTTTTCACCAGCTGCATCACAAAAGCCACTTCTGAACTCTCTGAGCGCTCATGAGCCTGTAGAGAAGACGAAGGCAGCGTAAGCAAGCCTCTGGCCCAGTGTGGTTGAGCTAAGCGGGACCGGGCTGGGCAGAGCTGTACTACAGGGAGACGCAATTTGGTGGTATGGAGAGCTCTGCAAAGTGAAGAAACGGTGAAGGCCAGTCAGTCGGCTGGGAGAGGGAACAGGCTGCTCACTGGAACCACATGAGCTTTAGAATCCTATGTGAATCCTATGTCACACAGGTACCTGCTTTACCTGCTCCTCTACCAACAAGCTTCACTTACCCTCCAGGCGCCAGTTTAAAAGGCAACTCTCATTAGAGCCCTGACTAATGTTCACTTCCCACTCCAGACATACTGTCAGGAATAGAGAGACTTCCAAGCAGGAGACTGATGGGACCAGATAGGTGTTTTATTTATTTTTAAATTATTATTTGGATATTTTTTTCCCATTGATTTTTAGAATGGAAGGGAGGGAGGTGGGGGAGAGAGAGAATCACCCATGTGAGAAAAACACATTGACCTACTGCCCCCCACATGCACCCTGACCAGGCCAGGGATTAAACCTGCAACCAGGTATGTGTCCTTGACTGGAAATCAAACCTGTGACTCTTTGATGCATAGGCCAACACTCTAGCCACACGAGCCAGGGCCAAATAGGTGTTTTATTATTTAAAAAAAATAATTTTTTTTTATTGATTTTACAGGGGAAGGGAGAGGGAGAGAGAGACAGAAACATCAATGATGAGAGAGAATCATTGATTAGCTATTTCCTGCAAACCCCATACTGGTGATCGAGTCTGCAACCTGGGCATGTGCTCTGACTGGGAATCGAACCATGACCTATGAACGTTCATATGTCGACGTTCAACCACTGAGCCACGCTGGCTGGGCCAAATAGATATTTTAGAAAGACCATTCTATCTAGATTGTGAATGGTGCACTCAAGTGGAAAAACCTGAAAGCAGGAAAATGCATTAAACTATTGCAATGATGCAGATGAGAAAGGCATAAATCCAATAATGCAGATGAGAAAGGCATAAATCCAAGCAGTAAAAATGGAGAGAAATGGACAGAATGGGGCCATTTCATCTATCATTTTGGAGGCAGATGACTGAGAGGACCTGAGAGTGAATGAGCAGGAACAGACAGTATCTAAAACTATAATTTTAGAGAAATTTTAGTGAACTCATAAATGAAAAACAAAATATAAGAAGATAAGCAGTTTAGGTGAATTCCTTAGGTTAACTGGCTCTTAATTGGATCGAGCCCAAAACCTAGGCAGGAATCGAACCTGGGACCCCTTCAGTCCACAGGCCAACACTCTATCCACTGAGCCAAACTGGCTAGGGCTGGGCTAGTATGTCTTTAGGGGACAGAGAATTATGTGCTACCTCTTATATGTGAGAAATCTTCCAATATTTGACGGCAATAATCATGATCATCTTTAGTCATTGTTTCTCTAAATTCTACTGTTTCTTACATTTAAAAAAATTCCTGCTCCTAATTCCTACACTACCGTGTTTCCCCGAAAATAAGACATCCTCCGAAAATAAGACCTAGCGTATGGAAAAATAAGACATCCATTGAAAATAAGATCTAGCACTTCTTGGGAGCAAAAATTAATATAAGACACTGTCTTATTTTTGGGGAAACAGGGTAATACACTGAAGTCCTGTTTGATCCTTATTTCTGGGTTCTTAGCTCGGCTGGTACTACACCAGAGCTAGGTAATGACTGGGAAATACTCTACTGACATGAGGAGACCGAAGGACACAGGCACATCTCCTCTTGCCTAAACTGTACTAATGGTGTATTATAATATGGGGCAACTGAGAACTGAATGGGAAGGCACCTGCCCACTTTATTGAGAGGCGATAGGAAAGCAAACTTGGAGCAATGGTTAAGAACTCTGTCTCTTCTGGTCTTCACCACCTTTGAATTACCTTAACGCCCCCCCCCCCCCCCCCAACTCCCCGACTTCACTCTAGAGAAGATCAGGTCTCTTAACACTTAAGTCTCCACTAAATAACTTCTCACCGTGCAAGTAGAATGTCAGCAAACAGATATACCCACAGTGTGAGCTTTGGGCCTGCTTTCCTTGGCTAAGGAGAAACAGTCTGCAGGTTCTACTTACACCAATATTTCTACTAGAAGAGAGCTGCCTACAGCCATGTGGGCTGCTTTTTGGCTTTGAGTTACAGAATCTCCTAGTCAAATACTTATGAATACTGCCAGTGTCTGTGTCTTGGGCAGAGTAATGGGAATTAGACAAAGAAAGGTTCCTGAGATCTTCTGGTACCAAAAGGCTTCCTCAGTAATTCAGGGACTGAGGAGGAACCTACGTCTGTCAGCACCACACTTGGGGGTGGGCCCTGCACTCTAGCAAGGAGGTGGCAAGCAGGCTGAGAAGACTGAGAACCCCATGGTCCATGAAGCCACCACAGGGACGATTCACCAGAGTTCCAGCACAAGGACACTCACATCTTGCAGAAGTTTCTCTAAATTCTCTTGAAGTTCGTAGAAGTACTGTGATGTAATGAGGCCACTCCGAGATTTATCCAGGCAGTCTCGGGCCATCTCAATCACTTGATGATGAATAAAGCTCAAGGCTCCATCTGCCAAGGGCAACACACTGTCTGGAGTGTTGGAGGAAATGAACTCTGCTAGGCGCTCCTCCATCTGTGCAGTGGCCTGGGAATAAAAATAGGAAAAGTGACACTTCCCTTCTAATTCTAGCTCAGCTGGAGTGAAGCCTGAAGGACCGATAACAGTCTATGTGATCCTGGTTTCCCGATGCTGTATTTGGGGCATCTGATGACTGGAGACATGAGAACATCACCTTTACGTAAAGTTAAAACATTATGATCAAGTTCCTCTCTCACCTGACCTTGTCTCCCCCCCCCCCCCCCATTCCTTGATAGGCATGCTCTTTTGTTCTAAGGACCCTGCAGTGCTTACTGTCCTCCTCCTATTATGCTATTTCATGCCTGTCTATTCATGCTGTTCCATGTGTGTAGCTTTTTCACCCTGCCAAGCCTGCCTGGCAAACTGCTATTACTCCTAATCTCACTGCAAGCATCATCTCTCCTCTGGGAAGTTTTTTATTCCTTCAGGCAAACTAAGGTTTCCTTTCCTTTGTGCTTCCACAAGACCTCTCACCTATATACATTTAGAGAATGGACTTTGATGGTTTCTAAGCCTTCTTCTGAATTGAGAACTCCTTCAAGTAAAAGAAAGTTTGATTTATCACTTGATCTTAGGACCCAGCTGAGCCAAGCAGATGTTCAAAGAATGTTTACTGAATGAGGGAGCCTGCTCACAGACAGATTCCCAGTAGAACAGAATGGGATTCTGGCTCAGAAGCCTCTTGGGGACCTTGCACAGTCATGTCAAAATGACAAACAGACATCAGTTAACAGCTTCCTAGCTGCCTATGTAGGACTTGGCCTTTGTTCCTTTGCCATCAGATGGCGACTTCTGATTTCCAATGTGTGTTTTTGGGTATATGTGTAAACACACACACACACACACACACACATATATATCTATATATACACATATAACACACACATATACACACATATGTATATAATATGTGTGTGGAGATAAAGTAAAAGAAGGGAGGGAGAGATGGAGGAGGGGAGAAAAAATGGGAAGAAATTTTAACACGTTTTCTCTTCAAAACAGTTCGTCTTACATGACTCACTCGGAGACATGCACATGAAACACAAACATGCAACACTAGAATGACAAGACACCACCAAATATATGAGAAGGGAACATGAGAAGCATTTCTAACACTCCCATTCCCAAGCTTCTTTAGAAAGGACCAAGCATAGCCAAATGATTTCCTACCTGTTCATTTAGCCCCTCTTCTTTGCTCTTATTTTCCAAAGCTAGACAACATAGACTACAGGGAACAGAGCAACAGAGAAGCAACAGCTAACACTTAGCTCACTATGTCCTGGGCACAGATGGAAAGAATGTTCATTAATGCTCATAAACTCCCTGTGAGTGCTCCCTGTACACGCCAAGAGGGAAAGCACAGGGGCTTCACACCTTTTCCGTAGGCCACCACGTGTGTCCAGAAGACTGTGCCCGAGTCTAGAAAAAGGGCAGTTTCTAGAGGAGTGAGGAACCACACACTACAGCTCCTAGACACAGACAAACAGGTAGACCAGGATGGTCTCAAGAGAGGATGAAGGAGGCTGAGGACACCCGCTCCCCACCGCCATGGACTGGGAGCCCACGAGAGGGCGTCTCATTAGGAGGCCAGGTCAGAGGGGATAGGCATGTGGTGTTCAAAAAGAAACGCAAAAGGGAAGCAGGGTCCTGGGAGGTTTATGGCCAATGCAGAGCTGTGAAGACCATTTCTCAACTATCTCAGCAGAGTAACCAACTTTCCTCCCTTAGCATTTTCCTGCTTGAAAACACAAGTGCAAATCTGAGTAAGATCTCCCACATGCCTGCTCCCTCTGGCCAACTTCCCCGATCCAGCACACCTGTCTGTGCACTTGCTGGTGCCTGGCAATGAGGGGCTGCTATGGAATCGGCATATAGTAAACAAAGGTGTTCTCTAAGCCATAGTGCTCTGCGCCTTCCTCTTCCCAGCAGTCTGGGAGCTCTTGGGCTGGTATCCTCCTCCTCCTCCCGGTGTCTTTCTGCTCTTCTTCTCGATAACTCTGGAGACAACACTCCATCCCTCACCACCATCTTCCCATTGGGGCTGGCTGTAGGCAGCCATCCTCAGAGGCATCACCAGTCCCCTTTAAATTGGATTCTTACCTTGGGGAATCTTTCTTTGTATACATGATTCATCATTATTATTTCACCGTCAAAGGAAACTGGGGACCGTCCAGGACTAAATAAGAAAGAAACAATTGTGTTAGTATCATGGAACTTTTGAGGAAAAAGATGGTCATCCCCAGAACCTCTGCCTCCCACTGTCCCCAATGCCCACACATGCCACCTTAATGATTGCCGAGTTCCTGGAGTTGCGAGTACACCTTGTTCAGCTCAAAACGATACCATCTGGAGCTAGATTATCTTCCTATAAGAAGCCTGGCTTTTACAAGACCTCTGCCAGGGCCTGCAAAGCCCTGCAAAGGAGGAGACCAATCCTGAGTCTACTGGAGGCTTTCCTAGGGTGACCTCCCCCAGAACAGGACTCCGGGTCTTCTTCACTTTGGCCAGTGAAATCAGGTATACCCAGCATGCTCTCGGAATAAAATAAAACCAAACCACCACCAATACAACCAGAAGAAGACGGTGTATATCTATCTTTTTCCAAACAAGCTGCAGCCATAGGACTAACACTGGCTCCAACCTGGGGGATGAATGAGGCCAATCCAGTCTACAGCGAGTTACAGGCCTAGATCACCTCAATCTTCCCCTTTGGCCTACATGCGGTTACAGCCCCTTAAAGGATTTCAAAGGCAGAGCCACACAATTGAATGGCTATTTGGGTAGTGCCCAGTATGGTGCCCCTGGCATGTGATCCAAGCTGAGCTAGGTTCAGAACCGTTCCTTTCTGCCTTTTTTCCATGAAGTGGCTCATGATCTGCTTGCTGTATTGGTGCACATTACCAAGTATTTTAACCAGTTTACTGCCACGATACTTTGAATTTAATTTAAAAAGGCCTGCCGCTGGCATCTATGGATGCTTATGGTGTACAAGTGGTTAAGAGAACACAGCAGGTATTTCCCTGAGACGCTATAGTCCTCTCAATCTCAAATGGCCTAAAAGGTACCCTTTATTCTGTGGATTGTGGAGAGCACCAAATCTTCAAGTGTTTCTCTGTGTGAGACAAAGATGCACTGGGATCCACACACCACATTCACTAATTTGTATTTTTTGATCCTTAGCACTACAGTGCTGGCCAACCACATCAATCCCTGAACTTGAACCAGTCTGTGGTCTGGCTCAGCTCACTCGTTAATGCTCAAGTGCCTCTATTACCTGCTCGGACTCTTCCTGGGAGGCACTGCTCCTTTGGGCCCCACCCTGAACATGTTAGCCAATCTGGTATTTCCCAGAGACCTTGGGAGGCTGAGCTCAGTCATTAAAATCATGTTTATTTCCACATAATATAATATACAGATGATGTATTATAGAATTGTACACTAAAAGCCTATAATTTAATTAACTGTCACTGCATCAATTCAATAGAAATTTTTAAAAGCCATGCTCATTTTAATTTACACCTTTACCTTAACCTGGAATTTCGAGAAGAGCCAATTAATCTAAGGAATTCACAGATAAGTCAGCTGTTAAGGTTTAGTTTGATGAGATAGAGTCACCCTGGGAATGGAGACAGAGTCAGATGGACTTTTAACTCTGCTTCTGAAGTGGGCTTCTTCCCCGAGTCAGCCAGTGTCTTCAGCACAGTGTCTTCTCAGCTGGCTTAGCTCATAAACCATGATCTCTGGGATCTGCATCCAGGTCACCATCAGAATGGATATTACTCTCCTTTTACTGAATGAACTCTAAAGGATATTTCTACTGCTAGTTTCAAAGGGAGAAACGGGGGGACCACTTGGTAGCATCATCAGGTACCTTATGAGTTGGTGAACTGAGCTGTAGCCAAAGCCAAAAAAGCTTGAGATTCACTTCCCTTTGGGATGTGAGGGTGCTAAGCTCAAACTATGGTCCAGAGACCAGTTCTGGCCCACTGCTGTTTTTGTAAACAAAGTTTACATAATGCCTGAGGACATGTTCATACTATGAAAGCAGATTTAAGTACCTGCCATACAGATTGTTTGTCCTACAAAGCCTAAATTATGCACTCTATGGCCCTCATAGAATAAGGTTGCTGGTTCCTGTGCTGGGCGAACTAGCTGAGCTCCCCAGGTTTGGGGCTCAGTGAGCAGAGCACCCTCACCTGAGGCTGCGAGAACGGGGCCGCATGGCTGGGGACTGCCTTCCCTCCTCATCTGGTACACTCTCTGTGCTGAAATGCTTCGTCAAAAAGTGTAGCTCGTCGGCTGTAGGCTGGAAAGGCAACTGGTGCAGTTTTTCTTGCGAGGAGCATGATGACTGGAGGGGAAGATAAAAAACAGCATTAAAGACATGTCTAAGGGCAGTCCAGGAACAAAGAAGCACTGAAAAAGGTCGGGGACTTCCAAAGTAAGCATTCTTTCCATTGCTCCCTTCAGCCTCCACTGTTCATGATCCCAATCGTCTCAGTCCCTTCAGGCCCTCAGTCCTGAGGAAGCCAAGACATTAGAGTGCTTCCCAAGCCTTGCAGATTTGGACCTGGATGATCACGTGATGTGAGAGCACTGTAACCACCTAGAGGGCCTCTTGAGGTGGCAAAAGCAGATCCTTCTGTCCCGGCCAGTGTGGCTTGTTGATTGCCCCAACAGGCTGCTGGTTCGACACAAACTGATGTTTCTCTCTTTCTATCTCTAAAAATCAATTTTAAAAATATCTAAGGTAGGTGGGAAGAGACTACCAAAGACCTTATACACATATGCCTCACCAGTGGATACAGACAATAGTGTGGTGAAGGCATGGGGTGGGAGGAAAGGGGCTAAGCGGGGAGAAATTGGGAGGACATCTGTAATACTGTCAACAATAAAAAATAAAATAATAAAAATTAGAAAAGCAGAAAAAAGACCTTTTTTTTTTTTTTTTTTTTTTAAAGCAGATTATTCTGCATGGAATCTTTGCCCTCAATGAAGCTTTTGGCTAGTGGGAATGCCTAGTAAATAATAAATCATGTCTTTCTGGCTTAGGAAATTTGTATGTCCAGGCTAAAAATGATATCCCATTAAGTTTTCTTTCCACAACCTTGGGAGAGCCCTTGGGGTGTTCAGCAATGTTTTCTTTTGGCTGTTATCCAGAGGACAGTTGGCTTTGTTGAGGCTGTGAAGGCTGTGCCCAGACTCTAGGAATACCAGTAGGCAAAAAAAATCCATCCAGGGAGAAAATGACTTTTAGAGCTAGCTTACTTTTAGATTTCTAAATGATTAGACTTGACCTGAAAGCATTTAAGAATTCTAACCATTGCCCAATGACTGAGACTGCAAACGAGAGCCCACTGTCAATGACAATAGACCTGAGAGAGGGAGCTGTGTTACCCTAAGCATTCTACAGATGTAGCCACTGAACTTCAGTCCCAGGATCAGTGAACTCCCCCTTTAACAGACAAGACTGGCTAAGAATAGAGGATCTTGGGTTGAAATATCTAAATCTATTTAGATTAAAAATTGCAGAGAACTCTGCAAGCCTCAATACCAAGTGAGAAATGAGATTTTATGGGGTGCACTGTGGGAACGGGTCCACATGACTGGGGACTGCCTTCCCTCACCTGGTACTCTCTGTGCTAAAATGCTTCCTCAAAAAGGGCAGCTTTTGACAGTAAATACTTCTCTCATGGAATGCTATAATACATGAAGTTATGAACAGCCAGTTAAAGGTGTCCTAAAGGTTCTGTCTTAGCCAGATTTTTATAAATTATTTGAGTAGAAATTGCAAAGAGAATCCTCACCCTACTACAGCTAACACAGAGCAAAATTGGTAAAGTATCCCAATAAAATAAGCTAGAGCAATGGGTTTAGTCTATTAAAATTTGTTGAACAGAATATATACATATTTAATATATATGACTCTTAACTTGGGTCTAAAAAACATCTGTTTGAGTAAAGGATTATGGGGGAAGGGGTATTTAATAAGGAAAGATCTGAAGCTTAACAGCTGCCAAAAGACCAATGAGATCTTTGGATTAATGTAAGAATAATATCGACATCAAGTGAGAAAATGATACGCCTTTTACCTGCTTGGGATTTATGAATATAGACAAACTAAGAAGACCTGAAAATGGTGGACGATATGGGGAAAGGGTCATCCATGTGGCCTAAAATAATTACTATTTGGCCCTTTACAAAATAAGTTTGCCAACCCTGCCATCCTGGCTTCAATTAAGAGTTGCTTAATGAGAGAGACTAATTTTAAGATCAATTGTACATAGTAGCAATTAGGACATTTGTTGTTTTAGGTTAAAACCATCTCTAAAAGAAATATAATCAGAAATGTTAGAGAAGGACCTAGCTTTTTGTTGAAACACATCAAATTTAAATATCAAATAACAAGTACCCTTTCCTCCTTTTTTGAAAGAAAAAGGTAAAAAAAAAAAAAGGAGGAGGAGCGCCTACCAGGCCTTGGGACCACTAAGGGGTTATCTGTTGCAGACCTAAAAATAAAGTGGGGAGAAATGGGGAACCAGACTTAGGAGCCCCACTGCCTAGCCTCAGTAGCAAAGCAAAACTCCATCCTCAAGCCCTTCTCTGATTCCACCAGGAATAAATGACACCCAGAGAGCATGCTGGCTAATTGTTTCCAAATGCATTTTTAAACTAGAGGCCCGGTGCACGAATTTGTGCACAGGGAGGGGGTCCTTTGGGCTGGCTGGCGATTGGGGCCAATCGGGACTATCTTGCCCAGTCCAGAGGGAGGGACCATGAGAAGCTGGCTGGCCATAGGAGGTTGGCTGTGGGAGTGCACTGACCACCAGGGGGCAGCTCCTACATTGGTGGTCAGTGCATGTCATAGCTACTGGCCAGTTGACTGGTCGTTTAGGCTTTTATATATATAGATGGATCTGGCTACGGCTATATAGGGCCACTGGCCTGCCCCACTCAACCTCATCCCTAAGCAGCCTCTTTGTGTTTGGCTTTGGAGGGTAAGTTGAGAACTGCTTTGCAACGCTGTAGGGACAGACAGCTATAACCAGTAGAGAAGTATTACCTAAGGGTGAAGGAGGTACAGCCACAATATGGCTACTTACTGACACAGTAGAACTAGGAGTGTTGGTTCCATAGCCTGAAGAAGGTAAAGAGGCCAAAGACCAGCGCCGTCCATCAGTCCTATGTAAGAAAATACTATTAGGCAGTTTCTATAGGACCCTACTCTGAGCCTCGGACTTGACTATCTTTCCATCAGCATTGTCTTTGTCAGTCAGTTCACTTCCCTTGTCTCAAGAAAGCACTGCTTAGTCCAGTATATGCTTTCATGTCTCTCTCCTACATGGGCCTATTGTGTGTTTTCCACTGCAAAGATAGACACCTCTACTAAAAAGGAGTTCATGTCTTTGGTAAATCTGATAACAGATGAGAACATCTGCTCTGCAATACTGTCATTTTGGAATAAAAATCCTTAAACTCTCAACTTAATCACTTTTAGAGAAGCAATGACAGAGGACACCAGATAAAGGCATCATCACAAGGCTAGAAATGCCACTGAAATGCAGTCATTTCATATTTTGAAGGCTACAAGTGAAGGCCTCTTTGGTCTTCCCTAGGCCTCTGGGAAGACCAGTGGACCACAATCTGGGGCTCAGTATGAACCAATCAATGGCTAACCGTCAAAGGCTATCTGGGATCAGTGGGACTCACAAAACCAGTCTTTGAGAATGTTTGCCAAGGAGTGACAGTGACTCATGAATCAGGAGTGAGATGGCAGAGCCTTGGCTATACATGAGGTTTGGGGGGCAGGCTTCCTGCTGCTCTTGGGAGGATGCACCCTTACGCTTTCATCATAGAGAACCAGTTATGTGTTTTGCTGTTTATTAAAAAAAAGAAGAAAGGTCAAGCTGGTACCTGGCCTACAGCTTCTATAACAAGAAAAAAAGAAGTCTTTCCTGGACTGTGGATGTGTTATAACACAAATGTTCTTTCTTGTGGATCTCAGAGTGTATAGTCTGCTCTGGTTGAAGTGAAGAAAAACTTCTTTGCTGCTATCCACAGAACCTTAGAACATTAGCAATGGAAGGCCTTTAGAAATTAAGTTCAATAACCTCCATCTTAGAAAAGACTAAGACCCAGAGATTTGGGTAATTTGTTCCAGGCCTCACAGTTAAGGGAGAGGGGGGAGGGAGAGGAAGAAAAAAGAAATCAATATTGCTAGGGCTTCTTTTGCAGCCCTCCATTACCTAGCAGCTTTTTTTATTATGATCTTTAAGGGAACAGCCAGGGTTCCATGCCACATGCACATGATCAAACTTCATGCCACCCAGATAGCAAGCTCTGCTGGAACCTAGTCTCTGAGGCAAAGAAATGTCCAGGAGACTGCTCAAACATGATGTCTTTCTGACCTCTTCATTGGGTCCTGGAAGTTCTCCATAAGAAAGCAAATCAATTCCAGGAAAACGGAGCTCAGCAAAGATGGGACTAGTTTAACTTAGAGATTTCCCAAACTCTTGTCAAATACACTTTTTCAGGTGACTTTTCCTCCTTTAGTTAGAAATAGAAACCAACTGCATGGCAACCGTTTTTCTAAAACTGAAGAGAAGGGACAACCTCAGTCAGAAAGAAATGTCACTAAAGGATGACTTCATTTCCTCTGCCTGATCATCTCACTGAAAGACGAGGAAAGTTGTGGGAATGAGGGTGACTTGTCTCCAGGCTCAGAAGTTTTAAACTATTTAGCAATTTCTGCCTCCAAGCATATGACCCCTGAGCGTCGGTTCCAGCAGGTAGAAGGGGTTCTCTTAGGGCCCCCTTTGATAGTTATGAAAGCCCAAATGTTTCTACCCAGAGAGGACTCATCACACCAGCTCTCACCAAGCACAAAGCCAATTTGTCTGGCCATGCAAAGCAGTTTCCCAGCCCCTTGCCCCATCACGTCCGCTATTACCTGTCTGCTCTGTGGCCATGACTGTAGTGAAAAGACATACATTATAGTGAGAACCAAAAGGGACCAGAAAGACTGACCTGTTAAGCTCCTGGCATTTGGTTGAACTTGGTAAAGGCAAAACCTCTTTTGAGAAACGTAGTTTGAAGTAAAATTGTAGGACTGACAGGTCTATACTTAGCATGTCATTACTAGTAAACCTATTTTTGTGTGTGTAGATATTCCAAACTAATGTGATCCTATAAGACTCAAGCCTGACCTTAGTAATTTGGGAAATGTAATTCTTAAGTACTTTGTTTGGCAGGGTTGAAATCCTCCTCTCCACTCCCACCAATACTGTGTCCTATAAGGAGATAGCCCAGAGTTCCATGTTCCATGCATATGACTCAAACTTCATGCCATCTGTTTGGATCTCAGTGGTAATACTAGGACGTAAAGTCCCCTGGCTGATCCTACTCCTAAAGCCCAATGGCACCAATGGAACATGCTATTCTACCTGCCTAGAATGGGCTACACACCTGCATCATCATTCCCAACATGGCAGGCTCTTTCTTGTCCTTCAGGTCTTAGTTTAAAAGTCAATCCTCCAGCCCTAACCGCTTTGGCTCAGTGGATGGAGCATCGGCCTGCGAACTGAAGGGTCCCAGGTTCGATTCCAGTCAAGGGTATGTGCCCTAGTTGTGGGCACACCCCCAGTGGGGGTTGTGCAGAAGGCAGCTGATCAATGTTTTCCTCTTATTCGTGTTTCTAACTCTCTGTCCCTCTCTCTTCCTCTCTGTAGAGAATCAATTAAAAAATGTATATATATAGCCAAAACCGGTTTGGCTCAGTGGATAGAGCGTCGACCTGCGGACTGAAAGGTCCCAGGTTCGATTCCCGTCAAGGGTATGTACATTGGTTGCGGGCACATCCCCAGTGGGGGGTGTGCAGGAGGCAGCTGATCGATGATTCTCTTTCATTGATGTTTCTAACTCTCTATCCCTCTCTCTTCTTCTCTGTAAAAAAAATCAATAAAATAAATTTAAAAAAATATATATATAAATATATTTTATTGATTTTTAAAAAATATATATTGTATTGATTTTTAACAGAGAGAAAGGGAGAGATAGAGAACTAGAAACGTCGATGAGAGAGAAACATCGACCAGCTGCCTCTTGCACACCCCCTACCGGGGATGTGCCCGCAACCAAGGTACATGCTCTTGACCGGAATCGAACCTGGGACCTTTCAGTCTGCAGACCGCCGCTCTACCACTGAGCCAAACTGGCTTCGGCTATTTTATTGATTTTTTACAGAGAGGAAGGGAAAGAGACAGAGAGCCAGAAACATCGATGAGAGAGATACATCGACCAGCTGCCTCCTGCACACCCCCCACTGGGGATGAGCCCGCAACCAATGTACATGCCCTTGACTGGAATAGAACCTGGGACCCCCCAGTCCGCAGGCCGATGCTCTATCCACTGAGCCAAACCGGTTTCGGCAAATATATATATTTTAAAAAGTCAATCCTCCAGAGAGGCTTTACATGACCACTCCATATAGATTTTTCAGCCCCATTCCTTCCTATACTTCCATGCAGCATCATGTTAACTTCATGGTACTTGTCACAATCTTTATGTATTTGTCTGCTTGTTCGTTATTCACCACTCATTCAATCAATTAGCACTGACTGAGTGCTCATTATATACCAGGAGATACAGTTTTCAACGTATTAAGGTATCACCATTAAAGGTACTTTGATTCTGGTTGAGGGAAAATATAAAACAATAAGAAAATACCAAGTATTAGAAAGTATTAGCTTGAAAATGGACGGTTTGATGGAGAATGACGATGGGGCTCCTTCATATTTTATGGTTAGGAAAGGCCTCTGAGAAGCAGACATTTAAGATAAGAAATGAAAGACAGGAATGCGTTAATTAGGAAAAGATCTGAGGAAACAGCATTCTTATGAAGGGAAGAACGACACAGACTCTATAAAGTCTACTAAGTTTCAAGAAAGTAGGAATTATGTCTATTTTGCTACCACTATATAACTACCAGCATAGTTCCCGGGCATACTAGGTGCTCAGTAAATATTTACTGAATAAATGGGAAATGACTCAATGCCACATACAGAGATCAGTCACAGGCCTTGTTGTCTTACTCATACCTAATCTGAGGCTACAGTTCACACCCAGTCAAGCCAAGAAGGTTGGGTAAAGTAAGACTTTCTAGCTGGGCTGGAAAAACAAATGCACCAATACAACATATTCCTATACTGTTAAGTGTTCCTACCTGGTTTCTTGGTTAACTAATTAGAAGTGACACAGGGTAGGAGAGATGAGTCCTTGAGACAAACTCAGATATTATTTGGTCAGAATAAGGCAACAAGGTCAGAAGGGATATTCTTATCAGCCATCAAACTTCTCCCAACCTTCTATGTCCTTTCAGCTATACAGAATCCTAAAGAGTGAGGAAGTGGATTGCTTTTGGGTTGTTATTTGAATAGTGAGTTAATACTAAAAGAGCAATCTGCTCTTTTTCTATTATCTCTTTAACAGAGGAAGGGAGAGAAAGAGAGTTAGAAACATCAATGAGAGAGAAACATTGATCAGCTGCCTCCGGCACACCCCCTACTGGGGTAAACCAAGGTACATGCCCTTGACCAGAATCGAACCTGGGACCTTTCATTCTGCAGGCTGATGCTCTATCCTCTATTATCTCTTTAAAAAGTAGTCTAAGTAAGTATAAGATTTTGAGTCAAGCTGCATATACCATTCTCTATTCATTAAATCTATTTAGCACACATGGCTATTTTTCCAAATCTGAAGCCATGATTTTCTGGAGGTCTTAATGCCAGAGATTGATTCTATCCAAGAATATTTTTAAAATCAAGGAACACAAATTTTGCCAAGAAATAATTTTGGAAAATGTTCTGGCCCAATCAATATGGCTCAGTGGTTAAGTGTCTACCTATATCCAGGATGCAGGCTCAATCCCCAGTAGGGGATGTGCAGGAGGCAGCCAATCAGTGATTCTCTCTCGTCACTGATATTTTTCTGTCCCTCTCCTTTCCTCTCTGAAATCAATATATATAATTTTTTTTTAAATATAGAAAATGTTCTGAAAAGTAAATTATTTATACATGGAGTCTTGATATGTGGTTGGGGCGGATTCATTCAGTCAGCTGGGTATTTCTCCGAGGCCAGGCGGTACTCTGGCAATTGGCTGAGCTGTCAGGATTGCAATTATGAGCCAGAGATAAACTTATATCACTTTCAGAGACTTGAAATGTGAGGAGGAATATAAGGATGGCTCCGCAATGCCCAAATCTTTCTAAATTAATGTGAAGAACTGGTAGTCTTTTTATCCCCAAGGAAAAAGAGACTGGAATTGGCGGAGTTAGAAAAGTAAAGATATACCTCTGGGTCCTCCTGGGAAAAGATCCCATTTTCTTTCTCATTGATCAAGCTAGGAATAGCTCTCAATTGAGAGTATAATGTTTTGGAACACAACATCAGGAAATCAGGGACTTGTGCTTAGAATTATAAAAACAAATTCATCCCTAATATCTACTTGCCAATTCAAACATTCAAATGCAAATACCTAGAACATATAGAAAACAAAACATGGATCTGAGTGAGGAAAGAATTTTGGTGGTTGGTAGCCAAAGGTAACACACTAGAAGGAGGAAGCTGATGTTAACCAACATTCGTGCAAGTGCCACACATGCTAAGCACACAGGAGGTTTTCCATCAACTTACCTACGGGCAGGAACAAAAGAAAAGTGAGCAGGTGCATTTGGAGAGAAATTCCTGGGACTGTCCAAAGGACTGTTACCTGTAGATGGGGGAAGGAAAAGAAACAATTTGTGACGTTTACTTCAGAGGAGGGCTGAGAAAACCTTTAAGGAAGGCATCTTCTCTTCACATTGGCAATGAGCACATGTGGTTATTTTCTCAGGCCACCATCAGTCTAATGACTCTCTCTTTGTAAAAGTGTGGCAGCCCAGAGGTTTCTCTCTTGTTCCCAAGTTGCCTTTAAACATCTGTCTCCCAGACATTCATTCAAGATCCAGCAGCAACTTGTCTATTTCCTGCCCTCCTAGAAACACCTCAGGTTCCAATATGCCTAAGTGAGTAACTCAACTTTCCAAATGCTTGAAGAATTCATTCAATGCAGATGAGATCGCCACATGCTCAAACATTTCTCAAAGGGCAACAGACTCTTGGTCTCAAGCCTCTTGAACTTATATCTCTGCATACTGCAGCTAAGGGGCTAACCCAGAAATATGTGTGCGTAAGAGATGTGTGTGCTTAAGAACAGAAGTTCTCCGGTGGGGGCTTAAGAGAACAGTGTTCTTTAAAATAGTCCATACAAAAGACCCCCAAGTCTGCAAAACATGTCCAACCTTCTCATGGTATAGGAATTAGCCCCATCTCTTTATTAGTTTTCACATGTTCCCAGTCATTTCCTAATTTACAGCTCAGAAGCTCTGAACAAAACTGTGTGTTTATCTTTGCCTTAGCGACAACAGTTCTCGAACTTAAGCCTGCGATACTTCTCAGGTCTAACTTCCAGCTGGGGCTGGTTATTAGGAGTCCCTAGCTGGCAGAAGCTATCAATGTGTTTCTATCCAAAAAGTCATGTCAAAGTAAGCACCATACTCCATGATGTGCTGGCCACTCAGCCAATCCCTGTCCACCTCCTCACTTCTATGCTCACCTCTGTGAACTGACATTGGCTATGAGACACTGCAGCTACCCAAGGGCCTGGTAGTCCAGCATTCCTTGGCTTTTTCTTCAACAGTTTGTTTCCTGCAGAGTATGGATGTTCCAAGGTGAAAGCTGCCCAACTGTTTCTCATTTCTCCATCCAACAGGGTCTGGTAGCATTTAATGTTTTTCTGTAGTGATCCAGGAAAAACCAGCCTCTCAAACAATGCCCAACAACCCTACGCAGCGACTCAGTATCAATTATAAAAAGGTGCTCTTTTTGGGAGAAGTAATTTGGAAGAGGCATTTTCTGCTTTCACGCATCCCCTTTACTGAGATCCTCAGAGCACAACCTTTGAAGTAGATCTGCTCACAACCTAGTGCCAACTCTGGTTTTCCATGCTATGAATCTAGGCCTTTGTCCTATTATCTAGTCCCATGTCCTGGCTAGCACAAGCCACCATGGTGCAAGAGAAGTGATTTAGAATAGTTGTTTCGTTAACCAAGACTTAATAAGGATAAGGCCTCCTCGGAATTATCGAGGCCTTTAAAAAAAAAAAATCTATTATTTAAACCTGTGGTCGGCAAACAGTGGCTCGTGAGCCACATGAGGCTCTCTGGCCCCTTGAGTGTGGCTCTTCCACAAAATACCACAGCCTGGGCGAGTCTATTTTGAAGAAGTGACATTAGAAGTTTAAAAAATTTGGCTCTCAAAAGAAATTTCAACCGTTGTACTGTTGATAATTGGCTCTGTTGACTAATGAGTTTGCCAACTATTGCCTTAAACCATTTGTATGCCATAAGCATCCATAGACACAAGCAGTGGAACTTTTTTATTTAAATTCAAAATATCATGGCAGCAGAAACCGGTTTGGCTAAGTGGACAGAGCGTCAGCCTGCGGACTGAAAGGTCCCAGGTTCCATTCCGGTCAAGGGCATGTACCTTGGTTGCGGGCACATCCCCAGTAGGGAGTGTGCAAGAGGCAGCTGATCGATGATTCTCTCTCATTGATGTTTCTAACTTTCTATCCCTCTCTCTTCCTCTGTAAAAACAAACAAACAAAAAAACATACACACACACAAAAAAAAACCCCAAACAACTTTATTTGGAAAGAATACCTTTAAAAACAAAACAAAACAAAACATAACAAAATATCATGGCAGTTAACTGGTTAAAAAGTGTCATCTCAAGGATTAACTCATAAGCTCAGTTTGATTCTTTTTAAAAATATATATTTTATTGATTTTACACAGAGAGGAATTGAGAGGAACAGAGAGTTAGAAACGTCGATGAGAGAGAAACATCGACCAGCTGCCTCTTGCACCCCCCCCACTGGGGATGTGCCCGCAACCAAGGCACATGCCCTTGACCGGAATCGAACCTGGGACTTTTCAGTCCGCAGGCCGACGCTCTATCCACTGAGCCAAACAGGTCCCGGCTCAGTTTGATTCTTGACATGTAAAGCTAGATGCCCTTTGTTGGTTCCCAAAACTACCCAGCCAAAGCCTCCAGGAAATCCTGGACATGACTTTCCAAGGCCAGATGTGGTACTGGCTAGAGGGTAGAATATAAAGAATCTTCCAGGTGCTCAAATAAAGCTGGTATTCATAGAACATACATATGTCACATATAATTAACAGTAACAGAAAAATAGCTGATAAAAATAAAATACAAAGAATATCAATAAGCTGTGAGACAACTTCAAGCAGCCTAATAATCCTTAAAAAAAGAAGAGAGTGGGAAATACAGAAAACATACTTGAAAAAATAAGGGCTGACAATTTTCCAAATTTAATAGAAAACCAAACTATAAACCCATATATTTAATTAAAAAATATATATATTTTATTGATTTTTTACAGAGAGGAAGGGAGAGGGATAGAGAGTTAGAATCACCGATTAGAGAGAGAATCATCGACCACCTGCCTCCTGCAAACCCCCCACTGGGGATGTGCCCGCAACCAATGTACATGCCCTTGACCAGAATCGAACCTGGGACCCTTCAGTCCGCAGACTGACGCTCTATCCACTGAGCCAAACCGGATTCAGCATAAACCCATATATTTAAATTATCCAAGAATCCTAAGCATAAGAAAGAGGAAAGAATGATACCGAGTCACATTATATTCACCCAGTTGGTATGGCTCAGTGGTTAAGTGTCAAACTATGAACCAGGATTTCACCTCTGATTCCCAGTTAGGGCAATGCCTGGGAATTGTATCCCCAATCAGGGCACGTGTGGGAGGCAACCAATGTATCTCTTCCTCACAAGGATGTTTCTCTCTTCCTCTTTTCTCTTAAATAAATAAATAAATTAATTAATTAATTAATTAAAGTTTAAGGAAAAAAGTGGCCTCAGTGCTCCAAAGAACCATATATATGCTGTCTACAAGAGATCCACCTCTGAATGAAAGATACACACAGACTGAAATAAAGGGATGGAAAAAGATATTTCATGCAAATAGAAATTTTAAAAAAAGCTGAGGTAACAATACTTATATCTGACTAAATATTATTTTAAAAAAAGGCTCTGGTAAGAGACAAAGAAGAACACTGCATATGATAAAGGAAGAAACCCATGAGGATATAACCGTTTTAAACATTTATGCACCCAACATAAGAACACCTTGATATACAAAGCAAATTTTGATGGATATAAAGGGAGAGATCAACAGTAAAATAGTCATAGTGAGGGATTTAACACCCATTGGCATCATGGATAGATCTAAACAGAAAATCAACAAGAAAACAACCACCTTAAATGACATACTAGATCAGATGGATTTAATTGTATTTTCAGAGCATTTCACACCAAAGCAGCAGAATATATATTCATTTTCAAGTACACACGGAACATTTTCTAGGGCAGACCACAAAGTTTACACAAAACAAGTATCAATAAATTTAAGATGATTGAAATTGTATCAAGCAGTTGAGCAGTTTCTTTCAAAACTAAACATACCCTTAACCATAAGATCCAGCAATCAATTCCTTGGTAATTACCCAAGTGTATTGAAAACTTAAGTCCACACAAAACTCTGCACAGATGTTTACATCAGCTTCCTTCATAATTTCCAAAACTTGGAAGTAACCAAGATGTCCTTTACTAGGTGAGTGGATAAACTGGCATATCCAGACAATGGAACATTATTCAGTGCTAAAATAAAAAATGAGTTCAAGGCCACGATAAGACATAAATAAATCTTTTAAAAATATATATTTTATTAGATCAACCAAAGGACTTGTATGCATGCATATCAGCATAACCAATGGATGCAAAACTCCGAGGAGTAGGGGTATGTAGGGGAGTAGGAGGGGGCAATGGTAAGATATGTACACATATAATACCTTAATAAAAAAAATGGAAAAAATATTTTATTGATTTTTAGGAAGAGCAAGGGAGAGGAAATAGAGAGATAGAAATATCTATGAGAGAGAAACACCGATAGGCTGCTTCCTGCATTCCCCCCACTGGGGATCAAGCCCGCAAATTGAGCATGTGCCCTGAAAAGGAATTGAACCATGACCTCCTGGTTCATGGGATGCTCAACCACTGAGCTACACCAGCCAGGCGACATAGAGGAATCTTCAGAGCATATTACTAAGTGAAATAAACCAGCCTGAACTACTATATTACAGTCTGAAAAAGGCAAAACTATGGAGAGAAAGATTAGTGGATGTCAGGGATTGGGCAAAAGAGGAATGAACAGGTAGAACACAGAGAATATTTGGGCAGCGAAACTATTTGTATAATAATCAATGGTAGATATATATAATTATATCTACCTGAATTTTCTGCAGTGATTTGAGGAGAGATATTTTTTTTTAAAATGTATTTTATTGATTTTGTACAGAGAGGAAGGGAGAGAGATAGAGAGTTTGAAACATCGATGAGAGAGAGTCATCGATCAGCTGCCTCTTGCACACCCCCTACTGGGGATATGCCCGCAACCAAGGTACATGCCCTTGACCGGATTCAAACCCGGGACCCTTCAGTCCCCAAGCCGACGCTCTATCCATTGAGCCAAACCGGCCCCGGCTGAGGAGAGATATTAATAACTAACAGTTATGATGATGATACTGAGCATGTTACCGATATTAACTCAAAGCTAGAGTCCTCAGACCCAGCCAGGCTGAAAAAGCCTGATGATGTTCTCAATCAGAGCCACTTGAGTAGGGAAGATTTAGTTCTAAACTCTAACTGCCAGGGATCTAAATAGAGAGATAATCATCTCAGAGAGGAGCAGCCAATAGTAATTACTGTCCAGTACTCACATTACAGTTGGAAAACTAGGTTTAGATGTGCTGAATTTACTTCTATTTGATGAAAAGGCAACTCAGATATATGCTGAGTTTTTACAAGGTTCCAGGGTAGAATGTGCTATCTGAGCGAATGTATAACCCAGTCAATCTTGTTGGGGAAAGTATGGAAGCCCAATAAGACCTTTGCTTTAAAGGCCAAGTATGTCTTCAATTCCTTGGGTCCCATCTCCCCACTCCCATGCTCTTGATGGTGTCTTCTAATGTAAGAGTTAGTGTTTGAGAGTTTAACTGATTCTTGGAAAAAGGCCATGAGCACACTGAATACCTGGATCTGGTTCCAGTAAAGTGAGACCCTTCTATAAAGGACAAAGATCAATTTCAGAATCACTAGGCTCTTAACATGCTCAAAGAACTACTCCACATGCACCTTCCCTTTCTCCCTCCCAAGACACAGTAAACTGTGAGCAAAGAGACAAACCCGGGTGGAACATACTTATCTTATTCAGCTTCATGCTGACTGTTTCACTACTTTGGTACTCTTTTATTGCCCAAAAACAGATAAGCCCATAGCTTACCAAAACCAGGCAGCAAGTTCTAAATGGCTTCCTATGGTTTCAAGTCTGCTCCATTTCCATTACCCCTAGGTCTGGAACTTCCACTATAAAGCAGTACCCTTTCAACAAAGCTGAGTTACCTCATCTGGTTCCCCTGGGATATAAGAATACATGTCGAGAGCAAAATACATGGCTAACTCAAATTAGGTTGTCTGCCTCATGATTTTTATATATTCCAGAGGCAAGTAAATAAGTCCTTATACTGTCTGGAGGAGTCCAAATAAAGCAGAGTCTGAATGCACAAAATCATTTGCTTCAATTCCAATATGTGAAGTCAATGTCAATATGACACAAATATTTCTCTCTCTTTTGTTGACTCCTGCTCTAACAAAGGATCAGTTATCAGAAATCCCATGAGGCAGAAAATCAGCACTGTTGGCTTTAATCCATGGGCATGGTAGACAAATGTTAATGGAGCCTTTATCACATGGCTCCAGATAACTGGAGCCATAATGCACTCTTAACACAGTAGAACAGAGGCTATGGCCCCAGGATACGTACTGAGTCCCAAGATAAATAAGCACAAGATCAATAGAAATGTGGATAGGTCAAAACAACTAAGTCAAAAACTAATGGAACACATAGAAAGCATGCTCATGAGCTCTGTATGCTTCAGTCAGCACAAAGGAGAAGTAGGAAAAAAATTGGGCATCATTCATTTCACCTTTCTTAACCTTCAAGCACTCACCTGTGTGTCCATGGAGTGGTGAGTGCGGTCGTGGTAGTGTAGGTGATGTGCTAGAGGTCACAATCAAGCTCTTGCGGTTACTTGTCCGACAACTGCAATGAGAATGTTAGTTAAAACAGAGCCACATACCATGGCCCAAAGACCTTAAATGGCTATTGAGGAACAAAGGAACGGCACCATTCTGTGGCTGAGCAGTATGTTGTTTTAAACTGGGTTAGCAATTACTGTTTGCACCAGTGAGATCTTATAACTTGCTGGAGGCTAATTCCAGAAGGTCATAAATGCAAGAAGTTCATCAAAAGGTTGATGAATCTTGGGGCTTCAGCAGGGCTGAAGATCTATCTACATATTATTGCCTGCTGCCAGATAGCTGAGGGCAGTTCCCCCAATCTGATAATCTTTTAGTTTACCAAATCTTACCTTTGCTATATATATCTGCTTTGCTTTAGGGCAAAATCTATATATATAAAGAGCCAGTGTCCATACATCCAAAACAACCAAGGGACAGACTGAATGCTAGGCTGCACTCGCAGCATGCCAAGCGGCTTGAAATGCTGACCTCTGGGGGGAGGGGGGGAGAGGTGGGGACTTGCAGCAGGGACTTGTGTGAGGCTGCCTCATGGCACCCCGCATCCCTCCCTGACTGACCACTGTTACAGTATTAAAGTAAGAGGATACCTGTACACCTGGCCCATATCAAACCATTATGACTAAAGTCCTTGTGTATAGAAATAAAGATTTCTTAAAACTGCAGGGTCATAGCCCTCACTGGGTGGCTCAGTTGGTTGGAGTGTTATCCTGTACACCAAAAAAATAAAACTGTAGGGACAGATAATTGATACTAATTTCATTTGCCATATCTTATTTAAAATAAAATTCAAAACACTGAAGATCATATGTCCAGGCCACATGCCTTTTTATGAAGGTACACATAATCTCACTTGGCAAATCAGCAACAGCTGCCAGGGGAAAAAGGTCAGGCACCCCCATACAGATGCCATGACTCAGCTGAGATCCAAAACTAGGATATGGCTAATTTTTCCATTTCAACAGACTCTGGCCATTTTTCCAGGGTCCTAGAGGATAAAGTCTCAATTCTTTCTTTTTGGTAAGATGATAGTACTGGATATTTACAGAGTCAGACACACTAACTCTTACCTGATGGGAGGTAACTTGGAAGCCTCTTGAGTGATCCTCTACTGCCTATGGTTAAATCAGACTGCTGCCCAATACAGCAGTCTCCCCTCATCTGCCTTCCAGGATCCCCCCAGTGGGATCTGCAAATAGTACCAAACCCTATTTATACCATGTTTCTTCCTATACATACAACATTTAACTCATTAAAATAGGTACAGTAAAAGATTAACAATCCTATATATTATAATAAAGAGCTAATATGCTAATTAGACCGAACAGCCGAACAACCTTCCGAATGAAGCGAGGGCTGCGAGGGCCGAGCGCCTTGCATGAATTTCGTGCATCGGGACTCTAGTTACTAATATTAAAATAGAATTATAACAATACCAGAGGTCTAGTGCATGAAATTTGTGCATGGGTAGGGTCCCTACGCCTGGCTGGTGATCAGGGACTTCTGGCTGCCGTCCAGGGCCTTCCTTTGTTTCACACCACCCCCTTGGTGGTCAGTGCACATCATATTAAGCGATCGAACTCCCAGTTCCCGGTCAAACTCATAAGGGGACACTTTGCATATTAGCCTTTTATATATACAGATACTATAATAAAAGGCCCTTTCTTTGACAATATTCTGTAAAAAAAGGGTTGTTACTAACTATAATAAGGGTTACCTGAACACAAGCACTGTGATCTCGGGACAGTCAATCCTAATAACTAAGATGCCTACTAAATGACTAACAGATGGGTAATGTAAACAGTGGGGATATGCTGGGCAAAGGGATGATTCATGTTCCAGGCAAGTCAGAGCCAGAGAGTGGAAGATTTCATCACACTGCTCAAAAAGGGGCACAATTTAAAATTTATTGTTTCTCTCTAGAATTTTCCATTTAATGTTTTTAACCCATGGTTGCCTGCAAGTAATTGAAACTGCAGAAAGCAAAACTGCAGATAAGGACAGACTACTGTATCACCCCAGTCCCTCGGTCACGCAGAGCAAGTCCTGGCATTTCATCTGCTTACATCTTTACCATGGTTGTCTCAGTGGATAGTGGGAACAAGGACCAAGGCACACTGCCATATCTGTGATACCACTGAATTGTGGCCATATTTGGAAAGTTCCTAGCCTTCAAAACCCCTCCCTTCAGTAACTAGCAGGTACTCAGAAAATCTGAACACCTGAAGGAGCTGCCATAAGTTTACCTGAGAAGTCTGCTTCTCAGCCTGAGCAATATAAAGTAAGGAGTAGGATGCATGGCTGCAAACCCCTGAGCCTCTCCAATCTCCCAATCCCGGGAGTCCAGCTGATCTTAGGAACTTCACAATTGGCTAGCACTTGGCTACTTCCTTTCAGAATTTAGAATGAAAAAAAAAAAAAAAAAAAAAAAAAAAACACAAACAAAAAACATCCCAAACCACATTTCTGTTTCATTAAGTATCATCAATGAAATAGAGAAGAATCTGGGGCCATTTGTGGTCAAGCACTTCCAGATGTTATTCAGAGTAGCAACCAAGCTGATGACCAGTAAAGATGGGAGAAGCTACAGAGGGAGAAAATACACATTCTTTTAGTCAATTAAAGGTGCTGTTTGAAGATAATCCATTATTTCTCTCTTGCCTGCATGAACAGCCTCCTAACTAATCCCTCTAGTTTACTCTTGTTTTCTAGACCCAGTCTGTTCCCAGAACAAGAAGCAAAGTGATCCTTTCTAAAACATAAATCAGATGATTTCATTTATCTGTCCAAAACCTTCCAAAGGCTGCTAATTTCACATAGACATACTTAGCTCTTAGGACCATACATAATTTGTTTTCATATACTTGGAAAGTTCTCTCCCAGCTATGCAATGGCAAAAATCCCCGTACCTCCTTCAAGATTTTACTTAAATGTCCTCTTTCCAATTTCCTTATTCAAACTGCAACCTGCTCTTCCCCAAATGTCTTTCCCTCCCTCCCTCCCTCCCCCCTCCCTCCCTCCTTCCTTTCTTTCTTTCTTTCTTTCTTTCTTGATGGCAAGTCTCTTTGGATTGATCAAGTAATTCTTTTTTTTTTTTTTAAGTGAACATATCAAGATTGTATTGTCAAATAATAAAACAAAATATGAAGCTTCAAACTGGACCACTTGACCCTTTCTCTTCTTATATCCTCCCAGTTGCAAATGCTTGCATCACTTAATAACCACCATTCTCTTGGGTCTGCGATTGGGCTCAACACATTCAAGCCTGAGCACAATCTTCTTGTAGTTTTAGCCTTTTTAAGGAAAATCAGTTTAGTCTGTCCACCACAGCCACTCTGCTTCCTGACATAATGCTGCTTTTCCTGCACATACAGAGAATCCTTACCTTTCTTGTACTGTGTTACTTTGTGGGGTTGATGCTTGCCACACTTACTACAGAAAGTTCAGCAGGTTTCAGGGACATCCACCATGTTTACAAGGGTGCTATTGACAGGGAAAAGCAATCATAACCCCTGGTCCATAGTTTGGAAATTATATAGTTTATTCTCTTTGGGTTTTTTTTTGTTTGTTTTTTAAAAAGTAGTTATTGCCGAAACTGGTTTGGCTCAGTGGATAGAGCATAGGTCTGGGGACTGAAAGGTCCCGGATTCGATTCCGGTCAAGGGCATGTACATTGATTGTGGGCACATCCTCAGTAGGGTTTCTAACTCTCTATCCCTCTCTCTTCCTCTCTGTAAAAAAATCAATAAAATATATATATTTTAAAAAGTAGCTATTATTTTTGCCCCAGTTAGTTTGGCTCAGTGGATAGAGCATAGGCCTGCGGACTGAAGAATCGTGGGTTTGACTCTGGTCAAGGGCACATGCCCAGGATGAGGGCTCAATCCCCAGTAGGGGGCATGCAGGAGGCAGCCAATCAATGACTGTCATCATGGATGTTTCTATCTCTCTGTCCTTCTCCCTTCCTCTCTGAAATAAAATATATATATATTAAAAGTAGTTACTATTATTAAAGTTTTCAAAGGTACTCTTGTCTTAGATTAGCATCATGATTGTCTGAACCAAATTAAAAGATCTTTTTAATTTATAGTATTTTCTTTTTTTTCCATTTAAATAAATCTTTATTGTTCAGATTATTATAATTTTTCCTCTCTCCCCCTACCCCCCATAGCTCCCCTTCACCCGGTTCCCACCCCACTCTCTGTCCTTACCTCCACCCCACTGTCCTTACTCATAGGTGTATGATTTTTGTCCAGTCTCTTCCCCTAACCCCATACCCTTTTCCCCCTGAGAATTGTCAGTCCACTCCCTTTCTATACCCTTGATTCTATTATATTCACAGTTAACCTGTTCATCAGATTTTTAATTCACTTTTTAGATTCACTTGTTGATAAATATATAACTATTGTTCATAATTGTTATCTTTACCTTTTTCTTCTTCCTCCTCCTTTTCTTAAAGAATACCTTTCAGTATTTCATATAATACTGGTTGGGCGGTGATGAACTCCTTTAGCTTTTTCTTCTCTGTGAAGCTCTTTATCTGACCTTCATTTCTGAATGACAGCTTTGCTGGGAAGAGTAATCTTGGTTGTAGGTTCTTGCTTTTCATCACTTGGAATATTTCTTACCACTCCTGTCCGGCCTGCATGTTTTCTGTTGAGAAATCAGCTGACAGTTGTATGAATGATCCCTTGTAGGTAATTAACTGTTTTTCTCTTGCTGCTT
This sequence comes from Pipistrellus kuhlii, assembly GCF_014108245.1. NCBI lineage: Eukaryota > Metazoa > Chordata > Mammalia > Chiroptera > Vespertilionidae > Pipistrellus > Pipistrellus kuhlii. The sequence goes on along the minus strand of NW_023425515.1, from coordinate 170,265,889 downwards.
TTAATATTCTCTCTTTGTCTTTTGCTCTTGGCATTTTAATTATGATGTGTCTTGGTGTGGTCCTCTTTGGATTCCTTTTGTTTGGGGTTCTGTGCGCTTCCTGGACTTGTAAGTCTATTTCTTTCACTAGGTAGGGGAAGTTTTCTGTCACTATTTCTTCAAATAGGTTTTCAGTATCTTGCTTTCTCTCTTCTTCTGGCATTCCAATAATTCGGATGTTGGTATGCTTAAAATTGTCCCAGAGGCTCCTTCATATTTTTTTATTTTATTTTTTTCTTTATACTTTTCCAGTTGGGTGCTTTTTGCTTCTTTGTATTTCAAATCTTTGACTTGATTCTTGTGATCCTCTAGTCTATTGTTGGATCTGTGTTTATTATTTTTTATTTCAGTCAGTGTATGTTTAATTTCTAGTTGGTCCTTTTTCATATCTTTGAGGGTCTCGCTAAATTTATCGGCATTTTCTAGGAAATTCTTGAAAAACCTTCTAACTGTGGTTTTGAACTCTATATCCAGTCATTTGCTCTCCTCCACTTCTTTCATTTGTGACCTTTTGTCTCTGCATTTTGGCTGCTTCCCTGAATTGACAGAATGGCCCTGTGTGCTAGTTGTCCTATAGGGCCCAGTGGCTCAGCCTCCCCAGTTACCTGAGGTGGACACTCTTAGTGGACCCCTTTGTGGGCTGTGTGCACAGTCTTGTTGTATTAAGCCTTGATTGTTGTTGGTATCACTGAGAGGAATTGACCTCCAGGCCAATTGGCTATAAGGATCAGCTGTGTCTACGCTGGGAGAACTTCTGTGCTGGAGACACCCTCTGAGGCAAGACTTGCTTCAGTGGGGTTTTGGTGCTCACTGAGTCTGCCCGTGAGTGTGTCCCTTATGGATCTGAGGAGTTGTAATATGGATGGTCCTACTCTGTCCCCTGGGTACACTGGCTCTTGGATCTCCAAGGAGTTGCTAATTTAGCCTCTACCTGAGGCCACCAGGCAGGAGCTATGGAGATATCTGCAGATTCCTCTTCTTTGCTTGGGTTTTGGAAGTGCCCAGATGAGGCCCAGATGAGAAGCGATGCCTTGGGCCTTCTTTGGGATGTTCTGGGTCTCACTGACTCAGCTGCAGTTTGATAAGTAAGTTTAGTTTTCAAAGGACCAGGCCATTCATATGCAAAAGCCTCTGCGCACAGCTGGGGTGGGGCGGAGTCTCAGGGCAGAGCAAACAGCAATGGCTTCCCATCAGCCCTGCCCTAAGAGGCACCTGGGTCTTGGTGTCCCTTGGTAATTGCTGCAAGCACCTCTGAGAGAAAGCTGCCTTTGAGTTCCGCCAGCTGCCAAACAGTCCAGTTTCTCCCTGTATGAATCTGGGTCCCCAGAGTCTCATCTGGAACTGGAGTTCAGAGTAGTTGGGAGCTTTTGTCTCCCTCTTGAAAAAGCCAGCCACATACTGTTGCCAGCCCTTTCCACGAGTGCGCCTCCACACCTCTGCCTTTACTTCCGTACCTCCTCTGAGTCTCAGTGTGCTTTTCTCTTTCCTTCTAGTTGTAGAATTTCCACTCAGCCCGCCTTCCTGTGGTTCTGGATGATGTCCGTTTTGTTTTTTAGTTGTAGTTTTGAAGTTGTTGTGTGCGGCAGCAGTTTAGGTGTTTACCTATGTCGCCATCTTGGTTTCTTCTTCAAATTATAAGATCTTAACTCCAATTTTTCCTCACCCTCTTCCAAATTTACATTTCATTGTGGTCCAATATTCAAGGTCTATCTTGCCTTTATATAGCCAAATTACTAATTATTATTGGTCTATACAATAATTGCTTGTTTAGATTTATTCATCTATTTTCCAATTTCTTTGCTCAGCATTCCCTCTTGGATCTCACACCTTTCTTCTTTTTCTTTTCAAATATACCTCTTTGCAATTATTTCCGTGAGAATACTGATAAACCTCCACAATTTAATATTTTTCTGAAAATGTCTTTACTTTGCTCACTGACTTCTAATGATAATTTAGCAGCTCCTCACTTAATGCCATCAATGGGTTTTTGGAACTATGGCAGAACAAAGTATGATGAAACCAATTTTACCAATAGCTAATTGATTTAAACAAGAGTTAAGTTCCAAGGCATCTCATCAAAACTGTAACAAAAGGATATTAAACAAAGCATCAATAGAGGACCTGCTGTATAGAATTCCACAGCACCTTGCTGAAAGTAACTTCTTTCTCAATTCCTTAAAAATATTATTCCATTGTCTTATTGCTCCTGTTATGACTGTTGAGAAGCTTGCTCTTAGGATTGTTTCTTTGAAGTTAATTTTTGTTTTTTCTATGCTGGCTTTTATTTATTTATTTATTTATTTAGCCATTAACCTCTTATATTTTTTAGATACAATTCACATACCAAAGAATTTAACCTTTTGAAGTGTACAATTCAATGTGGCAGCTTAAAAAAATCCTCAACCAAGGATATGCTTTTTTAGAAAGAGAGAAATGTGATAAATATCAATTGGTTGCCTCCTGTATGCACCCTGACCCAAGATCGAACTGGCAATCTTTCAGTGTACACAATGATGCTCCAACCAACTAAGCCACATGGTCAGGGCAAATTCAGTTATTTTTTAATACACTCACAAGGCTGTGCAACTATGACTGCTAATTCCAGAACATTTTAACCACTTCAAAAAACAACAACAACAACAAAACCCACCTACACCCTCCCCAAGACAACCACCAATGTGGTTCTAGATTCATCTATTCTGTCTCTAGATTCATCTATTCTGAGCATTTCATGTAAACTGATTGATACATTTATATGTGGACTTTTGTGTCTGGCTTTTTAAATTTAACACTAGAGGCCCGGTGCATGAAAATTCATGCACTCTGGGGGTCCCCTCAGCCCAGCCTGCACCCTCTCGAAGTCTGGGAGGCTGGCCCCTCCCCGCCATTTTCCCTCCAAGGCCACTCACTGTCTCCCATTACTGATCCTTCCCTCTGCCCACTGGCACATGGCTTGGCTGGCCTGGTGGACCACTCCCAGTCATTCTATCATTCAGTTGGTTTGCACATTATGCTTTTATTATATAGGATATTTTCAAAACTCATCTATGTTATACTATTTGTCAGTATTTCATTTCTTTTTATGGCTAACTAGAGGCAAAGTGCACAAAATTCATGAATGAGGGTGTGTGTACCTCAGCCCAGCCTGTACCCTCTCCAATCTGGGACATCCCTCACAATCCAGGACTGTGGCTCCCAACTGCTCGTCTGCCTGCCTTCCTGATTGCCCCTAACCACTCCCCAGCCAGCCTGATTAATGCCTAACTGCTCCCCTGCCAGCCTGTTTGCCCCTAACAGCCTTCCCCTGCAGGCCTGATCACCTCTAACTGCCCTTCCTTGCAGGTCTGGGTCCTCCCCAACTGCCCTTCCCTGCAGGCCCAATCGCTCCCAACTTCCCTCCTCTGCCAGCCTGGTCACACCTAATTGCCCTCCCCTGCAGGCTTGATCACCCCCAACTGCCCTCCCTTGCAGGCCTGGTCCCTCCCAACTGCCCTTCCCTGCTGGCCAACTTGTGTCCACATGGGGGCAGCCATCTCGTGTTGGAGTGATGGTCAATTTGCATATTAATCTTTTATTAGATAGGATGTCCTATTATGTAAATATACCATATTTGGTTTATCCAGTTATCAATTGATGGGTATTTGGATGTTTCTGTTTTGGGGATACTATAACTGTTGCTGCTATAGGTATTTGTGCATTTCCATTTTCTTGGGCGAACTCCCTTGCTAAACTCATTTATTAGAACTCTTTCAGCTTTTGTGGATTCTTGAGGGTTCTCTACTTCCTTTTTAAAAAAAAAATATATTTTATTGATTTTTTTACAAAGAGGAAGGGAGAGGGATAGAGAGTTATAAACATCAATGAGAGAGAAACATCGATCAGCTGTCTCCTGAACACCCCCCACTGGGGATGTGCCTGCAACTAAGGTACATGTCCTTGACTGGAATTGAGCCCAGGACCCTTCAGTCCACAGGCGGATTCTCTATCCACTGAGCCAAATCGGTTAGGCTCTACTTCCTTTTAAAACCTCTGTTTTTATGGTTCTGCAATTTTACTGCAATATACATATAAAAGAGGATTTATTACTACTTGTCATGTTTCACGATATTTTGTTTGTTTTTAATCAATTCTGAGAGGTGTTAGTCATTATCTCTATGAATATTGCCTCATCTCCATAACTGAATATTCTATTGGACCATTTTATTGTACTTTTCATTTTCCTTAGCTCATATTTTACACCTTTCTATTTCTGTGCCGCACTCCAGATACAACGTTACAAACTTTGTCCAGCTTTATCTACAATTTAACCTGACTGTTGGGTTTTCAAATTTAATGATGCAATACTACTAAGTCTAATTGATGTTTTTTTCTAAATATGCCTGGTCTTTTAAAGTTAAATGTCTTTTCTCTCATTTTTGTTTCCTTCTTTTATATTTAAAACTAGAGGCTCAGTGCATGACATTCATTCATTAGGGTGGGGTCTCCCTCAGCCTGGCCTGCGCCTTCTAGCGGTCTGGGACATCGCGGCAGACATCCCTGCACTGGGGTCCTTAGCACAGCTGCGGAGGTAGAAGATGCTCCTGTCACTGCTGCTGCAGCTCACCAGGTATGAATCCGCTGGCGAGCCTAGCTTCTGGCTGAGCAATGCTCCCCCTGTGGGAGTGCACTTACCCCCGGGAATCAGCTCCTGCATTGAGCGTCTGCCCCCTGGTGGCCAGTGTGCATCATAGCGACTGGTCATTCTGCTGTTTGGTCGATTTGTATATTAGCCTTTTATTATATAGGATCATTTTAAATATAATTATTTTTTTCTTTTTATCCATATTACTCTCTGAAGATCTTAAGAGTCTAATCTAGTTTAGGCTCAAAATTTATTTTAAATGACACATCCTCAAATCAGGTAGCACAACATTCCCATGAATAAAGCTGGACTGAAGGTGAGTTCCCAGTACAAAATTATAGACCATAGAAGGGAACACTTCAGCACAAGTGAAAATTTTAACACTGATCTCCACAGGTTAGGTGTTTTTTATCTCTTAGATTTAGGTTCCTTGGGGTTTTCCTCACAGTCTACTGAATTTAGCTAAGCATTTAAAACCATAATCAAGTAGCTAACTGAGCACTGTTTTTGTTGGTGTTGTTTTAATATATTTTATTGATGTTTTATAGAGAGGAAGGGAGAGGGATAGAGAGCTAGAAACATCGATGATGAGAGAAACATCGACCAGCTGCCTCCTGCACAACCCCTACTGGGGATGTGCTTGCAACCAATGTACATGCCCTTGACCAGAATCGAATCTGGGTTCTTTCAGTCCGCAGACTGACACTCTATCCACTGAGCCAAACCGGTTTCGGCTATTTTTTTATTATTATTATTATTATTTTAGCAAAGGTGGTGATTTATTGAAGAACAAGTAGACTCCCACGGGGGGAGAGGGAAGAGTCCCACAGAATGGACTCCCAAGTAGGGAGGGGGAAGAGTCCCCTGGCACTGTTTAAAGCATTACATATACTATCTCATATCCTGTGAAGTTGGTATATTATTATTCCGTTTGTACAGAAAAGGAAGCTGAAACACAGAGGCTAGGTAGCTTGCCCTAAGACACAATGAGATACTAATATTTTTTTGAAAGCCTAATGGAACTTATATTCTCTTTGCCCTAGGACTTTAATGTGAAGCTTCATTGTAATGATGATTCAAAAGGCAAGTATCCAGAAAAACAGGGACATTTTGTATAATCTCACTATCTTCAGGGGGAAGAAAAATGGTGGGCAAATAGGATATCAAGAACTACCCTATCATCAACAAATCAACAAATGACAAGTGCTGGTGAGGATGTGGAGAAAAAGGAATCCTCATGCACTGCTGTTGGGAATGCAGACAGGTACAGCCACTGTAGAAAACAGTATGGAGTTTCCTCAAAAAGTTAAAAATGGAACTCCCATTTGACTCAGTAATCCCACTTCTAGGACTATACTCCAAGAAACCAGAAACACCAATCAGAAAGGGTGCATATTTACAATAGCTAAGATTTGGAAACAACCTAAGTGCCCATCAGCAGATGAGTAGATTAAAAAGCTGTGGTATATCTACACAATAGAATACTATGCCACTGTAAAAAAGAAGGAACTTTTACCATTTGCAACAGCATGGATGGAACTGGAGAGCATTATGCTAAGTGAAATAAGCCAGTTGGAAAAAGATAAATATTGTATGATCTCACTCATATGTGGGATATAATGATCAACATAATTTGATGAACAAAAATAGATTCAGAGACAAATGATAGGGAAGGTGAGGGTGGGGGTGAGAGAGCAACCAAAGGACTTGTATGCATGCATATTAGCATAACCAATGAACACAGACACTGGGGCGGTGGGGGCTTACCCAGGGTGGGAATGGCTGGAGGGGGGGCGAGATGTCAATCGGGAAAAAAGAAGACATATGTAAAACTTTAGACAATAAAAGAAAACAAAAACAACAAACTACCCTAGGCCCACCCAGTGTGATTCAATGGTTGATATAAATCAGGATGTCAGGGTCCAATTTACAGCGAAGACACGTGCCCAGGTTGCATGGGCTCAATCCCTAGCAGGGGGCATGCAGGAGTCAAGACGATCAATGATTCTTTCTCATCATTGATGTTTCTATCTCTCTCTTCCTCTTCTTTCCTCTCTAAAATCAATCAAAACATATTATAAAACAAAAAGTACTACCCTAGACAGGGATCTAATATAGAGAATGGTGATTATATAATATCTGAATAGACTTGGTAATAGAGATGGGAGAGAAATTTAGAAGCCTTAGAGTGAACATTGCTTCAGAATCTGGGTATTCTAAGCATGTCTAAATTTCCAGTGGCCAGGACAATGCCTGATATACAGTTATTGTTATTTGGATAACTAATAAATAAGAGAACAGTCCTGAAATGTATTCTTAATGAAGTAAATTGCTTGGTAATCAATGGAAAGTGGCCGAAGAGACTAAAGTTGTGTTTTTTAATGGAATACACTTCTACTCAGAGGCCTTCCACAAATATGAGCCTAGATAAAATGAAGTAATATAAAGCTATTCCTCATTACATAGTGTTTTGGGAAGCTGTAGTATATTTGGTTTGTCTTTTCTAGTTCCCAGGATTTCTTTGGAAGTTCCAAATTATAAGCCTAATCCTAGGTTATACTTCCAGACCAGTTTCTTTGAGAGCTACTGGTTAAAGGGAGGTGCAATAATGTCTTGTATGTAGCACAGGAGATTTTAAGAATCAGTGCTCCACCAAAATGAGGGGTTAAGCTAAGAGGAAGGCAGAAGATCTGGGGAACTCAGTGGAGAGAGGAACTGAGAATACCATGACAGCTATTCAAGAGGACTAGAGAATAACTAGCCCAAATTGAAGCAGAAGGTAAGAGAGTTCTAGAAGTAGTGTGTGTGTGTGTGTGTGTGTGTGTGTGTGTGTGTGTGTGTGTGGTGTGTATGAGAGAGAGAGAGAACGGGGAGGGGGGAGGAATGGAGAGAGAGATGGTTAAATCTACTGTTATACACTGAGAAGCATTTTGCAGTTCTAGTGGAAATTTTTGAGATGAATAAAATGAATGCCATATAGAATATAAAGCAATGCAAAAGTGAGGCAATTATTATATTCAGGAAAACAAAAACAAGTATTATAATAATAGCATATAATTATTTAATTAGGAACAATAATTATGAAGTCACAATAAGTTGATATTAAAGTAGACAAAAAGAAATCAAGGTGGTTAGTTTTGAGAAGCAAATATCAAGGATGGTAGGAGAGTTATTCTCTAATAACTAATTTTTCATTATAAGCCTTAAATAACTGATTTAGAAATTATGTCCATACATTACTTTGACAAAATAAAAACTAAATTTAAAAAGTGGTGTCTTACTTATATGTAAAGTGAATAGGAAGGGGATGATTGGTATAGAGCATTTACTCAGATGGGAGAAGAAACTTGTAGCAAGCAATAATGTGATAGCAGTAATTATTCTGCATTTTAATTGGTACAATCGTTTTTCAAATCTAAGTTTGTAATATGTTAAAAGAAAATTATCAAATGATCACATCAATGGTCTGTTCAAAATCCTCTGATAAATGCCATTACCAAATATATATCTAAATTAGTTATTAGAATGTCATTCAAAACCCTCCACGATGTGGCCCCAGCTGAGCTGTCCTATACATCATCATCTCTCCACAAATCCATCCTCCACACACTTTACACCCATTACAAAACCGTCCATGTCATTAAGTACCCAACCCTTGAACATTTAGGTGTTAATTCTCAATTCAAGAGTTTCCTTCTCTCTAGAACCTCCATTGTGTTCTCCAGGACAGATTAGTTTCCATACACCTGCACTGAATTGTGTATATCCTTCCATTATGAAATTTACTAGAGGCCTGGTGCATGAAATTCATGCATTTGAAGGGGAGGTCCCTTAGCCTGGATTGTGAGAGAGCACATGCCAGGCCAAGGGACCTCACTGGTGCATGATTGGGGCCGGAGAGAGACGCAGGAGGGCTCCAGGGCATGTCTGGCCCATCTTAGTCCTCATCAACCTGAAATTGCAAAAGCTATCAACCAGCAGCAAGCTAACCTACCAGTCAGAACATCTGCCCCCTGGTGGTCAGTGCACATCATAGAAAGCGGTTGAGTAGCCTTAGCATATCATGCTTTGAATGGTTGAACGAACAACTGAATGACCAGACACTGAGCATATTAGGTGTTTATTATATAGGATAATGTATCTCCATGCCACTCATACCACAAGCCAGGTAGCTTTACAGAGGAAAGTTAACTAACTGCAAATGAGCAGGGTGAAAAATACAATAATTACTATTATCACAATTATTATTACCACAATAATGCTAGTTATTGTTACTAACAAATTTCAAGGAACAAGTAATCCTTGTCTTATAAAGTTGTGCTGGAAAAGGGAATAAAAGTTGCCTAAGGTATTTTATGACATTAGTATAAATTTGATTCAAAACCAAAGAAAATTATAGATCCATACACACACACACACAAACATATATAATCAGATTTATAAAGTAAAGGGGAAAAAGTACATGATCATATGCAGAAAACACATTTAACAAAAGTCCAACACACATTCATAATAAAGACTCTCAACAAACTAGGAATAGTTAACATCCTCAACCTATGAAAATCCCACATCTAACATTTTAATGGTGAAAGACTGGATACTTTTCTCCCTAAGAGGAAACAATACAAGAATTTCTGCTTTTGCAATTTCTATTCAACATTGTACTAGAGCTTCTTGCCAGTGCAGCAATAATATCAATAATAATCATATAGAATAAAAGGGTAATATGCAAATTGACCAAATGGCAGAATGACTGAACAACCACGGTACCTCCCCCCAGCCAGCCCACTCCCAATGGTCCCCATTAGGCAGGCCGGCTGAACCCCACCAGTGCACAAATATGTGCACTGGGCCTCTAATAATAATAATAATAATGATAATAATAATAATAATAATAATAGCATCCAAATGGGAAAGGAAGAAGTTATTATTCATAAACAAAATGACCATATATGTAGGAAATCTCAAGGAACTTTATAAAACTATTAATAAACAAGCTTGGAATGATCATAGGATACACACACACACACACAAATACACACACACACACACACACACACACACATACATAAGTTGTATTTCTATATAGTAGTAACAAACAATCCAAAAAGGAAATTAAGGAAATAATTCCATTCACAAGAGCATTAGAAAAAATAAAATACTTAGGAATAAATTTAACAAAAGAAGTGTAAGACTAGTCCACTGAAAACTATGAAATATTGATAAAGAAGAACAATATATATATATATATGGAGAGAGAAAGAGAGAGAGAGAGAGAGATATTCCATGTTCATAGATTGGAAGGCTCAATATCATCCAGGTGACAATACCTGCCCCAAACTGATCTATAAATTCAAAGCAATCCTTATCAAAATTCCATTGGGCTCTTTCATAGAAACTAACAAGCTGATAATGTTTTAAACAAATTATGCTGGGAACAAATGGATAGTCATATTTAAAAAAAGAAAAAAAAATCTTTGACCTTTAACTCACATCATACACAAAATTAACTCAGATGGACCATAGATAGAAATTTAAGAGCTAAAAACATAAAACTTCTAGAAGAAAACAAAAATTTTATACCTTTAAGAATAAATAGTTCTTAAATATAATACCAAAAGCATGATCCATAAAAAAATTGTTTTGGTTCAAAGGACTCCAGGAAAATAAAATACAAAACACAGATGAGAAAAAAAAATATTCACAAATCATGTATCTGATAAAAGACTTGTATCTAGAATATGTAAAAAACTCAAAACTCAATAAGATAAATGAATCTATTTTTAAATTTGAATAGACAGTCTACCAGATATGGTAAGATACTCAAATTATTAATAGGAAAGTGCAAATAAAAACTACAATGAGCTGCCATTACAAACCCAAAAGTATGGTTATAATGAAGAAGACAGAATATGTAGTGTTTGTGAGGATGTAGAAAAATGATCATCCTATTTAATAAAAAAGCAATATGCAAATTAACCACCATCCCAACACACTCACAAGCCACGCCCATCAGCTAATCAGGAGCAGGCATACAAATTAACTCAGCCACGATGGTTGCAGCCACAGAGGGAGCAGGAGGCTTGGGTTTCCCTGGCAATGGAGAAAGCCAAGCTTTCCACACATCCTGGCTGGCCTAGGCCTCCACTCAAGACTACAAAGTTTCAATTATTGAAGATAAATAAATCCCAACAAAAATGGCAGCAGCCATGAAGCTGGAGAGAGCAGGAGGTCTGAGTTGCCCCCAGCAATGGAGGAAGCCAAATTTTCACAGCCCTGGCCTGCCTTGGCCTCCACTCAAGTCTACAAAGTTTCAATTATAGAAGATAAATAAATCCCAGATACCAGGACGTCTACTTGGGTTGCTGCGGGGCATGGCCAGCCTGAAAACCACCACAGGCCCTTCTCCCAGGATGCCCCATGCCCCAACGGAACTCCCACCCTGATCCGGGACATCTTTAGGACAAATCAGCTGGCCCCCACCCATGCACCAGGATTCTATCCTATTTAATAAAAGAGTAATATGCAAATTGACTATCACTCTAACACACAAGATGGCTGCCCCCATGTGGTCAAAGATGGCTGATCTCATATGGACATAAGATGGCCACCACAAGATGGCCAGCAGGGGAGGGCAGTTGGGAAGGACCAGGCCTGCAAGGGAAGGCAGTTGGAAGCAATCAAGCCTGCAGGGGAGGGCAGTTAGGGGTGACCAGGCCGGCAGAGGAGGGAAGTTGTGGGCGACTGGGCCTGCAGGGGAGGGCAGTTGTGGGGGACACAGGCCTGCAGGGGACAGCAGTTAAGGGAGACCAGGCCTGCAGGGAGGGCAGTTAGGGGTGACCAGGCCTGCAGGGGAGGGTAATTAGGGGCAAACAGGCTGGCAGGGGAACAGTTAGGCATCAATCAGGCTGGCAGGGGAGAGGTTAGTGGGTGATCAGGCTGGCAGGCAGAAGTGGTTAGGGGCAATCAGGAAGGCAGGCAGATGAGCAGTTGGGAGCCAGCAGAACTGGATTGTGAGAGGGATGTCCCAGATTGGAGAGGGTGCAGGCTGGGCTGAGGGACACACACCCCGTGCAAGAATTTCCTGCACTGGGCCTCTAGTGGCAATACAAAATGATATAGCTAGTACAGAAAAGTAAATTTTAAAATATATATATATATATATATATTTTATTGATTTTTCACAGAGAGGAAGGGAGAGAGATAGAGAGCTAGAAACGTCGATGAGAGAGAAACATTGACCAGCTGCCTCTTGCACACCCCCTACTGGGGATGTGCCCGCAACCCAGATACATGCCCTTTACCAGAATCGAACCTGGGACCTTCCAGTCCGCAGACCGACGCTCTACCACTGAGCCAAACCGGTTTCGGCCAGAAAAGTAAACTTTTAAAAATTAAGCACAAACTTACCATGCAACACAATCCAATTCCTAGGACTCTGCCCAAAAGAAAGAAAAAATCTTATGTCCACACAATGACATGTATGTAAATGTTCACAGCAATATTTACTCATAATAGACCCAAACTGAAAATAATACAAATGTCCATTAACTGGTGAATGGACTAACAAAATGTGGTCTATCCAAACAATGAAATATTATTCAACAATAACAAGGAATGAACTACTGAGGTGTGCTACAACATGGATAAACCTCAAAAACATCATGCTAAATGAAGGAAGCCAGAAACAAAAAGCTGCAAAGTGCATGATCCAATTTATATGAAATGTTCAGAAATGGCAAATTTATACAGCCAAAAAGCAGATCAGGCTGAGAGAAAAGCTGGGATTAACTTAAATGAGCACAAGAAAATGTCTTTTGGATTATGGAAATGTGCTAAATTTCTATTATAGTGATGGTTGCATAATTTTATAAATTAGTAAAAGTCATTGAATAATTAATAATTGGTAAAATTTATAGTATTTAAAGTATATCTCAGTAAAGTTATTTTTTTTAATTATGCAGATCCCTGAAATTGCATCTGATGTATTTAATGGGCTTACAAATCCTCCCTCGTCCTCTTCCCTGCTGAATAATTCAGTCTAGAAGCCATTAGATAATTATGACAGTCAAGTGGTTGGGGAAGAGGGGGAAGCACCTGGCATGGGATGTCAGAGACTGATGGGGATTGAGGTGTCGGCTTCGAGAGAATAGTGGTATTAGTTTGGCATGGGGTACTGGAAACCCAGCAAGGTGAGAAGGGCATATACACAGCAGATCAGTGATTGTAGGAGATTGGCTATATACAGAAAGAAATGATCAAATAAGTCAATTTATCGAGGATAATGGGAGTCAGGTTTTCCACTATCAAAGAAAGTTACAAATATAGAAATGGAAAAAATAAAAATGAATCCCAATTGAAAGTAGAGGTATAAAATGTTAGCTTTATAGGCTTCAATATATATAGAAATTTTAAAAAGTACATGTGTTACATGTGTATATTTTCTGGAAACAGTGAACCCAAAGATCAGCAATCATGTCTACCATCTATATCTTGGTACTTAAGTACCACTTTCCATTAAAAGGAACCAAGCTCCTTGGAGAAATAGCTAATTTGCGGGCTTGGGCAAGGGAGGGTCATTTTATCAAATAAGCAAGTCAGGAACATTTTATCAGGCCAGAAAGTTAGGAAGTTCTCAAAAATGATGGAGACTGTAAAAAAGATACAGAAGCCAGCATGACAAAGTATGGTACAATTTGAGTGTCAAAATATATAATAATTTTAATGTATTATAACCCATTATGAAAATAAGAGCCCAATGAGTTCATGCTGATGTAATAAGTGGAAAAAAATGAACAGAAAGAAGCTTTTCCTTGCAGTGCAATGCCATTTGCTGAGTACAGAGAGAATGATGGGATTAGCAGAATACCATTTGGCAACCAGCATGTTATAAAAACACCCAAGAAACATCAATAATGGGTTAAAATTTGATGATGTGTGAGGTAGTTACATAATTTCAAGAGTGTTCCCTCAAAGTACTTATTACAAAGGGGAAATGAGCCGAGATCGGTGTGGCTCAGTGGATAGAGCGTCGGCTTGGGGACTGAAAGGTCCCGGGTTCGATTCCGGTCAAGGGCATGTGCCTTGGTTGCGGGCACATCCCCAGGTGGGGGGTGTGCAGGAGGCGGCTGATCGATGACTCTCTCTCATCGATGTTTCTAACTATCTCTCGCCCTTCCTCTCTGTACAAAATCAATAAAATATATATTTAAAAAAAAAAAAAAAAGAAAAGAAAAAAAAAACACACACAAAAAACAAAGGGGAAATGATTAACTTTATAGTAGGGAAACCTAAAAGATACACCTTAATCAAGTGATCAAGGTTAACTTCACAGTAATGGGATAAAAGCCTGGATCATCTGACACAAGCATAAGAAGAACACACCATCATTTTTTGATATTCCTACCAAAGACATTGAAGAGGATAAGAATATGCCATCCCAAAATATGCTACTTTGACAGAAGCATTTATTTTAAGCTGAAGGCAACTAAGAATCAACAGATGTAGAAAGAGTTCTCTACCCTTCTTTTAACTGCCTAAAAACAGGCAAATTTCTCTTTGAAAAAGGTTCTCTCTGCATCGGGAAAAGAAAAGTTAAGATACATTTGCATAACCTTTGCAGATCTTACTAAATTACCTCTTATCTTCCATTATGTTCTCCCCAATATTTCCTGTTACTTCCCCAAAATTTATTGTCCCTTTAAGCCCAAACTCTTTTTCTATCATTAAAAGGATATATAAACTTCCAAGTTGAACCACTTTTTTGAGTTTCTTTTTTTTCTGTGAACTCCCATGCATCTAAATATTAATAAATATTATATGCTTTTTCTCTTGTTAATCTGTACTTTGTTAGTTTAATTCACAGGCCCCCTAAGAAGATAGAGAGCAAGTTTTCCCTCCCCAAGAACATGAAATCTGAATCTAATCCTGAGGAAATAGCAGACAAACCCAAATTGAAGGACATCCTATCAAATAACTGATCATAGAAGTTGAGAAAAGACTACAGAATTGTTTCAAACTGAAGGAGATAAAAAGAAGTAACAATTAAATTATAACACATGTTCTAGCCGGTTTGGCTCAGTGGATAGAGCATTTGCCTGGGAACTAAAGGGTTCCAGGTTTGATTCCAGCCCAGGGCACATACCTGGGTTGGGGGCTTCATCCTCCCCCAGTGGGGGGAATGCAGGAGGCAGTCAATCAATGATCTCTCTCTTTATTGAGATTTCTATCTTTCTCCCTTCCTCTCTGAAATATATATATTTGTAACACATGATTCTGGATTAGATACTTTGTTATAAAAGCCATTTCTACTTACCAAATTGGCAAATATTCAAAAGCTGATAACACATTCAATTGGCAAAACTGTGAGCAAATATAAATTCCCTTATACTGTTGGTGGAAATGCAAAATCTATTGTATATATATAAAAGTCTAAGCAACTGTTCAACCATTCGACTGGTAGCTATGATGCACAATGACCACCAGGGGGCAGACACTCAATGCACAGGCATGAAAACATGGAACAGACTGATGAATCTCAGAGGGAAGGGAGGAGGGGGGAGAGGGAAAAGATTAACCGAAGAGCTTATATGCATACAAGAGGCCTGGTGCATGGATTCATACACTGGTGGGGTCACTTGGCCTGGCCTGCAGGGACTGGGCCGAAACCAGCATTCCCGACATCCTTTGAGGGGTTCCGAATTGCGAAAGGGCGCAGGGCAGGCTAAGGGACCCCACTGGCGCACAAATCTATGCACTGAGCATCTAGTGGTGTAATAACTATGGAGAAAAATTGGAGAAGACCCAAAGGAACACCTGTCCTTTGCCATAAAAGTCTACAGAAAGCCTCTCACACACATGAAGCAGGAGAAACAAGAGGGCTGAATTAGAACAGACGGCAAACTTCAGCCATGAAATAACTTCTCATTGCTGAAGATGTTCAAGCAAAGACTGAATAGTTTTTTGTTAGACACTGTATGAAAGGAATTCCTAAAAAGGATTTCTTGCTGCAAATCTTCCTACTTTACGTCTGATGAAGTCTATGGCAAAACAAAAGTTATTCAAATCCTAAGCTAGTCTATGTTCCAGAAAGTTGCCAATACCAAACTTCTATCCCCAGGAAACCTAGTTAGGTCAGTGAATAGCCAGCGACATAACTGCCTCTTCTCTCTTCGGGGACACCAGTTACACCACAGTCCATAACTAGCACTCCCTCAAAGAGGGTTATGCCAACAATGCAATACTCATGTCTGAGTGCCAATTAATAGGCATGAATCATATTCTTAGAAGATGTGTAAGTTGCCGAAACTGGTTCGATTCTGGTCAAGGGCATGTACATTGGTTGCAGGCACATCCCCAGTAGGGGATGTGCAGGAGGCAGCTAGTCGATGTTTCTAGCTCTCTATCCCTCTCTATAAAAAATCAATAAAATATTTAAAAAAAAAAAAAAGATGTGTAAGTTAACTAATGGCTAGAGTAGGGGTGTCGAACTCAATCAGAGAAGGGGCCAAAATCTAAAATCCAGCCTAAATCGCGGGCCGAATGGTTTACTGAACAGTCATAAACTGTCATTGTGATGGAAACGCAGTGGAGTGCAGTGATGACAGCGCGGTGCGGGCCTCATTGCAAGGCCTGGCGGGACGGATTTGGCCCGCGGGCCTTGTGTTTGACACATGTGGTAGAGGTTACTAATGCTACCTGAATCACAATTTTATTCATTATGCTTAAGGTTGATCATACTTGTGAGATAATAGAAATATCCTGTATAATAAAAGGCTAATATGCAAATTACCAGTGGAACAACCAGTCACTATGACACACACTGACCACCAGGGGGCAGATGCTCAATATAGGAACTGCTCCCTGGTGGTCAGTGTGCTCCCAAAGGGAGGGTGCTGCTCAGCCAGAAGCCGGCTCACAACTGGCGAGCAGAGCGGTAGTGGCAGAAGCCTCTCCCGCCTCCACAACAGCACTAAGGATGTCCAACTGTCAGCCATCCCCCGGGGCTCCCGGACTGCGAGGGGACACAGGTTGGGCTGAGAGCACGAATTTCACGTATGGGTCCTTTAATAATATGTATATTATTCACAGAGATCTCAGAGAAACACTTGAGACTTTATGGAGGCTTGTCCTATGTACCTCTTCATCTGGCTATTCATTATCATATCTGTTAATAAACTGGTAAACGTAAGCAAGTGTTTATATATATTCCCTGTGAATAATACACACACACACACACACACACACACACACACACCCCCCAAGTTTCTGACCCAGGGATCCTGGAAACCTTGTAAATTCCTAAGTAATAAGAACACTAGGGCCTGTGCATTGAGTGTCCATGCCCGTTGCAGGCTCAATCCTCAGTGGAATGTGTGCAGGAGGCAGCTGATCAATGATTCTCTGTTATCATTGATGTTTCAGTGTCTCTATCCCTCCCCCTTGCTCTCTGAAATAAATTAAAAAATATATGTATAAAAAAAGAACACTAGTAGCATCTTTATTCTACTAAGGTAACTCTGAGTAGACTCTTTAATGGCTCTTAGATGGAGGCTGGTCACCCGAAAGACCAAGGCATGATTAGAAGCTGGGAATTTTCAGCACTCCTCTCCTATCCTCCAGAGAGAGTTAATAAGTAGTTATGCCTACATGAAGAAGTCTCCATAAAGTCCCAAAGTCTGGGGTTGGTGAACATATCCATAATGGGAGGATGAAGCACCCTCATTGAATGGGACAGGGTTCCTGCATTCCAGATCCTCCCAGACTTTGCTCTCTGTACTTCTTCATCTGGCTATTCATTTGTATCCTTTATCATATCTGTTAATAAACTGGTAAATGTAAGAATGTGTTTCCCTGAGCTCTCTGTGAACTGCTTAGTAAATTAATTGAAGCTGAAGAGGGGATTGTAGGCAGCTCTGATTTGCAACCAAATCAGACAGAAGTTGTGGGTAATCGGGAGATGTAATGAGTGGATCTGAAGTCTGGTGGCAGCACCTCTGTGGGACTTGGCCCTGAGCATCTCCAGATAGATAGTATGAGAATCAAACTAAACTGCAGGACACCCAGGCGGCGTCACAGAGAATTGCTTGGTGTGGGGTAAAACCTCCACACATTTAGTGACCAGAGTATCAGAAGTAAAAGATTCTGTGTGAGTAGTAAGGAAACACACAGTAGGGAAGAACTAGGTTTTCCCTATACAAAAGGAGGAAAACAGTATTTCTAATACAATACCCACCCAAGACATTTAAGAGCTAGAATCAAGGCATTCTAGGTCAGTGACCGCTGCCCTAGTTAACACACCTACGGTATTCCTTCTCATCAAGGAACAAACAGATATATAATACAGAGTTCAGCAGGCATCATTTAAAACTGTTTCCTGCCTGTCCTAGAGATTATTATAGTCAAGAATTTATAAGGTCCTGAGCACATCACTAAGGGGGGTTAATAGAGAGTTGACATTCTGAGCAGGGTTAGTTCTAATTACCACGCAAGCGGACACTGTGTTCTGGTCCTTTGGGCAATGCAGCCAAAGCCTCTGTAGCTGTATTGATTTCCTAGGCTGCCGTAACGGAGTAATACAGACCAAATGGCTTAAGCAACAGATATTTTTTCCTCACAGTTCTGGAGGCTACAAGGTGTCTGCAAGGTTCATTTCTTCTAAGGCCTCACTCCCTAGCTTCTCAATGGTTGTCTTCTTTGTGTCTGTGTTTTAATCCCTTTTTAACATGCTTAACCTTAGTTATCTCTGTAAGCTAATCATAGGAAGTCAAGGTAGAGCTAGAAACTTTCCAACACAGACGTCACACTAAAAAGGGTTTCTTGCTGCAAACTCTCCTACTTTAGGAGGAATTATACTCCATGGGAATAAAAGGCATCCAAACATGGCCACTGTGTGTGGGTAGATCTTATTTTCCTCTCTCTGAGTTGTCTATTTTCAAATAGAGGTCAATAGAGGTCAAATTCACTACAGCCAATAGTTTTCATTTTTAGTTCTTCACTATTCACATTATTTACTGAATTTTTTTTCCTTTTCTTATCACTTGCATTTGCTCAATTGCTTAAAAATAGCAATATATGATAGGTACATGTACCTAAGCACTAATGTGTTCACTAAGTGTTCACTAAGTGTTCACTAAGCACTAATTCTATCCTAGACTCTGAATGTGAATACTGAACAAAAATTAAATTAGTGGAGGACAGCAATAAGCCAGGAAAAAAGATAAAATGAGTGTTATAAGCCTAAAAGAAGAAAAATTTAAAAGGGAGACATATAATGAATGGCCTAGAAGTGACAATGGACTGTGAAATAGCAATTCTCAACCCTAGTATAGAGAGAGTTAACGAATGTTATGAATATGTCACCTTGGGAAAAGACAAGGCTGTGTAATTATTTAAGTTCAGAAAATACTATATCACATAAAGGAGTATATTAGATGGAGCAGCAGAACAGTATAGTTGTTAAGAATATGATATCTGAAGTCAGACTGCTTGGATTTTAGCCCCAGTTCTGCCACTTATCAGCTGTGTTATCTTGAGTAATTTATTTAATCTCTCTATTTCTCTGTTTTCTCATCTGCAAAACCAACATTATAACAATACCTACCTCATAGAATTGGTGTGGGAATTACAATAAATGACCTACAAATTTTAAGTGCTGAAAATGGTACCTGAGAGTTATTAAGTCTTCAGAGATTTTTCATTTATTAACTAAAAATACAACAGCACATGTTTCATCAGAAATATTACAGCAGAGAGGTTAAATCCACAGATATTGGGGTAAGATTCTGTGGGGTTGAATGACAATTTCTACTGCTTATAAAAAACTTCCTTAACCTTTCTGTACCACAGTGTCTTCCTTGAGAAAATAGATTTACTTGAATTATTCACTTAATCACTAAAATGGACCTGTATTATCATCATATCAGGGTATTTTAAGGATTAAGTTCAACACAAATAAACCAGTTAGAAAATTACTCAGCAAATGTCTATTCTTTTTCTTTTTTTGTTTCATTTCTTGATGAAGAAGGTGAAACAGAGTCTGTCCTGCTTTTCCTAGGTTTATCTAACATGTGAATCAGTCAACCAAAAATCTCGAAGCAATCCTCACTTCTGATAGAAGCATGATTTCAAAATATTAGGCAGCTTGGATTTCTGCCACCTGCCATGATGGGAAACAGAGACCAGGTTTATCCTTGTGACTTCAAAACTACAAAAACAAAAACAGCCCTGCTGGTGTGGCTCAGTGGTAGTGTTGGTCCATGCTCCGAAGTGTCTTGGGTTTGGTTCCTGGTCAAGGGCACATGCTTGGGTTACATATTTGTTCCCCGGCCACAATCAGAGTGCATGCCGGAGACAACCAATCGTTATGTCACTCTCACAATGTTTTTTTTTTTTCCTCTCTCTCTTTCCCTCCACACGCTCTAAAAAAAAAAAAAAAAAAAAAAAAAAAAGTCAATGGAAAAAATATCCTAGGGTGAGGATTAACAAAAAACAAAAACACATGTGAAGCAACAGTTTTTAGACATTGCACAGATGGTTAACAGAGAGAATAAGCCTTAAAACTGACCCCAAAGATTGCCCCAGCTTACTACTGGACAATATTTCAAAGAAGCAATACTGGAAGAGAGTAACCCCAAAAAAGTCCAGCAGTTTACATAAGTTGAGGAGACAGAATTAAGAATTTGGGAAAGCTAAGGTGGCTAGAATTTAGAAGACAGAGTACCAGAGAGATAACTGTACAGAGAGAGCTCAGCAAAGGGTTCCTCTCGAGTTTTCAGCTGAGTACCAATCCATGCATGTGGGTAAGGAGACTATTCAAGAAAGTTAGCAGGTGGTACACTCTCCAGAGCTCACATAGGGCCAGGAATAGATCATGTTCCCACTAGCCTGAGTGGAAAAAACACACATTGCATGGGCATTGGGTAGAGTACTCGGAAAGTACTGCCTCAATATTAAAGAAAAATTAGCCTCAAATGCTGCTCTGGGCCCACTAACAAAACCTAAAAGTACTCCCTAAAAGCATCAAACTATTTCCAAATAATTTTTTTAATCATCAACTGAGAATTTGTTTTTACTGATTTTAGAGAGAAGAGAGAAAAATATTTATTGGTTGCTTTCCATATGAACCCTCACCAGGATTGAACCCACACCTGAGGCATGTGCCCTGCCTGGGAATTGAACTGGCAACCTTTTGGTGCAAGGACATGCTCCAAACAACTGAGCCACACTGTCAGGGCTACTTCCAACATACCTCTCTGTTGGTTCTTCTCCTTTTTGAAGAGCAATTCCTCAATTCCCAACATTTTAAAGTCAGATTGTGCCATGGCTTAAACCTTTGATATTTCTTTATTCTCCATCAATATTACTCACTGGTCCTTGGTATGACCTCATAAATCTATTTATTTTCCTTATACAATTCCTAATCACATATTTTTAGCCCAGAGCTCACATATGTCTAACTGAATGTCTAATTAGCTATCACTTGCAATTTCCAAGTCTTAGTTCATGATAATTCCAATTTTGTAATTGTTCATCCCCAAATCTCAGTCCTCATCTTTTTCTCAAACTCTGCATCCTGTCCATCAACAAATCCTATCAATTCTACCTTCAAAATACATCCCCAAGTCAGACCACTTCTTACCATTTGCACCAACGTGGGTTCAAACAACCATTGCCTCTTACCTAAATTATACCAGCAGTCTTCTATCTATAGCCAATGATCCTTCTGATCTAAGTCAGATCATGACTTCTGATTTATATCCTTCAAAGGCTTGTCATCTCACTCAGCATAAAAACAAAAATCCATATAATGGCTTTAAAGTTCTACTTCATCTGGCTCCACGCTATTCAACTCAGACCTCATTTCCCACCTCCCATTTCCTAACTTATCCCACACCAGCTTCACTAAACTCTATTGCACAAAAAGCACATGAAGCAAGCTCTTAGATCAGGTCTTTGGCACTTCCTCTTGCCTGTGTCTGAACCACTCTTCTTTTATACTAGAAGCCTGGTGCATGAAATTCGTGCACTTGGGGGGGGGAGGGTCCCTTAGCTCAGCTTGCACCCTCTCCAATCTGGGATCCCTCAGGGGATGTCCAATCCCTGTAGGATCAGGCCTAAACCAGCAGTTGGACATCCTGCTCTCAATCTGGAACTGTTGGCTCCCAACCACTAGCTTGCCTGCCAGCCTGATCATCCCTAACCACCCTTCCCTGCTGGCCCACACCCCCCCTCAACTGTCCTCCCCTGCAGACCTGGTCCCCCCACAACTGCCCTCCCCTGCAGGCCTGGTTACCCCTAACTGCCCTCCACTGCAGGCCTGGTCCCTCACCACCAATTGCCTTCCCTCCCCTGAAGACCCAGTTGTCCCCCAACTGCCCTCCCCTGCTGACTATCTTTGACCACATGGGGGTGGCCATCTTTGACCACATGGGAATGGCCATCTTGTGTAAGGGTATGAGGATCAATTAGCATATTCCTTCTTTATTATATAGGATACCTCTATTCTGGTTCCATGACTTCTTTTAAGTCTTTACTCATATGTCAAATTACCATTGAGAACCTCCTTGACTATCTTTTATGAAATGACAATTCCTCCTGCCCTATCCTACTGTATTTTCTCAGTATCACTTATGTCCATCTGTTATACAGTTACTCATTAACTCGTCTCCCTCCATTAGAATTTAAGCTCCCTGAGGGCAGATATTTTATCTCTTTGTGCTTACTGTTTTCTCCTCCATGCCTAAAAGTCTTTACTCAAATAATGTTTAATATTTGAAAAGAGAAGCAGAAAGAAAAGGGCAGAGAGTTATTTACAGCAATCTGAGCAAATCACTTAATCTGCTTTGGAATAAAAATTTTCTGTTGTGTAAAATATGGTGTTTGAACTATTCAACCTTTAGAGATCGCTAGCATTGTCACAATTAGTAAGGACATACATTTAACTACTAATAGATATCCTACTATAATATCCTATTCTGCTGGAATTTTAAGCAGAGATCTGTGATGAAATTCCTTTTATTCAGTTCTCCCCATTATTAAGGAGAAAGGTCTGGGTTTTATCTATAAGGCCGGAGGCAATCCCCCAGGCTCACATTCACACCACAGCAGGTTTCTTACCTCCACTGCAGTGGGCGGCTGGAACAAGGACTGCCAGGGTTGCTATGGGCTTGTGGGTTCAGGAAAAAAGCAAGAGGAGAAGCAGCCAGAGCACAATCGGCACTATATGGAACTTTAATGAGCGATAGGGCTGGAGCCAATGAGGGTGAAAACATGTGCTGGTTTACTTCAGATCCTCGGCAAAAAGTAGAGATTCTGACAAGGTATCATAGTAGAAAAAAACAAGGTCAGTGATCACTTTTAACCAAAAAGAAAAGTGTGTTAATTTAGGCAAAAGACTTAAGAAAAGTAAGTAGTCAAAAATCATTCTCAAATATCATACGTCAGTACCAATGTTGGCATAGAATGACCATTAAGACTAAAACTTAATCTACAGAATTTAAACCAAAAATTCCAGCTTTAGATAGTCAATCTTTAGAATTTACTTCTGGGAAAATATTGCAAATTTACTATAATTCATCAATTAGCAAGCATTAGAATATTTTGTGTGTAATGACTAAAACTTCTCAGAGAAATACTACCATAAAAGTCAAACATTCTCAATAGCTTATGAATTGCTAGATTACATCTATAATAACACCAACTTATTTAGCTAACTTTTGCCTGAGTATATCAAATAATGTCACAACTCCATATAATAAAATCTGCTCCTACTTAAAGTTTAGTTTTCCGGGTTATTTTCCCCCTAAAAACAGTCTAACCATCTTGATGTGTTAAGTGCTAATAAAAACTATAAAGTAAATAAGATCATTAGACTGAAAACAGACAGATGGTAAATATAGGTTTCTCCTTTGTTTATCACTGACAGATATGCCATAAGATGATGACAAATTATTAACAGATTTGCAGCATTTAATTTGCTATAGTAGCAGCATGGCTTTTTACACAAAAACCATATTGAACTACCATTTTATTCCCAAGATTACAAACAAACTTAAGTATCACCTAAGCACCTAATCTGTTTTAAAATGTTAATTTCCTGTATTGTTATTGCTGACTGTTTGGATATGGATTGACATTCTACTTGCGTTTAATTATAAATATTCAAAGGAAATCTTTACCTCCCTATCCTTCTAGCTATATTGCTAGATGAGTATATAGTATGAGGACATAAGATAGAAAAGCGGAGGGCTGACAATTATTTAAAGTTACAGGTATGCCCAAATCTCCATAAACAACATATTTTTAAAAATAATAAGAAGTAAAAATATTAATTTCTAAGAACTTCCATTTTTCTAAAGAACTATTTCAAAAATAAGCTCCCTAATATATATGTGTGTGTAATATATATTTATAATTAGACTATATAAGACATTTAGTTCTTGTTAAACTGAATAGGATTGCTTATTAAAAATTTTGGAGACTTAAATCTTATCACATAAAATGAGGCTTTAGCCATAAATTAGGATTATAAAAAAATCTGCCAAAACCAAATCTCCTCATTTTGTTCCTAATTACTACTCTGCAAAAATGATTATACATGGGGATAGAGTCTAAAAAGGATTGTGTGAAAAAAAATTAAAGTGATTTATAAACTATTTACTAGCTCCTCAAGGAGAATTTTACCTACCTAAATTCAAAGTCACTAAAAAAAGATACAATGATTACCAATATTTGGAAAACATGGTTTTTGACCACTTATGCTTTATTAAACTATAAACTAAATTTAAAAAATTTTTTAATTTTGCTAACAAGTCATCTTTACTGCAAATGACACTTTAGTTAATAAAGCTTCTTCTTCATAGTCTTTAATTTTTTAGTCTTAGTATGGGAATAAACCATTTCTTTAAAAGTACAGTTGACCCTTAAACAATGTGGGATTAAGGGCATTGACCCCTTGTGCAGTCAAAAATCTGTGTAGAACTTTGGCTCCCAAAAAACATAACTATCATACCTACTGTTGATTAGAAGGAAGCTTTGCATTTTGTAAATGTATTATATACAGTATTCTAACAATAAAGTAAGCTACAGAAAAGAAAATGTTATTAAGGAAGAGAAAATACATTTACAGTATTTATTGGAAAAAAGCACAAATTAGTAGACCCATGTTGTTCAAGAGTCAACTGTATGACCATCCTTATAATTATATACTTCAAACAAATCTGATTTTCCAAGTCCTGGTAGAATCATTAATTCAATTAATGAGCATATACTAACACCGAAGGGTAATGACCGCAAGGAAGCCCACAGGAGAAGTCTGTCAATTTGAGTACGCCATGCTGTCTCTGGCTAAGCACCAACATTCAGGGGAATACAAGTGCACTCCCTCTGCTCTACGAGTTATGCAAAGGCAGTTCAAGATAGACCACTGAGGTGGAATGGATTCTAGGACACTTCTGTCACTGATTACCCAATTTCCTGATCAAGTCACTCAGCACTTCCTCATTTTAAATAAGCCTGAGCAGCTCTCGAAAAAAGATATCCTGAGGGGAAAGGCTTCTTCCACTCTCTAGTTTTAAATACTCATCTAAATACCTTCTATATTACACAACATAGAAATAAAATTTAGGTCATACTCTAAAGGACTAAGGCTTGGTTCTACAAAGGCAGATTTGAGGTCCTGGGCTGACAGGCCAGGGACAGAAATACAATAACCTCTCTAGCCAAAGAAGGAGATGCTTTCGTTTCCAATTGTTTCTCACATTCATGGGCTTGTACTGCAGCTTTGACACTAACTTTAAACATCTGTTTTCAAATCAGGAAAAAAAAAACCCACACAATCGATCTTCATTGTTAACCCATTTCCCCAACTACCTAAAATGACATCCAACTCAATTTTCAGAATTAGAAACCTCATATGCCCCTGCCAGGGACCACTGTTTTGACCTTGAATTTATGAAGCCAGCTCAGCCCTCTTCCTGACAGACATCTCCAAAGCAGAGTCTTTACCCACGCAAATGAAGGACTGTTAGTTGGCATTAGTTATTTTCCTAACTGCCAGTTTCCACTCAGAGACCCCAGCCTCCTTACTGAATCCGCAGGCATGGTGCTCCCAGTCTCTCTCTCCTCCGTTTCATCATATTCCTGGCTACTCAAGCTTTTGCCCTCTCACACTGGAGTCTTGGCAGGAAGTTTTCTCACACAAGGGGTATGCAGTCTATACGCCAAAGGAAACTTACAAAGGCTTCCCAAACTTAATAGAAAAATTAAAGCACTTTTCTTCAAAAACATAATATTCAGAACTTTCCCCCAAAAGACCTAAAAGCCCAGAAAGCAGCAGTGAGAGTGAGGAGTTCCAGATCCCAAATGAATCAGCTGTCCGTCCTCTGATCTGCCTGACATCATTCACACTCAGCCTGTAACAAATCAGAGCTCCAGAGAGCACCCTGTCCTTCCTCAGCAACAAGCACCACTCCCTCCCCCACAAATCAGCTGCAACCTCCAAGCCTGAGGCCTGGCAGCAGAGAACACGCTGGCAGAAACTGTACATACCAACTTGAAAACTCACCCTGTGACAGAAATACTATTAATTCAGGAGGCGTGGGCCAGGCCAGAACAGCTGTTGCAGTGGGCAAGGGATTGGAAGATAGCATATTAAGGATCCCAAATCGTTTAGTTAATGAGCTAAGGATATGAGGGAATTTCTGCAACATTATTATGGAATATTGACACAGCCTTAAGGTTAGGGCTTAAAGCATAGTCAATATTCAGATTCTGAATTTGGTCAATTTAAGTAAACTCAGAAACCCACCTTTTTTTTTTTTTTTTTTTTTACAGAATTCAGAGCCATTTTCTATTCAATTTCTACTACTCTCTAATCACTTGAGTAACCTTGTGGTGAGAAAAGCCATAGGAAAAGTTAAAGAAAATAAGCCCAGAAACTATTTAGTTTAATTTCATTCAGTAACTATTAATAAAATCATTTATATGGCATACAAAAGATATTGAGGTAAGCTGCAAAAGAAATCTAAGGATAAGCTAATTAATTTCTGCATGATTCAGTTTCCACATCTGTAGAATGAAAATTATTAAGGTACAAGATATAAAGGTTATGGTGAAGATTAAATATACATGAAATAGAAAAGTGTCTGGATAGAGGAAGTGCTAGAGAACTGTTAGCTATTATATGTCTTGCCCTCCAGGAGCTAGCTCTCAATCTAAAGGAGGAGATAAGCCCAAACACATAAGAAACCATCTGACAAAAACAGCCTGGCATAAAGAGAAGAGTCAAATGATCAAATAAACTGTAGAGATAAACACTGACAGCGAAAGAAACCAAAGAATAAGCAAAAGTCTTGGTCTCCTGCTCCAGAACACGTGCCAATTCTGACAGACTCCTCTCATTCATCAAGATGACAAAGTACATCAAATTGTTTTTCTAGGGTAACATTCAAAGGATTAATTCATACTCCAACCAGCACTTCTTCAACTGCAGTCACAACTCTTCAGTGAGTCACTAGGAAAACTTAACATTTCCCTGGTGACAGCACTCAACAGTTTACAGTTTAGGAAGTCAGGACCAACATTTTCTTTAAAGAGAGACAGAATGAAATAGAATAGAAAAGAAAATATCAGAGTGTTTCACACACAGTAAGGGTAAAAATCATTTGTGAAATTTGTGTTTGTGACATTACTGAAACATGTATAAATATACAAGTGCAAACACATGTGATGGGTTAAAATGTAAAGTCCATTTGTTATCAAGGATCATAGTCAGTCTAAAAAATTTGAAAGCCACTAATTACCCTAGAAACTCACTCTGCCTGGTAGATATAGATACTCACAGTTCCTCTCCATGCACCAGCCCAATCACTAAACTCTCACAGCTCCTATTTCAGAATCCCCTGTTCTCTACAAGTCCTAATGAAAATGAAAATGCTCTCTCAGAAACCTGGCACCACTCTGGGAAAGTCTTGTGATGATACCAGGATTGGTCACAAAAGTCCACATTCCCACAACTAAGAGACTAGCCAGTGGAGATTTATTATATCCCCATCCCAAGCTAAGGTCGCACCGTTAAGGCACAGCCCTAAGTTTCTACTCAGTATTCTCCAGTTCTCTGATACCAAATCCCAGGCTACTAAATATTAACAACGACAATAACAGCAACTAACATTTATAAGTAGTTACTAAACACTCTACACGTAATACCCATGTAGTCATCATCACAGCCCTATGACATAAGTGCTATTATTATTCCCATTATATCCTTTTAAATACTGTCTTCAGCTAAGGTGATGAATCAAAGTAATCTCTATAATCAATTTTATAAACTGCTTTGTTACATAATACCTTTCAGTAGAAGACCCTGACAACAAACAGCACCTGGCTTTCTCTCTAGCCTGCTTCACAATAATAAATTGGAAGAGGAAGGAGAGCATGGAGCTCCTTAAATAATGCTTAAGTCAAAAAATATGTTTGATTTTTAGAGAATAAAAGTCATGTCCTATGACCTTCATCTGACCCAAGGAAGATATCACTCTTACTCCCCAAGGTTTAACACATCCACGCATAGAGGACTTTCTTCACATTTACTGTCATTAAAACCCATCTGTGCCAATATTCCCGTGGCTTTGTCAGCACTAGGAAAGTTTAACATTTCCCTGGTGACAGCACTCAACAGTTTACAGTCTGAAAAATAAAACATCCACCTCTTCTTATTCATTCAAGCAACCATTTGTTGATTGTGTTATCACCCTTAAAGCCAGGTAAGAAAGGGCTTCTGCCATGAGCTTCTCACTTTAGAGGTGCTGTAAAATAACCCAAATACAAAAAAATAAGTTAATTAAGGATAAGGGGTGGCCTCTGTCACTTGTGATCTGGCGTTCTGCACTGGCAAAGTGAAACCCTAAAACCCATTCTTGTGACCTATACTGTTCAAAACCCAGGAAAACACTTGTCCACATCTTTCTTTATATGTCCCTTTTTAAAAAGCAATCATGTCAGATTGCTATTTATGAATTGTAAAAGTGCAATGTCAAAGAAAACACTATCTAAAATCATAAAGTATTCAAGAAAAGTCTTAGAAGTAAGCAAAAAAGACAAATTAACCTGTCAAATCCTTCCTCTCAGGTTAACATGAATGTAATAGATTTCTTGGCTAATATGAGTATTGTTTCCATGTACAGCTAAACATCCATTTACATTATTTCTGTTCCAATTAATGGTTCTAAAGATTTGATAATTTAGCTCAGAATCTATAACAGATCACATGGCAGCTGAGAAACATTTTGCAGAATTTGTATTACTAATTAAGTATATTTATGTGCAAGGTTAGACATAATATATGTAAGGCCAAAGACCAGTATTATGTTCTGGTAATTGAACAATTACTAAAATTTATCATTTGTTTTAAATAAAATATATGCTTAGATGTATCTAGAAATAACAATTTTTAAATTTAAAAAAAGAACTGTAGAAAGAAAGAAAGAAAGAAAGAAAGAAAGAAAGAAAGAAAGAAAGAAGAAAAAGAAAAGGAAAGAAAGGAAAAGGAAAGGAAAGAAAGGAGGAAGAGGAGAGGGGAAGGGAGAGAGAGGAGGAAGGAAAGGAGGGAGGTAGAAAGGGAGGGAGGGAGGGAGGGAGGGAGGGAGGGAGGGAGGGAGGGAGGGAGGGAGGGAGGGAGGGAGGGAGGAAGGAAGGAAGGAAGGAAGGAAGGAAGGAAGGAAGGAAGGAAGGAAGGAAGGAAGACATCTTTAAGCTCTGATTTGTCAATCTCATGAGGCAGATTAGATTACCAATGAAGAGTTGATGATTGTCAGGGTGTCTCACAATTCTTTGGGGTTCAGCATCACCCTGCTAACCTTGCCTCACGGAGTGGTCTAGATCCCCTCTAGGGTGAAATGCTTGTTCTCAAACTCTGATCTCTCTGAGGCCTCTGCGGTAGAATCTGAGATTCAACTTAGACTCTGAGCAAGGTTGTGACGCTGGTACTTTAACAACATGAGGTGGTATCCCAGTAACTAGGACAGCTCCACAGAGTGAAAGGTTCTTACTGGTCACAAATATTCAGGAAGATGTCCTCTAGTCTGAGCTATGTCTGAAGGTGCTGGAGAAAAACTCTTCTGAGTATCCTTACAGGTTTGCTGGATATGGATTAGAAGGCACCTTCAGCTCCTAGAAGCTATTGTACTTCCTTGCTACATAGCCTTTTCCAACATGGCTGGATACTTTGTCAAGCTGGTACAGTCTCTATGGTGAGTCTACTTAAATAGATAAAGTCTTATATAACATATCACAATCACAGGAATGATATCCCATCATCTTTACTATGTTCTATTGGTTAGAAACAAGTCATAGGTACTGCCCACACTCAAGGGTACCAGGACTACACAAAAGTATGAGCTGGAAGAGAAAACTATATGGGGACCACATTAGAGTATGTTTATCATGCATGACTATGAAGAAGATTCACCAACAGATAATCCCAAACTGATTTCTATAAACTATTTTAGGACCATTACAGATCAAGGTTTAGTTTACTGCTATGTTTGGTTCTTTCTTTCTTTCTTTCTTTCTTTCTTTCTTTCTTTCTTTCTTTCTTTCTTTCTTTTTATTAAATCTTTTTTTTCTTTTTATATAGATTTTATTGATTTTTTACAAAGAGGAAGGGAGATAGAGTCATCGATCAGCCACCTCCTGCATGCCCCCCATGGGGATGTGCCTGCAACCAAGGTATATGCCCTTGACCAGAATCGAACCCAGGACCACTCAGTCCGCAGGCCGATGCTCCATCTACTGAGCCGAACCGGTTTCAGCTAGTATGTTTGGTTTTCTTGAAAACATCCCAGCACTGAAAATATTAAAGATATGAAAAAACTGTTATATGGCCCTAGATATTGCAGATAGCAATCCTATATAATAAAAGGCTAATTCGCAAATCTACCGAACGGTTCATGGGTCAATACTCAACCACTGAGCCACACTAGCTGGGATGATATGAGAGATTCATGGTTCATTTTTAAATCTATATATTGCTTTAAGATTTTTTTTAACCAATTCTGATTTCTATTGCTGCAGCAGAACAAATATACTTTAAGCAAAACTTAATTTTTTAAAATGTAAGAACAAACGATTCAAGAAAGTTTAATTTGTCAT
Source organism: Pipistrellus kuhlii (assembly GCF_014108245.1). Taxonomy (NCBI): domain Eukaryota; kingdom Metazoa; phylum Chordata; class Mammalia; order Chiroptera; family Vespertilionidae; genus Pipistrellus; species Pipistrellus kuhlii. The sequence continues at coordinate 170,235,078 of NW_023425515.1, read as the reverse complement.
TATTATAAAAACAACACAATTTTTTACATTTCAAAATATTTTATGTAAGCTAGTATGTTCAAAATATCATTTCAATATATAATATAAAACAGTTAATATAAATAATAATTTATAAGATATCTTTATTACAACATAGTGATTTTGCTGAAATTAAGCTGAAAAAATAGACATTTGAGTACCTTGGGAATTATTTGCCTTGTTGCTCAGAGGAATATTTAGATCGTTAAAGTATTAATTCAATTGCCATTTGCCAACTTTCAATAAAATAAAAATTGATAACAGGAAAAAAAAAAGATGACTGGTTATAATATCTGTCTGGTTCCCTTATTAACGATGAGGTTTTTGTTCATCTTTAAATGTTTTCCATTTATATCTGGATGAGAGCTATGATTTTATCATTTTTTGAAAATTGCCTGTTAAACAGTGTTGGAAGTTCTCCATCAGAATGCCCAGTAGATTCACCTCACAGAGCCACAGAGGGAAGTGTATCTCATGTGGACTGCCAAGGCTTCCCAAAGTAAATCTGAAGTGGGGATTTAGAGTTGGCTCCAGAAGTGAATCTGAAATTTACTCACGCTCTAATTTTCCTAACTTTAATTGTCCTCTAGATAATTTGGTTTTGTTTTGTTTACATCTGATAAATTTACTCCCATTGGTGATAGCATGACTGAGATGCTGTTTTTATGGTCTGAACACTCCCAAGGGAAATGAAAACATATGTCCATAAAAAGGCTATACATACTATGTGTACCTGCAATAATGTGGATTTTTTCCAATAGATGGAGTTACACATATGTTGATATATATGTGATTTGATATGTATGCTATTTTGTTGTGTTGACAAGCTTCAAAACTTCATGTCAAATTTGCTGAAGTTGTTAATATCACAGATATTTTTACACTTAAAAATGTCAAACTTCGTGCCAAAAACAGAACAGCTGAATAATTCAGGAAGTTTATGGTGAACATGTTCCATCTCAAGATACTTGTGAACACTAGTTTAAACACTTTAAAAGTGATGATTTCGATGTGAAAAATAAAGAACGTCCAGGTCAACCAAAAAAGTTTGAAGACCAACAATTACAAGCATTACTGGATAAAGATGCGTGTCAAACTCAAAAACAACTTGCAGGAAGATTAAATGATGCTCAGCAAACAATTTCCGATCATTTACAAGCCATGGGAAAGATTTTAAAGGAAGGAAAATCGGTGCCACATCAACTGAACGCAAGACAAATGGAAAACCGAAAAGTCATCAATAAAATGTTGCTTCTATGTCATGAAAGAAAGTCTTTTTTGCATCAAACTGTGACTGTATTTGGAGACAGGGTATTTAGGAGGTAATTAAGGTTAAATGAGGAAATAAGAGTGGGGTCCTAATCTGATAGGACTGGTGGCCTTGTAAAAAGAAGGTATTTTTATTTCCCTCTCCCTCTCCCTCTCTCACTCCCCATCCCCACCAAAAAAAAAAAAGAACAAGTGAGCAAACAGTAAGAAGGTTACCATTTGCAAGATAGGAAGAAAATCCATTCTTAGGAACTGATCATCCTGGCATCTTGTCTTGAACACCTGGCCTCCAGAACTATGAGAAAATAAATTTCTGTTGTTTAAACCACCCTACATCTGGCATCTTCTATGGCAGCTCAAGCAGACTGATACACCATCCAATGGGAGAAGACAGACAAATAATTCTTTATTTACAATTCTATAAGAGTTATGAAGGAAAACTACAAGGTTTAATGAAGGCACATTCTGGGAAACACAGCTTAGGCTAGGGACAGCAAGGCATGGGTGAAGTCAGAAAATCCTTTCATAAGGAAGTAAGACGTAAGCTGAGGCTTGATGGATAAGTAGGACCTAGACAGGTATAAAAGGAGGGAAAACATCTCAGTACAAGGAACATACTGTGCAAATATATAGACAAAAACAAGAATCAGATAGTTTTATGGGGCCATGTCATGACTTTCAAGTGTAATGTAACAAGTAATAAACTATTCACTAAATAAGTTGAAATGAAAGCTAATCATCAAATATGCCCTTAAAAAAACCTTTTCTGACTATTATATGATGGATGGGTCAACTGGGGGGAAGCAATGCCAGACAAAGAAAGACCAGTTAGAAGTTATAGTAGTAGCAGAGGCAAGAGATCACTATGGCTTGGACTCTCTGAACATACCAGTGGTAGCAGAAAAAAGCAGAGGAAATTGAAATTTGAGAGGTGTAACAGAAAGGAGTTGAAGAGGGTGTGAAGAGGAAAGTAACAGGAATAACTGTATTCTATCTTAATAATAAGCTAAAGAATAAAAGAGGAATAGTTTTTGTGAAAGACAATGGCTTCAGTTTTATACTACAAATGCTCAAGGTGAGATGTTTCTGAGATATCCAAGCAGATTATAATGAATTGGGAGTTGTGAGATCCAGACATATAAATGTGAGGGTGACTGGCATAACAGTAGCTATTCTCAACACAATAGTGACAAAACAGGCTCTGATAGATTTTTCAATCTTCAGATCCTGTGTCCACATACTTATGGCTCACTCATAAACCACATACTTTTTATTTTTAACAACAAAATGGTTCCTGTTACAAAATTTGTGAATACAATTGCTCTACCCCTGCCAACGCCTGCCAATTCCTGCCTTCCCACTGGAGAACCTATGGAAAATAATTTTCTATATAAGCCCAATTTTTAGAAGACTATTAAATATAACATAATGCTATCATTCCGGTCTTCACAGTTCTTAAAGATATCAAAACTTCCTGATTTTCAAAGTCCACAGAGAAACTAAAGCACTGTATTAGACAGGCACCACTTTTACCACACAAAGGGTTTACTATGTGCAGCAGGTGGTATCTCTTTTTAGCACACTCCCCAGAAGCATTTATCCAGGCAAACACCATCAAATTACATCAGAGTGGGAAAGTACATGACACTGTTTCATATGTCAGTTTCATAGGAACAAAGTTTGACACATCACATCCTCAAGCCCCAGAAACTCCTCCCTGTCCACTGCCTAACATTGCAGACACCTGGCACTTACTTTCATTTAATATCTGATGTCCAAATCCACTGACCAAATTAGTAAGTCTACAATGCAAAAGGATAACTATCCTCAGGACTCTAAAAATAAAGGCCACCAACAGCAATATGCAAGCCTGTGCATGTGTGCGTGTGCAGGTCCATTCTTAACTCCCCACTGATGCTCACAGCCTCAAAGAAATAAAGCAAAGACATTTCAAGAAATATGAGGACAACCATCTTAAGTTGGTTAGGAAACTATAACTTTCTGGCTAACTAGAAACATAAACACTATTTACACTGAGCTCCTAAGTGTGTTAGGCCTAGGTATTCATGCTGAAATTCACAAACAAACATCCTATTTGAAAGGAATTTCCAAGAGGAGGCCCTTCCACAGAACTGGACAAGCAAAGCCAAGCTGTTTCAATTGAAAAAAGAAAATACAATCTTCCTATATCTTGGGTAAACAAATACAAACAGATTTACTACTTTATTTTCTTTCCATTATTTTTCAGAATCCAGGCCAGTAGTTCTATAGTTTCAACAAGATTATCAGCTCTTCTAAGTCTGATATTCTAATATTTTAAAAAATATATTTTATTGATTTCTTACAGAGAGGAAGGGAAAGAGATAGAGAGCTAGAAACGTCGATGAGAGAGAAACATCGACCAGCTGCCTCTTGCACATCCCCTACTGGGGATGTGCCCGCAACTGATGTACATGCCCTTGACCGGAATCGAACCTGGGACCTTCCAGTCCGCAGACCGACGCTCTACCACTGAGCCAAACCGGTTTCGGCTGATATTCTAATATTTTTTAAGATTTTTTTTTTTAATATTTGAAGATTTTTTTAATGCATTAAAAAATATCCATATGGGTTTAAATATGGTATAGCTTTCTAAAAATGAAGATGGCTTAATTTCAGGAAGCTACATTTAAAATAAATGGTATAAAACAAGCCAAAGAAACTTTAATAACCAACTTGCCCCAAGAAAGCCCTTATCATTGCAGCCTGGATGTTCTCATTCCTCATGTTGAAATTTAGTTGATCTTTTCCCTAATCTGATCAAAACCAACCATAAATATTTGTAGCTTTTCTAAGGCACACTATTGTTCATTTAACTTGGTTTAGGGTCTTACTGATTTGTTTTTCTTTAAAATTTACAACTTCAGCCGGGACCGGTTTGGCTCAATGGATAGAGCGTCGGCTTGGGGACTGAAGGGTCCCGGGTTCGATTCCGGTCAAGGGCATGTACCTTGGTTGCGGGCACATCCCCAGTGGGGGATGTGCAAGAGACAGCTGATCGATGACTTCCTCTCCCTTCCTCTCTGTACAAAATCAATAAAATATATTTCTTAAAAATAAATAAATAAAATTTACAACTTCAAACAGGTAATTATGGCCTGCTAATAATAAAAACAAGTAATGACTACATTTTTTTAAAGTTTACTAATAACAGGCATGGGGCTAAATTCTAAAATATTAACAACAGCTATGTGCTTAATTGCAGGCACTATAACATACTCTTTATGTGTGTAATCTTTTACAGATAAACTGATTCAACTGAGGCTACTGTACACAAACTGTCAGTGTCCCTAAGGTAACTAACTCTACATGTCCTCAATTTTTGCCTATTCAAGAACATTGAAAAAAAAAAAATTCCAGCAATTGTTATCTCCTCTCCTGCATCAGCTATTCCTTTTTTACTGAATAATTTATCTGAAATACAAAAATGATGCAATATGTCCTTTTATATTTTTAAAAGGGGGATTCAACTCTATAACCTTTATATATATATATAATATATATATATGGAAGCCTAAGTGACCATTATAAGCAGTCAACTGAACAACCAGATGCTATGATGCAAACTGACCACCAGGGGGAAGATGCTCAATGCAGAAGCTGCCCTCGGTGGTCAGTGCACTCCCACAGCCAACCTCCTGTGGCTGGCCAACCTCCCGTGGTCCCTCCTCCCCACCAGCCAGCCCTGATCAGCACTGATTGGGACTGGACAAGACAGTCCCAATCACCTGCCAAGCCAAGGAGCCCCACACCTAAACAAATTCATGCACCTGGCTCTAGTTACCTAATAAAAATTTACAATCAAATTTTCTCAATTGTCCAATAATGCCCTTCAACTATTTTTTTTTAAATCCAGGATCCAAACAAGAATCAAGTAGTACATTTGCTTACAGGTCTCCTTTGTCTCCAATAATCTAGAACCCATACTTAATTTTTTTTTTTAATCTTTCATAACTTCAACATTTTTTTTTTTTAAAGAGTCCAGGCCAGTAGTTCCACAGACTGCCTCCTCAATTTGGACTTTTCTGATTACTTCTTCATATATTATACTGAAGTTAAACATTTTTAATGCAAATATTATGTACGAAATATTGTCTCCCATTCTCTGAGTTCATTTGAATCAAGCTTTGGGCCCTCCTCTCAACAATGTGGCTTACCAAAGTCACCAATAGGGACTTCCTTATTACTAAATCCTAAGGCCAATTTTTTAGTTGTTCACATTAGATAATCTGTCAGCAATATTTGACACACCTTCTTGTGGGTTTGGAAACACCATTCTGTTCTGGTTTTCCTCTAACTTCACTGGCTGCTCCTTGTCAGTCTCTATTAAAGAATTCTCCTTATATTCTAAACAACAAATATTGAAGTGCCCCCAATAGAGTCCTTAGATCTTTTATTTTTAATTTTTCCATTTTATTTTTTTTCATCTCTTTCTTTTAATCTAGATTCACTCACTCACTCACCATCAATGCTTCTTAAACTAGTTGTGGGGAAGGATAACCCACCGGCTTCCATGGCCAGGACAGGAAAAGCACACTCGTGAATTGGATTCCTCTAGATCAGTGTTTCCCAAACTTCTCTCATGATGAGAATCACTTGTTAAGTATACAATTTTACCTATATGTTCCCAAAAATTCTAGTTTAGCACTTCTTAGTTGGGATTCAGGAATCTGTATTTTAACAACTCCATCAGGTGATTCTCATCATGAGAGACTTTTGGAAAACACTGCTCTAGATAATACTAAGAACAGTCCCCAGGAGGGATTGTTAAGCAGGAGATTATAATCATAATCACAACTATCCTATATAATAAAAGCCCAGAGACCAAACGGTGGAGTGACCAGAACGACCGATCGACCAGTCGTTATGACACATACTAACTACCAGAGGGCAGACGCTCAACGCAGGAGCTGTCCCCTGGTGGGCAGTGTACTACCACAGTAGGAGCGTCGCTCAGCTGACCAGGATGAGCACTGCTCCTGCTGTAAACCCCGGGCTGACAGGCAGGAACGCTGGCTGTGATCATCACCTTCTCACTCCCTGCCACCTCCTCCGGACACCCGCAGGCTGCTCAGAGCTGCTTCCAGACTCACAGATCTGACCCCAAAGGCTGGGAGGTGGGTTCGTGCCACCACAGGACTGAGGCCTACTCCACTGCCTCTCAGTGCTATTGTCCCTGGGCGCGCCCCGACCGGGTTCCCTGGAGAGGCGAGTGATCCGACTACACAGAAGATGCCAGATCAGGGACCAGCTGCTCAGAGGGTGGATCCACAGCCACTCAGCAGACCAGGATGAGCGGCACTCCCACAGTGGGCCAATCCCCGCAGGCCACACACTGTGCCAGTGCGTGAATCCCATGCACTGGGTCTCTAGTCCTAAATAATAAAAGCCTAATATGCAAATTGTCCCCTTGACCAGAGTTCAACCAGGAATTCGACCAGGAGGCAAGGACAGCAGTGGTGGGCAGCCTGAGGAAGGGAGGCACCCCAGCCAACAGCCACTAAGGACCCTACCTATGCACAAATTTCATACTCATGCACAAATGTCATGCACTGGCCTCAAGCGTGTGTGTGTGTGTGTGTGTGTGTGTGTGTGTGTGTGTTTGTGTATGCCCAGAGATTGGAACAGCGGAATGACCAGAACAACCAGTGGCTATGACACACACTGTGGCACCAAACCAGTCTGATCATGGCCCAATCACCACACCCCAACCCCCGGCAGGCCAGGCCCCCAACTGCCCATGGCCACTGCTCCTAGCCACCCGGCTCACAATCAGGGGCAGGGCTGACAGGCCAATTGCCGTGGCCCCTCCCCCAGACTGGCCCGCCTCTAATCAGCCCCAATACCCTGATCAAGGGCAGGGCCAGCCAGGCAACTGCCTGTGGCCCCTCCCCTGTCAGCCCAGCATAATGGGCCCCCACTGGGACAGGCCAGCCGGACCCCACCTGTACACAAATTCATGCACTGGACCTCTAGTAATGATAATAATCATCTACTTACAAGCTGCCTCTTCTGGGAAGGCTCAACTCCTTCTGAAAAACAAGATACAAACATGTTAGAAAAAAGGACCCATCTTGGTCCTACAGGTCTATACTAAATGTCCTAGGAGATTTATAGTATTATCTTAATAATAGCAAAGACTATATATTTCTAAATAATAACCTGTTCCTTTATCTCTTAAATTTTAGTGCAATTTTAAGTATCACTTCTTTATTCTTCCTTCCCTCCAAAAATATCTCTTAGAATACTTGTGACATTTTCCCCACTAGATGGAACCATCTCGCCAGTGTAGATTTCCAGGTACTTCTTTTTTTTTTTTTTTTTTTTTTTTTTTTTAAATATATTTTATTGATTTTGTACAGAGAAGAAGGGAGAGAGATAGAGAGTTAGAAACATCGATGAGAGAGAGTCATCGATCAGTTGCCTCTTGCACACCCCCTACTGGGGATATGCCCACAACCAAGGTACATGCCCTTGACCGGAATCGAACCCGGGTCCCTTCAGTCCCCAAGCCGACGCTCTATCCATTGAGCTAAACCAGTCCCGGCTCCAGGTACTTCTTAAGCCAGCCATTGACTGCTGATTAACTGTAAAGAATTCATGTCATGAATTCATGTGTGAGGTATATAAAAGGAATGAACTGATTTATTTTTTAATTAGAAGATATTTTAGGTAAATAAATATGTACAGAAAATAATAAAGAGATGGATACATGTACCACTGGCATGAGAAAAAATACTTACAAAAACAGTTGGGGTCCCTATGACTTGCTTTCCAAATCTATCAAGTCTAAACTCCCACTAATCATCACTTAACAGCTATTCTTAATTTTTGTTTATCTTTTCTATATGTGACTCTATTTTATTGCATATATATATATATTCCTTATAGTTTCAAAATTATATATACACAGTTTCAAAGTATATGTATTCATCTGTTGATATCAACATTATACGTAATTGAGGAGATTCCACTAAGTGGATATACTCTTGACCCCTGAACAAAGTGGAGATTAGGGGAACCAACCGTAGTAAAAAAAAATCTGTATAACTTCTGACTCCCCCCCAAAAAATTACAGTTGTCCCTCAGTCTCCACAGAAGATTAGTTTCCCTGCTACCAAAATCCACAGATGCTAAAGTCCCTTATCCAATCTAATAAAAGAGTAACATGCAAATTAACCATCACTCCGTTACACTCACTAGCCATGCCCACCAGCCAATCAGAGGGAGTATACAAATAAACCCAACCAAGATGGCTATAGCTTGGGTTTCCCTGGTAATGGAGGAAGCCAAACTTTCCACACACCCTGGCAGGCCGGCCCAGGCCTCCACTCAAGGCTACAAAGATTCAATTATAGAAGATACATAAATTTCAACAGAAATGGATTCAACCACAGAGCGAGCAGGCGGCTTGGCTCCGCTCCAGGCTACAAAGTTTCAATTGTAGAAGATAAATAAATTCCAGATACCAGGGCCTCCGCTTGGGACACTGGGGGTGTGGCTGGCCTGCAAACCACCACAGGCCCCTCGCCTAGGCCGTCCCACACCCCAAGGGAACCTCACCCTGATCCAGGACACCCTTCAGAGCAAACCAGTTGGCCCCCACCCATGCACCAGGCCTCTATCCTATATAATAAGAGTAATATACAGATTGACCATCAGTCCAACACACAAGATGGCTGCCCCCATATGATCAAATGTCCTACCCCCATGTGAACACAAGATGGCCACCACAAGATGGCCAGCAGGGGAGAGCAATTGGAAGGGACCAGGCCTACAAGGTAGAGCAGTTGGGGGTGATCAACCCTGCAGGGGAGGGCAATTAAGGGTGATCAGGCCGGCAGAGGAGAGAAGTTGGGGGCAATCAGGCTGGCATGGGAGTGAGAGTGGGATTGGGCCTAAACGGGCAGTCGGACATCCCTTGAGGGGTCCCAGATTGAAGAGGGTGCAGGCTGGGCTGAGGGACACCCGCCATCCCCAAATTTCCTGCACCGGGCCTCTAGTATAAAATGACATAAAACAATGCATACAGTCTGCCCTCTACATCCATGGATCCCCATGGATGGAAAAATACTATTTTCCATAGCAATTGGTTGAATCTACAGATGCAAAACCTAGGGATACAGGGGGCCAACTGTACATTTATTGGAGAAAATCCACATATAAATGGACACATGCAGTTCAAACCATGTTGTTCAAGGTTCAACTGTATTTCACGTTAGTTCATTAATTTTCAGTAGTCAGTCATCCAACCTGTACATACACTAATATTTATTTACCTATTTTCCAGTAAGTAGAAACTAATTTTCTTTCCATGTTTTTCTTCTCCATCAAAATAATGCTCCTATAAACATGCTTGTATTTATTATCACATGTATTTTGTAAAAAAGATTTCTTAGAAGTGTACACTAAATGTGGAAATGCTGGGTCATAAAGTATCAGAAATCGCTCCCCCAAACTGCACCAACATTCTGTAAGAGTTCTTCCTAGACCAGTCTCACAAATTCCTGACACTTATAACCAAAACCCTACTCAAGGTTTCAAATCCAACATGCCCCAAACTGAACTTATTCTTTCCACCAACACTTACTCCATCCATAGCCTTTCCCCATCTCAGATGATGGTGATTCTATTCTTCTGGTTGTTCAGACAAGAATTCTGGATGTCTGGACTCCTTTGTTTTTTATTTTTATTTGTTTGTTTGTTTGTTTGTTTTCATAAACCTCACAGACCATTTGGCAGAAATTTAAATGGCTCTAACTTTAAAATACATCCAGAATACAACCATTTGCCACTATCTCCACAGACATATGCTTACACTCTTTCAAACAAAATCTTAAGATTTAGTCATGTTTTAGAAATTGGAACTTGGTGGGAGGGAGGGATATTAAAATAACAGCATATACATATTATATATTATATAACACCCCAAAAATGCATTAAGCACATTAAAATTTCTATAGCAAATGTATGATAGCCACAGTAAATATAATAAAAACTCTAAAGAATCTCAGTTAAATTTTTTTGCTAAATGAATTATAAAAAACCCTGTTAGTTTTTGGTATGCAATCTAAGCCACCATGGTCCTTCCCTCAACCATCTCCCAACTAGTATCTCATTACTGCTTCTACCCTATATCTCTACTAGAGGCTCAGTGCATGAAATTTATGCACGGGGGGTAGAGGGGTATTCCTTAGCCCAGCCTGCACCCTCTCCAATCTGGGACCCTTTGGAGGATGTCCGACTGCTGGTTTAGGCCAGATCCTGGGGACATCCCTCTCACACTCTGGGACCACTGGCTCCTAACTGCTCATCTGCCTGCCTGATTGCCCCTGTCACCCCTGCTGGCCTGATCACCCCCAACTGACCCCCCTTGACAGCCTAGTCACCCTCAATTGTCCTACCCCGCCGGCCTTGTTGCCCCTAACTGCCCCTCCCCCCGATGGCCTGGTTGCCTCCACCTTCTTCCCCCCCCCCCACCAGCCTGATCGCCCCTCACTGCCCCCCTCTGCCAGCCTAACCTGTTTCCCCGAAAATAAGACAGTGTCTTATATTAATTTTTTCTCCCAAAGTTGCGCTAGGTCTTATTTTCAGGAGATACCTTATCTTTCCATGCAATAGGTCTTATTTTTGGGGAAACACGGTAGTCACCCCAACTGCCCACGCGGCCTGCTGCTCAGTCCTTTGGTCACCCCTCACTATCCCCACTGCTGGCCTGGTTGCCCCATGCAGCCTGCTGCTCAGTCGTTTGGACGCCCCTCACTAACCCTCTTGCCAGCCTAGTCACCCCATCAGTTCGGTTGTCCATTCAGTTGCAATGGTTACTTAGGTTTTTATCATTATAGGTAGTCTATTATCAACATAACAAAGTGTTCCTTTTATTTATTTTTTTAATTAATGGAAGGGAGAGATAGAAACATTGATGATGAGAATCACTGATTGGCTGCCTACTACATGCCCCCCACTGGGGATTGAGCCTACAACCTTGTGCCCTGCCTGGAATTGGTCTGCCACCTCCTAGCTCATAGGTCCATGCTCAACCACTGAGCCATGCCAGCTGGGCGAGCCCTACCAATTCTACCTACAAAATATCTTTCTTAATCATCAATTTCACTTTATCTCCACTGCTAGTCCCCTAGACCAAGCCAGCACCATCTTGTAACATCCATCTAATTGGTCTCCCTTTAAATTAATTTTGTTCACCTTAACTTTTAATGTTATATAACGTGAATGTCATGTAATTAATATCTGCTTTCTAGGTAACATTATGTGAATTTAATAAATCAAACACTGCAATTCAAAAAGATCTTTTTAAATTAGGTCATTTCTATTTTTAAAACTCCTCAATGAATAAAGTCTAAAATCCTTTCTGCAGCCTCCAAGACACTGGCTGCTACCGCCTACCTCTTCAGGATCATTTACACAATTCTCCAGTCTTGTAGTCTGATCTCTTACACATGCAATATTCCCACACACCTAATGGTCTTCACCCTGTTGTTCTCTCTCCCTGAAATTCTTTTTATACATTCTTGGACCTTAGCTTAAGCCTTATTTCCTCTTGGAAGATTTCCCTACACATAGTTTTCCAGCCTCCCTCTTTATAACTCTAACCCTTTACTGTAATTAGTTGCTTAATTATCTATTTTCTCGGACTGTTAGCTCTGAGAAGAGATCAGTCTTGCTCACAATGACATTTCTAGCACCCAGCACAATACCTAGTCTAGTAGGTACCAAATGAATATTTGATTAATAAATCAATGAATCAATCAAGTATGAAAATGGTAGTAATATCGGTATCATTATAAAGCTCAAAAACTGTTCTGTTCATTGGGAGTTAACACTGATGAAAACTGTCGACTGCAATTAGGTCAGCAAAAGGGGCTTTACTGGAGAAAGGACATACTCTTGTCATTTATTTACTGACAGTTGTCTGGCTGGTAGCTAACTATTCAAGTGATTTATAAAAGAAAAAAAAATATGGTACCATCTCAGACCTGCCAGAATGGCCAACATCAACAAACGACAAGTGTTGGCGAGGTTGCAGAGAAAAAGGAACCCTCATGCACTGCTGGTGGGAATGCACACTGGTACAACCACAGTGGAGAACACTATAGAGTTTCCTCAAAAAACTGAAAATGGAACTCCCATTTGACCCAGTAATCCCAATCCTAGGATTATATCCCAAGAAACTAGAAACACCAATCAGAAAGGATATATGCACCCCTATGTTCATAGCAACACACTCTACAATAGCTAGGATTTGGAAACAGCCTATGTGCCTGTCAGCAGATGATTATATAAAAAAAAACTATGGTACATCTACACAATGGAATACTACGCTGCCATAAAAAAGAACGGATTCTCATCATTTGCAGCAACCTGGATGGAATTGGAGAACATCATCCTGAGTGAAATAAGCCAGTCAATTAAAGAGAAACACCACATGACCTCACTCATTTATGGATAATAAAGAACAGTATAAACTGATGAACCAAAAGATAGATATAGACAGTAAAGCAACAAGCAGACTGTCAAATTACAGCGAGGAGGGTAGGGAGATCTGGGGGAGATAAGAGATCAACCAAAGAACTTGTATACATGCATATAAGTACAACCAATCGACACAAAACTCTGGGGAGGGAGGGTATATATGGGGGGGGGGCAATGGAAAGATATGTACACAGATAATAATTTAATTAAAAAAAATATATTTAAAAGAAAATGCTTTCAGGCCCTGGCCAGGTGACTCTGCTGGTTGGAGTGTTGTCCTATACACCAAAAGATTACGGGCTCAATTCCCAGGCAGGGCACATATCTAGATTATAGGTTTGATTCCCAGTTGGGGTGCATATAGAAGGCAATCAATTGATGTTTCTTTCTCTCCCATCAGTGTTTTTCTCTCTCTCACTTTCTCTCTTCAAAAAAAAAAAAAAATCAATAAAATATATCCTTGAGTGAGAATTTTTTTTTTTAATGCTTTCAAGAGAGTAAAACGTTACTTATCAAAGAAATCCACTTTGAAGTCATATAGTAATTGGCCTTAAAAGGATTATCTCTCTATACAAGTATCTCCTCAGCTGTGGCAGAAAATAGATCTTCTGAAATGCACAAAAACCTCCCTTTCCCAAGTAGCAAATGAACCATTACTACTGCTCTGGGCATTATGGTGTGTTAGCTCCATTTATTCACATTTGAGTGTTAGTCTACCTTGAGGTCAGGAGCCAAGGGGGAAATCAGTGTATATGCAGCTATGGTACTCCCATGAAACTTTAATGCATTTCATTCTTCTTGTTCTATTTGCTTGTTCCATTAAATTAACATAATCACTCTGAGAAAAGGTTCCCAAAATAGAGCATTTACACTATACAATAGTACTAAGAAACATGGAAAAGCACAGAAAATTTGAAGTTCAGAAAACTAGGTTCATGTTATGGCTCAAAATATATAATGTATGTGACCTGGGACTTTACCTACCCATAAGCTTAGCTATCGTACTTATGAAATAAAATAATGTATAGAAAAGTATTTTATTCTATAAATTGTGACACAAATAACATGCTCTCATATGAGTCTGAAGAACAGTAAAGACAGTTTGATGATACTAACAGAAATTTTTTTTCATTTATTTTCCAATTACAGTTGATCTAACAGAATATTTCTACATGGCTCAAGAGTCAGAAAAATATTTAAATACAGTTTTATTACTTACTTTTCTCATAAAATCTTGTTCAGTTATTAAACCTTTCTAAGTCTTTTTTCTTATCTGCACACCTGAAATAAAAATGTCTATTTTGCCTATCTCATAAAAGTTGGCCCAGGGCTCTGGCCAGGTGACTCAGTTGACTGGAGGGTCTTCCCATACACCAAAGACTGAAGTTTTAATACCCTCTCAGAGCACATACCAAGGCTGCAGATTAGATCCCTGTCAGGGCACCTACCGGGGCAACTGACCAATATTTCTCTCTCTCTTCTCCCCCCTCCCTCCTCTTTCTCTGAAATCAATAAATATATCCTCAGGTGAGGATTTGGAAAAAAGTTATCCCAAAGCTAGAATAAGAAAATATATTTAAAAGCTTAAGGTCCTCATATAAAAAGATTCTCCACATCATATCATCAGGGAAATACAAATTAAAATAATGAGATGGGACTATAAACCTATTAAGAAAGGCCAAAACCCACATGAAAACATGCTCAAAGTCACTAATTATCCTAGAAATGCAAATCAAAACAACAATGCGGTACCATCTCACACCTGTCAGAATGGCCAACATCAACAAATCAACAAATGACAAGTGTTGGCGAGGTTGCGGAGAAAAAGGAATCCTCGTGCATTGCTGGTGGGAATGTAGACTGGTGCAACCACTGTGGAGAACAGTATGGAGCTTCCTCAAAAAACTGAAAATGGAACTCCCATTTGACCCAGTAATCCCACTCCTAGGAATATATCCCAAGAAGCTAGAAACATCAACCAGAAAGAATATATGCACCCCTATGTTCATAGCAGCACAATTTACAATAGCTAGGATTTGGAAACAGCCTAGGTGCCCATCAGCAGATGATTGGATCTAAAAACTATGGTACATTTACACAATGGAATATTATGCAGCCATAAAAAAGAAAAAATTCTCATCATTTGCAGCAACCTGGATGGAATTGGAGAACATCATGGTGAGTGAATCAAGCCAGTCAATGAGAGACACCACATGACCGCCCTTATTTACAGATGATAAAGAACATTATAAATTGAAGAACCAAGAGATAGATATAGAGACAGTAGCCGAAACCGGTTTGGCTCAATGGATAGAGTGTCGGCTTGGGGACTGAAAGGTCCCGGGTTCGATTCCGGTCAATGGCATGTACCTTGGTTGCGGGCATATCCCCAGTAGGGGGTGTGCAGGAGGCAGCTGATCGATGACTCTCTCTCATCGATGTTTCTAACTCTCTATCTCTCTCCCTTCCTCTCTGTACAAAATCAATAAAATATATTAAAAAAAAAAAAGATATAGAGACAGTAAAGCAACAAGCAGACTGTCAAATTACAGCGGGGAGGCTGGAGAGATCTGGGGGAGATAAGAGATCAACTGAAGGACTTGTATACATGCATATAAGTACAACCAATCGACACAAAACTCTGGGGAGGGAGGGTGTGTACGGGGGGGGGGGCCATTGGTATATGTACAAAAATAACTTAATAAAAAATATATTTAAAAATTAAAGAAAGAAAGAAAGAAAGAAAGAAAGAAAGAAAGAAAGAAAGAAAGAAAGAAAGAAAGAAAGGCCAAAACCTAGAACACTGAATACTGGGAGGGTGTGAAGCAACAGAAAGTCTCATATACTGTTGCTAAATAATACAGCCACTGGAAAGACAGTTTAGCAGTTTCTCCCAAAACTAAACACACTTCTACCTCAGGGTGGGGCGATTGTGCTCCTTGTATTTACCAAAAGGAACTGAAAACTCATATCCACACAAAAATCTGCAAATTGGTGTTTATAGGAACTTTACTCATAATTTCCAAAACTTGGGTGAAACCAAGATGTCCTTCAGTAGGTGAATAGATAAATAAAACATGGTGTAACCACTCTCGCCACTCCTGTTTGACATAGTACTGGAAGTACTAGCCATTGCAATTAGACAAGAGGAGGAAATAAAAGGCATCCAAATTGGAAAAGAAGAAGTAAAGTTATCCTTATTTGCAGATGACATGATATTGTACATAAAAAACCCAAAAGACTCCATTAAAAAACTAATTGACTTAATAAATGAATTTGGCAATGTAGCAGGATACAAAATTAATGCCAAGAAATCCATGGCTTTTCTATATACCAACAGAGAAACTGCAGAAACAGAGACTAAAAAAGCAATTCCATTTACCATCGCACCAAAAAAATTAAGATACCTAGGAATAAATTTAACTAAGGAAGTAAAGGACCTATTTGCGGAAAACTACACGACACTGAAAAAAGAGATAGAGGAAGATGTAAGGAGATGGAAGAACATACCATGTTCATGGATTGGTAGGATCAACATAATCAAAATGTCCATACTTCCTAAAGCAATCTATAGGTTCAATGCACTCCCCATTAAAATACCAACGACATATTTCACTGACCTAGAAAGAACTCTCCAAAAGTTCATTTGGAACAATAAAAGACCCCGAATAGCCACAGCAATCCTGAGAAAGAAGAGTAAAGTAGGAGGGATCTCAATACCAGACTTCAAACTACAAAGCCACTGTTCTCAAAACAGCCTGGTACTGGCACAAGAACAGACATATAGATCAATGGAATCGAATCGAGAACCCAGATATCAACCCAAATCACTATGCTCAATTAATATTTGACAAAGGAGGCACGAATATACAATGGAGTCAAGACAGTTTCTTCAATAAATGGTGTTGGGAAAATTGGACAGACACATGCAAAAGAATGAAACTAGATCACCAACTTACACCATTCACAAAAATAAACTCAAAATGGATACAGGACTTAAACATCAGACGGGGAACCATAAAAATACTAGAAGCATCCACAGGCAGCAAAATCTCAGACATATGCCAAAAGAACTTCTTCACTGATACTGCCCCTAGGGCAATGGAAGCTAAAGAGAAAATAAACAAATGGGACTACATCAAAATAAAAAGCTTTTTTACAGCAAAAGAAACCATCAACAAAACAACAAGAAAGCCCACAGTGTGGGAGAACATATTTGCAAATGATACCACTGATAAAGGTTTAATCTCCAACATCTACAAACAGCTTATACAACTAAATAAAAGGAAGATGAATAATCCAATTAAAAAATGGGCAATGGACCTAAATAGAACATTTTCAAAAGAAGACAGAAGGAAGGCCAAAAGGCACATGAAAACATGCTCAAAGTCACTAATTGTCCGAGAGATGCAAGTCAAAATAACAATGCGGTACCATCTCACACCTGTCAGAATGGCCAACATCAACAAATCAACAAACGACAAGTGTTGGCGAGGTTGCAGAGAAAAAGGAAC
Source organism: Pipistrellus kuhlii (assembly GCF_014108245.1). Lineage (NCBI taxonomy): Eukaryota > Metazoa > Chordata > Mammalia > Chiroptera > Vespertilionidae > Pipistrellus > Pipistrellus kuhlii. The sequence continues at coordinate 170,217,748 of NW_023425515.1, read as the reverse complement.
CCTCGTGCACTGCTGGTGGGAATGCAGACTGGTGCAACCACTGTGGAGAAGTGTGGAGTTTCCTCAAAAAACTGAAAATGGAACTCCCATTTGACCCAGTAATCCCACTTCTAGGAATATATCCCAAGAAACTAGAAACACCAATCAGAAAGGATATATGCACCCCTATGTTCATAGCAGCACAATCTACAATAGCCAGAATTTGGAAACAGCCTAGGTGCCCGTCAGCAGATGATTGGATCCAAAAACTATGGTACATCTACACAATGGAATACTACGCTGCCATAAAAAAGAAGGAATTCTCATCATTTGCAGCAACCTGGATGGAATTGGAGAACATCATGCTGAGTGAAATAAGCCAATCAATGAAAGAGAAACACCACATGACCTCACTCATTTGTGGATAATAAAGAGCATTATAAACTGATGAACCAAAAGATAGATATAGAGACAGTATATCAACAAGTAGACTGTCAAATTACAGCAGGGAGGGGAGGAAGATCTGGGGGAGATAATAGATCAACCGAAGGACTTTTATACATGCATATAAGTACAACCAATGGACACAAAACTCTGGGGAGGGAGGGGATGTGTGGGAGGGAGGGAGGGGGGCAAAAAAAATCAATAATAAATAAATAAATAAATAAATAAATAAATAAATAAAAAAATGGGAAGAAAAAAAAAAACCATGGTGTAACCAGATAATGGAATACTATACAGCACTAAAAAGAAATGAGCTCTCAAGCCAAGAAAGACATGGATGAAAGTTAAATGCATATTACTAACTGAAAGAAGCAAATCTGAAAAGGCTACATACCATATAACTTCAACTATATGACCTTCTGGAAAAGATAAAACCATGGATACAGTAACAAAGGGGCTGGGGCAGGTGGAGATGAATAGGCAGAGCACAGAGAATTTTTAGGGCAATGAAAATACTCTGTATTATAATGATGACATATATGTTATCATACATTTGTCCAAACCCACAAATTATGTAACACCAAGAATTAACCCTAAGTTAAACTATTAACTTTTGGGGTGATTATAGTGTATTAATGTGGGGTCATTGTTGGTTAAAAAATAATAATAATAAATTAAAATAAAATAAAATAAAATATAGCAATCTGGTTAGTGGTGTTGATAAAAGGGGAGACCATGTATATAGGGGCAGAGGGCACCTGAGAAATCTCTGTACCTTCCTCTCACTTTTATTTCAAACTTAAAACTACTCTAAAAAAAAGTTTTTTTAGAAAAAAACGTGCCCCAAAAATAGCTTAAGACTTGACGGTTTGGATTATCATTAATACTAAGAAGTTGCATTTTTCTAATCTGACCTGCCTGTGCAAGCTAATGAATGGGGTGCTATTCTCCAAAAACTAATTCTGTCCTTAAAAATTCAAGAATAGAGATAGATTAAAAATGGATGCAGACCAAGTGGATGCTACACAGACATGCTTCCAATAACAAACTGGTATTACAACTAAAATACAACAAAAATCCTGAATAATCAACGGAAAACTCGTAGGAAAGAACCCTGATACTGGAGGACCAAAAGTGGAGACCACATAGAGACTGGTAGGAGGAATGGAGGGGTGACCATAGACAGCAAGTGAAGTCCGGAGAGATAACTCAGTTATGGGGGGTTGCCAATGAGAACTCTTGGATCTAATCCCCAAGTTGGGCCCCCCAGCAGAGAGCACCAAAACTGAGGAGAGTACGTACCCACATAACATCTGGCTGCGGAAAGCAGTGGGATGCTGTCTGCCAGGGAGTGGCAGCTGAAAATTCAGGCACCCTCTTAAAGTGCCAACACACTAAACTCCCACCCACCTTGTGCTCCAGCGGAGGGAGGGTGAAGCAGACGGGAGCTGTGAGAGTAGAAGCTAGGACTGGGGACTCAGGGGATAGACCTCAGAAGGCAAATACTCCAAGTTTAATGTGTTGGCTGAGTCATTCACTCACACAGCAGAGTACAGCTTTCCCACACAGGCATTTGCCTTGCCCAAGGGGAAGAGAGTTGACACACCCTACAGGAAAACACCTGGCCCTGAGATTACTTAACCATGTGTACACCATAAGTGTCTATAGACACGAGGCATAAGGCAGACCTTTTTAAATTAAATTCAATATATCGTGGCAGTTAACTGGTTAAGAGATTAAACATTAACAATTAGCTTCCAGACAGACAGAACTACCCCACCCTGTTGAAAAAAACTCTCACCACACCTGAGTACAATTACCTGGGCGCAATTCAATTTGGAATCCTATCAGTCTATAAGCAGAAGTGGTCTCGGGAGATTTTGAGTTTGTGCCTGATCTATTAGTCAGAAACAGCCTTTTAACACCATCCTGCACTAGAGATTGAGAGGTGTAGAGGGTTTACCTAATACATAGTCACAAACCCAAACACAAAGCTAAAATAAGGAGCAACCGAAACCAGTTTGGCTCAGTGGATAGAGCGTCAGCCTGTGGACTGAAGGTCCCAGGTTCGATTCTGGTCAAGGACATGTACCTTGGTTGTGGGCACATCCCCGGGAGGGGTGTGCAAGAGGCAGCTGATCGATGATTCTCTCTCATTGATGTTTCTAACTCTCTATCCCTCTCTCTTCCTCTCTGTAAAAAAATCAATAAAATACTATTTAAAAAAAAAGAAACTATAGTAAAAATGCCCCAAAACAAACACATGGAGGCTAAATAGCATGGTATTAAACAATGAATGGGTTACCAACGAGATCAAGAAAGAAATCAAGGGATACCGTGCTTATTCTTCAATAAATTTCCACCTTTGCTATACCATCTTCTGTCCGTGGTTTCATTCTTCAATTCTGATGGACAAAGAGCCCAGGGAAGCCATCCTGCCCAGGAGAACATCGCATGTTCCAATCTAAAAATTCCGTATCATTACCAAGTGGCATTATGACCATATATAACTCAAGGGGAAAGGGAAGCAAAACTACTACATGAACCTAAAAGGGGAATGAGAAGTATTGATATTGAGAGACTGCACCATCTTGAAGGGGTAACTGGCTGTGATCAGAAGCCCAGCCTTACTTTCAACCAGGGAGATGTCAGATACCTCCCAGGACCCTACAACCACAATGCTCAGGGACCAGCTACAAACCCATGAACACCAAGACTCTAGTCTTCCCGATGACGTGTGCCCATAAAATCAGTCCAGGGAGAGACAAAGCAGCAACAAGTACTCGTACATGGACAGGCCCTGTGCCTTCTCACAGAGTACAAAGAAGGAACAGCTGAATTAAACATCACCCAACCAGAATAGAAGAATCAAACACAACTGGCGAGGCAATTCATAGACAGAAAGGTCAGCTATCACCTTAAAAAAGCTCTGATTCATCTAGGTATTTGTTGTTTGCATTTTTTTTTTATTAGTTGCTATCTCTTTTTTGCATTCACCCTGGGTGTTTGTTATTTGCATTTTTTAGATTTTTTTTTTTTGGGGGGGGGTCTTACCATATACATGAATTTTCCCTCTATTTTTTTCTTCTCATTCTTTTCTCTTACATTTTTCCCTTTTTTCAATATCATTTTTGCATTCTTTTCTATCCCCTAATTCTCTTTCTCTGGTGGTCACCTTTATTTGGAGTTATTAGTATCATGAATACATTTTTGTTTGCTGCCCTGTGCATTGTGTCTTGTTATGTTGTATTTTGTGCTTTAACTCAACACAGGAGAGAGAGCTACATAACCAGACACCCTGAGAGGAGAGATCATAGGGAGACAAAAAAACGACCCACGTACGAAAGAAAAGGAGGCATCACCAGAAAAGGGAGTAAATGAAATGGAGGCAAACAATATGTTGGAGAAAGAATTCAGAGCAATGGTCATAAGAATGCTGAAAAGGATGGAAGGCAAATTCACCAATTTGTGGAATAACCAAGAGGAAATGAAGAACTCAACAGAAAGCATCAACAGTAAACTGGTAGAAGCAGAAGACTGCATCCGTGAGCTAGAAGACAAGGTAGGAAAAAATACCCAAGAAAAAAAAAACTTAAAAAACAGGAGGAGAGCCTAAGGGAACTTTGGGACAAAACAAAAAGAAACAACACCTGCATAACAAGGATACCAGAAAGAGAGAAAATTGAGCAAGAAATAGAAAACCTGTTTGAAGAAATAATGACAGAAAACTTCCCTGAAATAGAGAAGAAAAAACTCTCACAAGTCCAAGCTCAGAGTCCCAAACAAAATGAACCCCAAAAGACAGATGCCAAGGCACATTATAATTAAATTGGCAAACACCAACGACAAACTAAGAATCTTAAAGGCTGCCAGCGAGAGACAGAAAGTTACATACAAGGGAACTTCCATCAGATTATCAACTGATTTCTCAACAGAAATACATCAGGCCAGAAGGGAATGGAATGAAATATACAAAGTCAGCAAAGGAAGGGTCTGAATCCAAGAATACTGTACCCAGCAAGGCTATCAATCAAAGTTGAGGGTAAAATCAGGAGCTTCAGAGACAAAAAAGGACTAACAGAGTTTATTACCACCAAACCAGCAATGCAAAAAATGCTATAGGATCTGCTGTAAAAAGAAGAAATAGAAAAGGAAGAAGGAACACAGGAATAAAGAATAAAAATGGTGACAAACAAGTACCTATCAATAATAACTTTAATGTAAATGGTTTAAATCAAAAGACATAGGGTAGCTCAGTAGATAAGAAAACATGACCCTTACATCTGCTGTCTACAGGAAACCCACCTCTGAACAAAGGACTCACACAGACTGCTGGTGAAGGAATGGAAAAAGGTTTTCCAGGCAAATGGGGGGGGGGGGGGGGGAGAGCTGGGGTAGCAATACTTTTATCTGACAAATTAGACCACAAAGTAAAGGCCATAACAAGAGATAAGGAAGTCCACTTCATAATACTAAAAGGAGCAATCCAACAAGAAGATATAACTCTGGAAAACATATAAGCACCCAATACATTAGCATCCAAATACATAAAAATAATTCTGAAGGATATCAAGGGACAGATTGACAGCAATACAGTCATAGTAGGGGACTGTAATACTCTACTAACACCACTGGACAAATCCTCTAACAAAAAAATCAGCAAAGAAACATCAATCTTAAATGACTCACTAGATTAGATGGAATTCATTGACATTTCACACCAAAGCCACAGAATATACATTCTCAAGTGCACATGGGTCATTTTCAAAGATAGGCCATATATTGGGATACAGGCAAAGTCTCTTAAAATTCAAGAAGACAGAAATCATATCACGCATCTTCTCAGACCACAATGGCACAAAATTAGAAATCAACTACAATAAAAACAATGAAGAAAAAAAAAATACCTGGAGGCTAAATAGCATACTATTAAACAATGATTTACTTACCAAAGAGATCAAAGAAATAAAAAGTATCATGGCAATAAATGACAATGAAAACACAACAATCCAAAATCTATGGGACACAATGAAAGTAGTCTTGAGAGGGAAGTTCACAACTCTACAGGCCTACCTCAAAAAACAAGAAACAATAGTAATAAAAATTATCTAACCCTACAACTCAAAGAGTTAGAGAGAGAACAATAAGAAAAGCCCAGCATAAGCAGAAGAAGAAAATAATGAAGAGCAGAGCAGAAATAAATGACATAGAGACCAAAAAAACAATATAAAAGATCAACAAAACCAAGAGCTGGTTCTTTAAAGGATAAACAAGATTGATGAACCTCCAGCCAGGCTCACTAAGAAGCAAAGAGAGAAGACCCAAATAAACAAAATCAGAAATAAAAGAAGTGAAGTAACAACCGATCCCACAGAAATACAAACAATAATGAAAAAAAATACTATTAACAACTCTATTCCAACAAAATGGACAATTTTTTGAAATAGACAAAATGGACATATTCTTTAAGACAAAATGGACATATTCTTAGAAAAATACATGCTTCCGCCGGGACCGGTTTGGCTCAATGGATAGAGCGTCGGCTTGGGGACTGAAGGGTCCCGGGTTCAATTCCGGTCAAGGGCATGTACCTTGGTTGCGGGCATATCCCCAGTAGGGGGTGTGCAAGAGGCAGCTGATTGATGACTCTCTCTCATCGATGTTTCTAACTCTATCTCTCTCCCTTTCTCTCTGTATAAAATCAATAAAAAATATATTTAAAAAAAAAAGAAAAGAAAAATACATGCTTCCAAATTCAATCAGGAAGATTCAAAAAACCTGAATAGGCTGACCACTACTAAAAAAAATGAAGCAGCAATCAAAAATCTTCCATCAGGAGAATCCAAGATGGCTGCACAGGTAAACACCTAGCCGCAGCCACATACAACAATTTCAATAAAATACAATTAAAATATAAAATGGACATTACCCAGAACTACAGAAAAGTCGACTGACTGGAAATTCTACAAGAAGCAAGGAGAAAACCAGAAGGAAGAGCGGAGGAGCTGTAAAAGCCTAAGGTACGGAGACACGCGGCGCGCGCGGAGAGGACGGAGCCGAAGAGGAGGGGCGGCTGAGTGCCTGGCTGGCGTTCCCTAGCAGAAAGGAGATAAAACCTCAGAACTCTGCTGGGCACCAGTTCCGATTGCTCTGAACACCAGTTCTAGGCCAGACCCCAGGGACCCAGGCTCAAACAGAGGGAGCTGGATTGCCCTGGCAGGAAGGAGAAAGGGGCTCCAGACTGCTCTGAACACCACCTCCAATCCCACTTCCAACTGAACTGAACCCCAGTTCCAGGCTCATTGGGGGAGAGCCTAGACTGTTTGATAGCAGGCGAAACTCGAGGGCACCTTTCTCTCAGAGGTGCTTGCAACGAGTACTGAAGGACCCTGAGGAATACTGAGACTCAGGAGCCTCATAAGGCATGGCTGACGGAAGCCAAGGCTGTAGACTCCACCATGAAACTCTGCCCCATCCAAGCTGAACACAGAGACTTTTAAGGCTACCAACTCAAGGAAGCTGTGAAAATGCCGAGACAAGGAAACAGATCACAAATGAAAGAAATGGAGGACAAAAAGCGACTGGATATAGAGTTCAAAACCACGCTTATAAGGCTTTTCAAGAATTTCCTAGAAAAGGTTGATAACACCTATGAGGATATGAAAAGGGATCAACTAGAAATAATAAGGGGTCAACAAGAAATAATAAGGGATCAACAAGAAATAAGGGATCAACAAGAAATAAAGAATACATTGTCTGAAATAAAAAATATTTTACAGAGTCCTAAAAACAGAATGGAAGATCACAAGAATCAAGTCAAAGGTTTGGAACATAAAGAGCCAGAAGACACTCCTCCGCAGAAGCAAGAAGACAAGAGAATCCAGAAAGTTGAAGATAATGTAAGAAACCTCTGGGACAACTTCAAGTGAACCAACATCAGAATTATGGGGGTCCCAGAAGAAGAGAGAGAGCAAGATACCAAAAACATACTGAAAGAAATAGTGACAGAAAACTTCCCCCACCTGGTGAAAGAATTAGACCTACAAGACCAGGAAGCGCACAGAACCCCAAACAAAAGGAATCCAAAGAGGACCACACCAAGACACATCATAATTAAAATTCCAAGAGCAAAAGACAGAGAGAATATTAAAAGCAGCAAGAAAAAAGCAGGTAGTTACCTATAAAGGAGTACCCATACGATTGTCAGCTGATTTCTCAACAGAAACCATGCAGGCCAGACGGGAATGGCAAGAAATATTCAAGGTGATGAATAAGAACCTACAGCCAAAAATACTCTACCCACGCCGAAACCGGTTTGGCTCAATGGTTAGAGCGTCGGCTTGGGGACTGAAAGGTCCCGGGTTCGATTTCGGTCAGGTGCATGTATCTTGGTTGCGGACATATCCCCAGTAGGGGGTGTGCAAGAGGCAGCTGATCGATGACTCTCTCATTGATGTTTCTAACTCTCTATCTCTCTCCCTTCCTCTCTGTACAAAATCAATAAAATATATATAAAAAAAATACTCTACCCAGCAAAGCTATCACTTAGGATTGAAGGCCAGATAAAGAGCTTCACTAATAAAAAAAAAGCTAAAGGAGTTCATCAAACCAGAATTATATGAATTGCTGAAGGGGGTTCTTTTGGAAGAGAAAGATAAAAATTATGAACAACAAATACATAACTATCAACAAGTGAATCTAAAAACCAAGGTAATTAAAAAACCTGATGAACAATATTAACTGTTGAATATAATAGAATCAGAGGTATGGAAGGGGAGTAGACTGATGATTCTCAGGGAAAAGAGGAGTGGGGGGTGAGGGAAGAGACTAAACATAAACTATGCACCTATGGATGAGGACAACGGGGGGTGGGAAAAGGGCAGAGGGTGGGGTAGGAACCTGGTGGAGGGAAAAAAAATGAGAACTTTTGTAATAATATGAGCAACAAAGGTTTATTAAAAAAAAAAGAAAGAAAGAAAGAAAGAAAGAAAGAAAGAAAGAAAGAAAGAAAGAAACCACAAAAAAAGAGAACTACAGGCCAATATCCTTGATGAACATAGATACTAAAATCCCCAACAAAATTCTAGCAAATCGGATTCAGGATTACATTTGAAAGATCATACACCATGACCAAGTGGGGCTTATTCCAGGGATGCAAGGATGGTACCGTATTTTTCCGGCGTATAAGACGACTCCCTAATTTTACAGTTAAAACATAGGTTTAAGCCTATATTCGCTGTATAAGACTACCCCCCATTTCAAAGAAAAGACTTACTTTGCCGTCAAGATCTGCAGGTAATTTTTGTGCAATTTTGGTCTTTTGCCCCCGATTTTCGGTTGACTTTTTTCATTTCAAAAGTCATCTTATACGCCGGAAAATACAGTACAATACCCACAAATCAATAAATGTGATTCAGCATATAAACAAATTGAGAGACAAAAATCACATAATCATATCAATTGATGCAAAAAAAGGATTTGACAAAATCCAACACTTTTCTTGATAAAAACTCTCACCAAAGTGGGAATATAGCGAGCATACCTCAATATAATAAAAACCCTATATGACAAACCTACAGCCAACATCATACTCAATGGGCAAAAACTAAAACCATTTCCCCTAAGAACGGGAATAAGACATCTATGCCCACTTTCACCACTCCGGTTTGACATAGTACTGAAAGTGCTAGCCATAGCAATCAGACAAAAAGAAGAAATAAAAGGCATCCAAATTGGAAAATAAGAAGTAAAACTGTCCTTATTCACAGATGACATGATATTGTACATAGAAAACCCCAAAGACTCCATCAAAAAACTATTAGACCTAATAAATGAATTTAGCAATGTAGAAGGATACAAAATTAACACCTAAAATCTATGGTCTTTTTATACACCAATAATGAACTCACAGAAAGAGAAACTTAAAAACAATCTCATTTACCATTGCAACAAAAAGATTAAGATACCTAGGAATAAACTTAATTAAGGATATAAAAAACCCGTACTCAAAAAACTACAGGACATTGAAAAAAGACATATAAGAAGACAAACATATGTAAGAATATACCATGTTCATGAATCCTTCGAATCAACTTCATTTAAATGTCCATACTACCCAATGCAATCCCCATTAAGATACCAATGGTATATTTCACAAACCTAGAACAAACTCTCCGAAAATTGATAAGGAATAAAAAAAGACCCCGAATAGTCATAGCAATCCTGAGAAAGAAGAACAAAGTTGAAGGGATCACAATTCCAGATATCAAGCTATATTACAAAGCCACTGTTCTCAAAACTGCCTGGTACTGGCATAAGAACAGACTTATAGAACAATGGAAAAGAACACAGAACCCAGAAATTGACCCAAGCCATTATGCTCAATTAATATTTGACAAAGGAGGCAAGAGCAAACAATGGAGTCAAGATAGTCTTTTCAATAAATGGTGCTGGGAAAATTGGATACAAGCAAAAAAATGAAACTAGACCACCAACTTTTTTTTTTAATATATATTTTATTGATTTTTCACAGAGAGGAAGAGAGAGGGATAGAGAGTTAGAAACATCGATGAGAGAGAATCATCGATCAGCTGCCTCTTGCACACCCCCTACTGGGAATGTGCCCGCAACCAAGGTACATGCCTTTGACCGGAATCAAACCTGGGACCCTTGAGTCCACAGGCCGACGCTCTATCCACGGAGCCAAACCGGTCCCGGCAGATCACCAACTTTTACACCATACACAAAAATAAACTCAAAATGGCTAAAGGAATTAAATGTAAGATGGGACACCATAAAAAATTTAGAAGAATCCATAAAATAAACAAATGAGACTCTATCAAAATAAAAAATTTCTGCACAGCAAAAGAAACCATGAACAAAACAACATGAAAGCCCACTGCATGGGAGAACACATTTGCCAATGTTATCTCTGATAACCGTTTAATCTCCAAAATTTACAGGGAACTCATACAACTTAACAAAAAGAAGATAAACAATGCAATAAAAAAAAAAATGGGCAAAGGTCCTAAACAGACACTTTTCAAAAGAGGACATACCAAAGGCCAAAAGACATATGAAAACATGCTCAAAGTCACTAATCATCCGAAAGATGCAAATCAAAACAACAATGAGGTACCAGCTCACACCTGTAAGCATGGCAAACATCAACAAATTAACAAACGACAAATGATGGGGAGGATGTGGAGAAAAAGGAATCTTCAATGCACTGCTGGTGGGAATACAGACTGGTGCAGGCACTGTTGAAAATAGTATGAGTTTCCTCAAAAAGTTAAAAATGGAACTCCCATTTGACCCAGTAATCCCACTTCTAGCAATATATCCCAAGAATTCAGAAACACCAATGTTCTCAGCAGCACAATTAACAATAGCTAATATTTGGAAACATCCTAAATGCCTATCAGCACATGAGTGGATTTACAAATGGTTGTACATCTACACAATGGAATACTAACCTGCTGTAAAAAAAAAAAAAAAAAAAAAAAAAAAAAAAAAAAAGAAGGAACTGGACCTGGAAAGCATTATGCTAAGCAAAATAAGCCAGTCAGAGAAAGATAAATACATGATCTCACTCATTTGTAGAATATAATGAACAACATAAACTAATGAACAAAAACAGAGCCAGAGGAAAGAATATTTTAGAATAGAAGTAATCCTGTTATTTGCAGATTTTTAGTATTTCCTACAACTATGTTAGTACAGTTTTGGTAATATTGTTGTATTTAAAATATTTTTTCTTGAAATAATAATGTTTATTGCATGTAACATTATTATATTTTAAATCTTTTTTGAAATATTAATGTTTATTGCATGTAACATGTTTAAAATCACTTTTCTTATGATTTTATTAATAAATATTAATGTTTATTGCACACACAAAAAAGTGCCTTCATGGCAAAGGCTTGCCTGATCATTTATGTGTGTCAACATTGCACCTGGCATAAATTACATAAAATGTTGATAGGAACACAGAGGGGCAGAAAGGAAATAAAAGAAGAAACAGAAGCAAAGAGAAGAGAAAAGGATAAAAGGAGAAGAAAAGGGAAAAGAAAGAAAAGAAGGGGAAAAGGGAAAGTTAGGAAGAAAGGGAGGGGGAGGGAGAAAGGAGAGAAAACACTAAGATGGTTTAAAATGTGTTGTAAAAATATTTAATATTTTGGCTGATTTTCCAAAATACAGTCATCTATAATAATAAAAACATAATATACAAATCGACCAAAGGGCCGAACAGCAGAATGACCATCCGGATGACCATGCTATGACACACACTGGCGCCAGGCCAGCCTAGAGGAGTGTGATGCAACTGCACACATGGTGGGGGGAAGGGGGTCACCATCGCCCGCAGGGGGAGGCGCAGGCCACCGACAGGCAGGCTGCAGTGGGGAGGTGGGACCTCCCTCTGCGAGGCAATCAATTGCGGGGCTCCTGGACTTCGAAAAGGCGTAGGCCGGGCTGAGGGGCCTCTCCTCCCCCCAAGTGCACATATTTCGCACACTGGACTCCAGTATCTAATAAAAGAAGCAACATTTCAATTAAAAAGAGCTGACTCTGGCCAAAACAGGTTTGGCTCAGTGGATAGAGCGTCGGCCTGCAGACTCAAGGGTCCCAGGTTCGATTCTGGTCAAGGGCATGTACCTTGGTTGCGGGCACATCCCCAATAGGGGGTGTGCGGGAGGCAGCTGATTGATGATTTTCTCTCATCGATGTTTGTAACTCTCTATCCCTCTCTTCCTCTCTGTAAAAAATCAATAAAATATATTTAAAAAAAAAAAAAAAAAAAAAAAAAAAAAAGAGCTGACTCTGGCAGAGACCGGTTTGGCTCAGTGGATAGAGTGTCGGCCTGCAGACTGAAAGGTCCCAGCTTCGATTCGGTCAAGAGCATGTACCTTGGTTGCGAGCGCATCCCCAGTGGGGAGTGTGCAAGAGGCAGCTGATTGATGATTCTCTCTCATCCATGTTTCTAACTCTCTATCCTTCTCTCTTCCTCTCTGTAAAAAATCAATAAAATATATTTTTTAAATAATAATAATAATAATAATAATAAATAAAAATAAAAAGAGCTGTCTCTGGCTTTTCAATTCATTACAGATGAGAAAATAGGTTTGCAGTGCTGATTTCTAGCAGAGATAGGGGACTGACTATAAAATAAAGCACACTAGGAAAATGCAAACATAAGTGAGGTCATATGGTATTTGTCTTTGTCTGACTGGTGTGTTTCACTTAGCCTAATAATCCCCAAACTGATGATCAAAATGAAAACAGAGGCATGGGAACATGGGAAAAAAATGACAGCTGTCATAGGAGGGAGGTTGAGGAGCTGGATGAAAGAAGGTGAAGAGATTAAACAAAAAACCAAAACAACAACAACAAAATCACAGGTATATACACAACACATAGACACAGACAACAGTGTGGTGATAACCAGAGGAAAAGGGGTGGGGTAGGTAGAGGTGGGCAAAGGGGGACAAACAGGGACAGAAAGAGACTGATTTGGACAATGGGTGCACGACAAAACGGGAAGATGTTCTGTTGAGTTGTACATTTGAAAACTGTTTACTTTTGTGAACCAATCAATGTCCTCTTAATCAATATAAAAGAAAAACAAAAAACTCAAGAATATATTGCTTAGTCTCTAAATTACCATTTGGATCCCTCCAACTGATATACTTTTTCAAAAAATCTTTATTGTTTAAAGTATTACATATGCCCCCCTTTTTCCCATTGACCCCTTCTAGCCTGCCACCCCCACTCATATCCAGGCTTTCACCACCCTATTGTCCCTGTCTGTACATTATGCATATATGCATACAAGTTCTTTGGATGTCTCTTCCCACCCCCCTCTGTCTCTCCTCTGAGATTTGTTAATCTGTTCTATGCTTGTATGTCTCTGGATCTATTTTGTTCATTAGTTTATTATGTCCATTAAATCCTATTGTACATATGAGTGACATCATGTGATATTTATCTTTCTCTGATTGGCTTATTTCACTTAACATAATACTCTCACAACTGACAAACTTTGATAGTCTCTGCAGAAGATGATATTTCCCAAAGAACTTAATGTCTTACTACAATGAACAAAATAAAAATTCTTGAACTATATTGCAAAGAAGCTGTACACTCTAAATTCTAGAGAAATAACCACTCACTCCCTTTCACTTATCCACAATGCAAACTTACGCAGGTAGTACATACAAAATAAACGGTGTTGTTCCCATGGGGAATCACTGTCTATCTATAGTAGAATGCATTACTCATTATTCACAATGACTAAACCCATAAAGTATTTCCCAAGAAAAGACAAAGACCAAGTGTCCAAAGGCAGTAACCACTACCCCCACAAATAAATATGCAAGCCAAGATTAACAAGGCTGGTGTTTGTACTTTATATCAGTAGTCACCAGCATGGAGATGACTGTGGATCAAAACTGTCTCTGCCTGAGACAGCTCCCTCCCATTCATTCATTAACTCACTCATTTATTCATTCCTTTTCCATTGCAGTAGCACCACTTCCCCAGAGAAGGAAATTAACAAGCTCTTAAAAAACATAACTCAACCTTCCACTCCACTGGAAGTGAATGAAGAATTGGGATCTGGAGACAACTTCTCAACTGATATTTAAAATCAAGTGGAGCCGAAACCGGTTTGGCTCAGTGGTAGAGCGTCGGCCTGTGGACTGAAAGGTCCCGGGTTCGAATCCGGTCAAGGGCATGTACCTTGGTTGCAGGCACATCCCTGGTGGGGGGTGTGCAAGAGGCAGCTGGTCGATGTTTCTCTCTCATCTCATCGACGTTTCTAGCTCTCTATCTCTCTCCCTTCCTCTCTGAAAAAAAAAAATCAATAAAATATATTAAAAATAAATAAAAATAAAAATAAAATCAAGTGGAGAGGAGCTGTATTCTCCACCACTGAAAAACTGGATATTTCGTTACTATCTTGTAAGGAAATTCATAATTTTGACTAACATAGTAACCACGGGGGTGAGAGTAGGAGTGGAGAACAACATTCTAGGGCCCACTCAGACTCCACTGCTAATGACAATATCATTCTGTATTTCAGTGTCCCACTGAATAAAAAAGGAAAAATATTTAACTATTTATTGTGATCAGTACTAATGACAATACCATCTTGTAACCATCTATTAAAATACAATATAAATACAGAAAAGTATACATAGTATACAACTTAAAAACTGAACGGGGGGTGGGGGAGGCACGCCAAGGGGAATACAGACACATGTCATACTTTAATCAATAAAAATTTTTGAGGAAAAAAACCCTGAACAAACGAGTGTAACCAACAGGCACATTTTTTAAAATACATTTTTATTGATTTCAGAGAAAGAGAGAAACATCAATGATGAGAATCACTGATCAGCTGCCTCCTGCATACTCCCCACTGGGGATAGAGACCACAACCTGAGCATATGCCCTGACTGGGAATGGAACCATAACCTCTTGGATCAAAGGTCGATGCTCAATAGCTGAGCCATGCCAGTCAGGCCAACAGGCAGATTTTTTAAAAATGCATATTACCATCAACCTAGAAGCATTCTCATGCCCCCTCTTGGAGTCACTACCTATGACAACCCTCCCCCCAAAAAAACATCATTTTGATTTCTAAATTTATAGATCAGTTTTGGTATTTTGGCATTTACTTTAAATTGAATATATAATACATACTCTTTTATAGCTAACACTTGTGTTCAACATATGTTTTAATTCAAATCCCAGAAAGCAAAAAATGAAAAAATTACAAAATTTGAAGTAATAATGGCTAAGAAATTTCCAAAATTAATAATAGAAATGTATTCACATTTACAGGAAGCACAATGTACCCTAAGAAGGGTTGATTTTTTTTTTTGGGGGGGGGGGAGATTGATTTTTTAAAAAAATTCAGACTAGGTAAATGATAGTAATACTAAAAAACTCCAAAGACAAAAACATCTTAAGAGTCAGAGAATAAGATCCATAACCTTTGAAGTAATGACAATTAGAGTGGCAATATGTTTCTCTATGACAGAAACCAAATGACAGCTAAACAGTATGTACAAAGCATAAAAGAAATGACTACCAACTAAAACTGTGCACCTGTACACAAACTATCTTTCAAGGTCAAAGGCAAAATAATAACATTTAAATAATTGTAAGCATTTACTACCAACATACCTATACTAAAAGAATGTCTAAATGGTGTACTTTCCGGAGAAGAAAAATGACCCCAGAAAGTTTAAGACTCTAAAAGAAATACTGAGAAAGAAAATCAGTAAACTAATGTAAATCTCAATAAGCACTAACTATATAAAATAACAACAGCAGAAATACCTAATTTATATAATTTTTTAAAGGAAAAAGTTAAAACACTGGACAAAATAGCATTCAATTTGGAGTGGGTTATGAGAGGAAAGTATTCCTTATGGTGTTCAGAGGAGGTTAAAACCTGAATTTGTTCTAACTCAGATAGAAAAAATCTAGTAAGAAAACAAATCATAAAAGCTCTATCAGTATTTTTAAATGGCAAAAAAAAAAATGAAGAAAAAAAAAGCAATAAGATATGGAAATGTAGGACATGGAATGCAAAAAAATAATATGGCTGAAACAAGGCAAATATACCAGTAATCATCATAAGTATAAATAGAAACATTTACCATATATACAGAAAAACTATACAACATACTACATGCCATTTGCAACAGCTATACCAAAAGCAAAATGATATGGAAACGTTGAAATAAAAGGATAGTTGGGCTTTAGAAAAATTAACAAGACAGACAAACTTCTGCTGATATTGATCAATAAATATATCTTAGGTAAGGTTTAAAAAACATTTAAAATCCAAAAAATTGTTGTCAACAATGTTTTCCAATATGCATTATGTTGTCATATGTTCTCCAAAACAACTAAGTAACCCTGAACAATGGCACTTTCTGAACATCAAAGCTAATAAAGATGGTAGGAAACATTGCACAATTCTCCTGAGAGTAATAATTTTATGAGCATAACAAATATTCTCAATTCAGAATCTGGAAAATTGGGTTCTCCATACAATGAAAACTACTATATCTGCCTTATGGCCAGATACTTACTTAACATGAAAATGATGGAGCTAATTTGTTTATTGTGGCTAGTATTTGACCTTTCAAAGTTAAAATAAAATCACCTCCCATAAAGTTGATTGAGAAATAAGGCAAATATAAAAGTGCCTTCAGCTATTCACAAAGAACTTCAACTTAAAAAATCTCTCACTGAAGAGGCTCCAATAGTACCAGTAGGATGAGAATCAGTGTTTACCATAAGGAAGACCCAAACCTAAACTGCTCTTCATGTAAAACAATGTCAATTCCTACACAGAATGGAGGCTCCTCTGGTTTAAAAGGAAGATGCTCACACATTATCTCCCAGATGCTTAGTGTGTGACCATGCAAGCTGAAACCACTACAGCCTTTTTTCTAATAAGTAGGAAGCCAGCTTAAGAATGAGGCCAATACACAAAGCAGAGAAGCTGAACAAAAGACACTAGGTTACCCAACTAAACTCTTTTCATATTTGTAAGTCAATACATTCCTTTAATATTTATGAACCAGGAAGTCTTGGTCAGGGCATATGTCTAAATAAATATGAAAATGTGGACTCCATCCCCAATATGGGACGTGCAGAAGGCAGCCAATCAATGATTCTCATCATTGAAGTTTCTCTCTCTCCCCCCCTCTCCCCCCCTCACTGAAATCAATAAAAATAGATATTAATGCATATATAAATATTACTCAAAGTCAAGTTTTCTGTTACTTTCGTTCAGAGTATCCTAACCTATACACCTAGCCCAGCCACTTACAAGTTGTCTGTCCCTGAGGAAGTTGCTGAGCTTCACATATCTGAAAAAAATGACCAATCAGAAAGCTATCACCCTTCTCCATCCATTAGCTCTTCTTGACTTTTTTACCACAACAGTCTCATAACTGGTCTTCCTGCTGCAGCCCTTGCCTCTATAGTCTACTTTCAATATAACAATGGAATACAGAAGGGAAGGCATTGAGTTTTTCAAAATCTAACCATGGTTATATGGCTAGAATATAGGAGAACTATAATCTAAATCAATCTTCTGTTCCTTCTTTAAAATTATCTGTACTTGAAAATCCAGACAATACCTACTTATCATAAATGTCATGATGATTAAATGAAAACTATAGCCTAGCAGTATAGGACACAAAACACAATAAATTCATTATATACTATACAGCCACTTCCCAGAGAACCTGGCAAAGAAAACTGGAGGGTCAACGCAGGTTGTTTCTTAGCTGACTTTCCGAAAAACTATGAGGAAGTCAACCTCACCAAAAAGCATTTATTTGTGGGGCCCAAACATTTATTTGTGTTTTTATCTTCTAATCTGAAGTTACCCAGTAGATTATCTGTATCACTGTGTACACTTTAGCTTTTGTGTTTTTATGTACAAAAATCTAAAACTAACTTTAAAAATTTTACATTATAAGTTATCTGTTTAAAACAATCTAAACTGCTATTTTTCAAGCATTACTTCTATTTCAGAATGTTCTATGCAGTCTTCTGGAGAATAAACTTAAAGTAATAAAGACAAAAAAGGAGGCAATAAAAATAGCCTCTAGTGCTATGTAATCCACAATTTGGAACTCCTATAATCCTCCTATATACCCTGTTTCCCTGAAAATAAGACAGTGTCTTATATTAATTTTTGCTCCCAAAGATGCGCTAGGTCTTATTTTCAGGCGATGTCTTATTTTTCCATGAAGAAGAATACGTTACACATTTATTGTTAAATGAAAATAAAGGAAATTTGTTACCTGTATACAATACGGTAGTACGGTAGTTGTCAACACAAACCAGACAAACTGTGAATCCTACAGTATCAAGAATTTACTCATTTATTCAATAACAATCATGTCATCATCTTCTGGAACATCATCATAACAATCCAATTCCTGAATTTCCTGGTGAATTTCTTGTGACTCCATTTCTTTCAGAATCAGTGGACCAAATCTCTCATGTTTAGCCTAGGGGGGCCTTATTTTGGGGGGATGCCTTATATTTCACTCAGAAGGAAACCTGTAAGTAGGTCTTATTTTCGGAGGATGACTTATTTTCGGGGAAACATGGTAATAAAAGGGTAATATAGAAATTGTCCCTTCAATCAGAGTTCAACCAGGGGTTGGGGCCAGCCTGCCAACCACCCAAGGCCCCTCCCACCAGCCAGTCTCACTCCCAATTGCCGCACCCCCATCCCGATTGGGGGCAGGCCAGCCAGCCAACCTCCCGCATCCCCTCCCCCCCACTGGCAGATGGACCCCCATGCACAAATCTGTGCACCAGGCCTCTAGTATAGAAACAAGACTCAGAAGAAGGGCATTGGTAAACAGGGTAGTAGATACTGGAGACTCACTCAGTACATGGGAGAAAAATAACTGACAACACAAAACAGGCATAATTCCCATTCAGCAAATAGGATTCCCTTTCTGAATCCTGGCATCTAAAGAGAAATAAAGATATAAATAGGCAATGCATTAAATGTGCTTAAAAAGCCAGCCATTTTTAATAGCTACTTGAACATACATTACTATTTATTAGAGGTCTTCTGAGTACTTTATAATTATTTCTCAAAATACCCCCAAGAAATCAAGTGACACATCTAACTGAACCAACTGTACTAACGTAAGGAATTAAAATAAGGTATTAGTTTTTAAAGCCTGGTCATACTGAACAACTGCTGAAATTTAGTAGGTAATCTCTGGGCTTTGAATAGTTAGTTACAATGCCATTAATAAGAAACACAAATAATAACAATAATAACTAAAAATATAATAATTGGATTAAATTTTACCAATCCTATGCATTTTCTTTTTGAGCACTTTAAAGAAACCAAAACAATTTTAATACATGATAATTAAAAAGACCCTCAGTGTTTTACATACACACAGAAAAAGTACTTTATAAATGTCAAACAAAATTAAAACAAAAGAAATAGCTACATTTCATAATGAGATCTTTACCAGGGGGATTATTTTATACTGAAAGCTTTATTATATCAATCCTTAAAACAGTCAATGATAGAATAAAGCTTGCTTATTCCTATTAAGATTAAAGTGGGATGATCTACTTTACAAAGTATGAAAAAATTAATGATCAAATTTAAAAGAATTCAGGTATGTATTTTCTTAGTGCTAAAGACATTCATTAAAATTCAGTTGAAATTGCTGAAACCCATTTGGCTCAGCGGTAGAGCGTTGGTCTGCGGACTGAAAGGTCCCAGGTTCGATTCCAGTCAAGGGCATGTACGTTGGTTGCAGGCACATCCCCATTAGGGGGTGCGCAAGAGGCAGCTAGTCGATGTTTCTTTCTCATCAACGTTTCTAGCTCTCTATCTCTCTCCCTTTCTCTCTGTAAAAAATCAATAAAATATATATATATTTTTAAATTCAGTTGAAATTATCTATCATCCTCTTTATTTCCCCCTTTATCTTACTTGCCTCTTCCTGTGCCAAATTTCATAAGACTTAAAGAGAAAAAGGCTTCCAAACCAAGTGTCAGATATATGGCTATTATTTATGACTACATTGTATGTATGTATACAGTGATAATTTAGGAAAGTTCTTAAAACTATGTGTAGAGTCATATATTACACACATATGTCACTTTGTTAAGAGGGCAAAGTGAAGAGACAGGTATAGCAGTCAGGAACAGAACGTTTACTATAAACAATCTGCCAGTAGTAATGTCTGCTATCCAAAATTAGGGTTGCATTCAGCAGTCTTATTTAATTCTTCCATTCACATAATATAATGTCAGTCAGCCCAAGTAGCTATGTTTTTCTATCAAAGTAGAAACAATTTTTATAATTAGAACTATACATAATACATAAGGAGGAACTTAGTGGCATACTACACTGCTTCAAATAAGTAAAATAAAATTGAAGCAATCTGTTCAGTACATTTTTAAAAGACATTCTGAGGAAGGAGATCAGTAAAAAGACTCTCTGTTACTCACCTGTAACCCTCTCCTTCGTAAAATACTGGAATCATCCATAATAGTTATCAGACGAAAAAAGCCACTCCCCATACAGTCAACTAGTAGTGCCTACTTGCTTACTGCTGGGTGATGAGGCAGTCAATCCCATTCTCCATGCTGTGCCCACTAACTACGGCTCCACTAAACCAGTTCTCTCAGTCTAACATGAGTAGATAATCACTGCCTCACATCAATGCCACGTCTTTCTTCATAGCAGTACAGACAGATCTCAACTGAATCACCACCAAAACTGGGAAAATATTTTTCTTTTCCATTCATACCTCCTTTGGTTGAAAATATCTGAAGTACCAAGAAAATGACAAAGGTTCAAAAAAAAAAAATTCCAATCTTTGATATCCTAACTTCACTGCTTATTAAAAAGGTTTAATAAACAATAGTCTCCACCTACAGCTATTAAGCTTATAAAATCCATGTCATGTTCTTCTTCCAAAAACAAAACCACTCCACATGTTTTAAAAAAGAAAACAATTCTTCAGAAATACAAAGAAAAACATATTATCCTGATGCCTGTGTTTTCGACTTAGCTGCCATAAAACCAGTTATTGTTTTGACTCAGTCGGCAAAATTCCTTTCATCCTTTGTACAGACAAAGCAAATGTCAGACTCTTTCCATACTGTCACAGGCTCTTTTGTTTCTTTATCTCTAGATACACTGTTCTTTACTTCTTGGACAGTCACGAAAGCCTCTTTCTTCAGAATCTTAGATCATTGCTAAAGTCGGTTCCACTGCTCCTTTATGTAAAGGAGGGGGCTAGTACATATGTGGTGAGCTCTGAGCATGGACAAATTCATTCATCTATTCATTGCTGACAGTACTGTCACAGGAAAAGCTCCCCATTCCGTCAGACTTCTAAAAGGACACAGCATGAAAAAGTCTAGTTTTACCCAGGCTTTAATAATCTCAGAACAATTTATTTGGTCACTGGCTGCCATTTTCAAAGCAGGTCTTCAGCCAAATTTAAAGATGTTCCTAGTCTCTTAATTTATAACTTAAAAATCATTTTTTTAGAGCTCCAGAGTGAAAAATTAGCTCTCATGATTTTGTCATTTAAATGCTCCATAAGCAATGTTTTAAACTTTCCAATTCTATAGTAATCACCGAAATTCTAGGAAAGTGAGGAAACTTGATTTTTTTCTAATGAGTCACAATAAAAATAAAAATAAATTGTTAGCTAAGGCAACACTATATTTTTAGGAACCATTATCTATCAAGCCACAGTTGTTTTTCTCCAAATTATAAGACATATTATAAATTATGCACTCACCAAAGGATTTCAAGAGATATTAATCCAAATTTCCTAATTTGAGAAATAAAGGTACATATAAAGCACCCTGAATCAGGCTATTATACACTCTCAGGAATAAATATAGTAATAACTATAGAATGGATTCAGACTGCAGCCAACAACAAGGAAAAGCTGTCCCTCATATAATTATGGCAGCTGCACTAACAGTCTGGGGCTTAAAAGAAAGTCTATTTTCAAAATCTTTTTCTGGTATTCTTACAGCTGACTTAGTCACAAGAGCTGTAGCCACATTGCTGAAAATAGCACAGAAAGCAGGATCCACCTCCCTTTCATTCAGTGAAAAAACTTCTAATCCTTAACACAACCAGTGTGGTCTTTCATTGTTAGAGCTAATAAATCCACATCTCCATGGACTCCTTCCATCTGCTGCTTTAAACAGCTAACAGCTGGATTATGTCCATGGGGAAAACAAACACAAGACCTGAACAGACAGCTAATTTGCATAGGGTGTGCTATCCACTAGATGAGTATCTGCAAAGTCACAGGTTTTTTGTTTCTTGTTTTTTAATCTTTTTATTGATTTTAGAGAGGAAGGGAAAAGGACAGAGAGATAGAAACATCAATGGTGAGAAAAAAATCATTTATCGGCTGCCTCCTGCACATCCCCTACCGGAGATTGAGCCTGCAACCCAGGAATGTGCCCTTGACTGAAATTGAACCCTGAACCCCTCAATCCACAGGCTGATGCTCTATCGACTGAGCCAAACCAGCTAGGGCAAGTCACAGCTTTTAAAGCTATAGAACCTCTCTATCAGAATAGATTGTATTAGCTAACTAAAACATATACACTGAGTGGCCAGATTATTATGATCTCTGAATGCATAATTATCTGGCCACTCAGTGTATATCCTATATAATAAAAGGCTAATATGCAAATTGTCCCTTCAACCAGTGTTTAATCAGCAGGCAGGCCGGCCAGCCAAGAGCCCATGTCCCTTCCCCCTGGCCAGGCTGGCCAGACCCCACCTATACACAAATTCATGCACCGGGCCTCAAATAAATACACACACACACACACACACACATACATACACACATACACACACACACACACACACACACACACACAGTGAGTGGCCAGATTATTATGCATTCAGAGATCATCATAATCTGGCTACTCAGTGTATATATTTACCAACAGAGAGGAAGTAAATATATACTCAGTGTGTATATTTACCAGCAGAGAGGAAGTAAATATATACTCAGTGTATATATTTACCAGCAAAGAGGAAGTAATCTGTTCCTCCTTATAGAAATATACATGATACATTCTTATAAACTATTCAGAAAAGTGATTCATAATTCAAACTCTTTATTCATTTACTAATTCAGGAATCATTTATTATGCCAAGCAATAAAATGGGTATGGGGAAAGATTACCAAGATTAACATTACCCATAGACTAATAATTATATTCTAGAAGAGTTCAAGTTCAATGGGGAAGTAATTATAATACAATACAATATAATACAATATGAAAAAAACAGCACAGAAAGCAGGATCCACCATACAATATGAAAAGTATCACAAAGTGCTAAAGGAGTGTCAAAGTTGTTCATTACATGGGAAAATTTACAAAAAAATTTCTAATGGATGTGTTATCTGGTTGCTGAAAATAAAGACAATAAAGATTATTTATTGAGAGGAATTGAGAGGAGTAGGAAAATTTATGCCTGATAATTATATATATAGCTAATATTTAAAGTGTCCCAGTTAGAAGTTCCACTGGTAGTTTCATCACTCACCAGGGGGCAGTGCGGAGCGGAATGAAGGAAGGCCGCAGCCAGCAGCCAGAAGGCCCCAATCGGCCCTGATCACCAGCCCTACCCATGCATGAATTTTGTGCACTAGGCCTCTAGTCTAACATAAAAGGGAAGGAATAACTAGGTGGTTAGTAAACACAGCAACCAGATAGGGAAGGGTTTAGACATATGGACTGATAAAAAAAATTACCCTAATGGTTCATATTGAATAAATTTGATTTATAAATGATGTGATAATTTAGCTGAAATGCCTTATTTTATAACTAGACAAATGAGGGCCCTGCTATACAATTTCTTAGCAGGGGATATAACCTGTTCAGAAATTATATAATAGAAACTTGAACTCATGTTTCTGCTAGAACATGCAGCTTTCTAAACAGAACAGATAGAGGAGGGTTTCTTGTCCCAGAAAAAAATGAATAGAACAATTTCATCAATTTCTCTACTATACATTAATTTGATGTTAATAAGACTATTTGGCAATGAACTACCATGAATTATAGAGGTTCCAAGTTCAGTGTTTTGCTCTGTGTGTGTGTTATATGCAGTGACTGTGATAGGCCTGGTGAAAACGCCCCCTTCAGGATTTAGGTTTTGTAACAAAAATTAATTTTCTCATTGTGCCTACCTTGGTTTGTTTACCATGTAAAGGAATAAAGTGAGTGCAATTGCATTACTAGTCCCAAATTAGGTTCATGAAGTCATCACTACCAGAATAAAAATTCAGTGTTTAAAATAACTAAGTCCTAGCCAGATGTAATAGGGTAAGAAAAAGATATAAAAGGCATATAGATTGAAGACAAACTGTTCTATTTGAAAATGGCATGGTTGACATATAGGAAATCTCAAAGAATATACAAAAAACTCCTAAACTAATAAATGAATTTGACAAATTCACAGGATAAAAGCCCAATGCACAAAATCAACAGTATTCTTATATACCAGAAACAAACATGTAGAAACTAAAAGCTAAAATACAATACCACTTACAATCAGGAAAAAAAAAAAGGGGGGGGGGGATTTCAGCTCACTTTCCTTCCCTGCCCCCCGCCATATAACCTCTCTTAATTTTTAGCTCCACTTGAAATAAATTACCAAGGCTAAGATACTAAGATTGGTATAATCTGACAAAACATATTCAAAATATGCATGCTGAAAATTACAAAATGCTGATTAAATAAGACAAAGAAGATCTAAATAAATGGGAGAGTCACACTGTTTAGTGAGTTAGAAGACTAAAATAGTAAAAATACCAATTCTCCCCCAAACTTATCTATAGGTCTAATGCAACTCCTATAAAAATCCCAGCAAAAAAAATTTGTTGACATAAACAAACTTACTTTGAGGATAGTCCTATAGATTAATGAAACAATATAGAACCTAGAAATAGGTGATTACAAATATGCACAATCTTTTTTTGACAAAAGTATAAAAGCAAATCAATAGAAAAAGGACAGAACTTTCAATAAACTGCAATGGACATTCATAAGCAAGATCAATCAATCAAGCAATCCAACCTACACCTCACAAAAATTAACTCTACATAAATCAGATTTAAATGTAAAATTAAAAACTATAAAAAGTTTCTAAGAAAACGTTAGAGAGAGAGAATCCAAGATGGAAGGGGTTAGTATGTAGAAGTTATACTTACCTCCTCCCAAATCGGAAATACAGCTAAATTATAGAACAATCAACCTGAAGTCTAGCTGAAGAGAAGTTTTATAAGGTCATAGAGAAGAAGCCACGTGGAGACTAGTAGAAAGAGCAAAAGAAGAAAAGGCCTTATGTGGTAGATGTCTTGTGGGGCTCAGGATGGCTAGCCCCACACACATGTACAGCAGTTGAGAATCCAGAGGGAATATCTCAACTGCAGGGGTCCACCCCCTGAGGAGCAAGGGGTTTCAACCCCAAGCTGGGCTGCCAGCCCTGGGAAGAGGAGCCCACAAACACCTGGCTGTGAAGATCAGTGGGTTTCCGACAGCCACGGTGAGACAAGAGTCTGCAAGAAACCCAGATGCCCTTTTATAGGACCAGTGCACAAAATCACATTCACAGGCACTCACCCTGGCCTCCTGTGGAGGAACAGTAGCTCAGAGCAGACTAGAGTCATACGGGGAGAGGTTGGTTTGTACAGCCTTTGGGAGAGGGTTAGAGGAACAGCTGCCAATGAACCTGTGCTGAGTCCTTTTCACACACCACCCAAAGACAGTATCTTTCCTTAGTCTGGCACTCCCTCCAAAGAGCATCAGCCTGGGGAGATGTACTAGCTTTACCTTCCCAACTCCATGGGGGCCCATGCTGCCAAACTTGCACCCTGCAGAGAAATCAGCTAGCTGCAGCAGCCAGCCTGGGCTCACTGCCTACTCTTTCTTGGAAAGCTCTTAAGGAGATCAGGACAAACTCAGGGAGTGTTAGAGATACAGAGGGAGAGACTGAGTGGAGTGGCTCTAGAGCAAGGTCCATTCCCTGCCCCCCACACACCTTAACTGGCGCCACTGGTACTGTGCAGAACCCTCCCTCCACGCAACCAAATCTTAATCTGTTTTAGCCTGATGAACTCTACTGGTCTCACCCTGATGACTCATTGAGATCCCACCCCATTGCAAAGGTCCACAGACCCCAGGAAAAAGGGGGTAGCTAACTTCAGTGTACCCTGAGACTTTTGCTGAGTGACTTCAGACCTAGCACTGGTGCCAAGTTTGAATCTATATCAATCTGGTGAACACCATCCCTCTACCTGGTGACTCACTAAGAACCTGCTTCATGTAACTCATATAACGCCAGAGGCTCTTTCAGTGGCTGAGCTAATAGGCAGCTGCAGGTGGAGACAAATCTTGGAGTGCCTTGAGCCTTTTGCTGACCTGCCCCAGGCTCAATACTGGTGGGAGCCGGGCTTGGTGAGTAACGTGGACCCTCCCATGCACACTCAGGTTCAGCAGAGGCAGCCACAAACTGTGGATCACTTTATGGCTCCAACTAGGTAGCCCAGGGCTGGTTACAGACAGCACCTTACACTGATCTGCACCATAATCCCTTCCAAGAGGCCCCAGAACCAACAAGTGGATTCAGACCACATTAGGGCACTATCTAATTAGCTCCACAAAAAGCACACACCCAAAGGGAGATCTTAGCAGGCACCAGACCTTGCTGGGGTAAATTCCACTGCATAGGGTCGGCCCCAACACAGTAGCTCCTACACTGTGGTCAAGGTCAATCTTCATAGTCAACCAGCCCAAGGGTCAACGCCAACAAATGAATGGGCCAACAACAATCAAGACTCAACTACAACAGAAGGGTTCACATAACCCACACAAGGGACATTCCTAGAGCACCTAGCTCAGGTGATCAGGGAGATTACACCACTGAGCCCCACAACTCATCTACTACATAAGGCCATTATACCAAGACTGCAAGGCACAACAGACCTACCTAATACACAGAAACAAACACTGAGAAGCAGCCAAAATATCATTCCCCCAAATAAAAGAACAGGAGAAATCTCCAAGGAAAAAAACAAAAGAACTAAATAAAATGGAAGTAAGCAAGCCCAGATGTAGAATTCAAAAGAATGATTATAAGAATACTCAAGGAACTTAGAGGAAGAATGGATGAACTCAGTGAGAACTTAAAAGGATAGTAAGCATAAAAAAGGACAGAACCATAAAAAAGTCAGAAATAAAAAATATAATATCTGAAATTAAAAAGTACACTAAAAGAAATTAACAGCAGATTAGATGAAGCAGAGGATCAAGTCAGAGATTTAGAAGACAAGATAGCAGTAAACATTCAAGCAACAAAAAAAAAAAGAATTTAAAAAAATGAAGATAGCTTAGACCTTGGGGACAATATAAACTATAACAACATCTGACTCATAGAGATACCAGAAAGAGAAGAAAGCATGGGATTAAAAATCTATTTGAAGAAATGGTAACTGAAAACTTCCCTAACTTGGTGAAGGAAAAAAAAGACACAGGTCCAAGAAGCACAGAGAGTCCTAAAGAGGCACACACCAAGACATATCACAATTAAAATGGAAATGGTTAAAGACAAAGAATCTTAAAAGCAGCAACAGGGAGAACAATTTTGCAAGAAACAAACCTTGCTACCACGAAACCACTTGAAAACAGAATTATTACATAAAAAGTTTACAAATAACTATTTGCTCTCTACCTTATTTTCTAAAAGAACTTTAACTTATAATTGATATATACGAATTTTTAATTAAGGAATAGTAAATGCTATATTTACATGTATTTTATTAAGCCAGAAAACTGTGGAATGATAGAATTTCTGAATTACAAAAATTGGTTTCTGGGATGAAGACAATCTCAAAATAGATTTATGAAAAAAATTAGCAATGATTTGACCAAAATTGCAATATGATTTAACATAAAATAATTCATAGTCAAAACTATATATGTAAGCTGAATATTTTAAAAAGTTGTAAGATATATAGGATATCATCCGCTTGCCCCCCCAAGATCATCCCCTGTACCTCAAACTGCAGGATCATTATGAACTACAGCCACAGGTTGCCCTGCCCTCTTCTGTCCAGATGGGGTCAACCAGTAAGTAGCACCAGCAGGAGATCACAGAAAGAAAAGAGGGTAAGGGAGTGTCAGGGACAATTTATTCTCTTGGGTTGATCCCTGCTGGGTCATGTTAGGCTGGCTGCATCCCACTGCTACAAGTCATATCAATTGTCAGGCTGTCCTCTACACACAGCCACCTCTCTCTCCAAGTTCCAGCATTACTTCCTGCCCTCATCCTTTCTCCAACGCTAGGTAATAGCAACAGTTTACTATTAAGCAGAAGGTACTATGTGTATATTGTCATTTCACTATACTCTGTTCATATCCCTTTATTATAAGACTAGAGAAGATTAATGAAATTCATGCATGGGTACAGTCCCTAGGCCTGGCCTATGATCAGGGCCATCTTCCCCAGCTGCCTGCAGCCAGCCCTGCCTCCCACTGCCACACTCACGCCACCACCACCACCCCCCCGCCCGTGCCTCCCCTTCCCCGTTTGCCATCCGTTGATAGGTGCCTGAATCCTGGGGGAAGGGATAAAGAGGTCGGCTGTTCCTACCGGCTCCACCCCCACTGCAAGTGGCCATGAGGTGATCAGAGCCTGCCAGCCAGGGAAAGGGACCAAGTTGTCAGTGCACCTCATAGTGACTGCAGTTGGGGTCAATTTGCATATCACCCTTTTATTATATAAGATCATAATTTGTGTGTTCTGTTTCCTTCCAGGAACCTGACCAATATGTGGACTAAATTTAAATGTATTTTCACTTTTATTTGCATATTCTACAGAATAGAAATTCCTTTCAACTTGCAGAGAAATTTTTATGAAATAAGAATTATGTAACTTGCCAGGACCGGTTTGGCTCAATGGATAGAGCGTCGGCTTGAGGACTGAAGGGACCCGGGTTCGATTCCGGTCAAGAGCATGTACCTTGGTTGCGGGCATATCCCCGGTAGGGGGTGTGCAAGATGCAGCTGATCGATGACTCTCTCTCATCGATATTTCTAACTCTCTCTCTCTCTCCCTTTCTCTCTGTATAAAAATCAATAAAATATATATATATATTTTTTAAAGAATTTTGTAACTTATATACTAATATTCATAGCCCATGAACAAGGACAATTGGGTAGTGAAGATCTGGTTGGGTGGGTAGGAACTTGGAGGAGGGGGAAAGGAGTGAAAATGGAAGAGATCTGTAACACTATCAACAATAAAAAATGTAGCCGAAGCCAGTATGGCTCAGTGATAGAACGTCGGTCTGTGGACTGAAAGGTCCCAGGTTCGATTCCGATCAAGGGCATGTACCTTGGTTACAGGCATATCCCCAGTAGGGGGTGTGCAAGAGGCAGCTGGTCGGTGTTTCTCTCTCATCGACGTTTCTAGCTCTCTATCTCTCTCCCTTTCTCTCTGTTAAAAATCAATAAAATATATTTTAAAAAGACAGGACCAAGTAAACCTCTCCCTACATATAATCTCAATAAAAATCTTCAATATCTGAATAGTTGAGAAAATTATCAATAAATCCAACCAAAAACTGCAATTCAAATAACCCAACCTGCCAAAGACTTTTCTTTCCACTTATGTACAACTCTTAAAATAGACTTCAAAGTCAGACCTACCTGCCCTAGCTGGTTTAGCTCAGTGGATAGAGTGTCAGCCTACAGACTGAAGGGGCCTGATTTTGATTGCGGTCAAGGGCAAATACCTTGATTGCAGGATTCGTGTAGGAGGCAACGAATTGATGCGTTTCTCTCACATCAATATTTCTCTCTGTCTCCCCTTCCCCCCTCCACCCCCCGCCACTTCCACTCTCTCTAAAAATCAATGGAAAAATATCTTCGCATGAGGATTAAAAAAAGAAAATCAGACCTGCCTGGTTTTCAATTCCTGCTCTAACATTCACTTACAGCAAAGTGTTTAACTTTGCTTTGTTCACTATTGTATTCCAGGCATCTAGTACAATGGTGATATATAGAACGTACTTCATAAATATTTGAGATGAACGAAAAAAATGAACAAATTCCTGTGAGCCTGAAATTTCCTCACCTGTGTAAAGATAATTACATCTACCTCAAAAAGTTCTTGAGAAAATAAGAAATATATGTATGCAAAAGAACTTAGATGTAGTGTCTAGTAAATATTAATTTTCTACCCCAACTCAAATATCTCTAATAATTTGACTGTTTCATGACAGAATATACCAAAATCAATACTTTTCAATCTTTCCTCAATATTGTTAAATAAACCTATGCATAGCAATACATGACATTAAAGGTTCAATTAAAAGACTTTCTGTACAAAATTTATAAAACAGAACAAAACCTAGTTATAAATTTTAACTAGTGATTTAATAATACCATTTTTACACATATAAAATTGTGCAAAGCTTGCATAAATTATGTCATGTATTCTAACTCTAAATAAATTCAATAAGATGTCTTTCTTTTTTTCTTTTTTTATATATATATTTTATTGATTTTGTACAGAGAGGAAGGGAGAGAGATATAGAGATAGAAACACAGATGAGAGAGAGTCATCGATCAGCTGCCTCTTGCACACCCGCCACTGGGGATATGCCCGCAACCAAGGTACATGCCCTTTACCGGAATCGAACCCGGGTCCCTTCAGTCCCCAAGCCGAGGCTCTATCCATTGAGCCAAACCAGTCTCGGCAATAAGATGTCTTTCAATAGTCTCAGTAAACTGACTTATCTTTTAAAAAATAATTTTAAGTGCCTTTTTAAAATACCAAAGCCACTATTTTTTAAGGCAGTACATCTTAGATTCTTTACAAATTGTCACAGAAGATATAATTAAAATGTTTAACAATCTAAAATCCAGCTCCAATTTGTTCAGACAAAATAATTAGTCTATTCTTTTGCTTCTCTCTTAAGAATTTTCTTGAGAATAAGCAACTAAGCTGCTAACAGTCTGTTCAATCTCATGAAACTCTCCCAACTTTTTTAAAGTCTCTTATAAAATATTACTCTCCTACCTCTAAAATGACACTAGGTGGCATGTTCCTCTTATAAAAAAAGAAAATAGTACGATTCTCAAGTTAATAGGCAGTGAGTGCACTTAACCTAAACTCCTAAAATCCTTACTAAGTTGAATACTTCACTATCTTATACTATTTGCCCTTTCACATAGAAATTGTTCATGTTTCCCTATATTCCTTTTCATTCTCTGCATTTTCTTCCATGATGGCTTATTTCATAGCTTCCAAATCCCTATCTATAGTTCTAAAACTGACCTCCTTTACTTCAGATGTCTGTTTCTAAGACTATCTAACAAATGGATAACAACATGCAAAATAATTAATTTGGACACCCCCGCTACTTATACAAAAGTTCATTTTAAATGGATCAGTGAAGTAAATATATGAACTAAAGCCATAAAACTCATAATATATAGCATAAGGGTAAATCTTCCTAGCCTGTTATCTGGCAATGAATTCTTAGATATGAGACCAAAAGCACAAGCAACAAAAGGAAAAAATAAATAAATTTGACTTCAAAATGTTATGTATCAAAGGACAGTATAATGAAAGTGAAAAGATATACAGAATAAAAAATAATTGTAAATCATATGTCTGGTAAGGGTTTCGTATTAAGAATAAATAACTCTTACAACTCAACAACAAAAGGACAAACATAATTATTTGTTTTACTTTAAATTTTTTTGTTTTTGAATTATAGTTGACATACAATATTATAATAGTTTCAGGTGTACAACTTACTATGTGATCATCCCAATAAATCTCATAATGATCTAACACCATAGTTATTACAATATTGACTATATTCTCTATACTGTACTTTGCTTTTGTAACTATGACTAGATTGTAACTACCAATTTGTACTTCTTAATCCCTTCCCCTCTTCACTCATCCCTGCCAACACTCCTCCCATCTGGCAACTGTCAAAATATTTTCTTTTTCTTTAATATGTTTCTATTAATTTCAGAGAGAAGGGAGAGGGAGAAAGATAAAAACATCGATGAGAAAGAATCATCAATCAGCTGTCGCTTGCATGCCCCCTACTTGAATCAAGCCCACGATCCAGGCATGTGCCCTGACCAGGAATTGAACCATGACCTCCTGGTTCATGGGTCGACACTCAACCACTGACCCACACTGGCCAGGCCAAAATATTTTCTGTATCCGTGAATCTGTTTCTGGTTTGCTTGTCAGTTTATTTTGTTGATTCAAGTGTTGATAGATATGTACTTATTGCCATTTTATTGTTAGTATTTTTTCTTTTTCCTTCTTCTTAATATTTCGTGTAATACTGATTTGGTGGTAATGTACTCCTTTAGCTTTTTCTTATATAGGAAGCTCATGTCCTTCAATTCTAAATGATAATTTTATTGGGTGATCTTGATTGTAGGTCCTTGATTTTCATCACTGAATATTTCTTGCCAATCCCTTCTGAACTGCAAAGTTTCTGTTCAGAAATCAGTTAACAGTTTTATGGGAGCTCCCTTCTAGATAACAAACTGCTTTTCTCTTGATGCTTTTAAGATTCTTTGTCTTTAGCTTTTGCCATTTTTTAAAAAATATACTTTATTGATTTTTTACAGAGAGGAAATGAGAGATAGTTAGAAACATTGATGAGAGAGAAACATAGATCAGCTGCCTCCTGCACACCCCGCACTAGGGATGTGCCAGCAACCAAGGTACATGCCCTTGACCGGAATCAAACCTGGGACCCTTCAATCCGCAGGCTGACTCTCTATCCACTGAGCCATACCGGTTCGGCAGCTTTTGCCATTTTAATTATTATGTGTCTTGGTATGGGCCTCTTTGGGTTCATCTTGCTTGGGACTCTGTGCTTCCTGAACTTGTATACCTATTTCCTTCACTAGGTTAAGGAAGTTTTCTATCATTACTTTTTCAAATAGATTTACAATTTCTTGCTTTCTCTCTTCTCTTTCCAGCACCCCTATGATGCAAATATTGGCATGCTTAAAGTCCCAGGGCACCTTATACTATCCTCATTATTTTTTTGTTGTTGTTCTGATTGGATATTTTCCACTTCCTTATCTTCCAAATATCTAATTTGATCCTTTGCTTTATCTACTTCAATGTATTCTTCATTTCTGACTAGTTCTTTCTTATTTTTTAACTAGAGGCCCAGTGCCCAAAATTCATGCACAGGATGGGGGGGGGGGGTGTCCCTCAGCCCAGCCTGCACCCTCTCCAATCTAGAATCCCTCATGGATGTCTGACTGAGCCTAAATTGGCAGTTAGATATCCCTCTTACAATCCAGGGCTGGCTCCTAAACGGTTGCCTGCTTGCATGCCTGCCTGATTGCCCCTAACCAACGCTGCCTAGCCTAACCACCTCTGCCTGCTGCCTGATCACCCCTAACTGCTCCACTGCCTGCCTGATTACCCCTAATTGCCTCTGTCTCGGCCTCCACCACCATGGCTTTGTCCGGAATGACATTTGGAAGGTCGTTTGGTCTAATTATCATATTATGCTTTTATTAGTATAGATTCTGTTTTATGTTTCCTATCTCTTGTTGAAGTTCTCACTAAATTCATCTACTCTTTCCCAAAGTCCATTGAGCATACTTATAACCAGTGTCTTGAACTTTGCATCTAGAAGATTGTCTCCATTTTATTTAGTTTTTTTCCAGAGTTTTGTTCAGTTCTTTTTTTCTGGAGTTTTGTTCTCTTCTTTTATTTGAGAAATGTTTGTCTCCTCATTCTGGCAGCCTCCTGTGTTTGTTTCTATATATTAGGTAGAGCTGCTATGTCTCCCATGCCTGGTAGAGTGGCCCAATATATTAAGTATCCTGTAGGTCCAGTGGCATGGCCTCCCAGTTCACCCGAGCTGAGCACTCCGAGTGTGTGTGCATGTCCCTTACCCCTGATGTGTAGGCTATGTATAACCTTCGTTGTAGTTGACCCTTGATTGCTGTTGGCACATCAATGGGAGGAATTTACCCCCCAGGCTAATGGGCTGTGAGGACTGACTGCAACCATTGTGGAGGGGCCCAGTCCAAGGAGCAGGACTTACTTCAGTGGGGCTCTAGTTCCCACTGAGTTTGCCGCTTGAGTGTGTTGTGTTGGAGGTGGTTGGGGATGCTTCTATGTAGTATGTCCACCTGATGCACTGATTCTGGCCCTCCTGGAGCTGCAGACCAGTTTCAGCCACTGCCTATATTCTACCTGAGACCACCTGGCATGAGCTGCAAAGGGATCTGCACATAACTGCTATTTGTGCTAGGCTAGGAGGTGCCCAAGAGAGGCCAAGCTACAAACTAAGGCCAGCTGCAGTTAGTGCTGGGCCCGGGGTCACTTAGAGAAACATATGAGGTACACTGAAGCCATATGCTGCTTACTAGAGGAATTTTAGGTAAGTGTGAAGCATAGGCCAAGGCAGGTTGTTCATATGGAAAAGCCGCTTGAAACAGCTTGGGTGAGTCCAAAAGTGGAATTGGGTGGGGGCTCTGAGAATCATCAGAGTGGGACAAACCATGATAGCCAGGCTAATGGAGAGTCGGATATGGCTCCTGTCTGCTGGCTTTTGGGGGAGGTCTCAGAAAAGGAACAGTGGCCTCTGACAGTACTTCTGTCTGTGAGAAAGCTGCCCCTCCAGCTCTTGACCTGATGCCAGACAATTCAGTTCCTCCCATATGTCCCTGTGCCTCTGAACTACTGCCCCAGCACTGGAGCTCAGAGGGAGTGAGCCCAAGTAAAGTCCATGAACAAGCCCTTTAAGAACACGTGGGACTCCAGGAACCCTCAGCAACCACCCCTGCTAGTCTCTCCAACCAAAAGTTATGGAGACTTCTCTTCCTGGCACTTGAAACCTGGGCTGGGACCCCTCTCTTCATACTGAATTTTTCATAACTCTCAGTACATAATTAATATCAGTGACAGTATAAGAGAAAAGTCAGAATATATTCAGTTAAATTCCATTATTTTTCTATTCTTCACTTTGAGAAATTAAACTACTCAAATCCTAAAAAGGAAAGAATAGTTGTGGCAACGACAAATGACAATCAACGATTTATTCATAAAGCGAGGGACCCGCTTTACTAACACTTACCAAACCAGCAGTAAGAGAAGGTGCAGACTGTCCAAGGGACTGATTTCTCATTCGAACCAGATTTGATGCTTCTCCTGAAGACTGCCAAGTTGCCTGTCCCACACTGCTATGCACACTGCTGGACAAGGGGAGCAGCTGCTTACCTTCAAATAAAAGGTTTAGAAAATATACCAGTAATTATTTTAATTAATTAATGAAAAATATAACGATATCAACTGGATAAAAGTGTATTGATCCAAAACAAAGTCAAGTTCCTCCATATCCATTTCAGAATCTATAGCCCTTTAAAAATTCTGTCTTGGTGGTGGTGAGAATTCCAAATGGAATACTAACTATTTAAAATTCTCTGTAATATCTACCACCATGCCACCTCTTACCCCTCACTCTGAGACCTGACCTAGCAGGCTAGGAGTTTTCCATTCTTTTCCATACTGTTTAGTTTTTCACCAACTCAATGCAACATGTCAGTCTTCTAGTTTAGCCCTTAGGTTTCCAGAAGACAAACACTGAATCTACACTGCTCTTTCAAGACTCCATGAGTTCAGCCAGGACTGACTACCTTAATCCCATTGAAAGACTACAAAAAAGTCACTTAGCCGAAACCGGTTTAGCTCCGTGGTAGAGCATCGGTCTGCGGACTGAAAGGTCCCAGGTTCGATTCCAGTCAAGGGCATGTACATTGGTTACGGGCACATCCCCAGTAGGGGGTGTGCAAGAGGCAGCTAGTTGATGTTTCTCTCTCATCGACGTTTTTAGCTCTCTATCCCTCTCTCCTCCTCTCTGTAAAAAATCAATAAAATATGTTAAAAAAAGAAAGAAAAAGAAAGTCACTTAATAAAAACTGAGTATCTAGAACTGCAACGATTTTCTAATTGAGATACAAGTCTCATTTCAATCCTCTCCTCCACACTGTTCTTCACATTGCTGGTAGTGATCTAACCAAAACAAATGTGGTCTTGTCATTCCCTTTCTTAAAAATGTCTAAAGACTGCTGACTGTTTAAAGAATTAAGCCAATCTTTTAAAAATACTAAAAGGATCCTCCATAAATTGATTATCTTTCTGGCCTTATCTCCTTCAGGTGTTCCATTCCCATTCCCTCACTAACCTTCAATTTATGCCCTGCACTTTCAACTGGCCTTATCTTGATCACCCAATTCACTTGGAAATACTTCTCTTCCTGGCAAAATTCTATTCGTAATGGAAATAAACACTAGAATAAAGATATAAGCAAAAGAAGGTTTTGTTTTGTTTTTTCTACTACATACTCTTTTATTGCAAACAAAACTGACAAGTTATTTAGAGAGCAATTTAGCAAAACTTATAAAAATGTTGATTTGAATATGTTTGGACCCAGCATTCCACTTGTAGAAATGTAGTATAAAGAAAATACATATATATACACCAGGATGTTCATCTTAGTGATTCTCACCAAAATAATAATAGAAATGTGTTCATTACAAGTTAAAGAAATTATAATATTTCCACATACTAAAATACTAAACCCACTAAAAATAATGAGCAGCTCAACATTTAATTAAGAGAAAAATGCTTGATAGTTCCTGTTTAGTGAAAAATACAATAAGTATGTAGCATATGATGCCATTTTTAAAAATAAAAGTTTGTATATATTTTAAATAAAATAATTTTAAATATTTTAAATAATTGTTTGTATATATTTTAAATGTATGTTGAAATACATTGAGTGGCCAGATTATTATGATCTCTGAACACATAATAATCTGGCCACTCAGTGTATATCCTGTATAATAAAAGGCTAATATGCAAATTGTCCCCTTGACCAGGAGTTCAACTGGCAGGCAGGCCGGCCAAGCGCCCATCTCCCCTCCCCCTGGCCAAACTGGCCAGACCCCACCCCTGCATGAATTCATGCACTGGGCCTCTAACACACACACACACACACACACACACACACACACACACACACACTGAGTGGCCAGATTATTATGCTTTCAGAGATCATAATAATTTAGCCACTCGGTGTATAATGTAATATATGTAAGTGGGTTTGAAGGGAGGGAAACAGAAGAAAGTAATGATTAAGGACTTTTTCCTTTTTCCTATAGCCTCTGCCTCAAAGAGTGATTTAAAAGGAGGCTCAGTGCCTAGTAATTCACACAAAGGTAAACAATCTGGATATTTATGCAAATATTCTGTAGAACATGCAGCAATATAGACTATTGATAACAGCCCAACAAGGTACATGCTGTTATTTGCCTAAGGTGATGCAATTAATGGGTCCAGGAACTATTGTGGTGTTCAATGAATCAGTCTTCAAAGCTAGTGGCTGGGTTAGGGCTTTGATGTATGGTGCCCCCAAGTCTTTCCAAATAATTCTCATAACTATCTACTTGTCTTCTTCAGTCATCAACCTCATTCAGACC
Source organism: Pipistrellus kuhlii (assembly GCF_014108245.1). NCBI lineage: Eukaryota > Metazoa > Chordata > Mammalia > Chiroptera > Vespertilionidae > Pipistrellus > Pipistrellus kuhlii. Next base: position 170,180,185 of record NW_023425515.1, on the reverse strand, counting down.
AACATCATTCAGGGACTAGCAAAATGTATGTCTTTTTACTTCTAGTGTCTTTACACCTATCACAAATGCCAAATACCTTATTTCAGGCCATCAGCATCTGAGCCACTCTTTTTGCAGTTCAAGGAGGATTCTTTTTGCTCTTTATATGCACAGAAGATATACAGACATACTCTTTAGACTTTAAAAGGAGTCTCCATCTACTTCATTCTTCCTCTCATACATACCATCCTTGAGCCATATACCGAGGACTGTCAGGTTTTTTTAAATGTTCCTCTGGAGGGCATGTACAAGTCACACGTCCCAATACCTAGTATTGCCTTATAATGGGGTTTTTCACATCCTATTAAAACTCTTTAATGCCCTACTAAACTATAGGTTCAATAAGGATCAAAATAAGAATTTCAAGTCATTTAAAAATTCCTCGAAGAAAGATGGTATCTGCAGTGTGGGAGAGGGACTCAGCACAGGGATCCTGGCAGCTATCCCTTCAGCTCTCTACCCAGAGCCACAAAAACCAGTCTCTCCTCCCACAACTCTAGTCCACTTTGTCTTCCCTCTGCCGGTACCCAGGTTCCTGAAAGCAGAAATGACCCAAGACTACCATTAGGCTATATAATTATGTCAGATGATCCTAATCTATGTACCAGAAAATCCTGAGGTCAAAGAGTTTTTCTTACTTATTGAAAAAATATTGCTGCCAAAACCAGTTTGGCTCAGTGGATAGAGCGTGAGCCTGCAGACTGAAAGGTCCCAGGTTCGATTCCGGTCAAGGACATGTACCTTGGTTGCGGGCACATTCCCAGTAGGGAGTGTGCAAGAGGCAGCTAATCAATGATTCTCTCACATCGATGTTTCTAACTCTCTATTCCTCTCTCTTCCTCTCTGTAAAAAAATCAATAAAATAAAAAATAAAAGAAATAAAAAAGAAATATTGCTGATGGAGAAAGCTCAAATCTTCAGGAACATGATCAAGATAGTAAATAAAACAGCAGCAGAGACAGTGACAGAGAAAGCAGTGAGGAGCTAAGTAAAGAAAGCTCTGATGAATGTGAAGTTGGGGTGATAAAAAGTACTACTATGGTTTACTCTTCATATATTTTCATTATTGTGTAACAGAAATATAAAGAAAGCTGCAAATTACAATGAATAAATAAATGTTCCTTAAGAACTTAATTTTTTAGAGGATGGTAGTGAAATTGGGTTCCCTTTTTAATATCACATATATACTGCCATATGCCTCCTAAATTACGGATAAAAACGTTAGTAGAGATACAGTATAAACAAACAATTATATAATAATAGAACAGAGAAGTAATTCCTAGATTATTTAAGAATATATTGAAAATATTTACAATTAATCTAAAAAAATTACATAACAATGCTAAAATGGCACTTGCTAAAATCTCTGAGAGTCAGGATTCCTAACCTGATAAAAAGTATCTTACTTCAAAAGCCTGTGTGATTTTTTTTTAAATATATTTTATTGTGGGGTGGTTTTTTTTGGGTTTTTTTTTACAGAGAGGAAGAAAGGGATAGAGAGCTAGAAACATCGATGGGAGAGAATCATCGACCAGCTGCTTCTTGCACACCCTCCACTGGAGATGTGCCCGCAACCAAGGTACATGCCCTTGACCAGAATCGAACCCGGACCTTTCAGTCCACAGGCCGATGCTCTATCCATTGAGCCAAACCAGTTTTGGCAAGCCTGTGTGATTTTTAATATGGAAACCCTAGAAGTGTCCTTATTGAAGAAAAAAAGGAAAGTTTTCTTCAAAGGCAAATAGGCAAGAGAAGAAAATAAATGCATAAATGGTTGAGAGGGGCTTTTTCCATAAAGCCCTCCACACACACAAAAATAATAATGGTGATCTACTCAAAATTTCCAAAAGCCCAGAGAAGAGCCTGCCCGCCTTCTGTCTGCAAATGTTGCCAAGTTCTGCAGATGATCTGCCTACTCCTCATCTATATATTCCAAAGGAAAGCTAGCTTAACTTACCTATTCACAAAGGCTAGCTAGTATCATATCTTTATCTCTCTTCAAAATAAGGGCCTGCTGGGGAAGATACCTACTGCAGAAGATACCCATTTGGACATACAGGGCTTGAAGTGTACCAAGAATTGACAAAAATTTGAGAAAAACAACCAACATAAAACAGCAACCAATTAATGTGTTTCTCTCACATCAATATTTCTCTCTGTCTTTCCCTCTCTTCCACTCTCTCTGAAAATCAGTGGAAAAATATCCTCAGGTGAGGATTTAAAAGAAAAAGAGTGATTCATAAACAAAACAAAACCTTTTAAAAAAGTTTTAATACAAAAATCAAAAATCTACTTACAGAGAATTAGAAGATAAACACATCTTTAAAAGAAGAACATAATGCCTAGCCAGCATGGCTCAATGGCTGAGCATTGACCTATGAGAACCAGAAAGTCACAGTTGAATTCCCACCCAGTCAGAGCATATGCTCGGGTTGCAGACTCGATCCCCAGTGTGGGGCATTGCAGGAGACAGTCGATCACTGATTCTCTTTCATGATCTCTCTCTCTCTCCCTTCCTCTCTGAAATTAATAAATATATTTAAAAAGAGAGAACAATTAAAAAAGAGAGAGACTAATGCTACAAAAAATTTAAATAAGCAGCAGCTCTTTATGATCAAATACATGTCTGACAAAATTAAAATGTCAATAGAGGAATGAGAAGATAAAGCCACGAAAACAGCCCTAAAAAAGGGACAAAAATAAAAAGATGTTGAAAACTGTTTACTTTTTTTTTTAAATATATTTTATTGATTTTTCACAGAGAGGACTAGAGAGGGATAGAGAGTTAGAAACATCGATGAGAGTGAATCATCGATCAGCTGCCTCTTGCACACCCCCACTGGGGATGTGCCCGCAACCAAGGTATATGCCCTTGCCCGGAATCGAACCCAGGACCTTTCAGTCTGCAGGCAGACGCTCTATCCATTGAGCCAAACCGGTCCCGGCTGAAAACTGTTTACTCTTAAGCCAAGAAGTATGGCAGGATTAAATTTACTTCTTTACTAATCTAATAATTTAGCAGGAATGACATGGATTCTCTTTTTATCACACTCTATTGATTGCTTAAAATTATGCCACATTTTAATTGCTTCCTATTTGGTACATGACTTCCTTGTGTAATTTTTTTCCCCTTGTATTTTTTAACTTTTCAGTGGAAAAGGTGAGAAGACATTATGGGCATTAAATGGGTTTTCAAAATGGGGGAGAAAAGAAAGTCAAGCCCTGACCAGTTTGGCTCAGTGGATAGAGCATCAGCCTGCAGACTGAAGGGTCCCAGGTTCGATTCCAGTCAAGGGCATGTACCTTGGTTGCAGGCACATCGATGTTTCTAACTCTCTCTCCCTCTCCTTTCCTCAATAAAATATATTTAAAAGAAAATCAAAAGAAGCAAAGGATGTGAAGTCCATAGAAGTAAGTAGAGAGCAACAATCAGATTAAAAGGAAATAATCAGTGACAGTGGTCAATCAAAAAATATTAGCAGGTTCAGGAGGTTAGTGGTCAGAGATACCAAAAGGAAGTAGTAACGAGAGGAATACAGCCTTAGCCATGAGTGTTCTGTACAAAACTACCACCAAAGAAGAAGCTGTCAAGATGCCAATTCAATTGGTCCACCTTCAAACATAGACAACACGGTCTCACATTTCTTAAAAAACAAAATAGATACTTACCTGACAAAGAACTGGCCAGGCTTCCTCTCCGTAACTTAGAGTCATCCTGACTAAGTTGTCGTTGAAGTTTAGCTTTTCCAGCGGATGAAAATATGTCAGGATTACTGAGCTTCCGGAAGAGCAGGGGACTAAGTCCAGATATAACATCCTTCAAAGAGAAAAAAGTAAAATGTAAGTCTTTAATGTCTTTTCTGAAAGTGTCTAAGAACTTTATATTAAATATCTCTACAGTATTCATTATTATAGCTAAAAAATGCCAACATTTTCTATTTCCTGTTCAGTACATAAAGTCAGAAATATATTTTTTAAAAGCTATTTGGTATGCTAGTAAGGATGTGGATATGATCATAAAATGCCATACAAGAAACAGAGGAGGAAACTCACAAGATAAGACATTTTGATAAGATGTAATATTCATAATTAGTACACACACTGTTTATTCACTCTTCTCCTTTTTTTATACTCTTCCTCTATCCAGTAAGAAGCTTTTTTCAGTTTTTAAAAAATCATGAATAACAAGCCTTTCTTTACCTGTTATACAAAGTTAGAAACACCTTCAGCATTCAATTAGTGTAAAACAAAACCTTGAGCTTTCTTTATATGTCCATAATAAGAGCTAAATGCATGCTTTCAATGAAAAAGTATAAAGTATTATGAAGAAAATACAGACAATATGAAACCTTGGCCTTTATTTTAGTCTAACTTTTATTTTAGTCTAGCCCATCCCACTCCATCCCAATAGCTCTTCCTCCTCATTCAGTAGTGTCCAACATATCAAGATTCAACATTTTGGAGAAAACCCACCTCATTAACAGCATTAAATGAAAAACTATTTTGAAACAAAATAAGGCAAATGAGGGATATATTTTATATTTCAATGATGGAAGCTAAAATAAATAAGTAGTGCATCATATTGATCTAGAAAGTAATAAGACAGCCGAAACCGGTTTGGCTCAGTGGATAGAACGTCGGTCTGCGGACTGAAAGATCCCAGGATCGATTCCGGTCAAGGGCATGTACATTGGTTGTAGGCACATCCCAAGCAGGGGGTGTGCAGGAGGCAGCTAGTCGACATTTCTCTCTCATCGACATTTCTAGCTCTCTATCCCTCTTCCTTCCTCTCTGTAGAAAATCAATAAAATATATTTTAATAAAAGGAAAAGAAAATGCGTCAGAAAAATAAATAAATAATATATATTAAAAAAGAAAGTAATAAGACAAATGAGAAGCTTAAAGATAAATAACTAAAATCTATATTAACAGACATTTGAAGAACAAGACTCAAGTAACAGGTATCATGGCAATACTAAAAGCCACAGGCAGCCCTGGCCGGGGTGGGTGTGCTCAGTTGGTTGGAGTGTTATCTGTGCATTGAAGAGTCTTGGGTTTGATTTCCAGTCACGAAACACACCCAAGTTGTGGTTTTGATGCCCCTCAATGTTTCTCTCTCTATCTCTCTCTCTGCCACACTTCCTCCCACTCCCTCTAAAATCAATAAACATATTCTCAAGTGAGGATTTTAAAATAAGTAAATAAATAAATAAGGGGGAAATGAAAAAATGCCTACCTCCTTGAAAAAACTTTTTAAAAGCTCTCTTTAGCCGAAACCAGTTTGGTTCAATGGATAGAGCGTCGGCTTGGGGACTGAAGGAACCCGGGTTCGATTCCGATCGGGGGCATGTACCTTGGTTGCAGGCATATCCCCAGTGGGGGGTGTGCAGGAGGCAGCTGATCGATGACTCTCTCTCATCGATGTTTCTAGCTCTCTATCTCTCTCCCTTCCTCTCTGTACAAAAACAATAAAATATATTTAAATAAATAAATAAATAAATAAATATAAAAGCTCTCTTTAGGTCATATACTGTGGTTGGTGGTTTCACAAACATGGGAAAATACTATACATAATATAATTTACAAATACCCAAAGAGTAAAGTTGATAAGAAGAAGAAGAAAAAAAAATTTTTTTAAATATATTTTTATTGATTTTGTACAGAGAGGAAGGGAGAGAGATAGAGAGCCAGAAACATCGATGAGAGAGCGTCATCAATCAGCTGCCTCCTGCACACCCCCTACTGGGGATATGCCCGCAACCAAGGTACATGCTTGACCGGAATCGAACCTGGGACCCCTCAGTCCACAAGCTGACGCTCTATCCATTAAGCCAAACCGGTCCTGGCGTGAGAAGAAGAAAAAATTTTAATTGGTAGAAAAAAGATAAAGTGGGATATTTAGGCACTGTATCATTAAAACAATCAATGTGAGCAGCAAGAAAGGAGAACTGGAAGCAGCAGTTAATGCAAAAAGAGAAGGCAGCAAGGGAGCAGCATATATTCCCACTATTTGGTGTGTTGATGAAGAAATAGAATCTATGCATCAGGGAGAAACCATGGATGGAAGCAGGGTTTGGACACTAATGTTAGTAACCCACCAAAAATGGCTGGCCACTCACAGAGGCAACACCCCCAACAAGAAAATTGGGTAGAGGAAAATGAGAAAGCCTTGGAAAATATTAAACTAAAGTAAAATCCTACATGAAGCCAATACAGAAAGTAAAGGTCCATCCCATGAGTACCAGCACTTTGATTGGATGACTCCTACACTGGATGAGCAATCAATCTTAGCAAGAAAAGAATCAACAATCAATAGGGAACTATATCAGAACCAATTAAGAGAAAGTCATCCTTTCCAATCTCCCTATTCCATATCATAACACACCAAAGAAAAGAAGCCATAAAATGGAAAGAAAAAATAAAAGCAGATCATGCCCCTTCTTGTTCAAAACCTTGCAAGGGAAAAAAAATAGAAATTTAACTGGCCATGAAATTTAACTTTTAAATTAGACTGTCTCTAACTTTTACTTAAGAAGCCTGCTCATTTCAGAAAAGTACACAAACCTCAGAATATAACTCAATGCATTTTCACAATTTAAACATATTCATGTAATCAACATCAAGAATTTTTTTTTGCCGAAACCAGTTTGACCCAGTGGATAGAGCATCAGCCTGCGGACTGAAAGGTCCCAGGTTCGATTCCGGTCAAGGGCATGTACCTTGGTTGTGGGCACATCCCCAGTAGGGGAGTGTACAAGAGGCAGCTGATCGATGTTTCTCTCTCATTGATGTTTCTAACTCTCTATCTCTCTCCCTTCCTCTCTGTAAAAAATCATTTTTTTTTTTTTAAAGACTTATTTTAAGCCTTGACTAGTGTGGGAGTTGTCCTAGTCATGGCACATACCTGAGATGCGATCTCAATCCCCAGTAAGGAGCATGCAGGAGGCAGCCAAATGAATGTTTCACTCTCATATCCATGTTTCCCTTTCCCTCTCCTTCTCCTTTTCTCTCTCTCTAAAAATCAATTTAAAAATATTTTTTAGCCTGGCTGGTGTGGCTCAGTGGTTGAGTGTCAACCCATGTACCAGGAGGTCACATTTAATTGCCGGTCAGGCTCAATCCCCAGTAAGGGGTGTGCAGGAGTCAGCCAATTAATGATTCTCTCTCATCATTGATGTTTCTCTCTCTCTCTCCCTCTCCCTTCCTCTCTGAAATCAATTTTTTAAAATATTTGTTATTTTAAAGACATAACCAAGGCCCTAAGAAAGGCCCTATGTTCCCTTCCAGTCACTTCCCCAGTTGCCTCCAGAATAACCACTATCCAGGCTTCTAACAGAATAGATAATATAAAGTGAAAACCTTTATATGAATCAATCATTATGAACTGTTCTCTGTCTTGCTTCATTTGCTCAATTAAGCTTTTAAAGCAGAACATACACACCAAAAATAGCAAAACATTATTGAGTTTATCCAAGAAGTCATTAAGGGAGAGGATATGAGCACTAAACAAAAAAGATAAAACCATAAAAAGCCCAAGAGAAAAAGAAAAAGAGCATGGGAAATAGAACTTTCTTAATGACTTCCATACTAACTTCTTACAGTTTTCTAGTTCTCATTTCTAGTTCCTTACAAAGTCCAGTCAAACTACATGCTTTTAGGTTCAATGGGATAAGACGGTGACCTTATAATAAGCTCTTCCTTTCTGCTTAAACTAGATCGGATTGGCTTCTATCATTATTATGATCAAACCTAGAATGACTTCCGGGTTTCTGACTTGGTGGGATGCTTATCAACCCTGGGGATACAGAAGGAAAAACAAGTTTACAAATAAAACACTGCTATGGCAATAGCAAATAGTAGCACAATTACAAATTACAGTACTTTTCCAATAACTATTAAGGGAGCTATAAACATTTAACAAGAAGGAAGGGAGGGAGGGAAGAAAGGGGGGAGAGAGAGGAGGGCAGGAAGGGAAGGGAAGGAGCAAAGTAAGGAAAGGAAGGAAAGAAGGGAAGGAAGGAGACATTCATAACTCTCTTCAACTACATGAGGGCTATTTCCTACATTGTACAAGAGTAATCTTCTTACTGCAGAGTCCAGAATTAGAATTACTGGATGAAAATAACAGAAGGGTTAGTTAGAAGAACTGTCTTACAGTGATTAAGCCATCTTAAAAAGGAATGGATTGAGCCAGTAGAAATATGGAGAGGAAAAAAAAAAAGTAAAACATCAGATGCTAAAGAAGTAAATTCTCAAAATGTGGTTCCCAGGTCAGCAGCAACAACCTCATTTGTGAACTTGTTAGAAACAAATTCTCAGGCCCTACCCTAGATCTACTAAATCAGAAATTCTGGGAGAGGAAACCAACAATCTATACTTTAACAAGCCCGCCATGGGATTCTGAAGCACACTAACATTTGAGAACTGCCAGACTAGATAAAGAACTTTCAATATGCTGCCACCAGCACACAGATATATTGATCAGTTGTATTATATCATAAATAATTCAAAATTGATAATAAAGTACTCAGGTTTGCAACTAGTTTAATTTCTTAATTAAATGAAAGCAGCTTCCTGGTAAACACTATAATAAAGTCAACTCACTTGCACTGCAATATTCTTTAAGTGAGATTTTTAAGAGACAGAATTGCAGCAAGCATGAAAAAATTATATATAATCTATTGTAGCAGTAACATCTAACATATGCCATGCACATTTCAATTGCCAAATAAAAATTTTAAAGGTGAAAAGTGGCCTTACTATAGAACCTTTACATGTTCCTTCCAATTCTAAGAGAGTATTGCTTTCTCTTTTAATTCAGGGCTAAATTGGGGCTATTTTGCATCCTGGGAGTTTTCACAGAGTCCTGCCTCTCTGGGCCTAGAACCATCTCCCTCCTCCACATTAGCAAAGCAAGTCTCAGGCTAACTATCCGCAGGCTAGTGTTCTGCTTTTACTGTACTATGCTATGAAAAATATGATGCAAAGTAAGCACAGGATTCACAGCTGAAAACAGGAGTCTACACACTAAAAATATGTCTATCGGACTAAATCAGTTAACTTTAATTAGGAGTTGTCTTACCCCATATGACTGGTAATTAAGTAGGTGAAAAAATTTTATACCCTGTAGCAATTTCTTCCTGGCCTACCTTGCCAAGAGTCAAATGAGGTGCCATACTGCTCAAAGTCCATTCTCTTAATCCTTACCACAAAGCCTTTATTTGACATCCATATGCGGGGGAAAAAAACTTTGACCCCATACCTCAAGCATATCAAACACAACATATACAAAAATTAACTCTAAATGGATAATAAATCGAACCATAAAACCTAAAACTATAAAACTTTAGAAGAGCCCTAGCCAGTTTGGCTCAATGGATAGAGCATCTGCCAGGAACTGAAGGGTCCCGGGTTCGATTCTGGTGAAGGGCACATGCCCAGATTGTGGGCTTGCGGGAGGCAGTCGATCCATGATTCTCTCTCATCATGGATGTTTCCATCTCTATCTCCCTCTTCCTTCCTCTCTGAAATCAATAAAAATATATTTTTTTAAAAAAACTTCAGAAGAAAATACAAGAGTAAATATTTGTAGCTTTGAGTTAGGCAAACTTCTTTAAAAAAATATTTTTTTTTTATTGATTTTTTACAGAGAGGAAGAGAGAGGGATAGAGAGTTAGAAACATTGATGAGAGAGAATCACCAATTAGCTGCCTCTTGCACACCCCCTACTGGGGATGTGCCCGCAACCAAGGTACATGCCCTTGGAATCAAACCAGGAACCCCATCCACTGAGCCAAACCGGTTTCGACAAGTTAGGCAAACTTCTTAGGACACAAAGACAAGTCTAAAGAGAACAAATTTACTAATTGGACTTCATCAAATTTAAAAACTACGATTCTTCCCTGGCCTATATGGCTGTTAGTTGAGCATTCTCTCATGCACCAAAAGATCATCAGTTCAATCCAATCGGGGTGAGTACAGAAGGCAACTGATCGAAGTTTATCTCTCTCATTGATGTTTATCTCCCCCCCACCAACCCCTTCCTCTCTCTCTAAAAATCCATAAAAACATTCTTTTTTTTTTTTTAAACTATCAATACTTTACGGGGAGATCGAAGATGGCTGCCAACAGGAAGGCAGGCTACAAGACAGTGTGTGAGAGAACGAAAGGAGAGTGTGTGGACATACGGGGAGTGTCTATCCGACTGAGGGACAGCTATATTCCAGGGGACTGCTGGGGACTGCCGGACTGGGCTCCCCTGTCCGGGCAGCCTCCACTGCTGCTGAAATCTCCTCTGGAGCGACTGGCTCTGCCACAGACACCACGCCATCTTGAAGGGGGGAGTGGCTGTGAGAGGAAGCCTAGCCTTACCTTCAATCAGGAAGAATCGGATAACTCCTAGGATCCTACAACCACAACACCCAGGGATCAGCTGTGAATCCAAGGAGCACGAATACATGGGCTCAGACGAGCTCGGCACCTTCTCATGGAAAGGTGAGATTTCGCCCAGAGAAAGGTGAGGTCTTGATCCAGACTAGAGGGAGAAACGCATGCAGGAGGTCCAGAGGAAGTCTGTGCCCCATAAAATCCATGGCTGTTGGGGCCAGTGTAGTCTGCGAATGTGGAAGGGGTTCCACAGGGCTGCTGACAGAAGGGAACTCTAGAATTCAACCCATAGCTGGGCTGGGCACAAACTGCAGGCATGTCCCCAGTGGGGAGTGAGTGTGCAGGAGATTGATGTTTCTCTCTCATCAATATTTCTAACTCTCTATCTCTCTCCCTTCCTCTCTGTAAAAAATCAATAAAATATTTTTTAAAAAAGAACTAAAACCTATCCTCCTCAGAATATTCCAAAAAAGGTACACTTCCAAGCTCTGTTTATGAAGCCAGCATTACCCTAATCCCAAAACCAGATAAAGACACCACAAAAAAGAGAAGTACAGCCCCAGCTAGTTTGACTCAATGGATAGAGCATTGGACTGCAGACTGAAGGGTCCAGGTATGGTTCTAGTCAAGGGCGCATGCCCAGTTTTCAGGCTCAATCCCCAGTAGGGGGTGTGCAGGAGGCAGCTGATCAGTGTTTCTCTCTCATCATTGATGTTTCTATCTCTCTCTCCCTCTCCCTTACTCTCTGAAATCATTAAAAACATTAACAAAGAGAGAGAGAGAACTACAGGCCAGTATCCTTAATGAGATAGATGCTAAAATTCTTAACAACATTCTAACAAATGGATTCAGCCTTACATTAGAAAAATCATACACCATGACCAAGTGGAATTTATTCTGGGGATGCAAGGATGGTACAATTTCTGCAAATCAATAAACGTAATACATCACATAAACTGAGAGAGAAAAATCACATAATCATATAAATTGATGCAGAAAAAGCATTTGATAAAATCCAACACCCTTTCTTGATAAAAACTCTCAGCAAAGTGGGAATAGAGGGATCACACCTCAACATAATAAAAGCCCTATATGACAAACCCACAGCCAACATCATACTCAATGGGCAAAAACTAAAACCATTTCTCCTAAGAACAGGATCAAGGAAAGGATGCCCACTTTCACCACTCCTGTTCGACACGGTACTAGAAGTATTAACCATAGCGATCAGACAAGAAGAAATAAAAGGCATCCAAATTGGAAAAGAAGTAAAACTATCCTTATTCATAGATGACTTGATACTATACATAGAAAACCCCAGCCAAAACTGGTTTGACTCAGTGGATAGAGCATCGGTCTGCGGACTGAAGGGTCCCAGGTTCGATTCCAGTCAAGGGCATGTACATTGGTTGCGGGCAAATCCCCAGTAGGGGGTGTGTAGGAGGCAGCTGGTTGATGTTTCTCTTTCATCAACATTTCTAGCTCTCTATCCCTCTCCCTTCCTCTCTGTGGAAAATCAATAAAATATATTAAAAAATAAAAAAAAGAAAATCCCAAAGACTACTAGACTTAATAAATGAATTTGGCAATGTAGCAGGATACAAAATTAACACCCAGAAATCTATGGCCTTTTTATACACCAATAATGAACTCACAGAAAGAGAAACGAAAAAAGCAATCCCATTTACCATTGCACCAAAAATAGTAAGATATCTAGGAATAAACTTAACTAAGAATATAAAAGATGTGTACTCAGAAAACTACAGGACATTGAAAAAAAGAGATAGAGGAAGACATAAACAAATGTAAGAACATACCATGTTCATGGATTGGTAGTATCAACATCATTAAAATGTTCATACTACCTAAAGCCATCTATAGATTCAATGCAATACCTATTAAAATGCCAATGGGCCCTAACAAGTTTGGCTCAGTGGATAGAGCGTCAATCAATGGGCTGAGGGGTCCCAGGTTAGATTCCAGTCAAGGGCATGTATCCTGGTTGCGGGCACATCCCCAATGGGAGGTGTGCAGAAGGCAGCTAATTAATGTCTCTCTCTCATTGGTGTTTCTAACTCTCTATCCCTCTCCCTCCCTCTCTGTAAAAAAAAATCAATAAAATATATATTTTAAAAATACCAATGGCATATCTCAAAGATCTAGAACAAAAGCTCCAAAAATTCATCTGGATTAAAAAAAGACCCTGCATAGCCACAGCTATCCTGAGAAAGAAGAACAAAATTGGAAGGATCACAATACCAGACATCAAGCTACAATATATTACCAAACCACAGTTCTCAAAGCTGCCTGGTACTGGCCCAGAACAGATATATATTGTAGAACAATGGAACAGAATAGAGAACCCAGAAATTGACCCAAGCCATTATACTCAATATTTGACAAAAGAGGTAAGGGCATACAATGGAGTCAAGACAGTCTAATAAATGGTGCCAGAAAAATTGGCCAGATACATGCAAAAAAATGAAATTAGACCACCAACTTACATCATACACAAAAATAAAGTCAAAATGCGTAAAGGTCTTAAAGGTAAGATGGGAAAGAATAAAAATCTTAGAAGAATCTGTAGGCAGCAAAATATCAGACATATGTCGTAGCAATATTTTTACTGATACAGTTGCTAGGGCAATGGATCAAAGGAGAAAATAAACAAATGAGATTACATCAAAATAAAAAGCTTCTTCAGAGCAAAAGAAAACATGAACAAAATTACAAGAAAGCTCATTGCATGGGAGAACACATTTGCCAATATTACATCCAATAAGGGCCTAATTTCCAAAATGTATAGGGAATAATACGTCTTAACATAAAGATAAGTAATCCCAGGGGAAGGATAAGGCGGGAGGGGGGAATGGAAAAAAAAAAAAAGATAAATAATCCAATCAAAAAATGGGCAAAGTTCCTAAATAGACACTTTTCAAAAGTGGATATATAAAAGGCCAAGAGATATATGAAAACATGCTCAAAGTCACTAATCATTCAAGAGATGCAACTTAAAACGCCAATTAGATACCATCTCACACCTGTCAGAATGGCTATAATCAACAAATCAACTAAGGACAAGTGCTTGCAAAGATGTGGAGAAAAAGGAACCTTCTTGCACTGCTGGTGGGAATGCAAACTGATACAGCCACTGTGAAAAACAGTATGGAGTTTCCTCAAAAAATTAAAAATGGAACTCCCATTTGACCCAGTAATCCCACTTCTAGGAATATATCTCAAGAAACCAGAAACATCAATCAGAAAGGATATATGTACCCCTATGTTCATAGCAGCACAATTTACAATTGCTAAGATCTGGAAACAGACCAAGTGCCCATCAGTAGATGAATGGATAAAAGATCTGTGGTACATTTATACCATGAATATTATGCAGCAGTAAAAAAGAAGAATCTTTTACCCTTTGAGACAGTATAGAGGGACCTGGAGATTATCATGCTAAGTGAAATAAGTCAGTCAGAGAAAGACAAGTATCACATGATCTCACTCATAAGTAGAATCTAAGTAACAAAATATACTGATGAATGGAGTTGATTCAGAGTCATGAAACAGAGTGTGGAATCTCAGAGGGAAGGCAGGAAGAGTGAGTGATTGGGATAATTAACCAAAGACCTTGTATGCATATATGCATAACTTGTGGACACAGACAATAGGGTGGTGAAGGCCTGAGGCAGGAAAGCAGGGCAGACTAGAGAGGGTCAATGGGTGAAAAGGGGGACCTATGTAATATTTTCATCAATAAAGAATTATTAAAATAAATAAATAATAAATAATCTTCTAAGCCAGTTACTTAATAAAGAAAGTTTCCCTAAAGAGGGAATGCTAAACTAAAGCCTCCTTTCAAGCTGAACAAAGTAAAATAATAGTTCAAGAACATCCACAAAACAAAGGTTCAAAACATATAATTTTCTATCATATTTCTTTCTAAAAGCAAATGAGAACATTAAAAAATATAAATTCTATTTTCATACATTCTGTACATGTACTTTTTTTTTTTAATATATTTTTTATTGATTTTACACAGAGAGGAATTGAGAGGGACAGAGAGTTAGAAACGCCGATGAGAGAGAAACATCGACCAGCTGCCTCTTTGCACATCCCCCACTGGGGATGTGCCCGCAACCAAGGTACATGCCCTTGACCGGAATCGAACCCGGGACCTTTCAGTCTGCAGGCCGATGCTCTATCCACTGAGCCAAACCGGTCCCAGCTGTACATGTACTTTTAAAATATGATAATTAACCATTATTGAGCACTTCTTGGTTACTGGCTTTGTAATAAGTGCTTTATATGAATTAATTTATTAAATTCTCACAATAACCCTACAAAATAGGTAATAATAGCTCTTTTACATACCGTGTTTCCCCAAAAATAAAACATACTCCAAAAATAAGACCTACTTACAGGTTTCCTTCTGAGTGAAATATAAGGCATCCCCCTGAAAATAATGCCCACCCTAGGCTAAACATGAGAGATTTGGTCCACTGATTCTGAAGGAAATGGAGTCACAAGAAATTCACCAGGAAATTCAGAAATTGGATTGTTATGATGATGTTCCAGAAAATGATGACATGATTGTCATTGAATAAATGAGTAAATTCTTGAGATTGTAGGATTCACAGTTTGTCTGGTTTGTGTTGACAACTACCATACTACCATACCAAATATAGGTAATAAATTTCCTTTATTTTCATTTAACAATAAATGTGTAACATATTCTTCTTCATGGAAAAATAAGATATCCCATGAAAATAAGACCTGGCACATCTTTTGGAGCAAAAATTAATATAAGACACTGTCTTATTTTCGGGGAAACGGTATATATACGAGATAATTGAGTTTTAGAAAATTTAAGTAACTTGCCTCAGGTCACAGTGTTGGAATTTGAAATTACAGAATGACTCAATCTTAATCACTATACATTCACTAAGAAGTATTAATTTAGAACCTTCTATATATAATTCTAGAAATTGAAGATATAGCAGGGACCGGTTTAGCTCAATGGATAGAGCGTCAGCTTGGGGACTGAAGGGCTCCGCGTTCGATTCCAGTCAAGGGCATGTACCTTGGTTGCGGGCATATCCCCAGTAGGGGGTGTGCAAGAGGCAGCTGATCAATGACTCTCTCTCATTGATGTTTCGAACTCTCTATCTCTCCCCCTTCCACTCTGTACAAAAATCAATAAAATATATTTAAGGCCCAGAGCACAAATTCATGTATGGGTGGGGTCCCTTGGCCTGACCGGTGATCAGGGGCTGATGGGGACTGTCTTGCTCAGTCCTGATCGGCCAATGGGGGCCAGCTGGCTGGGAAGGAGCCACAGGAGATGGGCCAGCCTGCAGGGGAAGGTCCAAGGGAGGGCTCCAGGGCATGTCTGGCCCTCTTGCCCACTTCTGGTCAGCTGGACCCCAGCAGCAAGCTAACCTACCAGTTGGAGCATCTGCCCCCTGGTGGTCAGTGTGCATCATAGCAACTGGTCGAGTGGTGGATCAAACAATCAATCAGTTGGATACTTAGCATATTACACTTTTATGATATAGGATGTGGAAGAATTACAATAAACAATATATGTGATAACAGGTGACTAAAAAGAGGGAAAGATAATGATTAAGCATATTACTTTTAAAATGTTCAAGAGCCAAGCATGGCACAGTAGTTGAGTGTCAACCTATGAACCAGGGGGTCACAGTTCTATTCAAGGCACATGCTCAGGTTGCAGGCTTGATCCCCAGAAAGGCATGTGCAGGAGGCAGCCAATCAACGATTCTCTCTCATCACTGATGTTTATATCTCTCTATCCTTCTCCCTTCCTCACTCTCTAAAAAATCAATAAAAACATTTTTTTCAACCCTGACCAGTTTGGCTCAGTGGATAGAGCGTCAGTCTTCGGACTCAAGGGTCCCAAGTTCGATTCTGGTCAAGGGCATGTACCTTGGTTGCGGGCACATCCCCGGTAGGGGGTGTGCAAAAGGCAGCTGATCGATGATTCTCTCTCATTGATGCTTCTGACTCTTTATCCTTCTCTCTTCCTCTCAGTAAAAAATCAATAAAATATATGTTTTTAAAAAAACACATTTTTTCAAATGTGAAAATCCATTAAAAAAATAAACTCTCTCTATATAAAAGCCTACACAACCAAATGACCAAACGACTGGTCAACCAGTCACTATGATGCGCACTGACCACCAGGCAACAGATGCTCAATGCATAGGATCGGGCTCCCTCCTGTCTGGATCGGGCCTGCAGGGATCGGGCCAAAACCAACTATCCAACATCCCCCGAGAGATCCCAGATTACGAGAGGGCACAGGCCAGGCCTCTGGTAATAAAATAAAGCTGGCCAAGGGCCCTAGCCATTTTTGCTCAGTGATTAGAGCATCAGACTGAAGGGTTGTGGATTCGATTCCAATCAAGGGCAGGTACCTCTGTTGCAGTCTCAATCCCCGGCCCCATATCAATGTCTGTCTGTCTGTCTGTCTGTCTGTCTCTCTCTCCTTCCCTTCCACTCTCTCTGAAAAATCAATGGAAAAAATATCCTCTGCTGAGGATTAACAACAAAAACTGGTCAGAAAGACCTCTTTGAGGAGGTTAAATCTGGACAGAGACCTGAATAAAATGAGAAAATGAGGATGCCAGCCATATATACATATACAGTATACTGTGTGTGCGTGTGTGTGCGTGTGTGTGTGTGTGTGTGTGTGTGTGTGTGTGTGTGGAAAATTTGGAAAAAAAGAACATCTCAGGTACTACCAAGTACAGAAGTCCTCAATAATTTTTAAAATGTCCTCAGGCGGGAGCAGACAATATACTTGGAGACTATCAAGGCAGCCAGTGTGACTAGAGCTCAATGAACAAGAACAGTGGAAGGAAATGAGATTTGAGAGGCCAAAAACAAATCATGCAGAATCTTAGAGGACAAAGCAAGCATTTTGGATTCTCATCTAACCTGATGGAAAGCAATTGTAGGATTTTTAGTAGGGATGGGTGACAAACGCTGATTTAAGCTTTTACAGCTTAAATCTTCCTATGTCCAAAATACCATGGGGAAGGGAGATGGAGGGTGGGATAATGGAAGGTGGGGTAATGAGAGGTGTGGTGGGGTTGAGCAACAGGATATAACCAGGTGACTTTTACAATAATCCAGATGAAAGATGATAGAGGTTAACTTATGGTAGTGACGGGGCTAGAGGGGAAAAGTCTCATGCAATCTGAATGTAACACCAACCAGACCTGATGGGATGAATGTGAACTATGAAGTCAAGTAAAGAATCAAAGATAACTTCCAAATTTTGATCTGAGTAATGTATGGTAGTGCTATTTGCTGACATGGGAAAAGACTGGGGAAGAAGCACGCCTGACCAGCATGGCTCAGTGGGTGAGCATTAACTTGTGAACCATGAGGTCATGGGTTCGATTCCTGGTCAGGGCATATGCCTGGGTTGTGAAATCAATCTCCAGTGGGGTACATGCAAGAGGCAGACAATCAATGATTCTCCTTCCTTCATCATTTATGTTTCTATCTCTCTCCTGCTCCCTTCCTCTCTGAAATAAAATTTTTTAAAATATATTTTATTGATTTTTTACAGAGAGGGAGAGGGATAGAGAATTAGAAACATCAAGGAAAAACATCGATCAGCTGCCTCCTGCACACCCCCTACTGGGGATATGTCCGAAACCAAGGTACATGCCTGACCGGAATCAAACCTGGGGCCTATCAGTCCGCAGGCCAACCCTTTATCCACTGAGCCAAACCAGTTTCGGCTGAAATAAATTTAAAAAGAAAAAAAAAATTTTTTTAAAGAAGCTGACTGGGAAGGGGAAAAAATCAAAAGTACTGTTTTGGATATGTTAAATTTAAGAGATCTAAATTTAAGAGACCTATTAGCTATTCAAATGAAAAATGCTATACACTGATAAGTAAAAATAAGTAAAAATAGTCTAGAGTTCAGAAGAAAGGTCAAGAGTAGATAAATAATGTGGGAATAACAGCATACAGATGGAATGCAAAGCAATACAATCTGATGAGATCAAACAGGAGGAAGAAAAAAATACAGAAGCAAAGACTAAAAGCTCTGAAGTACAAATGAGATAGGAGAAAAAATAATGGAACGATCAACCATGTCAATGCAACAGGTTATTTCTTTCCAGCCACATTCAGCTGCCTAAATATAGGTAAATAGGCAGAATTGGTTTAATTTGTCAAACAAGTATGACAAAAAAGGGAAAGAGGCAAGAGAATTGAAGGTACATGCACAGGAGAGATTATGATAGCCCATGAAATGTTAAGTTGAATAAGAAGAAAAACAGAGGTAATTGACAATGAAACAATGGTTTAAACAAAAAATGATCTGGGGGTTCCAAAGAACTTTGAACAGTTTTTGGAGAGAAAATTCTGAAAGGAGTGTGAACTGGAGAAAGGGAAGATGATGTAAAGGTCAGAGTGTGTGGCAAGTTCAAAACTAAAATTTTAGAGGTGAAATGATTATTGGTAAAAATAAAATATACCTAATGAACATGGTATTAGGAGGCTCAGGTTGAGGTCAATTCTTCACACCAATTATTCACTGTACAATCACTGTATAATGGGTATAGCACTGAGAAAAGGAAACAGTCCTTTGGTATTAAAATGAGGCACACCGCCGAAACCAGTTTGGCTCAGTGGATAGAGAGTCGGTCTGTGGACTGAAGGGTCCCAGGTTCGATTCCGGTCAAGGACATGTGCATTGGCTGCGGGCACATCCTCAGTAGGGGGTGTGCAAGAAGCAGCTGGTTGATGTTTCTCTCTCATCGACGTTTCTAGCTCTCTATCCCTCTCCCTTCCTCTCTGTGAAAAATCAATAAAATATTAAAATAAATCAATAAAATAAAATGAGATACACCGTTAACAAAAAAAGTTGTCAAATATGTCTCACTAACAATACATTATATGTAAGCCCTTACTCCCAACAGGCTAGCAACCTCTGCTCTCCCTTGAGAATTCTTCCTCTTCCCCTAGAGCTAGCTAGCCCTTGGTCCAACAACCCACTTTCAAACCCCCCTTGAGTCCCAAGTATGTATATTAATGAATAATAAATAACACAACATCTACTGATGAAAAAAAATAATTACCAAGACACCATGAAATTTCACCAAGAAAGTACAAAGCTAGTTAGCAAATTTAGCAGAGAACCATAATAGCTAAGATCAGCAATGAAGGAACTATACTCTGCAATATTTGGCTGCCTCTGATAGTCCTGACTGTAGGTCACCATCAGTAACTGGTGGAAAAGCTTTTAGGTTGATTTTGAGGCTAAGGAGCATTCAGTAGGACAAAGATAGGAAAACTGTAAACTGATGTGTCCTACCCTTATCAGGAAAACACTGTCCAACCTGCTTCAACCATCCCAGGTTGTCTGCTCCCAGTACCCTTGGGTAAATAAAATCTTCCCAAGCTAAGAGGTTTTCAGGAGCTGGTCCTTACCCATATTCTGGATAAGAGGGAGAGGAAAGACTGCCAGGCTGGCGTGGCTCAGTGGTTGAGCATTGACCTATGAACCAGGAGGTCAAGGTTCGATTCCTAGTCAGGGCACATGCCGGGATTGTGGGCTCAATCCTCTACGTGGGGCATGCAGGAGCCAGCAGATCAATGAATATCTCTCATCATTGATGTTTCTCTCTCTCCTTTTCCCTTCCTCTCTAAAATCAATAATAAGAATAGACTTTTTTAAAAGAGGGAGAGGGAAGGCTAATAAACTTTCTGTATTGAAAACTCAGAATTCTCAAATGCCCATGTCTCAATAACCATGTTCTACTTCTATCCCCGACACAATTGCCAGAATAATCCAGCTAAAACACATGTGAAACCATCCAGATCCCCTATTTACTATCCTTTTATTTAGTACTAAAGACTAAATAAGGAGATGGTGATTTTCATGAAAAAAATTTTGAAAATTTCTCAATGGTGCTGAAGGAATTCTAGGAACTAAAATTGAACTCCATCCTCCTCCATTCTCAAAAAATGTCTCATTTCGTTTACTTGACTACTTCTATTATAGTACCATTATTATTCCAATCACTCAAATTCAAAATATTTGAATCATTTTATCTCCCTTCAATAAATAATTACTTATTAGAACTATTGTGAGCATAACCCCTGATTATACATTATGGTAAATAAAATGATGATACAGTTCCTACCCTCAAAAATTTATAACTTAAAAGCAGAAATGAAATCTACAAAATAAATACAGGACAGAAATGTTAAAACACTGTTCATTTGTTCATCTACTCATTTAGCAAATATTTAATTAGAACCTACTATATAACTCGGAATGGATAAAACAATGTGCTATAGAAACAAAGTGGGTTAAGTACCTATCTACTATATGCTTTCTAACCATTATTTCATTTAATCTCATAGAACCCACGTTTTTACTTTTGTATCATGGAATTGTGAGAATTGGAATTTCAGAAGAAGATTCACAGATTTACTGAAGCCCAATCAAAGGTCCTCTTAGGATCCTACATAAAAATAAAAATTAAGCCAAAACCGGTTTGGCTCAGTGGATAGAGCATCGGTCTGCGGACTTAGGGGTCCCTGGTTCGATTCTGGTCAAGGGCATGTACATTGGTTGCAGGCACATCCCCAGTGGGGAGTGTGCAGGAGGTAGCTGGTCAATGTTTCTAGCTCTCTGTAAAAAATCAATAAAATTTTTTAAATAAATAAATAGATAGATAAAAATTAAAATTAAAACTTCACTGAATAGTTTCTGTGGCACTTGAGTTAGGCCTTGAAGCTTGAGTAGAATTTTAATGGGCATAGGCAGAGAAGAAAACTTTTCGGATAGATGATTAATTAAAATAAATTTATGAAAGTGCCTAGTAATAAATGAATATTTACTGAAAGCCCATTACATACCAGTTAAACACTAAAGGCTGAGGATACAATAATGAATAAGACAGCCTCTCAATAGTTTTTTTCTCTGATGAGAGACTGACAACCAATAATGGTATTAGTTAGGAAATATCTATTTCAAGCACCAGCACAAATTTATGTTTCTAATAAATATTCAGACTAATAACTATGTTTCAATACAATACCAGGCCTTAGGTATGCAACAGTAAATGAAACAGTCTGACCTAAAAGGGAAATAGACAATTTGTATTTATGCAACAGTGGACGCAAAACTAAACTTGGGAACCAAGAAGAAGGGGCATCTAACTCTGATTCTTCAAAAAGGGGTAAGCATCAAGGAGACCTTGAATGCCGAGATCTTCAGGCTTTATTCTATGGATATTAAGAAGCTAATGAAGGTTACTTAAGATAAAGAAATGAAATGATCAATTTAACAAATATTTATCACTGTAACTCAGGTAGACAATGAGGTCTAATTTTTTTGTAACAGAATGCAGAATAAATTAGAAACTAAAAGCTGAAAAATGCAGTTGAAATAATTACAACAGCCAAGACAAAAGTTTACAAATGCTGAATTAAGCTAATGACAGAGAGAACAAAAATTTGAAAGATTGAATCAACAAAGCCTGGATAAGGGGATTAAGGAAAATGAAAAGTCAAAGACCATGGATGCAATTTCAAGTTTGATGACAAAACAAAGAAAAGACACAGGTAGAACCACACTTCAAAGGAGAAATAATAGGTTCTATTTTAATGATACTGTAAGCCACTAGAGATCCAAGTCCTGCATCCTGCTCAGAATTTATTCCTAAATGCCTCTATAGTATCCTATCTAATAAAGAGTGAATATGCTAATTGACCATCATACCCTCGCAAAGATGGCAGCGCCCAGTCCCCTCAGCCCGCCAGGGCAGCAGGTATGCAGACAGCAGGGTCCGCCCCCAGGTGGGTCCAGCTGTGCCATGCACCTGCCTCCGGAGTCCCTAGTACCCTCAGCCCCCAGCCACCCAGGGCCAGCCTGAGGTGCAAGCAAGCCTCAGATGTTGGCTGCCAAGCCGCCCAGGGCCGCCTGAGGCTCAGGTAACTAGGGCCGGCCAAGGCTTGCACTGCTGGCAGTGGCAGCAGCAAAGGTGTGATGGGAGCATCACCTCCCATTCCTGAGAGCTCCCAACTGTGAGAGGGGGAAGGCTGGGCTGAGGGACAGCCCCCCCTCCAGTGCATGAATTTTCATGCACCAGGCTTTTAATAAAGTATAACAAGCATTACTCCATGTCATGAGAAATGGAGAACAGTCATTGAGAGGTATATGTTTGTTGATTGGCTAGGCTCATACTCCCTAAATGAATGAAGCCCAGTTAGCCTCTAACACACACAACTAAAATTTTTACCTTTTTAAGATCAAATAATTATAAGTTATGGACTTTCAAAGACATTATCAAATTATAAAAATCATAAATGCTGAAAATCTATGCTGGAAACATTAAGCTCAGAAAAGGAAATGTACAGCTAAGGGAAAAGGTCAGGCATAGAGTCTCGGATAGCTCTACAAAGAGGTTCTGTAACACAATGCCATTAATAAAGATGGCCACAGACCCTTGTTCCACATTCTAAACACCTGCCACAAATAGGAAAGCCTACTAAAAAACAGAGTACAATTAAGGAAAGAGTTAAGGACAGAGGACATATCCTCGGTGAACATTTAGAGGACAGGAAAAGAAAACAAAAAAAGACACACAGGAAGCAGTCAGGCAAACAGAAGTGGAATGGATATTATGACCAAAGAAAATATCAAGGAACACAGTAAACAGTGATCAAGAGGATGAAGGCTAGGGGAAGACTATAAGATTTAATCATTTAAAGGTTTCTTGGACTGCTACATATCTCTCTGTAATTCTTTTTTTTTTAAATATATTTTATTGATTTTTTCACAGAAAGGAAGAGAAAGGGATAGAGTTAGGAATATCGACAAGAAACATTTATCTTTTGCCTCCTGCATACCTCCTACTGCAAACTGAGGGGTCCCAGGTTCAATTCCGGTCAAGTGTATGTACCTCAGTTGCGGGCACATCCCCAGTGGCAGGTGTGCAGGAGGCAGCTGATCGATGTTTCTCTCTCATCGATGTTTCTAACTCTCTATCCCGCTCCCTTCTTCTCTATAAAAAATCAATAAAATATATTTTTTTAAAACGTACAAAGTTATTGGTGATCTTGAAGACATCAGTTTTGGGAGAGTTTAAATGCTGAAGCCAAACCATTATATGAGAAATGTATACAAAGTGAAGAAACTGATTCATTTTTCAAGAAGGTTGCTGGTGAAGCAAAAAAGAGATAACAAAGTAGCTTAGGTGGTTTACACAATTCAGGGAAACTGTGTTGTTATTTTATTTGAGATTTAAGACAAAGAGAAAATAACATACATAACAAGGGCAAAT
The DNA here is from genome assembly GCF_014108245.1 of Pipistrellus kuhlii. Lineage (NCBI taxonomy): Eukaryota > Metazoa > Chordata > Mammalia > Chiroptera > Vespertilionidae > Pipistrellus > Pipistrellus kuhlii. The sequence continues at coordinate 170,156,417 of NW_023425515.1, read as the reverse complement.
GAGATAGAATGAAACCAAGAGCATTAATAGAGGAATTAGCTTCAGAGAGAAGGATGAATACTTTTCTCTGAGATTGATGCAACGGATGAGTGAACACAGAAATCCTGACATAAATAAGAGGAGAAAATCAGGTAACCTTGAACTCTATAGTGAAGCATGCAATAAAGTCAATTGGACCAGGTAAATTGATTAAGGAAAGGATCTGAGCTTTAAATACATTTTTAAAGTTCCAAATAGGTACTGTGGAAAATATAAAAGGCAAGGAAGATGGGAGAAATTACAGCAATAGGACAATGCTCAGAGGCCTGAAAGCAAGGGCAGAGATAGCCCGTGGTGCAGTCTGCTCAGGACTTGGTGGAGAGCAAAAGGTGAAAGAACAAAAAGGGGGGGAATCCAAATGCTAGCATGTGCATCACTGAAACTATATAATAAGGAGTGGTGTCTCAGGAAAATACTTATTTAACTGATGGAAAGAGGTGGGAAACCTAATAGAAGTCTTAAAAGATTCAAAGATGAAGTCACTAGGTCTGGAGTGCAAAAGGAAAGTTGTTACTAGAGTTCATTACAGAACATTTTTCTGGAAATCCCACAAGATCAAAGACCACACAGTCTCCTTTCACTGAACTTTCTACAACTACAAGTGGTAATTTTTCCCGATGAAACTGACCTTTAACCTCTATCTCTAACTACACCTACACTTGGATTAATAATCCTGTCCATTCAGAAACTCCATGGATATTTTTTCACTGCTTTCTGTGTTTTCCCATCAAAATGTTTTCAGAGGAAAACTCTTAGAAGGCAGAGCCTATAATCTACGAATTCCCTGTTCACAGCAGCGGGCTTTGGGATTGCACACACGCAGGTGTTTTTAAAAGTGCTTTCTCGTGAAATAGATCGTTACTGAGGACTTTAAAAACGATTCTGAACACACTCCTACAAGACTATAATGATGGCCAAATCAGAAAATGCTTAGGAATAACATCCCTTTTTATACCTGTCAAGAAAACCTCTAGGAAGTCGGGTAACGTTTACTACATAATATTGATTTTTCCCTATCTTATACTGTTTAGCCCTCTAGGTAACTCCTTTAGTAGGCTTCTTCTGTGCAATGCATTTACTCCCAGCCCACATTCCAGCGTCCCTTCTTCCCATCCAGAGCGCCTGACCACAAACGCCCATAGGACCATGTTATCACCCTCCACTCCCCCATTTCCCATTCAACCCAGGGGCCATCACTTCATTAATCCACTCCCCATTTTCCTGCCCCTCCAAATCTCCCATTCCTCCAGTGGAACGACTCAGTCCCCACCCCTCCAAAGAAGCCCTAACCGGTCTTCCCGCCGGAGATCCCCTCCCCCACCTCTTCCATTCAGGCTCCCCCTCCATCCATCCCCACCCTACCCCGGACCCCCGGCCCTCCCTACCTGCTCCTTGACCTCAGGCCCCGCGGGCCCGGTCCGCTCCTCCAGTCGCTGCCTCCCGGGCGGCGCTCGCCGGCGCGGGGGCAGGAGCTGGGGCAGCTCGGCCGCCCGCTGAGCCCCATCCTCCCCGCGGGCAGCCGGCGGGGGCGGCTGAGGCCGGTCGCGGCAGCGGCTCCGCTTCATCGCTGCGGCTGGGCCCCGCGGGCGTCAGCGCCGCGACTGCCCCGGCCCCGCACGTCTCCCGGCCGCAGCGCTGCCGCGCCAACCACCGCCCGCAGCCACCATGGCCCGGCGGGCGCTCGAGGCCACCGACCCCAGCTCGCAGCTCCTCTGCGCCTTCTGGGGCCTCTCCGGCGCTCCTCACGGAGAAGGCAGCATCGTCGCCGCCCCGTTTTCTCCCACCCGGCACGCGTTTACCCGGCCATCCGCAGGCGACGCCGCCGGCTCTACAGCCAGCTGCCCGCCCTCCTCCAGCCCGGCCCCGCCCCGCCCTTCCCCGCCCCTCCCCTCCCCTCCCCTCCCCTCCCGTTCCCTCCCTTGGCGCGCGCGCACGGGGAGCCCGCCCGCCCGCCACCTCCGGCCGCGCGCGGCCTCCCGCGCACGCGCCAGCGAACGGTCGCGAGAGACCCGCCCGTGGCCCCTCTGTGTAGTGGGGAGAGCGGAAGGGGGTGGGGCTCCCAGCGGGCAACTGCGGCTGCAGACACCCATTGATTCTTTCATTCATCCATTCATAAAAATGTGTGCTCGGCCAAGGTAAGTGGTAAGGATCCAAAAATGAGCTAGAACTGGCCAGTGCCTTCAAGGAACTATGGGGAGAGGGACCAAGAGCAGGAAGGAGTCAAAATGTACGACTGATCAATAAAATACTGATGCAATGCCTTTTTTCTTGAGAGCTTGCCACTGTCACCTGATCTTCACACTTTGGAGGCAGGTCTGCACATTCTCACGTTACAGATAAGAAGACTGAAGTGAAGTGACACGTGCTCTGCAAATCAGTGAACAAATTAGACCGGACCCAAATTCTCTGGCTTTTATGACCCTTTCCACTATTTCCTGCTGCTTCCAGAAAATAAGAGAGGATGTGCAAAGTCCTATAAAAGAGGAAGAAGTAATGGATTCCTCTGGGGGAAGGGTGGACAAAAAGGCTTCCAGAATGATTCCCATGATTCCCCAGTGACAATGAAGTCATCATGTTATAACCAGTCCAGCCTGGCCACAGCCAGTCCATCTGTGGCCTGAGCAGCCTAGCCTGTCACGTCAGTGACTCATCTGCTCAGCAACGTGGCTATAGATCAGCATTGTCTGGCATCCTGCTCTGGCTTCAGCCAGTCTTCCACAATGTTGTATTTTCCTTTCTTTTGACTTAACCATAGTTCTTTCCCTGAAGGCTGCACTTATTTTCCTGGACCTCTTCCCTGAACCCTTTCTGAAAAATAATAGCTACCATTATAGAGTGCCTATTGGACCTACAGACACTGGACATCAATTCACACATATGCAAACAAGAAGTAAGTTGTACCTTGATACCCCAAGGCTGCAGGTTTAAGCCCAGGTCAAAAGCAGCCAATGAATACATAAATAGAACAATAAATCCACATTCTGTGTGTGTGTGTGTGTGTGTGTGTGTGTGTGTCTCCCTCTCTCTTCTTCTTCTCTCTTAAAAATAATTGAACTTAAAAAAAAGAGGTAAGTTGTGTTATTTCTAATTTACAATTGAGGAAACTGAGACACAAGTTACATAATATACTAAATACGATACAGCTAGTAAGTTCAAGGCCAGGACTCAAAACAAGGTCTAATAGATACTGGAGCCTACACACACAATAGAATATATAGCAAAGGTGATGTGATATCACTCCATGATTAAATTACATGAGATTCTGTCTTTTTAGCAGACTCACTTTCACTCTACTAATGGCTTTGAAGAAGCAAGATACCACGTTCTGAACTGCCCATGGAGAGGGCCATGTGGCAGGAAATACCAGAGAATCTCTAGGAGCTACGGGCAGCCTCTGGTCCAAGAGCTAGCAGTAAAGGAAAAAAAAAAAAGTGCTACATCCTGCAACCATAAAATTCACAACCTGAGTGAGCTTGGAAACAGATCCTTTTCCAGGTAAGAACATAGCTCAGCCATATCTGCATTCCTGATCCACAGAAACTGAGAGATAAGTGTGTGTTATTTTAAGCTGATAAGTTTGTGCTAACGTATTACACAGAAATAGAAAACGGATATAACCGCCAACTCACCTTCTCATCATACAGCCTTACATCAGCCATGTGACACCATCTGACCTGAATCCACTCTTTTTTTTTTTTTTTTTTAAACATACCTTACCGATTCTTTACAGAGAGGAAGGGAGAGAAATAGAGAGCTAGAAACGTCTATGATAGAGAAACACCGACCAGCCGCCTCCTGCACACCCCCCACTGGGGATGTGCCCGCAACCAACGCACATGCCCTTGACCGGAATCGAACCCGGGACCCTCCAGTCTGCAGACCGACGCTCTACCACTGAGCCAAACCGGTTCCGGCCTGAATCCATTCTTATCCCTCCTTCCTCAGTTTAATAAATGACAAGCCTTTTTTTTTTTTTTTTTTTTTTTTTTTGGCTCAGGCCAAAACCTCAGAATGACCCTGAGTCTTCTCTTTCTCACGTCATATCCATTCCACTCGTAAATCCTATGCAAATTAAGAGGATAGACAACCCAGGCTAATGTGGCTCAATTGGATGGAGCTTCGTTCCAGTGCACAGGAAGGGACTTGGGTTCCATTCCCAGTCAGGGCACGTACCCAGGTTGTGGGTTCCGTCCTTGATTAGGGTGCATACAAGAGGCAATCGATGGATGTTTCTCTCTCATACTGATGTTTCTCTTTCTTTCTTCCTACTTCTCCCTCTCCCTCTCAAAAAAAAAAAAATAGATAGATAGATAGATAGATAGATATTTTATTTGGGAGAGAAGTGATGAAAGCAAGTATTACCAAAGTGATAGTAGTGATGGAAGAGAGTAAATGGATTTTAGAGAGGCTCAGAAAGTAAAAACAGGACCTGCTATCTGCATCTGGGAACAGAGAAAAAGAAAAGACTTGAGAATGATTTTCAAGTTTCTGTCTTGAGTAACTGAGATAGGAAGCAATGAAGAAGTCCGAAAATGATGATGATTAGGTAATTGTTTTAGAAGTGTTTACTTTTAAGTGCCAAGTCTTCAATGAGCTATTGATTAAAGTGATGTAGAGCCGAAACCAGTTTGGCTCAGTGGTAGAGTGTCAGTCTGCGCGGACTGAAAGGTCCCCGGTTCAATTCTGGTCAAGGGCATGTACCTTGGTTGCGGGCACATCCCCAGTAGGGGGTGTGTAGGAGGCAGCTGATCGATGTTTCTCATCAACATTTCTAGCTCTCTAGCTCTCTCCCTTCCTCTCTGTAAAAAAATCGATAAAATATGTTTAAAGTGATGTAGAGCACAGTACTGAGAGCCACCAAATTTAGATGTGTAACTAATACACATTTAACCTTAATCTGAGGGTATAAATATGATCACATCACTTTTCTTTCCTCTAGTCTGTCACTTGGGGCCCTCATGTCATATTATCAGAAAGCCTGGTATCTCCTTTATTATCTTAAAATTCCAAGGTTCTTGACGAAACCAATTTGGCTCAGTAGATAGAGCGTCAGCCTTCAGACTGAAAGGTCCCAGGTTTAATTCCGGGCAAGGGCATGTACCTTGGTTGTGGGCACATCCCCAGTAGGGGGTGTGCAGGAGGCAGCTGATAGATGTTTCTCTCTCATTGATGTTTCTACCTCTCTATCCTCTCTTCCTTTCTGTAAAAAATCAATAAAATTTTTTTTTAATTCCAAGGTTCTTATATATTCTAAAGGGTAAGTGTGGCAGTTATCTAGTCCTACATAATAAAAGAGTGATATGCAAATTAACCATCACTCTGCTGTACCCACAAGTCACGCCCACTAGCCAATTAGGAGCAAATATGCAAATAAACCCAACCAAGATGGCTACGGCCATAGAGAGCAAGAGGGAGGCTTAGACTTCCCAGGTAATGGAGGAAGCCAAGCTTTCCACCTGCTCTTGCCTAGAACCCCACTCAAGGATACAAAGTTTCAATGATAGAAGATACATGTATTTAAACAGAAATGGCAGCAGCTATGGAGCTGGAGAGAGCAGGAGGGAGGCTTGGGTTGCCCCCAGCAATGGAGGAAGCCAAGCTTTCTGCACACCCTGGCTGGCCCAGACCTCCACTTAAAGCTATAAAGCACATGTGTCAAACACAAGGCCCGCGGGCCAAATCCGTCCCACCAGGCCTTGCAATGTGGCCCGCACCGCGCTGTCATCACTGCACTCCGCTGCATTTCCATCACAATGACAGTTTATGACTGTTCTGTAAACCATTCGGCCCGCGATTTAGGCTGGATTTTAGATTTTGGCCCCTTCTCTGATTGAGTTCGACACCCCTACTAAAGTTTCAATTATAGAAGATAAATAAATAGCAATAGAAATGGCTGCCACCACAGAGCAAGCAGAAGGCTTGGCTCTGCTCCAGGCTACAAAGTTTCAATTGTAGAAGATAAACCCGATACTAGGACCTCCACTTGGGTTGCTAGCAGGCGTGGCCACAGGCCCCTCACTCAGGCCACCTCACACCCCAAGGGAACCCCCACCCTGATCTGGGATATCCTTCAGGGCAAACTAGCCAGCCCCCACCTGTGCACCAGGCCTCTATCCTACCTAATAAAAGAGTAATATGCAAATTGACCATCACTCCGACACACAAGATGGCTGCTCCCATGTGGTCAAAGATCCTGCCTCCATGTAGACACAAGATGGCCACCACAAGATGGCCAGCAGGGGAGGGCAAGTTGGGAGGGACCAGGCCTGCAAGGGAGGGCAGTTGGGGGTGATCAAGCCTGCAGGGTAGGGCAGTTAGGGGTGACCAGAAGAGGGAAGTTAGGGGTGACCCGGCCTGCAGGGAAGGGCAGTAAGGGGCAAACAGGCTGGTAGGGGAGCAGTTAGGCATCAATAATGCTGGCAGGGGAGTGGTTAGGGGGTGATCAGGCTGGCAGGCAGAAGTGGTTAGGGGCAATCAGGAAGGCAGGCAGGTAAGCATTTGGGAGTCAGCATTCCTGGATTGTGAGAGGGATGTCCGACTGCCCATTTATGCCTGATCCCAGTGGAATTGGGCCTAAATGGGCAGTTGGACATCCCTTGAGGGGCTCCAGATTGGAGAGGGTGCAGGCTGGGCTGAGGGACACCCCCCTCCCCGTGCATGAATTTTGTGCATTGGGCCTCTACTGTTATATAACAAAACCACCTAAAATTTATGACTTAAAACAACAATCATTTATTTGGCATATAATTCTGTGGGCCAACTAGACAAATTATTGCTTGCTAATTCTCCTAATGGAGAATACTCTCAGTGGTTTTAGTGGATTGGAGAATGTACACACCCTATTGGAGAGGGTTGCTTTCAGTAATACTAACATGCTCTTCTATGAAAAACTCCCAATGTTATTCAAAGGAGCCCACTCCTCTAAGAGTCAGCTTTAAGGATTCCTTGTTATAATTATAACAAAAACAAAACTTGTCTCCGAATATCCATTCTCCCTTTTATCATTGGATACATGGCCACCTATCATAAAAACAATTTCCCAGCCTTTTTTATGTCTAAGTAGAGCCATGTGACTAAGCTCTTACCTATGAGATATGAGCATAAGTGATGAGTGCAACTCTCTTTTTTTAAATATATTTTATTGATTTTTTACAGAGAGGAAGGGAGAGGGATAGAGAGCTAGAAACATCAATGAGAAACATCGATCAGCTGCCTCCTGCACACCCCCCACTGGGGATGTACCCACAACCAAGGCACATGCCCTTGACCAGAATCGAACCTAGAACCTTTCAGTCTGCAGGCTGACGCTCTATCCACTGAGCCAAACCAGTTTCGGCAGAGTGCAACTCTTAAGTTATGTCCTTAAAGAGAAAAGGCATGTCTTCCCTTTCTCCCTTTATCCAGCCTGTTGCTTGGAAAGTGTTCATAATAGAAATTTATCTTGGGCCACAGAGATGAGGAAACATCTTAGGGATGGCAATGCAACAATGTAGAAAGTTCCAAGATGAACTCATAGAGCAGAGCTGCCATCTTTGTTCTCTGTACTATTATGTGAGAGTTAACTATACTTCTATCTTGTTTAAGTCACTGTATTTTGGGTGTCTATAACTAGTACAGTGGTGCCTCACACAACGAACTTAATTCGTTCCAGGAGCAAGTTTGTTATGCGAAAAGTTCGTTATGTGAAACGTGTTTTCCCATAACAATACATGTTAAAAAAAATAATTCGTTCTGTAGCATAAAATATGCTAAGATGACATAAAAAAGATAAATTTTTTGTTATTATTTTTATTTAGATACATCTAAAAACATAATTTTTTTAAAAAAATTATATAAAAAAAATATTGAGTTTAACTTAAAAGGACGACTGCCGTGATACGTGCGTGATTTAATTCGTAATGAAGAACGATTGCCGCGATACGTGCTTAAGTTAAGCGCAGTGACTAACGACTGCCTGCAGTGCCTGCGCGGAAGGATGCAATACATCGGCAGCGATCGTGGAAGCTCGGGCGAAGCAGTCGTGGAAGCTGGGGCAAAGCGGTCGTGGAAGCTCGGGCGACTTCGTTGTGTGAAACAAAGTTCGTTGTATGAATCATGAAATTAAGTTCGTTGTGTGCAGCGTTCGCTGTGCGAGGCGTTCTTTATGCGAGGCACCACTGTACTGTTAAATTAGAGAAGCTGATGAATCACAAATGTAATCTTTGGCAGGACATGGGCTCCAGATGGAAACTGAATCCGTATTAAATACATTAGGATACATTTGGCATCTCAGGGAAATCCAAGAATAAAAGTAAAGCTGGCCTCAGGGAATTTGGACTGGAAGCATCTCTAGAATCCTCAGGAGTAAAAGTTTAGGACAATTTATTCCAGGCTTTTATTACCATGACTAAGTTTCTCTCTTGATCTCTGTTTTAATTCATGTAACTTTTTGCTTTTCTTCCCAGAATTTACCAGCTTATTTACCTTCTGTTCTGTATTATTGCTCTATACCACATGTGTCAAACACAAGGCCCGCGGGCCAAATCCGTCCCGCCAGGCCTTGCAATGTGGCCCGCACCGCGCTGTCATCACTGCACTCCGCTGCGTTTCCATCACAATGACAGTTTATGACTGTTCAGTAAACCATCCGGCCCGCGATTTAGGCTGGATTTTAGATTTTGGCTCCTTCTCTGATTGAGTTCGACACCCCTACTCTATACCATAACTTCTGCCTAACAATATTTTCTACTTAGCCAAAACTTTGTCTTGATCAAAGCCTCTTCTCTACTAATTGTCTCTCTATACCAGTGGTTGGCAAACTCATTAGTCAATAGAGCCAAATATCAACAGTACAACAATTGAAATTTTGTGAGAGCCAAATTTTTTAAACTTAAACCTTTTTAAAAATATATATATGTTTTATTGATTTTTCACAGAGTAGAAGGAAGAGGGATAGAGAGCTAGAAATGTCAATGAATCAGAAACATCGACCATCTGCCTCCTGCACACCCTCCACTGGGGATGTGCCCACAACCAAGGTACATGCCCTTGACCGGAATCAAACCTGGGACCCTTCAATCCGTAGTCCGACACTCTATCCACTGAGCCAAACCGGTTTCGGCCTTAAACTTCTTTTAATGCCACTTCTTCAAAATAGACTCGTGCAGGCTGTGGTATTTTGTGGAAGAGCCACACTCAAGGGGCCAAAGAGCCCCATGTGGCTCTCGAGCCACAGTTTGCCGACCATGGCTCTATATAATTTAAAATTTTTCATTTCTTTTTTAAAAATATATATTTTATTGATTTTTTTCAGAGAGCGAGGGAGACGGATAGAGAGTAAGAAATATCAATGAGAGAGAAACATTGATCAGCTGCCTCCTGCACACCTTCTACTGGGGATGTGCCCACAACCAAGGTACATACCCTTGACCAGAATCAAATTTGCGACCTTTCAGTTCTCAGGCCCACGCTTTATCCATGAAGCCAAACCAGTTAGGACTAAAATTTTCATTTCTTGCCTCTACTATCTGATTCATTCTCTACTTCCTAATTCACTTACCTAAGGATGAGAAGCTAATTTTCTATATTTCACCTTTCAAATTACTTTAATAGCTGCTGGATAACCTACACATTAGTCAGGAGTACCTTCCAGGTCCAATCAGCAATGTTTAAAAATTTGAAAGATAGTATCAAGTGGTACAAAAGATGACTGCCTAGGACTGTAAGGGAGGGATAATCTATCTATATATATATATATATAAAACCCTAATATGTATCAGGCGTCTTCAAACTACGGCCCGCGGGCCACATGCGGCCCGCAGAGGAGTCTGATCCGGCCCGCCAGGTTTTTTGGGCAGTGAGCGCAGCCGAGGTGTTACAGTAGGAATTAGTAGTTCATATAGTCCGGCCCTCCAGCTCTCTGAGGGACCGTGATCTGGCCCCCACTTTAAAAAGTTTGAGGACCCCTGGAATAGACTGAACGGCAGAACAACTGAACAACCGAATAACCAGTAGCTATAACGTGTGCCAACCATCAGGGGGTGTGCAAAGACCATGGCAGTTGTCAGCAGCAGGTGGCAGAGCACAAAATATGGCGGCATCAGCAGCGGTGGGATGTTGGATCAGGTGAGCAGGGGTGCCAGGCCAAAGCGGGGCGCAGGGTGCAAGCGGGGCTGGCGCTGTGAATTAGTAGGAGCAGCTGCAGCAGCAGGAGCAGGACTGCAGACAGACAAGGGACCCGGGCTGCGGCAGGAGGGGCGTGGAAGATGGGTCAAGACTCGCCCCTGTGCCCACAGCAGCCTCGTGGCCCACAGTTCCTTTCAAGGTGCACAAATTCTTGCACTGGGCTCCTAGTATTCCATAAAGGAGGATGGTGGACTTCTCTGGAACTATGAGTAACATGTCTTGGATAGATACATTGGAGGGGGGAAAAAGTGGAAACCAGAAACCACTTAGAGTTGTATTACAAAAGAATAAGTAAAAGTGGCCAGGTATTTATCAGAGTTTTACAGTAATAGGGCTAGACAGGAAGGTACAGATTAAGGAAATATTAAAGATGTGGAATATGTTTTTGCACTCCCGTCTCAGCCTAGTCGTCAGTCTCCTCCGTGCTGCCTTCCAGGAAATCCCAGCAGCCGGAGCAGTCAGGTAGGAGCGGGATGAGCGTCCAGGGGTGTTCCCCCCGATTGTCTGGAGTGAGCATCCCAGTACCCTCGGACCTGTGCTTCCGTCACACTTGAACTTTCCGGCCCCGGCCCCCCCACCCTCCCCTAGCCTAGCCTCCTTCTTCAGGGACTGCGCCCTCCCGAGCCAGCGGTCCTCACCGTCCCACCCCCACTCCCACCCAGTGCAGATTCTCTCCAAATGACGCATCTCTGTCCCCACTTCCTGTGTGAGCTTGTCAACTCTTGGACACAGAACCCTGTCTTCACCTGAAGGCCTTCTCCACCTGCCGCTGCTGGGGAGTGAGGGTGTGGGGAGGTGTACAGGGGTCGAGATGGGGCAGTTTACACTACCGATCCGGACTCGATCTCCTTTTTCTTGCTAGAAATGGCTTAATAAACTCTTTAAAAGGGGGGGGGGGGGGGGGAGAAAGATGTGGAATATACAGGACTTGATGATTAGCCAGATAGGAGAAATGAGCAAATGGAATGAGTCCAATAATCTTCAGAAGTCTGGTTTACTTAACCCAGGCGTCTTCAAACTACGGCCCACGGGCCACATGTGGCCCGCAGAGGAGTCTGATCCGGCCCGCCAGGTTTTTTGGGCAGTGAGCGCAGCTGAGGTGTTACAGTAGGAATTAGTAGTTCATATAGTCCGGCCCTCCAGCTCTCTGAGGGACCGTGATCTGGCCCCCACTTTAAAAAGTTTGAAGACGCCTGAACCAGAAGGATGCTGTTGTCTTTCGCTGTTCTAGAAAACACTGAAGGAAGAGAAAGTTTTAAAATTTCATTCACTCATTTATCCACACAGTCAAGAACTATGTGCTTAACCTTACATGGAAGAGAAATACTGACAAATACACTAACTGAACATTACAAAAGAGTCCAATATTGGGACATGTTGATTTTGTGGGGTCTATGAGATATATCAAATGAAAGTATGGGTCTAAAATCCAGGGGATGGTCTCAGGCTGATATACTACAATAGTATATGTACAGAGTGAAAATGCTTCCAACCTTCGCTCCCATCCTGGAGACTTCTCCTGAGCCAAGAGAATTCTATGGATACCAGATTGCTTCTTTGGTCTTTGAGAATGCAGGGTAAGGAGAATGAGAAATAGGAAGAATACAGGCATACCTCAGATTTTGTAGGTTCAGTTCCAGACCACTGCTTTAGAACAAATATCTCAGTTGTTACATAAAATTTCTCAGGAGCCAAGAAACCAAGAAAGCGGCTGATTACTCCAGCATTACACTGTGAATTTATTAAGGAAACTTACATATGGGGTGTGCCTCCAGTGGCAATGAGAAGACATGGATATCCTCTGCCACATGGCAAATGCTAAGAGGTTCTATGGGACAGGGCAGGTTAGATAGGGGTACTGGGGCATGACCCTCCCCAGGTAAGAAGAAAAGACCTTACTTGCTTGCCCAGAGGTGGGCCTGTTCCAGGGACCAGCACACTGTGGGGCATAGGGGAAGTTCGATCAGTCTCTGAGGGGATTTTTTGGAAACAATCTTTGTTCTGGGCAGGTTCTAGCAGGCAGTTCAACAGTGGCCACATCATGAAAATATCTATCCTCCACAGCAATAAAGCAAGCCACACTAATTTTTTTGGTTTCCCAATGCATATAAAAGTTGTATTTACACTATACTTCAGTCTATTAAGGATGCCATAGCATTGTGTCTTTAAAAATGTACATACCTTGGCCTGGCTGGGTGGCTCAGTTGGTTGGAGTGTTGTCCCATACACCAAAAGTTACAGGTTCAATCCCCAGTAAGAGCACCTATGGGAGGCAACCCATCCATTTTCGCTCTCACATCGATGTTTCTCTCTTTCTCTATATCTCCCTTCCTCTTTCTCTAAAATCAATAAAAACATATCCTTGGGTGACAATTTAAAAAATGTATATACCTTAATTTTAAAATACTTTATTGCTGAAATATGCTAACCATCATTTGAGCCTTTTGCCAGTCATAATCTTTTTGCTGGTGAAGGGTCTTGCTGCTATATTGATGGTTGCTGACTTTTCAGGGTAGTGGTGGCTGTGGCAATTTTTAAAAACAAGACAGCAAGAAGTTTGCTGCACTGACCTTTCTTTTCACTTGTTTCTCTGTAATATACATTGCTGTTTGATAGCATTTTACTCACAGTAGAACTTTCAAAATGCTGTGGTTGTTTTGATCATCCGTCCATACCACTAAAACTTTCTCCACATCAGCAATGCTGTTTTGCTTTCTTATCATTTGTGTGTTCACTGGAGTAGCACTTTTCATTTCCTTCAAGAACTTTTTCTTTGCATTCACAACTTAGCTTACTGTTTGGTGCAAGAGGCCTACCTTTTGGCCTAGCTCAGCTTTCAACAGGCCTTCCTCACTAAACATAATCGTTTCTAGCTTTTGATTTAAAGTGAGAGACAACTCTTCCTTTCACTTACACACTTAGAAGTAATTATGGGACTATTAATTGGCCTAATTTCAACACTGTTGTGTCTCAGGGAATGGGGAGGCCCAAGGAGAGAAAGAGACAGAGAAAAGTTAATCGGTCAGAATATACAGAAAATTAATCAAATTCACCATTTTATATGAGCATGGTCCATGGCACAGCAAAACAATTATAATAGTATCATCAAAGATCACTGATCACAGATCACCAAAACAAATATTAAAAAGTTTGAAATATTGCAAGAATTACTGAAATGTGGCACACAGACATGAAGTGAGCAAATGCTGTTGGAAAACACTACCAATAGACTTGTTCAACATAGGTTTGCCACAGCCTTCAATTTGTAAAAAACTAATATCTTCAAAAATCGATCAAGTGAAGTGCAATAAAATGAAGATAGAAGTAGAACTTAGATCAATAATCTAAGATGAGCCCTGGTCAGGTGGTTCAGTTGATTGATTGAAGTGTCATCCCATACACCAAAAGGTTAGGGGTTCAATTCCCAGTCAGAGCATGTACAGGAGGCAACCTATCCATGTTTCCCTCTCCTCCCTCTCTCTCTCTCTCTCTCTCTCTCTCTCTCTCTTTCTCTCTCTCTCTCTCCATCTCCCTTTCTTTCTCTAAGCATGTCGTCCAATGAGGGTTTTTTTTAAATGTCTCTCTCTCCCTTTCTCTCTCTAAAACCAATAAAAACATATCCTCAGGTAATGATCAAAAAGTAAAAATAAATAATAGCAATCAATGGCAAATAAAATAAGAAAATCCATTTCACCCTGATCACATATTTTTTATGTTAAAGTTTTATAATTTATATTTTTAAAAATTATAATAGGCTTGGGGATATCTGTGTGAACTTCAGTCATTATTAATTGAGCTAGTCTCAGATCCATGTCTTGTCCCTCCTCTACTTTGCCCTAATTTGCAGGAAATTAACTCATGCAAGTTATATTTCTAAAGTGTCCTAACATGGCCCAGCCCACGTGGCTCAGTGGTTGAGCATAGACCTATGAACCAGGAGGTCACAGTTCAATTCCTAGTCAGGGCATATGCCCGGGTTGCGGGCTCAATCCCCAGTATAGGGTGTGTAGGAGGCAGCCCATCAATGATTCTCTTTCATTACTGATATCTCTCTCTCTCTCTCTCTCTCTCTCTCTCTCTCTCTCTCTCTCTCTCTCTCTCTCTCTCTCTCTCTCTCTCTCTCTCTCTCTCTCTCTCTCTCTCTCTCTCTCTCTCTCTCCCCCGTCCTCACTGAAAATGTGCTTTAATAAAAATTTTTAAAAATGCAGTGTCCTAATCTGGTTACTTTTTTTATATATATATTTTATTGATTTTTGTACAGAGAGGAAGGGAGAGAGATAGAGAGCTAGAAACATCAATGAGAGAGAGTCATCGATCAGCTGCCTCTTGCACACCCCCTACTGGGGATATGCCCGCAACCAAGGTACATGCCCTTGACCGGAATCGAACCCGAGGCCCTTCAGTCCCCAAGCCGACGCTCTATCCACTGAGCCAAACCGGTCCCGGCAATCTGGTTACTTTTGATTACTGGGTGGGATATTGGGGAATCTCTGTTTCAGGTAGTATCTCCAACATTGGCTGTGTCTTTTCTATGGTTCCAGGTCTCACCAGTCCCTTCCTCCTAGCTCAGCTTCCACAAAACAGTCCTTCCTTCTGTGGTTTCAGTTCCCACAGAGTGGTACCAGCTCACAGTCTCTGTTAACTACCTCCTCCTCCTCTGATTCTCCAGCCTAGGGATGGTAGAAGTTTCCTAATTTCTGAGTTGCTTCCCCATCCCCTGTTTCACTTCCAACCTATTTGTAACTATTGTAGTTCCTTGTGTTAAATTCCTTCTACTTAATTACTGGCACAGGCTCTGTTTCTCTGACTAGACCCTAACAGATTGACCTAAATAGTGTGTAAAACCAAGAGCATTAATTCCATGCAATCATCCATCAAAGGACGAGAAAGGAGAACATGGAGACTAAAGAATTCCTGGAGCAATGAATTAGAAGGGAGTTTTTCTACACAGTTCTTCTATGGAATCCCAGAGGGTGGGTTATCTCCCCTAATATGAATCATTCTTAGTAGTTCATCTTAAATTCTATAATCATCTGTTGAATGTCCATTCATGCTATATCCTGAGAGAGATACAAAAATGAACTAGACATGATACTTGCCTAGGATAAAGGATCTCAGAGTCTAGTATAAGAAATAAAACATGTACAAGTGGTCAGAAATAGGCAATGCTTGTGTATAAGGATTCAAAGGAAGAAAGGATCAATTCTAGCTCTAGGTCCAGAAAGGAGATGCCATTTGCACAGAACCTTGAACTATTTTGATATTGAGAGATCATAGATGGAACAGCATGAACAGAGGGGACTTGGGAAATGCAAGTGGTTTATAGTGAACCTTAAGTATTTTAAGTTAAGTATGTGAATAGAATTAGTGAAAAATATAGAAGTTCAGCATGTGAATAGAAGTAGTGAAAAATATAGATGGAAAAGGCAGTAAGTCAATATTAGAAACCCTTCAAAATATAGATTTCAGACATTGGGCCATGAGTTGGCAAACTACAGACCACAGGCCAAATCTGGCTTGCTGTCTATTTTTGTTAGGCCCATGTCACACATCAACATTTGTAATAAAATATCTACTACTTGATCCTTTAAAGTACAATTTGTGATGATGGAAAACACTCATTTTTTTAAACCCAAATTAAGTAAAATGTTATCTCCCGTCCAAAAATAATTCTATTCTTTCCATGAGTTTTTATTTTTTTATACAGAGTTTAATGAGCATCATTATTACTATTACTCTTTGTCTAGTAGACAGCTTACCCTTGTTTCACTTAGTTCTTTTTCTGGGGTTTTGTCTTGTTTTTTTGTTTGGAACATATTCTTTTATCTACTCCTTTTGCCTGTGTCTTTCTTTACATTAGGTAGGTCAGCTATGTCTCCTAGTCTTTAAAAAATGGTCTATTTAGAAGGTAGGTGTCCTGTGGGGCTCAGTGGTAGAATCCCCTCTTCTCCACAGGAGTTTTCAGGATGACTAGTGTGGCCTCCTGTTGTGTTTGGGCCAGGATTGCTATTGACACGCTGGCAGAAGAGGCTAGTCCCTGGCTGGTCTGGCTGTGAGGCCTGGCTGCGTGCGACTGTTGCAGACGCTGTTGCATGCTGGTGCTGACTAAGGCTGCCCACTGGGTGTGACAGGGCAGGAACCACTTTGGAGGGGTGCCAGCTGGGTGGGTCCTCAGGGAAATGCTAGATCGGGGTGAACAGTGTTAGCAAGGTTAATGGAGAGTGTCAGAAATGGCTCTTGCCAGCATTAGACCGGCAAAGAGAAAGGAAGAGAGAAGAAAAGTGAGAGAGGAATGACACCCACCAACACTTCTGACTCAGAAGAAAGCTCTAACAGAACCCTGTCCCTCCAGCACACACCCTAAAACTGGTCAATGTATCACCTTGCTGTATGATCCACGTGCTTTTCAAACTGTAGCCTCTGTGCTCGGACTCACAAAGAGCTCAGACTTGGTTCTCTATAGCCCTTTGGCCCCCCCAGCTGTAAACCCTGCTGATTTTTAAGTGAAAATGTTATGGGGCTCCTTTTCTGGTACAGGTCCCCCAGTCTAAGGTTCAGAATCCCTCACTTTTGGGAGTGGGAGACCTCAGTTTATATCATTCCCACCTGTGGGTCACCACAGGGGAAGTGGCAAGTATGGTGGGTCCTGGCTAGACTTATCTTTGCCCCTCCTACCTGTCTCAATGTAGCTTTTTCTTTTTTTTTCTTTTTTATAAATCTTTCTTGTTGAAAGTATTACACATACGCTAAAACTGGTTTGGCTCAGTGGTAGAGCGTCAGTCTGCGGACTGAAAGGTCCCAAGTTCGATTCCAGTCAAGGGCATGTACCTTGGTTGCAGGCACATCTCCAGTGTGTGTGTGTGTGGAGGGCGAGGGGGTGTGCAGGAGGCAGCTGGCCGATGTTTCTCTCTCATTGATGTGTCTAGCTCTCCATCCCTCTCCCTTCCTCTCTGTGAAAAATCAATGAAATATATTTTTTAAATATTTAAAAAGAAAGTATTACACATACTTTTTTCCCCAATGACCCCTTCAGTCTACCCCTGTTCCCCACCCCAGGCCTTTACCACCCTATTGTCTGTGTCCATGGGTTATGCATACAAGGTCTTTGGTGGATTACCTCCCACCCACCCTCTCCTACCTTCCCTCCAAGATTCCACACTCTTCCATTTCTCTGGATCCACTCAGTTTGTTACTTAAATTCCACCTATGAGTGAGATCATGTGATGCTTGTCTTTTTCTAACTGACTTATTTCACTTAGCATGATACTCTCCAGATCCCTCCACATTGTCTTAAAGGTAAGAGATTTCTCTTTCTTTACTACTACATAGTATCCCACAGTATAAATGTACCACAGTTTTTTTACCCACTCACCTCCTGATGGGGACTTGGGCTGTTTCCAGATCTTAGTTATTGTAAGTTGTGCTGCTATGAACATAGGCATGCATACATTTTTTTTCTTTTGATTGGTGTTTTGGGTTTCCTAGGATATATTCCTAGAAGTGGGATCACTGGGTCAAATGGCAGTTTCCATATTTAATTTTTTGAGGAAACTCCATAATGTGGCTTTTTTCTTTATATCTGTACTTGTAAAAAATTTGTTCTGCTAGTCTTCAGGTCATTCTCAGAGAAAGCTGCTCTACATGTAATTATAGTTTTGGTGTCAATGAGAGCAAGTGAGCTCAGGACCTTCCTATTCTGCCACCTTAAACATGAAGCCATAAGTTTTGCTCTTGAATGCCAATTTAGCTTTTCTATGGAAAATCATTCCTTGCTTGTGGTTAATGCACTGCCCCGGCAACAAACGTGTCTTCCAGATCATGGAATCATTGTCCCCTTCATGAGTTTGTTGTTTTTTTAAGTACTCAGTTATTATTATATTTTGAATTTTATCAGTAATAAATCTGTAGAAATTTGTTTTCTCTGTTCTTATAAAAACACCTACATAATATCCTTAGTTTTCCCTTTTGAACCACAAAGCCTAAAATATCTACTACCTGATCCTTTAAAGCAGTTCTCAACCTTTCTAATGCCACAAGCCTTTAATACAGTTCCTCATGTTGTGGTGACCCCAACCATAAAATTATTTTTTAAATATATTTTATTGATTTTTTACAGAGAGGAAGGGAGAGGAATAGAGAGTTAGAAATATCGATGAGAGGGGAACAGCGATCAGCTGCCTCCTGCAACCTCCCACTGGGGATGTGCCCACAACCAAGGTACATGCCCTTGACTGGAATCGTACCTGGGACTTTTTAGTCCACAGGCCGATACTCTATCCACTGAGCCAAACCAGTCAGGGCACCAACCATAAAATTATTTTCGTTGCTACTTCATAACTGTAATTTTGTTACTATTATGAATCGTAATGTAAATATCTGTGTTTTCTGATGGTCTTAGGCGACCCTTCTAGTGGTTCTCAACCTGTGGGTCGAGACCTACAGGTTGAGAACTGCTGCTGTAGAACCTAAGAAACTGTTTTAAAGGGTCACGGCATTAGAAAGGTTGAGAACCACTGCTTTAAAGAAAGAGTTCACTGACCTCTGGTCTGCATTAGGCAGTAAAGTAGCCAGGCTTGTGATGTGCTTTGGGACATCTGGTTGCATTTGGATAATCATTCCAAGCAAAATGGATCCCAATACAGTAATCCAGAAGAGATACAATGAGCACTGTATTAGTCAAAACTTATCTGGCTACAAGTGATCCAAATCTAATGTAACCATATAAGCAGAAGTGAACATGGAACACACTGTTAGTTGCCTATCCAATATTCATTTCTCTATCTTCTATACTAAGGTGACCAGATTTTAACATTGGTAAAGCGGGATACCATTGACAGGGGGAGGGAGGGGGTTCTTGATTAAAAATTTGGTCTAAAATTTTCTGCAAAAATTTTTATAGAATGCAAAAATAGTACTGTAATATATTTTTTAAAATTTCAACATAAGTATAATTTACAAATATAATAAATAAATAAAAATTATGTATAGCCATAAGTGTCACTTTCAAGACCGGTGCTAGACTTTTTGCTGCCACTATAAAATATAAATAATACGAGTACTGTCTGCTAAATTCAGGAAAATTTATGTATTTATGAAATAAATAAATTACTTAACTAAATTCTCTGAATAACTGATTTGTAATGACATCACTTGTTTAACTAGCTTACTAGCATGCAGTACAATGTGTATCGTCTGAGAGACAGTTACAAAATGTTTTTGTCGTTACCAATCCCAAAAAATGCCATTGTTCATTAAGTTCAAACAATGGTGGTCAAATTCTAACAACTGATCAACAATGCGAACTTTGATAAGCAGTTCCGGATAATCAGTTCTCAACAATTATTTGTTATTATTAAAGTTTAACATTATAAAATTAACAAAAATAATATAAAACTCATATCCTGGCTGAATAGCCACATGGCCGCTGAAAACCGTATATTCCCTTCCCTTTCTCCCACCGTTCCCTAGCTTATCGTACATTCTTTCCAAAAATCGGGACTTTTTTAAAAAGCCACAGGACATGGGACAAATTGTTAAAAATCGGGACTGTCCCACCAAAAGCGGGACGTCTGCTCACCTTATTCTATACTAACAGAATTCTAATTTGTAATCGCTTCTCGGCCTTTTGGCTAAGATCAAGTGTAGAATTCTAATTTGCTATGGAGCACCAATGTATGTAGTGCTAAAAATTCTTACCTTTAGATCTAGAGTGCAAATGGGGGTAATCTGTACTTAGGGTTGGTCACATGGTTCTGTTCTGGCAAATGAGAAAATTAAAGGAAGTTTCAGAGTTAGGCTTCCACAGGTGTATGGTTGGTGTGCTTACTCCTTCAGTTCTTTGTCCTTTCCTTCTTTGTCCTTTGTCCTTTCCTTCTCTTCTTGATAAGAAAGCAGACTTTGCTTATCCTGCCTCATATTAAGGATGGTGGAACAGGAAGACAGAGGAGCCTGGTCTTTTATGACATTGTGTAACGTGAAACAGTTTCTCTTACCCTGGAATGCCTATCTCCAAGTATCTTTTTATGATAGGGAAATAAATTCTTATATGGTGAAGCCATGTTAATTAGTTGCAACTGAACACATCCCTAGCTAATAAAGAGAATGTATTAGAAGGATCCTAAGAACTCACAGATCATACAAACTAACTGGAGTTCAACAAACTGTTCTTTTTTTTTATTATTTTTTATTACAGAGAGGAAGGTAGAGGGATAGTTAGAAACATCGATGAGAAAGAAACCTAGACCAGCTGCCTCCTGCACACCCCCCTCTGGGATGTGCCCACAACCAAGGCACATGCCCTTAACCGGAATCGAACCTGGGACCCTTCAGTCCGCAGGCCAAGGCTCCATCCACTGAGCCAAATCGGTTATGGCAACAAACTGTTCTTGAAAGATGCTGAGTACTGTAGCTCTTACCTCTTTATTTCATTGCTTAATAAATAGTAAGGACTGACTTACTATATCATGATATCCTCTTACAATGCAAATTATATAACCACTATAATGATAGCAATTAAAAAGTATATTCTAGCTGGTTTGGCTCAGTGGATAGAGCATTGGCCTGTGGACTAAAGAGTCCTGGATTCGATTTCAGTCAGGGTACATGCCTGGGTTGCGGGCTCAATCCCCAGTAGGGGACGTGCTGAAGGCAGCCGATCAATGATTCTCTCTCATCATTGATGTTTCTATCTCTCTCTCCCTCTCCCTTCCTCTCTAAAGTATATAGCAGCATGAAAAATGTTTCTAACATAACCTTAGTTATATTAGCAATGCTCCATGTGTAAATTCAAATCAACAAAAGTGTATGAAGTAGACAATTAAAGTTTACCCAGGGCAACTGTAAAAAGTTTTGTATGTTTAGAACGTTTTTCTATGCACAGAAAATTGTATATCATAATTTTATTTACAGTGTATGTTGAGCATTTTACATATTATTAAATAGTCCTCTAAGACATATTTAATGGCAGTTTGATAATCAACTGTTCAAATAATATATAATTATTTACTCAACCATCTCCTTATTTCTAAAACTATAGTAAGCTTTTGGATGCAAGTAATTGAAATGTACTCAATAAGCTAAAGGGGAAAAGATGAGCTGTTATAAGGATACTGCACTGTTCCACAAAATGAAGATAAAGGAATGCCAAAAGTGAATGGAATGTTCACTGGAATGGTCCTGCTAATACATTTCTCTCTCTCTTTTCTCTCTGCTTCTCCCCACATCTCTACCTCATTCTCCTCTCTCTGCCAACTGGAATTCTTGGCCCTTCAGTCCATCTGGAGGATAACAGTCTAGCACAGTTCCTGAATTTTTTACTCCTTCCACTCAAGATAGCTTGAATTAAACCGGAGTTCCTAAGTAAGAAAGACAATATAATTGACCTAGTTAGAACAGGTTAGGTCTACCCTGGTCCAATCAACAGTGGCCAATGGATGAAAGTTCCACTTGAGGCTAGAGTAAGGAAGGTGATCTGAATAGGTCCTTCTGTTCTCAGAGAAGGGTGAATCACTGTAAGCTAAGAAGGTACCCCCAAAGATGTCTACTAATGCCTTCATGTGCCAATTTACCTTCTTAGAATGGACAGAAAAGTGAAATCATCAATTCAAATGATATGGGCATTGTAAGGCCAATCTGCTTTCCAAAGAAAGCATCAGCCTACACTTCCACCTGAAGTGACTGGGAGTTCCTGTTTGCCTACACCCTGCTAACTCTAAAAAATAAAAATTAAAAAATTAAAATAAAAAATAGAGGCTCTGATATTTTCTTATTATGAAAGGGAAAAGTGGTATCTCAATGTTTTAATTTTTTTATCACTAGTGGGCTGAGCATTTTCTTAGGTATTGATGGACACAGCAGAGCTGCTTTGTGAGCCTCTCCTTGGTAAGATAGTGAAGATTCTACCCTACAGGACTGAGGAGCGAGGCTTTCCGATGGGACAGATGAATGGATAGGACCTCTGAAACTGTTTTACAAATGTCATTTCTTCCAGGCTGCCCATACCTGCTGGCCAGCCACTACCATCCCCTGCCTGGATCCCCTCCCTCCCGCCAGCAGGAACTCTGGCTGTCCAGATAGCCCAGCTCTGTTGGAAAGTAAGTATTTGTAGAGCAAGCTCAGAAGCCCCTACTGGCAGAGTCAACACTGGAGCAATCTGTACTACAGCACAGAAGCTAGGTATGTGTGGTACCAGATCCAGCTATCTGGAGAATTTAGCTGTATTATCTTGTGGAGCACGCAACTATGAAGACTGATGTTTTATTCCCCTGACCTTCATCTCTCTGCGATGTTTCACCCCTCCCATCCTCCAGTACACATTTCTGGTCATTACATTTGGCATACTGTGATGAGGTCTGTCTTGTTCATCTCTGTGTCCTCAGTTCTATGAAATTCCTCTACTAGACTTGCTCTGCCAATATTTCATCAGAGATGCCTGGTTGGGAAAGATAAAAACTAGAGACTGTAAGCACAGTAGAGGCCCAAGAAGGACCATTTGTTATCCGAAAAGCTAAAGAACAAAAATATTTTTTTCTGAGGACTGAATTTACAATACTTATGGTAAAGGGAAACTAGCATTTTCTAAGTACCTACTAAGTGCCAGGCATTTGTACTATTCAGTCCTCTCATTCACTTGGTTTCTTATTTATAGTTGTCAGGCTCCCGGTACTGTAAGAAAAACGATAGTCAGACCTAACCGATTTGGCTCAGTGGATAGAGCATCAACCTGCAGACTCAAGGGTCCCAGGTTCAATTCCTGTCAAAGGCATGTATCTTGGTTGCGGACATATCCCCAGTAGGAGGTGTGCAGGAGACAGCTGATTGATGTTTCTCTCTCATTGATGTTTCTAACTTTCTATCCATCTCCCTCATCTCTGTAGAAAATCAATAAAATATTAAAAAAGCAAGCAAGCAAGCAAGCAAGAAAGAAAGAAAGAAAGAAAGAAAGAAAGAAAGAAAGAAAGAAAGGAAGAAAGAAAGAAAGAAAGATGGTAGCAGCATCTCCAGGCTTACATTATCTTAGATAAGAATCTGCAGCCAAAAAGGAGAGAGATTCTCTCCCACAGTCTATAGATTAAGCCAAAAAAATTTATTCTGATTAGGTCTACTTTGGTCATATATCCCCTGTGGGTCAATCACTGAGCCAGGGAGATAGACTACTATGACAGGCCTTAGATAAGTTATGTGTCACATGACAAGAGGAACAAGTTTTGTTAACCCAAACAATGGAAATGGAAAAGCTTGCTGGACAGCCAAGAGCCTTAGTTACCAGGGCTAAAAAGTATTGGAGCAACTGCCTGCCTTGGGATCCTTTCCTCTAACACTATAAGGACTGTCTTCTTGTGCCTTGAGGAAACATGCCTTTTTGCCAAATGTTGAATACTGGGCCTGGTCTGAAATAATACAGAGAACTGAATAGTCAGCACATCTGGGTGAAACTTCTCCCACTACTAGGTCTTTCAGGTCCAGGCAGAATCCATTATCAGTCCCCAAGCAACTGGAGTTGTTTTGAGACCAAACACAGTCATGCCCCATTTTTTTAATCCTACTTAATTTCCAGTCCTCCTTCACTAAATGATGACTGACTCTCAAACTCACTCTTCCTCTAGCCATTTTCTTCACTCACTTTTTAAGAGACTTGCTATGGAAATTTATTCATCCATCCCTTCAAAAATAATTAAACATCTGCTATGTACCAGGACTATGTTGGGCACCTTAAAAAAAAACTTAAAAATAGCCCTAGCCAGTTTTGCTCAGTGGATAGAGCATCAGTCTGTGGACTGAAGGGTCCCAAGTTCAATGCCAGTCAAGGGGACCTACCTTGGTTGCAGGCCCCTCCCTGGCCCGAGCTCTGGTGGGACGTGTGCAAGAGGCAACCAACTGATGTCTCTCTGTCTTTCCCTCTCTAAAAATCAATGGAAAAATATCCTCAGATGAGGATTAAAACAACAACAACTTAAAAATAAAAGACCTGACCAGCTGGCATGGCTCAGTGGTTCAGCACTGACCTGTGAACCAGGAAGTCATGGTTCGATTCCCAGTCAGAGCACATGCCCAGGTTGCAGGCTCAATCCCCAGTGTGGAGCATTCAGGAGTCAGTCAATCCATGATTCTTTCTTGTCATTGATGTTTCTGTCTCTCTCTCCCTCTCCCTTCCTCTCTGAAATTAATGAAAATATATACTTTAAAAAAAAGAGAAGACCTACAGGGGGTTAAATTAACAGATGTCAGCCTGACCAGATGAAGCTTTCTACTGAGTCCTTTGAGACTCTTCCTGAATCCCAGGCCTGCAGAGCACTAAACAAAACACGTGTGTGGACGAAAGGGGCCACATGCTAACCTGACAAGCTCAGGGAAGGCCTGCATGGCATTCTTGCAAATTCAGAGATCTAAAATAACCACAAAGGATGGCCTGAAATTAAAACTTTAACTAAAAGTTTATGATGGGTAGTTACAACCTAGGCCGGTATCTTCACTGACAAGTTCAACCTTTACCTTAACTGAGCCTGTCTTTGTGCAGCTATGATAACATACCCTTGAAATGTCTGGGTAACTTGTAACTTCCCTTTTTCTGGACCCCTTGTGGCACAACCTAATGTGCCAGGCATGAAGACAGATACCACAATTCCTTCATTATTATCATGATTATTGTTCTTGTACCCACCTAACTATGTGTCTATCATTTTACTTTATATACAATCCCGGGGGTTCCCACACACACACTACTTTGCTTTCTCCCATCTCTCTAGTCTATCACCAATGGATTTCATGTACCGTAACCCACCTAGTCCCTTCCTTTAATTGCAATGTATAAATATAGATGTAACCTGCCATTCTCCAGAGCATTATCTCAATTTGTTGAGGTTGTGCTTCCCAGCATAGGTCAACAGTTCGGTTCAAATAAGCTCACAAAAATTCTTTACAGTTTGAGTGTTTTTATGTGAACAGATGTGACTACCAGATGTGGTTTCCAAGCGTCCCCTTTATGATTAGGTTATCAAAAAACACTGGACACTTTTTTCAATCAAATAAATAAATAGATCTATCTAAACAATTGGGGACTTGAAAAAGATAAGGCTATGTTTTTTTCTGGAAATGAAGTA
This sequence comes from Pipistrellus kuhlii, assembly GCF_014108245.1. Taxonomy (NCBI): domain Eukaryota; kingdom Metazoa; phylum Chordata; class Mammalia; order Chiroptera; family Vespertilionidae; genus Pipistrellus; species Pipistrellus kuhlii. Next base: position 170,131,116 of record NW_023425515.1, on the reverse strand, counting down.
TAACTGACTTTACACATATGTGCTCAACTTGTACCTTAGCCCAAAGCTGATGGTCTCACCTCACCAGCTATCCACACAGTTGGTGATTTTCTTTAAAATTCAGCAACAGCAGCAATAGTTGGGTAGTTCTAATAGCAAGGTCAACTGCTCAAGGGTATTTCTGGGAACTATGGATTCTTAGTAAAACCAAAAAATAGTCCCCCTGGTCTTCCTCATGTCTACTCTGTTCTGTTGTCAGGGAAAGTGATAAACTCAATTTCCCCAGGCCAGAGTAAACCACATTTCAGCCACCATACATTCTAAGTTAGGGGTGTCGAACTCAATCAGAGAAGGGGCCAAAATCTAAAATCCAGCCTAAATCGCGGGCCGAATGGTTTACTGAACAGTCATAAACTGTCATTGTGATGGAAACGCAGCGGAGTGCAGTGATGACAGCGCGGTGCAGGCCACATTGCAAGGCCTGGCGGGACGGATTTGGCCCGCAGGCCTTGTGTTTGACACATGTGTTCTAAGTAATAACAGCTGATATGAGTTAAGAGATCTCAGGTGCTTTTAAATGAGGCATATAGTACTCTCTAGTAACTTCCCAGAACTCAGAGTGAACTCTTAAGATTGCCCTTGCTATGTGTGTGACAGGAGTACAAATAGCACTAGTTGACCAGCCATGTCTTCTAGGGTGAAACCTTCAAACTGTCAAAACCTTGTTTTGTCATGTGCTACGAGACAGAAATCTTCCCAAAAGCCTTGGGATGAAAGAGAGGCAAGAATAGGCAGAAATGCAATTTGCTTAGAAAATCCAGGCATTTGATTAGTGATGGTGAGAGGAAACTGATATAAACCTGCAGGCAAGGCAAAGGAGTCTCTTGCATACTCAGTGTCCATTGTATGCAGAGCTGGCAAAGAGGCTAGACCAAGAAAGAAAAAGCAGACATCTCTCCCCAGGTGGGTCAGTTGGTTGAGTGTTGACCTAGTTCAGTGGTCTGCAAAGGGCAGTCTGCTGCTCTGGTGACTAATCAGTTTTCCAACCACTAACCTAGGAGGCCACAGTTCAAGTCCTGGTCAAGGCACATGTGGGGCATGCAAAAGGCAGCTCTCTCATCATTGATGTTTCTATCTCTCTCTCCCTTCCTCTCTGAAATAAATAAAAATATATTTAAAGAAAAAACACAGGCATCTGATTAAGATCTCATCTTGTGTTAATTTCTATTATTTATAGATAAACTGGAATGATATGCTGTATTAATTAAATAGATATTTTGATAGAGGCAGCAAGTTTGGAAAATCATAATCAATCTCTCTGGAAGATGTAAACTCTGCAGACCAGCCAGCCTCGGTCAGGCTGGGAGGAGACAGATTACACCAGAGGGACGGGTGTATCCTTGGAAAGTGGGTGCCTTAATTTGAATTCCTCTGAAAACAGACCCTGGAACAAGGATTCAAGAGCAAGTAGTTTATTAAGCAATATAAAAACACCAGCAAGGAAGTGAGGAGTGAGAAAGAAAGGGAAAGAAGTCAATAAAGAACAAGTTATCAAACTAGCTATCACTATAGGTCAGTGGTCGGCAAACTCATTAGTCAACAGATCCAAATACCAACAGTACAACGATTGAAATTTCTTTTGAGAGCGGAAAACCGATTTCTGCACATGGGCCACAAAGTTTCAATCACATTGTACATGCACGCCCGCACGTGGTATTTTGTGGAAGAGCCACAGTCAAGGGGCCAAAGAGCCGCATGTGACTCGTGAGCCGCAGTTTGCCTACCACTGCTATAGGTGATTGGAACTTAATCCAATAGAGAAACTGTGGGAAATTATGTAGAATACAGGTCTCAGAGTTTTTCCTTGTCAAGGGTGAGGAATAGATCCCATCAATTGTTGGCTGAGAACTACTCATTAATTAATTAATTAATTGATATTAATTTCCTCCATCACCATCTCTGCCACTGCACATCCAGCCTGCCACATACCTGGACTGAGTGGCCTTCAGGCAGAGATACAGATGCAAGCAGATGGAAGTTTGTTTCTCAGTACTTAAGTGATAAGGCCCAAAGGGTAAAAGGCAGGGACCAGCAGCATCTGCTACAAAAGGGCTAGAACATGGTGTGCATCAAATTTTTGTGAGACTTTGGGCAAACTTGGAGAAGCTTTCTGACAAAGTTAAGTGACAAAGTTAGCGATCTGAAATTCCCTTCTTTCCCCTTCTCTACTATACAGTAAATTACAGTGCCAAAGCCTGCTGGAGAATTCTGGTGGAGAGTTCCAAGCAATTGGAAGGTTCCTTGAAGAGATGGTTGGAGTGTAAGAATATAAGCAATTTTCTCTCAATTCCTGTGATATATCTCTGAATACTCTTTGGAATGTCTGGGGAGATTTTTGAGGGGTACTGAGGTCCTGCATGGCAAATGGAAGCTAAGCACCACTGTGATTGGACATTAACAATAAGATACCTTCTTTTGAACCCATATTTGGTGAGTCCTAGAATATTCTGATTGCACACAGCTGTGGTAATACTCTATGAGATGGCACCTACAAAGGGGCTAATGCAAAACTGAATACAGAGGCAAATTCAATACAAGGCAACTTTTATTACTTTTGTGATCTCAGTCATTGAAAAGAGTAGTCAAAGCCGAAACCGGTTTGGGCTCAGTGGTAGAGCTTCGGTCTGCGGATTGAAAGGTCCCAGGTTTGATTCCGGTCAAGGGTATTGATATCTTGGTTGCGGGCACGTCCCCAGTAGGGGGCGTGCAAGAGGCAGCTAATCGATGATTCTCTCTCATTGATGTTTCTAACTCTCTATCCCTCTCTCTTCCTCTCTGTAAAAAAAATCAATAAAAATATATTTTAAAAAAAGAAAAGAGTAGTCAAAGACAGAAAGGGCACATCTCTAAAAATTTCAAGTCCTTTTTAGCATAAAATTTTTACATGTCTGTCTGAACTTTGGGAAGTAAAAGAGAATCAGAGACAATCACTTTCCCTACCCCATCTAGCCCTTCTGACCTAAGGTATTTGTGTCAGTGTGTATTTGTGCATGTGTGTGTGTAATCACATTAGTATGCATATCTCTGTGTATGTCCATGATGTGTATGTAGAATTTGTATGTTAGTGTGTGTGCATGTTTGTGGGCATGTGTGTCAGTCTGTGGGGGTTGCAGGGAGGTAACAATATTGCCTTCTTTTCCTCTGCAACTTGGCATCAAGCCCAGTGGTCTCTCCTCCAAAGCTGTTTTGTGATCCTGAATCTGGGGGGAAATAAAGAGGCAAAGTATTCAGGCAGCGCTTACTCTTGGGGCCAGCTGCAAAGAGACTGGATGGTGGGCTAAATAGATGATTGATAGTCAAACCAGGCACAGCCTGGACCAGAATCTAAAGAGCACATCTATGAGCATGAGTGGAGTGTGGGGGTGTAGCAGGAAACATAAAGCAGAGCAAGGTAGGGACAGGAGTGAAATAGGGCAGCTCAAAAAGTGGAGTTAAGAGACAAGAACTGAGAAGCCCTTTTCTATGATATACTGGATCCAGATAATGATTTTCCAACCCTTTATCTCAGGAGACCCAGATTGGCCAGGCAGAACTTCCTGAACAGCCTCTGTTCAATGCCAGCCCAAGCTGAAGCAGGGCCAAGTTACTAAATAAACTGGACGAAGGCGGAAATTCAGCTTGGCTTCCCTGGGACTTAACACAATAGCCAGAGTCGGAGCAGATACATGCTCCATGTGCAGGAAATCCACTAGCCACTTTGGCCATACAGGAAGCAATCATCCTCACAACAACAATGGCATGTGTTTGCACAGAGAAAGATAGTTTATGAGGCCCTTTAACTGTATTATCCATTTTTGCCTCATATGGGCCCTTTGGGGATATTGTCATATGCATTTTATAGATGAAGTGATATAAGTTTAGAGGTTAAGTAATTTTCCTGTGATCATATATAATAGCTGGTTAATGAGCATATCTAGCAATTCAGGTTTGTCTGACTCCAAAGCCCGAACATTATCTCTCTTCTTTTTCCTTTCCCAAATTTGTCTCCTCAGTGCTCTCTCTCTTCCTGGAGACATATACTGTAGAGGCCCCTAAAAAAAAAAAAAGAGTCCACTTCATTAGGCTCTATAAAACCCAAGAACCTGTTTGTCTTCAAGCAGATAATTCCTCTGCTCAGCCACCTGATGCTTTTCCAGCCAATTCAGTCAAGGAACCCTGTATGAACTGGATTAAAGCAAACTTGGGAGCAGAATGTCTCATAGTCTATCTTGGTAAATGTTCTATGTGCATTTGAAAACAATATCTATTCTGAGTATAGAGTTCTATAAATGTCTATTAGGTCAAGTTTGTTAATAGTATTGTTCAAAGCTTCTGCATGATACACATGCCATCGAGGTCAGAGACAATGAGAACTGTTTTCAGTCCATCCTTGTGATCTACAACTTGTGCTCTGGCCATTATTTTTCCAGTCTTTTTTCTCTATTTCATTTTGGCTATGTCTTCTATTGCTATGTCTTCAGGTTAACTGATCTGCAGTATCTAATCTGCTGCTATTCACATCCAATGTGTTTTTCATTTCATTCTTTTTGTTGTTGTTGTTCCTCTAGATTCTAGAAGCTTTATTTGGGACTTTTTCTTATATCTTCCATGTTTCTGTTTAACATGCTCATACATGCTTCCTTTTACCTTTTTGAACATATGAAATGTAGTTAAAATAATTTTAATGTCTTTGTCTATTAATTATATCATCTGTGTCACTTCTGGATCTGTTTTCTACTGATTGATTTTTCTCCTCATCATAGTTTATATTCTTTGCTTCTTTGCATGACTGATAATTTTTTATTGGATGCCTTACTTTGTCAGTTGTTGGATGCTGGATATTTTTAAATTTCTATAAATATTCTTTTTTTATATGAAATTATCTGTTGCTTTTTTTATATATATATATAGATTTTTATTGTTCATATTATTACAAATGTTCCTTCCCCCCCCACCATTGCTCTCCTCCACCAAGTTCCCACCCCACCCTCTGCCCTTTCCCCACTCCCCATTGTCCTCATCCATAGGTGCACAGTTTATGTTCAGTCTCTTCCCACATCCCCCTCTCCCCTTTTCCCCAAGAATTGTCAGTTCACTCCCCTTCCATACCTCTGATTCTATTATATTCAACAGATAATATTGTTCATCAGATTTTTTTTTTTAATTTCCTTGGTTTTTAGATTCACTTGTTGATAGTTACGTATTTGTTGTTCATAATTTTTATCTTTATTTACTTTCTCTTCTGAAAGAACCCCCTTCAGCACTTCATATAATTCTGGTTTGGTGGTGATGAACTCCTTTAGCTTTTTTTTATTAGTGAAGCTCTTTATCTGACTTTCGATTCTGAGTGATAGCTTTGCTGGATAGATTATCTTTGGCTGTAGGTTCTTACTATTCATCACCTTGAATATTTCTTGCCATTCCCATCTGGCCTGCATGGTTTCTGTTGAGAAATCAGCTGACAATCGTATAGGTGTTCCTTTATAGGTAACTACCTGCTTTGCTCTTGCTGCTTTTAATATTCTCTCTTTGTCTTTTGCTCTTGGAATTTTAATTATGATGTGTCTTGGTTTGGAGTTCTGTGCACTTCCTGGACTTGTAAGTCTAATTCTTTCACCAGGTGGGGGAAGTTTTCTGTCACTATTTCTTTCAGTATGTTTTCGATATCTTGCTCTCTCTCTCATCTTCTGGGACCCCCATAATTCTGATGTTGGTTCGCTTGAAGTTGTCCCAGAGGTTTCTTACATTATCTTCAATTTTCTGGATTCTCTTGCCTTCTAGCTTCTGTGGAGGAGTGTCTTCTGGCTCTTTATGTCCCAAATCTTTGACTTGATTCTTGCGATCTTCCATTCTGTTTTTAGGACTCTGTATATTTTTTTATTTCAGACAATGTATTCTTTATTTCTTGTTGATCCCTTATCATTTCTTATTGATTCCTTATCATTTCTTGTTGATTCCTTATTATTTCTAGTTGAACCCTTTTCATATCCTCATAGGTCTTATCCATCTTTTCTAGGAAATTCTTGAAAAACCTTATAAGCGCAGATTTAAACTCTATATCCAGTCGCTTTTTGTCCTCCATTTCCTTTCGTTTGTGATCTATTTCGTCTCAGCATTTTCGCAGCTTTCCTGGTTTGGTAGCCTTAAAAGTCTCTGTGTTCTGCTTGGATGGGGTGGGGTTTCAGGGTGGAGCCTACAGCTTTGGCTTCAGTCAGCCCCGCCCTATGCGGGTCCTTGCAAGCGGCTCTGAGAGAAAGGTGCCCTCGATTTTCGCCTGCTACCAAACAGTCTAGGCTTTTCCCCAATGAGCCCAGTATTGGGGTTCAGTTCAGTTGCAAGTGGAGTTGGAGGTGGCGTTCAGAGCAGTCTGGAGCCTCTGTCTCCTTCCCGCCAGGTCAATCCCGCGGCACAGCCAACTGTTCCTTCTCTGCGTGCAATGTGCGCGCCTCCGGGACCTCCTCTCGCCGCTCCCCTGGGGTTCCACCTTACAGCCCAGCTCCCTATGGATGAGCCTGGGTCCCTGGGATCTGGCCTAGAACTGGGGTTCAGAGCAGTCAGAACTGGGGCCCAGCACAGTCAGAGCGTTTATCTCCTTCCTGCTAGGAAACGCCAGCCAGGCACTCAGCCGCCCTCCTCTCCGGCTCCATCCTCTCCACGCGTGCTGTGTGTCTCTGTACCTTAGGCTTTTACAGCTCCTCCGCACTTCCTTCTGGTTTTCTCCTTGCTTCTCGTTGTAGAATTTCCAGTCAGTCGACTTTCCTGTAGTTCTGGGTAATGTCCATTTTATATTTTAGTTGTATTTTATTGAAATTGTTGTGTGCGGCTACGGCTAGGTGTTTACCTGTCAGCCATCTTGGAACCTGTTGCTTTATAATTTCTATAAATATTCTTGAGCTTTGTTAAAAAAAAAAAACCAGTTTGATTATTTCAAGGCTTATTTTAAAAATATTTTTAATATGTTTTTATTTATTCCAGAGAAAGGAAGAGGAAAAGAAAGATAGAAACATCAATGATGAGAGAGAATCATTGATAGGCTGCCTCCTAAACACTCCCTACTAGGGATCAAGCCTGCAACCTGGTCATGTGCCCTGACCAGAAATTGAATCGTGACCTCCTGGTTCATAGGTCAATGCTCAACCACTAAACCACACTGGCAGGCTCAAGGATTATTTTTAAGCTTTGTTAGGTGGGACAAAAACAGCTTTAAATCTAGCAATAATTTTGCTATACAACTGAATCGTTACTCTACCTGATGACCTACTCTGGCTCTTGGGAACGAGAAATGTTTCCAGCCTATGTGAGACCAGGATTTTCCCACCTACCTTCCCGACCCGCGGGACAACAACGGGGGGCACGCAGGAACCACCTAAGAGAAAGAATCAAACAAGGAACGCGAAAGAATGGAGGCAAGACAAGGTTCTGATCAAGCCTCGGTTTTATTCTCTGAAATGGCTGTATTTATACAGCAGAGACAAAGGGGGGCAGGGCCGCCCATCAGAGGGCTCCCTGGCAGTGTCCATGGGGGAGGGTCAGGAAGGGGAAGTTGCAAAGATGTTAACATTCCAAGGTGCTACATTCCAAGGCTGGGCTATCTAGGGGGGGAGGGTCAGGAAGGGGAAGAGGCAGGAAGACAGGAGATGCTAAGCCCCAGGTTAATCTTATCTTCTGGCCAAGCCCTCAGGGCACCTCATAACTTCTGCTAGAAGGAACTTAATTCTAGAAGGAACTTAATTCTATTTCCTTAAGACTGAGTTGCTTGCCTCAACTCTGCTCGCTCCCAACAGAGAAATGTTTCCAGCCTATGTGAGACCAGGATTTTCCCACCTACCTTCCCAAGACTTGGATAGTTCTCTTACACACATGTTCTGATCAGTACCCAGATGAAGATGTGAGGGGAATCCTCTAAAAATCTCCAACATGCTCTCTTTTTTCTATGTTACTCTCTCCTCTCTGATACTTTATCTTGCAAATTCTATCAACCTTGGCCTCCTCAAGCTCTCAACTCTGTCTCAACTCAGAGAATGCTGGACTCTGAATTCTTCCTCCCTGAACTGTGGCAAGAAATTCTTTTCATGAAGCTGAGGCAATTATAGGGCTCACCTCATTTGTTTCTCCCAAGGACCACTCTCTTGTTCTGCCTGTCTTCCAACATCTGAAAAGTAATGTTTCAAATATTTTGTCCAAACTTTTAGGTATTTTATGCTGAAGGAAAGTGAAAGTCTATGAGGAGGTACTTTGAGATTATGCAAACATTCTGTTCTCCAACATATTTTTATTCAATGGTTTTAGCATCCACTAATTATTCTTATTTATATCATCCATTGCCATGATGGTTGAAAATAGTGATTTCCTGACTATCATTCCTTCTACATTTTTTAAGTTGGCCTATTACCATGAAAAATAGCTTATATGTATTTAGGTATTTAATTAGTGTGATGAATAGACTCTAGGATGGTCTCCTTGATCCCTGCCTCCTGGTGTTCACAACTTTATGTGGCCCCTTCCCTTTAAGTGTGTGAGACTTGTGACTTGGTTCTAAACAACAACATACAGCAAAGGTGACTATATGTATGTGGTTATCTGTATGTGCTCATATTACATAAGATTTATCTATCTTTCTAGCCATGTTGTGAACTACCATATGAAGAACACTTTGCAGAGCTAAGGTTGGCCTCCTATTGACAGCCAGGAAGAAAGACAGCCCTCAATCTAGTAGCTGGCCCATAAGGAACTGAGTACTGCCAACAACCAGGTGATCTTGGAAGCAAATTCTTTTTTTTTTTCTTTTTTTTTTCTTTATTTATTTTTAAATCAATCTTTATTGTTCATATTGTTACAAAGGTTCCTCATCTCTTCCCCCCTCCACCAGGTTCCCACCCCACTCTCTGCCCCCTCCCCATCCCCCATTGTCCTCATCCATAGGTGCAGTTTATGTTCAGTCTCTTCCTCCCTCCCTTTCCCCGAAAGTAAATCCCTTTTCAGATAGTAAATCAGTTACTTAGCATTTTCTCATATCAATAATACCACCACATGCCCAATGATACATTTCACACAAAAGACATTTCCAAATAGGTCAACCAGCCTCATCCAGGCCCCACCCAAGGCACTCACAGATCAACACCCCAGCCCTATACTAACTCAACACATCCAGATCTAAGCCTTCATCACTTGATTCAGCAGACCCTCAGGTTTTGGGAGCAAATTCTTACCTGGTCCAGCCTCAAGTGAGATGGCAGCTTTGGTAAACTAGCTGATTAAAACTTTGGAGAACCCTGAAAGAGGAACTAACTAAGCCATGGCCAGATTTCTGATTCTCTGAGGCTGTGAGATAATAAACTAAGCCATGGCCAGATTCAAAATTTTCTGAGACTCCAAGATAATAAGTGTGTGTTATTTTAAGGCAATGAATTCATGATATTATTGCTACATAGTAATAGATTGCCAATACAGTTAGAAATTCATATCTTTTAATATCAGAACTAAAAGGACTTGTGGAACTTTTTCTGAATTATATTTTTAAACTATAATATACATTAAATCAAGCATGAAAATGAATTAAACCTACAAATAGATTTTCAAATTACTGTTTTACAATATATTTAAGAAGAATAAAGCCTATTCTGTCTCATTGCTCTCAATAGAAAGAAAAGAGTTCTTTATACTATTAAAAGTAAAATAAAAGCTATTTTTTAAATTTTAAATATGTTTATAGTGATTTCAGAGAGAGGAAGGGAGGGGGAGAGAGATAGAAATGTCAACGAGAGAGGAACATCAATCGACTGTCTCTAGCACGCTCCTCACTGGGGATCAAGCCCACAAACCAGGCCTGTGCCCTGACCAGGAATGGAACTGGCAAGGATACTCAACCAACTGAGCCACATCAGCCAAGGAAAATAATAACTAATTTAGAAGTACTGAGTATGTCATATCTATATAATCATTTATTATTATATTTTTAATTAATAATTTTTAGAGAGTGGAAAGCAGAGAGAAATCTCGATATGAGATAAATACATTGATTGGTTGCCTCCTGCACGTGCCCCAACCAGGGCCCAAGCCGGGGAGGAGCAGGCGACCGAGGTACCTGCCCTTGACTGGAACCAAACCTGGGACCCTTTGGTCCACAGGTCGAGGAGGCTCTATCCACTGAGCCACCTGCTAGGGCTATATCATCTTTTGATTTTATAGTTTGTGTTACATATAATTTACACAAAAATATACATCTATATGTAAGGCATTTAAAATATTTTACTGGTGGGGTATATAATGAAACAGTTTGGAATTTACTATCCTCTATGTATACCTTTTTTGTCTTATTATCAAAAGCCACCTCTGTATTTAAAAAACTCAAAAGCCTTCAGGTTTTTATTTAGAAACAGTGGTCCTCATCCTTAGTTGCATATTAGATTCACTTAGGGAATGGTCAGGACATTAGAAGACGGTGCCCCATGGCAAGCCAATTTAACCAACATCTTTGGGAGTTATGCATGGTATGGTATTGTTTTAAAAACTCTTCAGGTGGTTCTAAGGAGCAGCCAGGGTTGAGAATTATTGCCTTTGAAATAAGCAATTGTCTTTGAAAAGTACTTTGTGAAAAAAGACTCAGTTGGAAAAACATCCTGTTTGAGGTGTGATTCTCTGACTAAACCCAACTCCTGGAAGCCCGGAAACTGACCCCTAGAGGAAATTTAATCCAGATCACAAGATGTCCAGCCAGCATTCACCTCAGTTCTCTTAACCAAAATAAAGTCATGAGTATTAGATAAAGGTCAAAACCAACACATGTTTTAGATGCAAAGTGGTCCTCAACCAAGATTCAAGAAGTTTCAAGTTTTGAGGGAAGTAAGGACAATGGTGAACAACAAACTCTGAGGTCAGTTCTCTTCTGCTGTGTAAATAAGCTACTTTATTTATCCTTTGATTCTTTGTTGACTTGCTTGCCAAATTAGTAAATACAGTGACTGCAGAACAATCGAGCACTTCTGGGCTGGGCACCAAAAAAGAAGCAGTAGGTACTTCACATAATTTGCAAACACTCCTTTTCTTCCATAACCACAGCATTGTTTTCTATCTCCTCTGCATTTCAAGGTTACATATTTCCTTGGATAATATGAGAAATCTGTTTTGTCTCTGCCTCTGATAATTCTACAGAAAGTTTTCTGTTCAAATCTAAAAGTTGGCTCTTTTATCAAAATATCTTTCTTTCCTACTCATCATTTCCAACTCAAACTATTATTTCTCAGGGGAAATGAACAGAAAGAAAGAAAAACACAAATAGTGATCTTCTGATGAATAAATTTAGTCTATTTTATCGCAAAACAGACTGCTTAATTAGCGAGTCTCCATTCTCTAATCTTTAACATAATTTTCCAAGGAAAACAGTAATTATTATCCAAACTGTATACTAACAACTCAGAATCTTTTTAAAATGAAGTATGGTCTAACTCAGTCACAATGAGCGCCCTCTGGTGTCCAGATTGTGATCTCTAAATACCATTGCCCATTAGAGAGCATCTTTCTATTTACTAGATGGGATGCTACCTGATTCATGAATTATTGAATAAAGTCAATTAGATCTTTAAAAAAAAAAAGTACCTATGCTATAGTTATAATTAGCTACTTTATTAATATTCATAAAGGAAGAGAGCAAAAGGAGAGTCAGATATTATAAGCATTGTTATCTGGGCAGCTTCACCAGGAAGCTACAGGGTTTTTTGTGTGTGTGTTTTTTTATTTATTTTTCACAGAGAGGAAGGGAGAGGGATAGAGAGCTAGAAACATCGATGAGAAAAATACATCGACCAGCTGCCTCCTGCACACCCCCCACCGGGGATGTGCCCGCAACCAATGTACATGCCCTTGACCAGAATCGAACCTGGGACCTTCCACTGAGCCAAACCGGTTTCAGCGGAAGCTACAGTTTTACGCTCCCCTGGAGACAACCAGTCCATTCCATGTGGATCACTGGGGGGAGATATCAAAGGATAAGATGGATGCATGCATAGTGAAGTCCGGGTGACATAGGGAAGGTGCCTGCCTATCAGTGTAGCCTGGGAAAAGGATCATTGGCTAGGAAGGTGGAGCCACTGCAAGACTAGGAAACTTTGGAAGGGTAAAATCCCCAGAGTTCCCTCTCAAATATGCTCTTTTTTGCTCTTGCTCTTGTGCCCATGCACTCTTCATTTCTCTCTTAAGCCACTGCATGGCCCACACACAATGGATTGCAAATGGGAACACAAGCCAAGTTAGCCAGATGCTGGACTAGACTGGACTTTGACATAGTGCAAAAATTCTGGGCAGAGGCCTTAATTCCTACCCTGCTGAAGAAAAGATTGGATTTCTTCCATGGCAAAATGGACAGAAATGGGAACTCCCTTAATTTTGCATCATCAATAAAGCTTCCCATAAAACCCCATTCTCCCATAGGGGCCTCAGGAAATTCTTTTCCCAGGGGCATCCCAAGAATTCATTTCCACGGATAACATCTAGAGATCTGTGAAGAAATCGCTGATTTCAACACTTGCTATTGTCTTTTTTATTTTTTTTCCAACCAGCTTAGTGGGTATGAAATAGTATCTTCTTGTAGTTGTTCTGTTTTGTTTTTTGTAATATATTTTATTGATTTTTTACAGAGAGGAAGGGAGAGGGAAAGAGAGTTAGAAACATCAAGGAGATGCCAAAACTGGTTTGGTTCAGTGGATAGAGCCTCGGCCTGAGGACTAAAGGGTCCCAGGTTCAATTCCGGTCAAGGGCATGTACCTTGGTTGTGGGCACATCCCCAGTGGGAGGCATGCAGGAGGCAATTGATCAATGTTTCCAACTCTCTATCTCTCTCCCTTTCTCTCTGTAAAAAAATCAATAAAATATATATTTTTAAAAGCAAAGAAAGAAATATCGATCAGCTGCCTCCTGCACACTGGAGTTGTGCCTGCAACCAAGGAACATGCCCTTGGCCAGAATCGAACCTGGGACCTTTCAGTCCGTAGGCCAATGCTCTCTCCACTGAGCCAAACCGGTTTCGGCATGTTTTTATTTTTTGTTTGGTTGTTTTGTGGTGTGTTTTTATGTTTTTGTTTTTTAGTATTTTTATTGATTTCAAAGAGGGAGGGAGAGAGAGAGTGCCGCAGTCTTCTGCAGCAAGAGTTCAGAAACGTGGAGAAGGGGTTGGACATATAGATACACTAGAGAAGAAATATAAATTTTGAAGGCATGGGGAACCAGGCAGATCACTTCCCTCCAGTGGAGAAGCTCTCTGATGTTTTTTTCCATCCCCTTTGCTTTTATTTACTAGAACATTTGCTCTTAAGCAAAGCAAACACACAAGGTTTGGTAAACAATAAAAGGATTACCGAAACCGGTTTGGCTCAATGAATAGAGCGTCAGCCTGCGGACTGAATGATCCCAGATTCCATTCCGGTCAAGGGCATGTACATTGGTTGTGGGCACATCCTCGGTAGGGGGTGTGCAGGAGGTAGCTGATGGATGTTTCTCTCTCATCGATGTTTCTGACTCTATTCTTCTCCCTTCCTCTCTGTAAAAAATCAATAAAATATATATTTTTTTAAATAATTAAAGGATTATCTGGTAAGGGGAATTGCCTTCAGCTGTTCAGCCAGGAGCAGGTAATAATATGCAGATTTTCAGCCCTGCTTAATATCAAAATTCATCAGCCTACCATTGGTCTTTGCCTTCCCCAGGAGAGAGAGAAAAATCAATGATGAGAGAGAAATCATTGGCTACCTCCTGCACACCCCCTATTAGGGATGGAGCCTGCAACCTAGACATGCACCCTGAGGGAATCAGACTGTGACCTCCTGGTTCATAGATTGATACTCAACCACTGAGCCCCACCAGTTGGGCTCTTCTTGTAGTTTTGATTTCTATTTCCCCAATGACTAATGATGTTGAGCATATTTTTATGTCCTTATTTGTCATTTGTAGATCTTCCTTGAGGAATGTAAAAGCAAATCCTTTGCTCATAAAAAAAAAAAAAAAAAAAAAAAAAAAAAAAAAAAGACTATATTTAGAACAGGTTTAGAATTACACACAAAAAAATGAGAAGACGAAACAGAGTTCCGTATAACCGGTACTCAATTTCCTGTATTATTAACATTTTGCATTAGTATGAAACTTTTTTTTATCAATATCTTTTTATTGACTTTAGAGAAAGAGGAAGGGAGGTAGAGAAACATCAATAAAAAGTATGATACATTTTTTATAATTAATGAATTAATACTTATATATTATTAACTAAATTCCATAGTTTTTCAGTTCCTTAATTTTTACCTAATGTTTTTTCTGTTCCAGAATAGCATTCTGAATTCAATATTACATTTAATGGTCATGTTTTCTTAGGCTGTGACAGTTGCTTAGACTTTTCTTGTTTTCGATGATCATAAGACTTTTGAGCTGAAACCAGTTTGGCTCAGTGGATAGAGTGTCAACCTGGGGACTGAAGAGTCCCAGGTTCTATTCCCTTCAAGGACATGTACCTTGGTTCCTGGCACATCCCCAGTAGGGGGTGTGCAGGAGGCAGCTGATCAATGTTTCTCTCTCATCAATGTTTCTCACTATCTCTCTCCCTTCTTCTCTGTAAAAAAAATCAATCAGTAGGGGGTGTGCAGGAGGCAGCTTATCAATGTTTCTCTCTCATTGATGTTTGACTCTCTCCCTTCCTTCTCTGTAAAAAATCAATAAAATACCTTTTTTTAATTTAAAAAAAATTTTTTAAAGACTTTTGAGGAATGCTGGTTAGGTATTTTGTAGGATGCCCCTTTGGAATTTATCTGATGTGTTTTACGTAGACTGAGGTTATGGGTTTTGGAGAGGAAGATTACAGTGCTATTTTCATCACCTTATATCGAGTACATATTATCAACATGACTTGTGATTGTTGCCCTTTGCCCACTTTTAAATTGGGTTGTGTTTTGTTTTTCAGTTGTAGGCATTCTTTACATATCCTGTATAATAAAACCCTAATATGCAAATAGACTGAACAGCAGAACCACCGGTCACTACGACATGCACTGACCACCAGGGAACAGACGCTCAACACAGGAGCTAACCCTTGGTGGTCAGTGCACTCCCACAGGGAGTGCTCAGCCAGAAGACAGGCTCACAGAAGCACACTGACCGTGGTGGGAGCCTCTCCCACCTCCGCTGCAGGTAGGTGATAAGAAGCAAGGAGTCCCAGACTGTGAGAGGGCATGGGCTGGGCTGCGGGACCCTTTCCCTACCCTCTGTGCATGAATTTCATCACTGGGCCTCTAGTTTTAGATATAAGTCCCTTACCAGATGTATGATTTGCACAAATTTTATCTCATTCTTTGATTGTCTTTTTTTGTGTGTATGTGTAATATTTTTTCATTGATTTCAGAAAGGGAGAGGGAGAGATAGAAACATCGGTGAGAAAGAATCATTGATCAGCTGCCTCCTGCATGCCCCCTACTGGGGATCGAGCCTCTACCCAAGCCTGTGCCCTGGATCAGAATTGTACCTGAGACCCTTCAGTCTGTAGGTTGACACTTTATCCACTAAGCCAAACTGGCTAGGTAGGTCCTTTAGTTGTCTTTTAACTTTCTTAATAGTGTCCTTTTAAACACAAAAGTTTTTAATTTTGTTGAAGTTCAATTTATTTATTTATTTTGTCACTTGCACTTTTGGTGTTGAAGAAGCCATTACTTAGCCCAAAGTCATGAAAATTTATGCCTATGTTTTCTTTTAACAAGTTATAGTTGGGTGCGTTTATATTTAGTCTTTTGATCTGCCTACATAAGAAATATCCAAACTAGTAGAGAATTTTTATGAGTTCATTTGAGCCAAACTGACAACAATGCCAGGAAACAAGATCTTAAATACTCCCTTGAGGGTGGTTATGCCTCTGAGGGGCCTAAAAAAGAGAATTACTTTGGCATTTCAAAATAATGTGTTACCCTAGATGCACAAGAACAATGGATAGGGCTTGCTTAAGCCAAAAATAACCTTTGTAGGGAAATTGTAGGCTGAGACATGACTATCCACAACTACCTCCCCAGTTATAAATTATGATCAGATCACCCTGTGAGGTTACTTTCAGTTAGATTTATTACAGCAACCTTTTTTCAACCACAAAATCATGGTTGCTAGAAACTGGAGGAGAGCTAAATAAATGGAAAGGCATCCTGTATTCATAGATCGTAAAACTTAAAATATTGTTCAGATGACAATATTCCTTCTGTAAAAAATGCAGTCTTCCTTACATTCCCTCCTAATTACAAATGTATAAATGTCAAAACTATCATTATCTGGAACATTTAAGACCTTGCTTCCTGACATTGCTGTCAGTTTGGCTCAAATAAATTCTTATAAAAATTATCTACAGCCCTGACCAGCTTAGCTCAGTGGACAGAGCCTTGGCCTGGGAACTGAAGGGTCCCAGGTTCGATTCTGGTCTGGGACATGTGCCTTGGTTGCGGGCACATCCCCAGGGGGGGTGTGCGGGAGGCAGCTGATTGGTGTTTCTCATCGATGCTTCTGACTCTCCCTCTCTCTGTAAAAAAATCAATAAAATATATTTTTTTAAAAATTATCTACAGGTTTGGACATTCTTACATTGACATTTTGTAGTCTTCAGTTACAACTTTTATACTTCTTTTATTAAATTTATTCCTAAGTATTTTATTTTTTTCATGCTATCATAAATGGAATTGTGTTCTTTCTTTCTTTTTTTTCTTTTTTATTAATCCTCACCAGAGGATATTTTTTCCAGTAATTTCTAGTAGAGTAGAAGGGAGGGAAAGGGAGAGACAGGAGAGAGAAAAACATCAATGATAGAGAGACACATACATTGGTTGCCTACTGCATGCACCCTAACAGGGGCAAAGGGATTAAACATGCAACCCAAGTATGTATTCTTGACCAGGAATCCAACCCTCCAACGCTCTAACCCACTGAGCAACACCATTCAGGTCTGTAATTATTTTCTTAATTTTATTTTCAGATTGTTTATTTCTAGACTATAGAAATACAATTGATTTTTGTATACTATTTTGTATTTGCAACCTTGCTGAATTCAATTATTAGTTCTAATAGTTTTTTTTGTGTGTACATGGATTCTGTAGAATTTTTTATACAAGATCATATCTGCAAATAGAAATTTTTATTTGCTTATTTTCAATCTGGATGCCTTTTCTTTCTTTTTCTTTCTTAACTTCTCTGGCTAAAGCTCCAGTGCAATGTTGAATAGAAGTAGTGAGAACAGACATCTTCATCTTGTTCCTTACCTTAGGGGGGAAAGGATTCAGCCTTTCACAATCAAGTATGATGTTAGCTGAGAGTTATTGTTTTTTGTTTGTTTGTGAGCCTTTTTTTTTTTTTTTTTGTAGATTCCCTTTATCAGAATGAAAACTATAGGTGGGCATACCTTCTATTTCTAGTTTGTTGTGTGTTTTTATCATCAAAGGGCACCTTATGTCTTAAATAGATAATTTTATTTGCTCTCTAGAGAATGGATTGGAGTGGACAAAGTCTAAAACAAGGAGACTGGTTAGGATGCTATTGTCTTAATCTAGGTGAGAGAGGATAATGACTTGCAGTTTTCTAAGCAAGAAATGATGAAAGAGAGTGGGAACTATCTCGGAGATCATCAGGATAATCAGAGCTATGAAGAGAATAGAACTGATAGGGCTTTGAGACAATTGAGCACAGCAGATAATGTTGATGTCCCGCCCAGCTCTACTTCACTAGGCTGGTACAAACTTGCCCCCAGCTACTGTGGGTGTTGGCTGATAATGGTTCACACCTGCACTTCCCTTAACAATTGGCATTAGCTACCGGTCCCTCATCCAGAGAAATCTGGAAGGTCTCCATCCAGTGTTTCCCAAATTTCTCTCGTGATGAGAAGCACCTGGTGGAGTTGTTAAACTACAGATTCCTGAATCCCAACTAAGAAGTGCTAAACTAGAATTTTTGGGAACGTATAGGTAAAATTGTATACTTAACGAGTGTTCTAAGCTTAGAAGATAATAACTAAAAGGCTATCCATCAAATCTAACAGATTATGATCCATGAACTGTTCCACTGGGAATGAAAGCCATCTCTTTGGCATGATGAATTCAGCTATTAATGAAAGCAATATATTAAGCTGTTGAGATTATCTATGGTAATTGGCCCAGAAGTTTATCGATACTAAGCAATTTGCAGAACTCTGGAGATAATTAAAATACTTGTGGTTAGAAAATAAAGGAAAATAAGTTCTCAAAAGTTATTAGTTCAGCCCAGTTGGCGTGGCTCAGTGGTTGAGCATCGACCTATGAACCAGAGATCACGGTTCAATTCCAGGTGAAGACACGTGTCTGAGTTGTGAGCTCGATCCCCAATGTATGTCTTGCAGGGGGCAGCCGATCGATGATTCTCTCTCATGATTGATGTTTCAATCTCTCTCTCCCTCTCCCATCCTCTCTGAAATCAATAAATATATTTACATATATTTTTTAAAGTTCTGTTAGTTTATGGAGTGATGGAAATAATTTGTTTCTTGACTGAGGTAGGCTAAGTGACTTTATACTTGTGATGGCCACATGAATGTGCCTTGTCAAGACTTTTAACTACAGCCAAAACCGGTTTGGCTCAGTGGTAGAGTGTTGGTCTGCGGACTGAAAGGTCCCAGGTTCGATTCCAGTCAAGGGCATGTACATTGGTTGCGGGCACATCCCCAGTAGGGGGTGTGCAAGAGGCAGCTGGTCAATGTTTCTCTCTCATTGATGTTTCTAGCTCTCTATCCCTTCCTCCTCCTCTCTGTAAAAAATCAATAAAATATATATATTTTTAAAAAGACTTTTAATTACAGGGAACATAATGAACAAAGGCCCTACCTGCTGGTGATAGAAATCTTTCACCACATTTGAACCAATGATATGTTTCAATGGACTATTCCCAGACAATGAATGAGCACAAGGATACTAAGGCAGGTGCATTGTGAAAGTTCCTAAGAAGATCAATGCTAGCTCCAACTCCCAAAGACCTTACTGCTGTTCTTTCCTTAGACATTCCTAGCATTCAAGGACACACTCAACTTCTTTTCATTCTCTTTTTCATTTGGATCAGGCTTGCACTGTGATCACAGCCTTTCTTGGTTAGATCTTCATTTCTATTACAAGTGTTGCCCTAAAAAATATTTTTAACCGAAACCAGTTTGGATCAGTGGATAGAGCGTCGGCCTGCAGACTAAAGGGTCTCAGGTTCGATTCTGGTCAAGGGCATGTACCTTGGTTGCAGGCACATCCCCAGTAGGGGGTGTGCAAGAGGCAGCTAATGGATGTTTTAACTCTCTATCCCTCTCCCTTCCTCTCTGGAAAATAAGTAAACAAATAAAAAATCAATAAAATATATTTTTTTAAAGAAATTTCAATCATTATATTGTTGGTATTTGGCTCTGTTGACTAATGAGTTTGCCGACCACTGTCCTAATGGATTCAAATCCTTCCAGCTTTTCTGCTGGACATTGCTTGGCCTTACAATGAAAGGGCTAACCCTAACACCAACCCTAACCCCTACCCAGCAATCTAATTCATTTCCAAATCTTTAACAATTTTTCCTGACACTGGGTCCCCCTTTAGCATTTTTCATAATGCAACCAAAAAGAAGAAATAAAAATTTAGTGTATTGCAGCACATACAGAGAGGAAGGGAGAGAGTTAGAAACATCGATGAGAGAGAAGAGAAACATCGATTAGCTGCCTCCTGCATATCCCCTACTGGGGATGTGCCCTCAACACTGTATAAAATCTTATGAATACAGTCAACAATATAATTAATTACTATGTATGATGCCAGGTGGGTACTTGAAATACCACCCAAGGACCACTGTGTTTAAAGTATAATACATGATTGTCTACTATGCTGTACACCTGAAACTAATCTCTCTCTGTCTCTCTCTCTCTCTCTCTCTCTCTCTCTCTCTCTATATATATATATATATATATATATATATATGAGAGAGAGACAGAGACAGAGAGACAGAGAGAGAGACAGAGACAGAGACAGAGAGACAGATGCTAATTATTAATAACCAGGACTCCGTAAGGGGTAGATGGTACAAGAGGAGGATGCAGCATTGCAGGCGGGCAGCAGCGGCCACTTCTGAGCGCCTGCGCTAGGGGAGGGTTTGATCAGCAGCGCCCAGGCTGCTTCAAGGGCCCAAGAGGGAGGCAGGGCCTGACGGGCAGTGACTGTGGCTACGGACGGCACTTTGTGGTTTTGAATCGAGCGCTGGGCTCCTATAAGGTGACCAGGCGTCCCGCTTTCGGCGGGACAGTCCCGATTTTTAACAATTTGTCCCACGTCCCCGGGAGTTTTAAAAAAGTCCTGATTGTCGAAACCGGTTTGGCTCAGTGAACAGAGCGTCAGCCTGCGGACTAAAGGGTCCCGGGTTCGATTCTGGTCAGGGGCATGTACATTGGTTGCGGGCACATCCCCAGTGGGGAGTGTACAGGAGGCAGTTGGTCGATGATTCTCTCTCATTGATGTTTCTAGCTCTCTGTCCCTCTCTCTTCCTCTCTGTAAAAAAAAAAAAAAAAATCAATAAAATATTTAAAAATAAAAAAAATAAAAATAAAAAAGTCCTGATTTTTGGAGAGAATGCACGACAAGCTAAGGAATGGCGGGAGAACGGGAAGGGAATATACGGTATTCGGCGGCCATGTGGCTATTTAGCCAGGATATGAGTTTTACATTATTTTTGTTAATTTTATAATGTTAAACTTTAATAATAACAAATAATTATTGAGAACTGATTATCAAGAACTGCTTATCAAGGTTCGCAACGACAAAAACATTTTGTAACTGTCTCTCAGACGATACACATCATACTGCGTGCTAGCAAGCTAAACAAGTGATGTCATTACAAATCAGCTATTCAGATGAGTTAGGTAAGTAATTATTTATTTATTTCATAAATACATAAATTTTCTTGAATTTAGCAGACAGTACCCGTATTATTTATATTTTATAGTGGCGGCAAAAAGTCTAGCACTGGCCTTGAAAGTGACACTTATGACTTACGTTACAATTAAGTATTGAGACTTTGAAAGCCATTTTATGTGAAATATAATTTAACAAATTCTTGTGAAAAATTTCATGACCTTTTAAACAACGATAGCAATCTACTAAAAAAAAATTCTCTCAAATAAGAAATATGCCAAAGAATAAAATAATACTATACATAATTTTTTATTATATTTGTAAATTGTACTTATGTTGAAATTTAAAAATATATATTACAATACTATTTTTGCATTCTATGAAAAACTTTTTGGCTCCATATAGACCAAATTTTTAATCAAGAACACCTCCCCCCACCCTCCCAGTCAATGGTGTCCCGCTTTACCAATGTTAAAATCTGGTCACCTGCCGAGACAGGTTTGGCTCAATGGATAGAGCTTCGTCTTGGGAACTGAAGGGTCCCGGGTTCGATTCCGGTCAAGGGCATGTACCTTGGTTGCGGGCATATCCCCAGTGGGAGGTGTGCAGGAGGCAGCTGATCGATGACTCTCTCTCATCGATGTTTCTACAATAACTCTCTATCTCTCTCCATTCCTCTCTGTACAAAATCAATAAAATATATTTAAAAATAAAAATAAAATCTGGTCACCTTATCCTAGTACAAAATAATAGTGAATGTACAATGTAATTGAAAAATAAAATTAAAAAAAAAACACGTTTTGTGAAGATTTTGTTTCAGGTACATTCACTTATATACACACACGAGGTATTATTTGGTTTGATGTAGTGCTTTTGTTCACTGTGGGCTAGGGTCAAAAAGTCTGAAAGCCACTCAAGGGTCATATGAGGTTCAACAGGGAAAATAACTGGGCGTTTTGAGTTCTACCTTCCCTCATAGTTGACATCCATTCCCATTGCCGGGATCAGTCGGGCCAATTCAGAAAATGGTCTGAGGGAACGGTAAATACTAGAGAGAAGCCACCAATAGCACATCATTTGTTGTGCACCTGAGAAGAGTGTGTTATATGTCCATTATACGTCAATAAAAAATAAAGTTAAAAACTGTTAGAAGCGACTTGCCGTATGTTCCTGTCTGGTTTTCCTTGGCACTGAGGTCCGCTGGCTGCCTCGGATGCCACAAGAATGGAGAGAGCGTCCGTGGAGCGCAAAAGGGAGAGGCCGACCAGCCCCTCAGGCAGGAATTCCCGCGCGGAGCGGGAAGGCGCGCTCACGCGAGGAATCGGGCGCCGGCTCTGAGCCGCCGCAGCGGACCCCGGGAGGCGGCGCTGCCCGCGAGCGTCGGAGCACTGCGCAGGCGCAGACCCGGTGACGTCTGGTCACCAGCCCCGCCCGCCTCATCACCCGCGCCCGTTTCCCCGCCCTCTGCCCCGGCTGCGCGCGCAGCGCTGGAGCCGGCTCCGGCGGGAAGGGGAAGCGGCGGGTAAGAAAGGCTTAGCGTCCCCGGTTGCTTCTATGACGGGGTTGGGACTTTCCTCTGGGGCTCTCTCGGGCTCTCGGGACCCCGGAGGAGGAAGACAGAAAGAGGAGCCCCTGAAATCGGCTTTCTCCTGCCGCTTAGGGGCGTGCCTCTGCTAGTCGAAGTGTTTTCGCCCTCACCGGAGCTTCTCTGGTCCGGCCCGCTCCCCGCCTCCACGGGGGAGGCCGAAGGCCCAGCCTCCGGTCAGGTTGCCACCCCCACGACGGGTCTAGGATGCCCACCCCGCCCTTTAGGTAGCGCCGGAGTGTTTATCCGCCTGCAGTGGCATAGCAGCTGCTGGGTGACTCCCCAGGCAGCCCGCTGCACATCCAACACAGAGGGCCTCGTGGTTTTGTTTTGACACTCGCTTGCCCTGGGTTTCTTTCTGACACCTTTTACGGAAGCAGCCTTCGTGCTTTACTCCCTCTGGGCTGCTCCCACGTTTCAAGTTTGAGGCTCTGGATGCTCGTCTCTTATATCCCTGTGCAATGTCCCAGAATTATGATCTTTCCCTGCGGAAATACAGTCACACACCCCGTGTTCCTTTTGGAATGAAATACACTAGTGGTAGTGGAATAGTATCAGCAGTTTCTAAAAGCGTGGTTAATAGATGAGAATATCTTCCGTCAGCTACCAGAGTGGACGGATTAAACCACCAAGGGGAAAAGCTGCTGACAGGAAGAAATATAAAACAGAATAAAGTTTGATAGCCAGGTCATGTTTAATAATATCTGCAGGTCAAATTTCTATGTAGAGACAAATGCACTGTTTACTTGTATATGCCAGTTAAATGTTGGCATTCTGTAGATAGTGTTGTGAATAGCCGCCATCTAGCAACTTCTCAAATTTGTCAAGTTAATTTCTAGATAATTATGGTAATCAGCTTCGTTATTTTTACTTTGATGAGTTTTAATGCAATGAACTTAACCACTTTTTTTCTAATATCAGCCCACACCATTCCTGTCAGCCTAAATTACAAACCCTAGCCATCTTAGATTTCCCCTGTGTTTCATCTTATATTACACTAGAGGCCCAGTGCATAAAATTCGTGCAGAAGGGGAGGTGTCCCTCAGCCCAGCCAGCACCCTTTCCAATCTGGGACCCCTTAAGGGATATTTGACTGCCCTCTCACTATCGGACATCCCTCTCACAATCCAATACTGCTGGCTCCCAACTGCTCACTTGCCTGCCTTCCTGATTGCCTCTAACTGCTTCTGCCTGCCAGCCTGATCACCCCCTAACCACTCCCCTGCCAGCCTGATTGATGCCTAACTGCTCCCCTGCCAGCCTGATTGCCCCTAACTGCCCTCCCCTGCAGACATGGTTCCCCTCCCAACTGTTCTCCCTACAGGCCTGGGTCCCCCCAACTGCCCTTCTCTGTAGGCCCTCTCGCCCCCAACTGCCCTCCCTTGCAGGCCTGGTTCCTCCCAACTGTCCTCCCCTGCTGGCCATCTTGTGTCCACATGGGGGCAGCCATCTTTGACCACATGGGGCAGCCATCTTGTGTGTTGGTGTGATGGTCAATTTGCATATTACCCTTTTATTAGATAGGATGGTTTCTTGGTTAAGAAATAAATTGGATTTATAGCTCTGATTCTCATTGTTGAAGCTGAACCAGCTATGTTTTAGGACTTTGCTACCTCTTAGCTTTTCCCCTTGAAGGATAACAGTTCTGAAACATTATGTTTACTCTCGATGAACCTACAAAAAGCTCAGGTCCTAATTTCTGTGCTTGGATTTCTCTATAACCTGGCATGTGGGAAGAGCCCAGGATTTAGAGTAAGACCTGTATTCAAATACTGAAACAGTCATTACATTAACAGTGTTCTTAGGAAACTTGAAGCTTGTTTCCTTTAATGTCATTTTGAATAACAGTATCTTTTCCTCCCAGCTTCTTAATTGTTGTGAGAATTATAGTTGACATAAGGTGTTGAAAAGCTATCAGAGTTGTACAAAAACAACTTAAGCCATTGTTATTTCTCATTGTACTGACTTATTTTACCAACATTTGAAAACCTAATATATGTTAGATTCTTGTGTTATTGCTTTGAAAGATAGTCCCTATGAGGGGCTTCCTTTCAAGGAACTTTCAGAGAGAGAGTAGGGAGTAGGGTGATAGAATGTCTGACAAGATAAGAGTGTGATATAGATTGTAAAATAGGTAAGCTTAGGGCGAGCACCAAACTTAGAGGAGAGAGGAACAGGGAAGTGTTCCTAAAGGAAATTATATTTGAACAGTCTTGAATTATAACAAAGATTCAGAAGGAAGAGGTGTGGAAGGGTACCATGAGAGTCACTTTTATTTTTTTTTTATTTAAAAAAATATATATTTATTGATTTTTTACAGAGAGGAAGAGAGAGGGATAGAGAGTTAGAAACATCAATGAGAGAGAGTCATCTATCAGCTGCCCCTTGCACACCCCCTCCTGGGGATGTACCCGCAACCAAGGTACATGCCCTTGACCGGAATCAAACCTGGGACATTTCAGTCCGTAAGCTGACACTCTATCCACTGAGCCAAACCGGCTTCGACGAGAGTCACTTTTAAAGAACTGCAAATAGTTAGCTTTTGTTGGAGTATTAAGTTCAAAGAGGAGTACAGGAGACAGAGGTGAGATTTGAAGGACTAAGGGAAGTGTACAAATTGAAGAATTCTAAGCAAACAGTTAGCCTGGTCACAATTGTTTTTTGATAGTTCATTCTGGCTACAATGTGTGCTTCCTTACTGCAGGTAACAAAAGCTTCTTTCTGCCTTTGTGCTTTTCCTTATTTTCTTTACTCCACTCAGAAAGGCTAATGCCCTCTCTCATACTGTCTTTCAATATCCAGTTCAGATTCCATTTTTCCATGTCCTTCAATTATTTTAGATCCTATTACTTATTCCTTTCTCTGAAACCCTAGGAATGGTACTACACAGTTTAATCCTTATTTGTTTCATGTGTGTTTCATTACTTAAGTAGATTGTAAGTTCCTTGAGGATAGGGAGTGTTCCATGTGCATATGAATAAAAGACACGTTAAACACAAAAATATGTTTGGTCTCTTTCTATTTTGTTTTTCAGGGTAGGACCAGATTATGGGCAGAAGTCCTTTAAATTAATTTATCATCATCATGGCTAATGAGGGCTGTCCCAAGGCTGGTGATAGTCTTTTTTCATCAGAAAAACATGCCCAACTCATCTTGGCCCAGATGAATAAAATGAGGAATGGACAGCATTTCTGTGATGTTCAGCTACAAGTTGGGAAGGAAACTTTTAAAGTTCATCGGCTGGTTCTGGCTGCCAGTAGTCCTTACTTTGCAGCTTTGTTCACTGGAGGAATGAAAGAGTCCTCTAAAGATGTTGTACAGATTCTAGGAATTGAAGCTGCAATATTTCGAATACTTCTAGATTTCATTTATACAGGTATGTTAAATGAGCCTGAAGTTTTTAGTAAAGAATGATGCAGTCACTCTTGTACTGCTATGGAAATATAACTTGATATTACTTATATGGAAAGTAATTTTGCAATTTATTATTATGAGTCTTTGAAAGATTCCTATCTTTTGACCTTGTATTCTCTTTCTAGGAATACTAAGGAACTATTATAATTAGGGATTCAGGCTAAATGTACCAGGATATTTATAACATCCAGGATATTTATGACATCCTATATAATAAAGAGGTAATGTGGAAATGGTCGTTACACGTCATGACCAGCAGAGAGCTACAGGAGTCTGGGGTAGTGAGCTACTAGTGGCGGAGAGCTACAGGAGGGCAGGGCAGCGAGCTATGATCAGCGAAGAGCTACAAGCAGAGGTGGGTGGGATGGCCAGCTGAGGCACGTGGCAACTCGCACACAGATTCATGTGCAGGGCTACTATTTATAATAGTTTAATTGCAATCTAATTCTTCCCTCAGTAGGTAATATGGTTAAATAAATTATAGGTAATAGAATATTTTTTAATATGTTTTATTGATTTTTTACAGAGAGAAAGGGAGAGGGATAGAGTTAGAAACATCAATGAGAGAGAAACATTGATCAGCTGCCTCCTGCACAACCCCCACTGGGGATGTGCCCACAACCAAGGTACATGCCCTTGACTGGAATCAGACCCGGGACCGTTGACGCTCTAATCTAGGGATGTCGAACTCAATCAGAGAAGGGGCCAAAATCTAAAATCCAGCCTAAATCGCGGGCCGAATGGTTTACTGAACAGTCATAAACTGTCATTGTGATGGAAACGCAGCGGAGTGCAGAGATGACAGCGCGGTGCGGGCCACATTGCAAGGCCTGGCGGGACGGATTTGGCCCTCAGGCCTTGTGTTTGACACATGTGCTAATCCACTGAGCCAAACTGGTTTTGGCGGTAATAAAATATTTTTAAGGCCTTGCAAATGATTTAAATATATACTTTTATGGAAGGATATTTGCAATATATTAAATGAAGATAATCTGTATGTAAATACCACTTCAATTTTGTTTTTAAAAATCATTTGTTTGTATTTGTGCACAGGAAAGAGACCACAATGTTGGTGTTTACCTCTAGATGATGGAATATGGAAGATTCTTATTTTTCCTTCTGTTTTTTTCCTTCAAAATGTCATAACCAATTATTTTAATCAAAACTTTTACTTCTAAAAATTTTGAAGAGTTTTAGTGATATTAGAAAATCCACATAAAAACTATATGTAAAGTTTTAATCTTACGTAACAAATATACGTGGGAAAATTTTGAAAGAAATATAAAATAAAATGTTAATAGTGTATGTATATGGGAAATGTGTGATTTTCTTATTCATTTTTATACTTTTCTACCTAACATTTTTTCTGGAGTGAATACATATCACTCTCATAATCAGGAGAAGTTTAAAACAGTGACTGTTGTTTGGTCTAGTTTTGAGACTACACCATACTCTCCATAAAGGAGATCATTACGTGGCCTGATAAAGTGTTGCTTATTTAATCCATAATATTTACAACTGGAAAATAACAAAAAGTAACTTTTCTTTGTGTAGTTTTATATTCTTTTTTGGAAAATTTCAGAAAATAACTTAATTGGAGGATTGTAAAAATGACTTTTTTACTGAAAATAATGCAGCTCTGCCTATTGGCTAATGTACAAATTAACATTGAGAGGTTCTGATTTCTCTTTTGTAAATGACTTGTATTAGTTGAAAACTGCTTCATAAATACCCCTGCTTCTCATACTTGCAAAATAGAAATGAACAGATTAATCCAATGGAATTAATTGAACTACATAAAAACAAGAAATGCCACAAACTGTCTACTCCACCTTGTTGTCTGATAGTAGCAAGAAGAGGTATTTAGTGAAAGAGAATGTTCATGGCATCATTACCATATTGCTAGTGATTAGCACTTCCATCGAAGAAATAAGAAGTGGTAAAACCCAGAGAAATAAAAGCTACTGAGCATATCTAGGGCAGTGGTTGGCAAACTCATTAGTCAACAGAGCCAAATATCAATAGTACAATGATTGAAATTTCTTTTGAGAGAGAAATTTTTTAAACTTAAAAATTCTCAGAAGGAGAATTACAGTGGCTTATTTTCCTTCTAAATATGATTGACTATTTGATGTACTCCCAAAGTCACGATGTAAATATATAAAAGTGAAGCCCTCTGAAAAAAGAGTGATATATGAAAGTGAAGTGAATATATGAATATATGAAAGTGAAGCCCTCTGATAAAAGTGATATATATATAAACATATATATTTACTTAAATGTTAATTATTAGTAACATCATATGTTATAGACTCATAGTTATACATAATATTAAATTAACATTTGTACATCATTTTATCATAATTGAATATAGAGACCCTGTCTTGCCTTCCCAAGTGCCTAACTTACATATTTATTAGATGCATATAGCTTTATGTTAAAAGCATGGGGTTTGGTGTCAATCCCTACCCTCAACTCACTTAACCGTGTGATTTGAGAAATTACTTAAACTTTCACAAAAACAGAACAAAAACCCTACTGTATGGGGTTGCAGTCAGGTTTAAATGAATGTATAAAGCAATTAATGCTATGTCTGCTCATTGTGTTTCATAAGTGTTATGTATCTTTATCATTGCCTTTTTACTTAGCTATTGGTTGAATCAAATATAATGCCTGTTTAATATAAGTCAAATGTTTGTTTTTATTTTACTGTACTGGTTACTTGTCTCCTTTTTCCCTAGGCATAGTGGACATAGGTGTGAATAATGTCCAGGAATTGCTTGTTGCAGCAGACATGCTACAATTGACTGAAGTTGTTAATCTTTGCTGTGCGTTTCTGAAAGGACAAATTGATCCACTGAACTGCATTGGGATCTTTCAATTCTCTGAGCAAATTGCCTGCCATGATCTTTTGGAATTCACAGAAAACTATATTCATGTCCATTTCTTGGAGGTTCAGAGTGGGGAAGAGTTCCTGGCACTTACAAAAGATCAGTTGATCAAAATTTTGCGAAGTGAAGAGCTTAGCATTGAGGATGAATACCAGGTCTTCTTAGCTGCAATGCAGTGGATTCTCAAAGATCTGGGAAAAAGAAAAAAATACGTGGTGGAAGTGCTAGACCCAATTCGATTTCCTTTATTACCTCCTCAGAGGCTTTTAAAGTATATAGAAGGTAATTTTTTAAAAATATATTTTATTGATTTTGTACAGAGAGGAAGGGAGAGATAGAGAGCTAGAAACATCGATGAGAGTCATCGATCAGCTGCCTCTTGCACACCCCCTACTGGGGATATGCCCGCAACCAAGGTATATGCCCTTGACCGGAATCGAACCCGGGTCCCTTCAGTCCCCAAACCGACGCTCTATCCATTGAGCCAAACCGGTTTCGGCTAGAAGGTAATTTTTTGTTGTATATCAGTCAATTACTTATCCAATGGCTATTTTGCATTCTGAAATGTGATAATGTTTTCATTTATCAGTTCAGTAGGCATTTATTGAATGATTACTCTATGCAAGATATAGATTTGTGTTTTTATGGGTAGACAGTTGTATTTCCATATTTCTATTTTTACTTTAATAAAATCCTATTTACCTTTCTTGAAATTAAATACCAGTGGAGATTAGAGCTATAGATAAAATTACTGACTGAGCTAAAATACTGCTGTTTTTGGCAGTACTAATTATTTCAGTATAAGATTTCCTCTTGTTGCTTTTAAAAAGTCAGCAACACCTAACATTTGAGGAAAATGCATATGCTGAAAACAAAACTAAAGCAATAAATCCTATAAATCCTCTCATAAAATACATTTTATATTCATATATCATAGCTCCTAAGTGCCTTTGAATCATCTTTAGGCTTTAAACTTTGAAAATACTTTTCACCATATAAAATAGTTTTTATCTTTATATTAGAACAATGATAATATTTAAATTTATTTTTTTTTAAACTACTTTAGACTTGATTTCAAGATTTGAAGGTTGTTTTGGGTGGGGTTTTTGTTTGTTTGTTTGTTTTTTGTATCTTTCCAAAGATATTTTTCCATTGATTTTTAGGGAGAATGGAGGAGACAGGGAAAGACAGAGAGAAACGCATCGATAGGTTGCCTCCCCCTGCATGCGCCCAGAACAGGGACAGAGAGGACTACCTGCAACCAAGCTACGTGCTCTTAACCAGAATCGAACCCAGGACCCTTTGGTCCACAGACTGACACTATCCACTGAGCCAAACTGGCAAGATTTGAAGTTTTTACTCTTGTCCTACACTGAATGAAACTTGAGGATGTGACTGAATTATAAATAATGTAAGAGCTAATTCTCTGGACATCTTTTCTATTTTAGTTTAACTACTTTGTTTCTCCCATCTAAAAATTTGAGAGCTAGCTGTTATGTACTCACCACTTCTTTTTAGCTTGAAACATGAAAGAAGTGGAAGAATAGAGATTTGCTAAGGCTCTGGTCCTTCATTAGGGACCTGGTTCTGAGCTCTCTTATGAGATCCTATTTAACCCAGCCAAGGATTTGGATCTCATCCCAACAGCTCTTTTGTTTCTTGCTTTGACTATCATTTTATAAAGTTTATGACATAATTTTGTACCTTTTGTTATTAAGTTGTATGTATTGAATTTTGAGCTACTTTTTTTTTTCATTTTGTTACATAATTGTGATTTAATTTCACCTTGCCATCTTTATTTAGAAATCCTCATACATGTATTTTAAAATTGCCTAGTATGGCCGAAACCAGTTTGGCTCGGTGGATAGAGCGTTGGCCTGTGGACTGAAAGGTCCCAGGTTGGATTCCAGTCAAGGGCATGTACCTTGGTTGCAAGCACATCCCCAGTAGGGGTGTGCAAGAGGTAGCTCATCGATGATTCTCTCTCATCGATGTTTCTAACTATCTCTCTTCTCTCTTCCTCTCTGTAAAAAATCAATAAAATATATATTTTTTATAATTGTCTAGTATGAAGCATTATTAAAAATATTTTTAATTGATTTCAGAGAGTAAAGGGGAGGGATAGAAAGATAGAAACATCAATGATGAGACAGAATCAATGATTGGCTGCCTCCTGCACACCCACAACAACAACATGTGCCCTGACCAGGAATCCAACTGTGACCTCCTGGTTCATAAGTCGATGCATAACCATTGAGCAACACCAGTTGGGCTGAAGCATTTTTTAAATAAAAATGTTTTTATTGGGTTTAGAAAGAGAATGAGAGAGAAATATCAATTTGTGCGCTGGTCATTGTGACTCAGTTTGTTGAGCATCATCCTGTGCACTAAAAGGTTGCCAGTTCAATTTCTGTTCAGGGCACATGTCCAGGTTACAGGTTTGATACCCTTTAAGGATGTTTTTGGAAGGCAACCAACAAAAGTATCGCTCTCACATTGATGTTTCTCTCCCTCTCCCTTTCTCTCTAAAACAATCAACAAAAAACTTAAGGAAACATTGATTTGTTGTTCTACTTATTTTTTAAAATTATTTTATTGACTTTTTACAGAGAGGAAGGGAGAGGGATAGAGAATTAGAA
The DNA here is from genome assembly GCF_014108245.1 of Pipistrellus kuhlii. NCBI lineage: Eukaryota > Metazoa > Chordata > Mammalia > Chiroptera > Vespertilionidae > Pipistrellus > Pipistrellus kuhlii. The sequence goes on along the minus strand of NW_023425515.1, from coordinate 170,099,672 downwards.
ACATCAATCAGCTGCCTCTTGCACACCCCCTACTGGGGATGTGCCCATAACCAAGGTACATGCCCTTGACTGGAATCGAACCTGAGACCCTTCAGTCCGCAGACCTACGCTCTATCCACTGAGCCAAACCAGTCAGGGTTAGTTTTACTTATTTATGCAATCATTGGTTGATTTTTATATGTGCCCTGACCTGGGATAGAACCCGTAACCTTAGCATATCAGGCAACACTCTAACCAACTGAGCTACCCGGTCAGGGCCATGAAATATATATTTTTTTAAAAATCTTTGTCCCAGCCAGCATGACTCTAGTTGAGTGTCAACCTATGAGATCACAGTTTGATTCACTATTACAGGCTTGATCCCCAGTGGGGGGCATGCAGGAGGCAGCTGATCAATGTTTCTCTCTCATCATTGATGTTTCTCTCTCTCCCTCAAACTTCCTCTTTAAAATCAATAAAAATATATTTTAAAAAATATATTTTTTAGTAACAAGGTAAGTATAGTAACAAGGTAAATATATTTTTTAGTAACAAGGTAAGTATATTTTTTAGTAACAATGAGAAAAATAATATTTCGTATTATAGGAAATGGTGTGGTTAAATCACACCATTATTTGATGATAAGTTTTTAATTTTAATTGTCAAATACTTTTATGTAAGCATATCATTTCAATATTATTTAAAAGTTGATTAAACATTATCTTTTTAAACATTTCTTTAGGAGTATCTGATTTTAATCTTCGTGTTGCGTTGCAAACACTTTTGAAAGAGTACTGTGAAGTGTGCAAATCTCCCAAAGAGAACAAGTTTTGTAGTTTTCTGCAGACATCTAAGGTTCGACCTCGGAAGAAAGCAAGAAAATATCTGTATGCAGTAGGTGAGAATCTTTATTTATTTATTCTTTTTTTTTTTTCTTTCTCTTTTTACATTGTATTTATTGGAGTGACGTTGGTTAATAAAATTATATAGGTTTTAGATGTACAATTTTATAATGGTGATAGAGGTTATCTTTATTTTCAGGATCAAAATCTTTTAATATTTTATTATTATAAATGTCAGAATATTCATGTATTTAATATTTAATTTTACATGCAGACTACAGATTTATAAATTGTGGTTATATATTACAGTGAACTCATCTAAAAATTAAATAGCTTCTCATTTGACATCATTCTGTGATCTGAAGTTTTGGTTCTTAGATTACTCAATTATTGTCAATATCTGACTACAGAAATATTACTTTAAAAGTTGAAAATTTGCTTCATGAGTATCTGATTTTAATCTTCATGTTGCAATGCAGGAAGGAAAATGAACCTCAAAAATATTAACTATTCACAGTCTCATAGATGATCATTAGGGATGATAAGAACCAGCCATCTCCAAAGTGTGGGTGTGCAGGATAATCAATAGGCATATCAGATGAACATATTAAAACCTCTCTTTATTTTTATTTTAAAAGCATTAAACCATATCAGTATTTTATTTTTATATATATATATATATATATATATATATATATATATACACACAAACACACGCACATATATATACATATATTTTAGTATTGACAGATTGCCTACATTTATATGGATAATATAATTTATATATAAATATATGTATGTAATTATATTATAATTTTATATGTGCTATAATGTATAAATATATAATTTTAGTGCATACTAAACTTTTTTAATGAGATGTGCAGTCAAATGTGAATTTCAACTACCTATTTTTTAAAAATATGTGTTTTTATTAATTTTTTTAGATAGAGTGGAAGGGAGAGAGAGAAAGCAATCTGCTGACACCTGTACACACCCTAATGGGGTTTGAGCCCACAAGTACAGTGTGTGCCTTGATCAGGAATCAAATCAGCAACGTCTTGCTGCATGGGATGACACTCAACTGAGCAACGCTAGCAGGACTCAATTCAGAATTTTTAATTGAGACACTAATAGAGGTCATAATGAGACTTTTTTTAAAAATATGTTTTTATTGATTTCTTTTCCCTTTTTTTTTTTCCTTTTTTCCCAAAGAGAGAGAGAGAGAAACATCGATCCCCTGCCTCCTGCATGCACCCTGACCGGGGATGGAGCAAAACGTGGGCATGTGCCTTGACAGAATCAGACTATGACCTTTTGGTGCACAGAATAAAGTTCAACCAACTGAGCCACACTGCCAAGGGCAGAAACTTTTTAACTAGACAGAAAACCAGCTCCTAGATTATGGTTTGTTTTTTTTTGGGGGGGGGGGGGGGTTGTTTTTTGTTGTTGTTAATCCTCACCCAAGGGGGATATTTTTCCCCCATCAATTTTTTTAGAGACAGTGGAAGGGAATTAGGGGAAGAGAGAGCATCAATGTGAGGGAGATGCATGGATTTATTGCCTCCCACATCCTCACCCTCCAACCAAGGCTGGAGATCAAACCTGCAACCTGGGAGTATGCCCTTGACCAGGAATGGAACCCGAGACCCTTTAGTCTGCATGCCAACACTAACCACTGAGCATACCAGCAAGGGCTAGATTTATGTTTTATCTAATATTCTATATAACTAAGACCACATAGTACAACATTGTGGTTAATTCACTTTATTTAAGCCATAATCTTTCAGGATTTGACACATTTAAGAATAATATATATATGGCAAGCTCTAAAGCATTTATTCCTTGTTATAAATAGTTATACTAAACTAGAGACCCGGTGCATGAATTCATACATGGGTGGAGTCTGGCTGGCCGGCCAGATTGGGGCCGATTGGGGCTGGGCTAGCTGGAGAGAGGGGCCATGGGAGGTTGGCTGGTCGCCCCAACCAACCCCGATGGGGAGGGAGCTAATAGAGAGTGGAGCTAGCCAGTGGGAGGGGCCACAGGCAGCCACACTGGTCGAACTCCCGGTCGAGGGGACAATTTGCATATTAGCCTTTTATTATATAGAATGTCTAGATGTAGAGGGCTAGATTTTTCTTCTTATTACCATTTCCATATTTAGCAGTAAGGGATTTGCTGTGTTCCTCCTTTCCTTTGTTCAGGTGGATATACTCGGTTGCAGGGTGGTCGTTGGAGTGATAGCAGAGCCCTCAGCTGCGTAGAACGTTTTGACACCTTTAGCCAGTACTGGACTACTGTATCTTCACTTCATCAAGCTCGATGTGGGCTGGGAGTAGCAGTTCTGGGAGGCATGGTCTATGCTATTGGAGGTAATGATGAGAATGTCTTATTTCCCTTATTAATCTCTAGCTATAAGTTGGCTTATATGCTTTACATATATTGTGAGGCTATGGGGTATACATAGCTACATTGTGCTTAATAAATATTTATTGAATAGCCGAAACTGGTTTGGCTCAGTGGATAGTGTGTCGGTCTGTGGACTGAAAGGTCCCAGATTCGATTCTGGTCAAGAGCATGTATGTTGCTTGCGGGCAAATCCCCGGTAGGGGGTGTGCAGGAGGCAGCTGGTCGATGTTTCTCTCTCATCGACATTTCTAGCTCTCTATCCCTCACCCTTCCTCTCTGTGGAAAATCAATAAAAAAATAAAATTTTATATATATATATATATATATATATATATATATATATATATATATATAATAAGTGAAAGAAATTAAAAGAAAACACAAGATAATTGAGTATTCCAGACCAGAAGGATATTATAATTTTTCATAAGGCAGAATACTTATGTTTGGTGTTGTCTGGGTTGTTGTTGTTGTTGTTGTTTTAAATATATTTGTATTGATTTTAGAAGGAAGAGGGAGAGATAGAAACATCACTGAGGAGATAGAATCATTGATTGGCTACCTCCTGCAGAACCCACACTGGAGATAAAGCCCACAACCTGGGCATGTGCCTTGACCAGGAATTGAACCATAACCTCCTGATTCATAGTTCAACACTCAACCACTAAGCCACACTGGCCAAGCACTGTTGTGTATTTGTTCATTGCTTTTTAAAATACGTATTTTATTGATTTTACAGAGAGAGAGAAATAAAAACATCAATAATGAGCCTTAGCCGGTGTGGCTCAATGGATAGAGTGTTGGTCTGAAGACTAAAGGGTTCGATTCCTGTCAAGGGCATATGCCCAGGTTGCGAACTCAATCCCTTGTATGGGGCATGCAGGAGGCAGCTGATCAGTGATTTTTCTCTCATCATTGATGTTTCTATCTCTCTGTCTCCCTTTTCTGAAATCAATTTAAAAAAAATTTTTTTTAAGAAAAGTTGTTCATACAATGTGGCACCAAAATTTAGGTTGATATTTATCATTAAAAAGTTTTTAAATTCTGAAAGCTGCATTACAAATCAATTTTAATTAACCAAGTTAGTGAGACATACAAAAACCAAGTCAACTAAACATTTGGATATATTTCTTTTTTTTTCTTTTTTCTTTTTTAAAATATATTTTATTGATTTTATTTACAGAGAGGAAGGGAGAGAGATAGAGAGATAGAAATGTCGATGAGAGAGAAACATCGACCAGCTGCCTCTTGCACACCCCCTTCCGTGGATGTGCCTGCAACCAATGTACATGCCCTTAACCGGAATCGAACCTGGGACCTTTCAGTCCGCAGACTGACGCTCTACCACTGAGCCAAACTGGTTTCGGCTGGATATATTTTTTAATTGAAATCTTTGCGTTTTCTGAAACTATTATTGTGAAATTTATGCTCCAACCAACTGAACCACACTGAACAAGGCTCTAAATACTGTTTTAAAAAATTAAGATATAATTTACATACCATCAAATTCACCATTTAGAGCACATGTGTCAAACACAAGGCCCGCGGGCCAAATCCGTCCCGCCAGGCCTTGCAATGTGGCCCGCACCGCGCTGTCATCACTGCACTCCGCTGCGTTTCCATCACAATGACAGTTTATGACTGTTCAGTAAACCATTCGGCCCGCGATTTAGGCTGGATTTTAGATTTTGGCCCCTTCTCTGATTGAGTTCGACACCCCTAATTTAGAGTATATAGTTTATTGGTTTTTACTCCCCAAGCCGACACTATCCATTGAGCCAAACCGGTTTCGGCCAGTTTATTGGTTTTTAGTATATTCACAAAGTAGTACCATCACCACTCATTCCAAAACATTTTCATCACTCCAAAAAGCCTCTCTTATCATTTAGGGAAAATTTTTTTTTTATTTTTTAAATATATATTTTATTGATTTTTCACAGAGAGGGAGAGAGAGGGATAGAGAGTTAGAAACATCGATGAGAGAGAATCATCGATCAGCTGCCTCTTGCACACCCCCTACTGGGGATGTGCCCGCAACCAAGGTACATGCCCTTAACCGGAATCGAACCCAGGACCTTTCAGTCCGCAGGCCGACGCTCTATCCACTGAGCCAAACCGGTCCCGGCTAGGGAAATTTATTTTTTAAGTTTTATTGATTTCAGAGAGGAAGGAGAGGGAGAGAGAAATAGAAACATCAATGATGAGAGATAATCATTGATCTGATGTCTTCTGTTCACCCCCTACTGGGGATTGTGCCTGCAACCTGGGCATATGCCCTTAACTGGAATCGAACCCAGTACTCTTCAGTCCGCAGGTCGACGCTTTATCCACTGAGCCAAACTGGGTAGGGCATTTATTTTTTTTTATTTATTTTTTTTTAAATATATTTTATTGATTTTATACAGAGAGGAAGGGAGAGAGATAGAGAGTCAGAAACATCAATGAGAGAGAGTCATCGATCAGCTGCCTCTTGCACACCCCCCACTGGGGATATGCCCGCAACCAAGGTACATGCCCTTGACCGGAATCGAACCCGGGACCCTTCAGTCCCCAAGCCGACGCTCTATCCATTGAGCCAAACCGGTCCCGGCTGGGTAGGGCATTTAGATATCAGTGTAGGAACTGTGTACTAGCCATATTCCCAGACTCCAACCAAGGGTCTACCTTGCAAAGCAAGCCTTTCTAAAGATAAGCAGCCTCCGGCCTGCTATGTTAACTCTTCTGCACAGGAGGAGTTTTGTATACATTCAGGATTCTAGGCCCACATATAGTTAAAAGTACTGCAAATCTTTCCTACTCTGTTGCTTCACCTTTCACTTTTATGGTATCTTTTTTTATTTTTTAATCTTCTGTCGAAGGTATGTTTTTACAGACTTTAGAGGGGAAGGGGGAGAGAGAGAGAGAGAGAGACATCTATGTATGAGAGAAACATCAATTGACTGCCTCCCTTTCTTGCCCCCACAACCCACAACCCAGGTATGTGCTCTGACCAGAAATCGAACCAGCAACCTTTCAGAACCTGGATTGAGGCTCCAACCAACCTGAGCCACACCAGCCAGAACTTTTTATAGTATCTTTTGATAAACAAATGTTTTTAATTTTAATGTAGCCAACTCTATTATTTTTCCCCTTTATGGTGTTTCTTTTACCTTTTTAAAGAAATCCTTCCCTACTCCAAAGTCATGAGGATACATATGTTTACTGCTTTCTAAAATTTTATAGTTTTTCTATTTACATTTTTGTCTATAATCTACCTGGAATTGAATTTTTATGGATAGTGTGAGTATGGAACCAGTTTCCTTTATCTCCCTATATAGATATAATCAATTATCCTAGCATACAAAAACTTTTCATTCTTCACTGCTCTGCTGTCATTTGCCTAGTAATCATATAGATCTGTTTCTAGATTTCTTTTCTGTTCCATTGGTTTATTTCTCTCTATATATATTATTATAGCTCTATTTAAGTCTAATAAACTTACCTAATAGGATGGTTTCTCCTTAATTTCTGGGAATGTTGCCAATTCTAGATCCTTTGTACTTCCCATATAAATTTCAGAATCAGTTTGTTTTTAAAAATAATACTGTATAATTCCACTTATGTGAGGTACTTAGAATAGTCAAAATCATAAAGACAAAGTATAACGGTGATTGCTAGAGGCCGGGAGAGGTAAAAATGGGGTGTTTTTGTTTAATACGTATAGAGTTTCAGTTTGATAAGATGAAAAGGGTTAAGGGATGGGTGGCTGTGATGACTACACAACATGTGAATGTGTTTAACATCACTGAACTGTAAACTTAAAAATGGTTTAAAAAAAAAAAAATTTTTTTTTAAATGGTTAAAATAGTAGCCGAAACTGGTTTGGCTCAGTGGATAGAGCATCAGTCTGCAGACTGAAAGGTCCCAGGTTCTATTCTGGTCAAGGGCATGTACATTGGTTATGGGCACATCCCCGGTGGGGGGGGTGCAGAAGGCAGCTGATCGATGTCAGAAGACAGCTGTTCGATGTCTCTCTCATCGATGTTTCTAGCTCTGTCCCTCTCCCTTCCTCTCTGTAAAAAATCAATAAAAAAAAATTTTTTTTAAAAGATAGTAATTTTGCTGGGACTGGTTTGGCTCAGTGGATAGAGCGTCGGCCTGCAGACTGAAAGCTCCCTGGTTCAATTCCAGTCAAGGGCATGTACCTTGGTTGCGGGTGCATCCCCAGTAGTGGGTATGCAAGAGGCAGCTGATCGATGATTCCCTCTCATCGATGTTTCTAACTCTCTATCCCTCTCTCTTCCTCTCTGAAAAATCAATAAAATATATTTTTTTAAAAAAAGATAGTAATTTTATGTTGTGTTAAATGTAACCAAAAAAATATTTTTTCAAAAATTGGGATTATATTATATCTATAAACCAGTTTGGGAAATGTGTGTGTGTGTGTGTGTGTGTGTGTGTAATTTTTTGTTGTTAATCCTCAACTCAGGATATTTTTCCATTGGAAAAGAGGGAGAGACAGAGAGAGAGAGAAACATCAATGTGAAAGAGACCCATCACTGGTTTCCCACCCACATAAGCCCTGTCTAGGATCGGGGATCAAGCCTGCAACCTAGATAGATGCCCTTGACCAGAATCAAACCCAGGACCCTTCAGTCCATGGGCCCGACACTCTATCCACTAAGCCAAACTGGCTAGGGCAATAATCATCTCGTGTGTTTCGTTTTTTTTTCTTTCTTTTTTTCTTCTTATGTGGGATGGTTGATCTTGAGCCTGCAGGGAGCAAGCTGGCTCCAGACTTCTCCAATTCTACTTCTTTGCCTCCAATTCTCATGTGTCCAAAGACAGGAAACCACAGACACACCTTTGTAGGAGGGTATCATCTTTACATTGACTCTTCTAATTCATGAAGATGATACATCTCTTCATTTATTTAGATATCCCTTAATTAAAAATTTTATGAGGTCTTATGCAAACTTTTATTAGATGTACTCCTAGGTATAGTATTTTTTAAATTCTATTTTAAGGAATATCTTTTTCTTATGCTCAAAGATGTATTATATATATATATATATATATATATATATATACACACACACACACACACACACACAAAGATAAATATATGGACCTATAGATAAATTATATATTTAGATTACATATGTATTACACTTATGTGTGTGTATATATATACTCACACACACACACACACGATTGGTATCTTCTTTTATATTGTTATTTAATTATATGTGTGATGTAGGACTTCTCGCCACAGCTTAAATCAATTAAACTGTAGTTTTGCCCATTTTTCAATAAATTCCATTAATTTCCACTTAATTTTTTTCATATTTTTAGACAAAGTGACTACAGGTATCAAATCCATGTATACAACTCAGTGTCTTGAGGTGTTTTTTTTTAAGTTTATCTTTATTGTTGAAAGTATTATAGATGTCCCCCTTTATTCCCCATTGACATGTCTCCACTTCCCCCCAGGCCTTCACCACACTATTTTCTGTTTGTTGCTAGATAAGAATTACATTACTGGTAGAACTAAAATTTTACAATTGTCAAAATGCAAGTTGTGTGGATTGTTTGGGTGCTAGAATTAGAAATAGGAAAATTGTGCCATTACTACATTAAATGAACTTTACTAAATGATAGTGCTATGATTTCAAACTAACACTTGCAGGGCAAGTGAATTTTAATAAATAGTATAAAATCAGACATAATAGTTGAATTTCTGACAACATGAAATGCTACTAAATATTGTATTTTAGACTATGAGCATTTCTAAATCTCATATGTGTCTCTTTTGTTTAACTTAGGTGAAAAAGATTCAATGATTTTTGATTGTACTGAATGCTATGATCCAGTTACTAAACAGTGGACAACTGTAGCTTCAATGAATCATCCCCGCTGTGGCTTGGGAGTATGTGTGTGTTATGGGGCTATCTATGCTTTGGGTAATTATGCTGTTCAATTTAAGGATATCCAATGTTATTTAAATTCTTAGATTCTGATTACTTAGAAATTTTCCTTCCCTCTCATAAGAAACATTTTCCTTTCAGCTTTATTAATTATTCTTCTCAAAATACTATTAGTTGGGGGATATTGTCAAATGTGGAGTTCTTAGAAAGAGATGGAGATAAAATATGAATGAGATATCCAATGAAGCTCTTTAGCTGATAGTTAAACTGCATGATTAGTATAAACAGTCTAAATATGCAGAAGTTGTTTCAAAAGACAGTTTTGCAAAATACCAAATTTCCTATGCAATATGTTGACGTTTGTGTGTTGTTGTTTTAAAGTAAATTTTTATTTATTTATTTTTTTAAATATGTTTTATTGATTTCTGAGAGGAAGGAAGAGGGAGATAGAAACAGCAATGATAGAATCATTGATTGGCTGCTTCCTGCATGCCCCACATGGGATCAAGCTCGCAATCCAGGCATATACCCTGGCTAGAATTGAACCGTGACCTGGTTCATGAGTTGGTGCTTAACCACTGAGCCATGCCAGCTAAGCTATATTTTTTATTTTAGAGAGAGGAAGAGAGCGGGATAGAGAGATAGAAACATCAATGAGAGAAGCATCATCAATCTGCTGCCTCCTGCACACCTCCTACTGGGAATTGAGCCCACAACCTAGAATTGAACCGTGGACCAGAAGGCCTATACTCAACCACTGAACCACATTGGGCAGACTTATGTTTTATTTATTTATTTTTATTTTTTAAATATATTTTATTGATTTTTTACAAAGAGGAAGGGAGAAGGATAGAGAGCTAGAAACATCAATGAGAGAGAAACATCGATCAGCTGCCCCCTACATACCCTCTACTGGGGATGTGCCTGAAACCAGTGTACATGCCCTTGACCGGAATCGAACCTGGGACCCTTCAGTCCGCAGACCGACACTATCCACTGAGCCAAACCAATTTCGGCTGTTTTGTTTTATTTTAAATTCCTAGTTGAAAATAGGCAGAGAGTTAAAAGATCTGAGTTCTACTCAGTCAAATTCAAACTTCTCTTGTGATCTTGGACAAATAACCCCTCTATTCCATGTGATAATCATCCATAATATGAAGTTGTCAGGTTAGATGTTTTTTAAGGTGTTTTTGGTAAATAAGACATAACATTTTTCTGTTTGGTTGTAGGTGGATGGGTTGGATCTGAGATAGGAAACACCATTGAACGATTTGATCCTGATGAAAATAAATGGGAAGTAGTTGGCAACATGGCCATGTCACGCTACTACTTTGGCTGTTGTGAAATGCAAGGTGATTGATTGCTTTATAAAATGTTTTTCCTGAAAATATCTATAATAATAAAAGTGTAATATGCAAATTGGCTGAACAACCGAACAGCAGGACAACCATCTGGATGACCACGGTATGACATCCATTGGTGCCAGGCCAGCGGAGGAGGGTGCAATATGATTGGTCAGGTGCCCAGTCATGGCCCCATGATCACCCTGCAGAGAGAGATCCAGGCCACTGGCCAGCAGGGCGATCAATCAATCGGGGGGCTCCCTGATCACCCCAAAGAGGGTGGCCCAGGTCAACAACTGGCAGGCTGTGGTGAGTGGGCGGGGCCTACTTCTTTGGGGTGATGATGGATCATGGGGCTCCCAGATTGTGAGAGGGCACAGGCTGGGCTGAGGAAATCCTCCCCCAAGTGCACAAATTTTGTGCATTGGCCCTCTAGTACAGTGTTTTTCAACCTTTTTTGGGCAAAGGCACACTTGTTTCATGAAAAAAATCACGAGGCACACCACCATTAGAAAATGTTAAAAAATTTAACTGTGCCTATATTGACTATATATAAAGTAATTCTCTTGAATAGGAATCAAATAAACACAAAGAAAGTATTTTATAATTACTTTATTATGAAATATTAAGTAAACAAAATAGTGAAAAATTATAAAATTCTTGTCTTGTCTGCACCTACGGCACACCAGGCAACATCTCGTGGCACACTAGTGTGCCGCGGAACAGCGGTTGAAAAACGCTGCTCTAGTATATTTATAAAAACAGACAGGCATTTATTTACAGAAAAATATATTTATGTCTATTAGTATTAAATGTTTAACACTAACAATATGGAAGTTCTGCTTTTAACCTCATATCTTTTTAACTTTTTTCTTTATTTCTGTATTATCAAATAATATATTTTTGTCCAAAATAAACAAAGTTAGAATTTAAAATTACAGATAGGCTAAAACACCACACCTGACTAGTAAAATAAGCATTTAAAATATCATTCTTGCCCTAGCCAGTTTGTTCAGTAGAAAGACCATTGGCCTGTGGACTGAAGGGTCCTGGGTTCAATTCCAGTCGAGGGCACATGCCTAGGTTGTAGGCTCAGTCCCCGGATAGAGGGCGTGCAGGAGACAGTTGATCAATGATTCTCTCTCATCATTGATGTTTCTCTCTCCCTCTCCCTCTCCCTTTCTCAAATCAATAAAAATATTTTTTAAGAATAAATAAAATGTCATTGTTGTCCTGGCTGTTTTGGCTCAGTGATTAGTGTTGGCCTATGGACTGAAGGATCTCAGGTTCAATTCCTGTTTGTGTTATGGTTCTAGACCATTAGCATTACTAAATCTCAAGGGCACATACTTTGGTTGCAGATTCCCCAGCCCCGATAGGGGTGCATATGCGTGTCTCTCACATCAGTTTCTCTCTCTCATCCCTTCCACTCTCTAGAAGACAATGGAAAACATATCTTCGGTGAGGATTAAAAAATAAATGAGCTAAATTGCCAAAACCGGTTTGGCTCAGTGGATAGAGCGTCAGCCTGTGTACTGAGGGGTCCCGGGTTCGATTCCGGTCAGGGGCATGTGCCTTGATTGCGGGCACATCCCCGGTGGGGGGTGTGCAGGAGGCAGCTGATCGATGATTCTCTCTCATCAAGGTTTCTGACTCTCTATCCCTCTCTCTTCCTCTCTGTAAAAAATAAAATTAAATAAATAAATAAATACAGTAAATGAGCTAAATTAAATGTTATGTTTTATTGTAATTTTGTCTCCCATTTAGGCCTTAGCAAGTATTTCTAAGGAGAGAATATAAAAAAACCAATCTTCACATTCTCTCTTTTTTTTAAAATATATTTTATTAATTTTTTACAGAGAGGAAGAGAGAGGGACAGAGAGTTAGAAACATCAATGAGAGAGAATCATCGATCAGCTGCCTCTTGCACACCTCCCACCAGGGATGTGCCTGCAACCAAGGTACATGCCCTTGACTGGAATCGAACCCAGGACCTTTCAGTCTGCAGGCCGACGCTCTATCCACTGAGCCAAACCGGTTTTGGCCACATTCTCTTATAGGCTTCTACAGTGTGTTTTTTTATAGGGTACATTGTGATTCAGTTCACGTAGAATATAATGCTACAATAGATTTGAAAAACGTTGCACTGAATATTATAATTGTGTATAGACATTATTTTAATTGTCTATTATACCCTGAGAGATAGTTCTGTCAAATAAAACCTGATTCTCTGTCCAGAGTTAGAGAGCAAATTTGTATGTACCTGCAGAGTAGGAAGTAGTCTGCCCATTGTTACATGACAACTCAGCCTACTTTGTTCCCAGCTCAAGTTCTTCCTGCTTTGTGAGCACTTTCTCAGATTTCCACTAGCATTTAAATGTACAAATTACACGGTACAAACTATATTATATATAATGTTATCTATTTGTTTTGTATTTATTATTTTTATCTTCCCAACTAAAAATCATAGAGTCAGCAAGGCAACTTGGAGATTATATATTTCCACCCCTTTATTTATAAATGAGGAAGCTGAAGATTAGGAAGGTTGTGAGTTATCTTTTTTCATAGCTGGTTACTAGATAGCTGGAGCTAGTTTATTAACATTTAGCTCACATTTCTTAAAATGCCATTAAAGTGAGGAGTTATAACCTATAGCTCCTCACTTTAAAATGTGGGAAACACACTGGGTACTCAGAAATAATTGTAAGTTGACAGAACCATTAGTTTCAATCAAATTTAAATTTAAAAAGGAACTCTCTATGAATTATATTATACTCTAGTGTTTGATCTGATATTTTAATCTAGCCATATAAATATTATAATTTAAATTCAATTATCTATTTTATGTCCATATGAACAACAGTTAGGCCTTCACAGTTTAAGTGCATAATATATTTTTTAATATATTTTTATTGATTTCAGAGATGAAGAAAGAGAGTGAGAGAAACATCAATGATGAGAATCATTGATCAGCCTCCTGCACACCCCCTACTGGGGGATCCAGTTAGCAACCCATGCATGTGCCCTGACTGGGAATCAAATCATGACCTCCTGGTTCATAAAGTCAGTGTTCAGCCGAAACTGGTTTGGCTCAGTGATAGAGCGTCGTTCTGCGGACTGAAAGGTCCCAGGTTCGATTCTGGTCAGGGGCATGTACCTTGGTTGCAGGCACATCCCCAGTAGGGGGTGTGCAAGAGGCAGCTGATCAATGATTCTTTCTCATCGATGTTTCTAACTCTCTATCCCTCTCTCTTCCTCTCTGTAAAAAATCAATAAAAATATATTTTAATAAATAAATAAATAATAAATAAATAAATAAATAAATAAATAAATAAAGTCAGTGTTCAACCACTGAGCCACGCCTGCCAGGTTTAAATGTATAATATGTTTTAGGGGAGGCAGGGGAATCCCTTTCCCTTTCTTTTGTTACCTATATATGGTAGCATAAGGAACTTGAGATCATCAAGCAGACAATAAGATGGGAAATTCTTGTCTGACATTTCTTTTCTTATAGCATCATTAGGTTCATTGAAAATTTAATTGCACTGTAAATTCATACCCCTAACTCTAACATGCTTAAATGTGAGCTGTAATAAATTAGACAGATGTCAATTCTCTGTTTAAAAAAAATTGTTATAGCCCTATATTAAATACAACAAACTGAAATCACAACTTTTGCTAATTATTGTGTCCTATTTTCTATAGCATCTGAGCAAAAATATTTCATTTCCAGGTTTAATTTATGTAATTGGGGGCATCAGCACTGAAGGAATAGAACTTCGTTCTTTTGAAGTTTATGATCCACTTTCCAAGCGATGGTCTCCACTTCCTCCAATGGCAACCAGGAGAGCATATCTTGGGGTGGCTGCACTCAATGACTGCATATATTCCATTGGAGGGTGGAATGAGACTCAAGATGCTCTTCATACTGTAGAAAAATATTCCTTTGAAGAGGTAGGTTGGATGATTTTAAATATTTAGTATCCTGTTATTCTTTTAAATGTCTTTAAGATCTGTATTACTCTAGCCAGTTTGGCTCAATGGATAGAGCGTCAGCCTGCAGACTGCAGGGCCTCAGGTTCAATTATGATCAAGGGCACGTACCTCAGTTGCAGGCTTAATCCCTGGTCCTGGTTGGGGCTAGTGTGGGAGGCAACCGATCGATGTGTCTCTCTCACATCAATGTTTCTCTCTCTCTCTCTCTCTGTCTTCTCCCTCCCACCCCTCTTCACCCTCTCAGAATCAGTGGGAAAATATCCTCGGGTGTGGATTAACAACAAAAAAGATCTGTAGTTATGTACATTCTTTCATTTATGATGTTGATCATGGAGTTTTCTTCTCTTTTCAAAAGAAGTAACTTTTGGTGTCATTGATTTTTTTTTTCTACTTATGTCCACTTTTTTTTTTTTAATTGTCCACTTCCTATTTCTTTTATTTCTGTTCCTGTTTTTTTCCCCCCCAATATTTATTTTTGGTTTTAATTTGCTCTTCTTTTTCTAGAATCTTAAAGTGGAGGCTTATCTGATTGACTTTCAGACCTTTCTTTTCCTATAATGTAATAAACCTTTAAAGCTATAAATTGTAATAGCTTCCTTAACTGCACCCCACACATTTTTATGTTTTGTTTTAATTGGCATTTATCTCAAACTATCTTCTAATTTTCCTGGTAATTCCTTCTTTGACCATTGAGTTATTAGAAATGTGTTATTTAATTTCCAAATACTTGGGGATTTTCCAGATATCTTTGTGTTAGTAATTTCTAATTTAATTTCATTGTGATCAAAGATCATACCTGTGGTGATAAATATTTCTTTCTTTTTTTTTTGTTTTTTTTTTGTGGTGATAAATATTTCATATGCACCTGAAAAGAATTTGTTTTCTGCTGTTGTTGAGTGTAGAGTTCTATAAATGTCAGTTAAATCAACTTATTTAGTGTTGTTTAAGTATGTCCAACTTGCCGGAACCGGTTTGGCTCAGTGGATAGAGCATTGGCTTGGGGACTGAAGGGTCCCGGGTTCGATTCCGGTCAAGGGCATGTACCTTGGCTGCGGGCATATCCCCAGTAGGGGGTGTGCAAGAGGCAGCTGATTGATGACTCTCATCGATGTTTCTAGCTCTCTCTCTCTCTCCCTTCCTCTCTGTACAAAATCAATAAAATATATATTTTAAAAAAAAGTATGTCCAACTTTTGTCATTTTTTTTGTAAATTACTAAGAAAGAAGTGTTGAAATTTCCACCTATCATGGATTTGTCTGTTTTTGCTTTACATTTTTTAATCTCTGTTATTAAGTCTATACACATTGAGATTATTATGTCTGCTTGATTAATTCATCCTTTTATAGTATGAAAGATTTTTCTTTACCTCTGTAATAACCTTTGTTCTGAAGTCTACTCTGCCTGATATTAATGCAGCCATTAATGTAACCGAGTTGTATTTTGATTAGTATTTGCATGGTATCTTTTTTCCCTTCTACTTTATTTATTTATTTATTTATATTGATTATGGTATCACATCAGAATTTTGGTTATTTCCCTGTTTTCATATATAAGTAACATACATGCATGTCCTCCTGTCTTTTTTTTTTTTTTTTTAATATATTTTATTGATTTTTTACAGAGAGGAAAAGAGAGGGATAGAGAGTTAGAAACATCGATGAGAGAATCATTGATCAGCTGCCTCTTGCACACCCTCTACTGGGGATGTGCCCATAACCAAGGTACATGCCCTTGATCAGAATGGAACCCGGGACCTTTCAGTCTGCAGGCCAACGCTCTATCCACTGAGCCAAACCGGTTTCAGCTTCCCTTCTACTTTAAATCTGTCTTCACAAACTGCATCTCTTGTAGGATAACATATATTTGTGGTCTATGTTTTTTATACAACTTGGCAATATCTGACTTTCAAATGGAATATTTATAATTTTTACTATTTATATGTAACGTTATTACAGATATGGATGGTTTTTAGACTTTTTATTTTGTTGTTTTTTATTGTATAATCTTTCTTTTTCATTTCCTCCCTTTTTCTATCTTTATGTTGATTGTTTTATTTATTTTGCAATTAACCATATCTCTTCACCTTTTTTTCTAGGAGCTTTAGGGCTTACATTATATATTATATAAATTTACATTATAAACATGTATATTTTAATGTATCAAATTTAACTTCAAATAATATTATACTGCTTTATTTTCAATGTAAGAAACTTACAAAAACATACTTTCATTCCCAACT
The DNA here is from genome assembly GCF_014108245.1 of Pipistrellus kuhlii. Lineage (NCBI taxonomy): Eukaryota > Metazoa > Chordata > Mammalia > Chiroptera > Vespertilionidae > Pipistrellus > Pipistrellus kuhlii. The sequence continues at coordinate 170,082,958 of NW_023425515.1, read as the reverse complement.
CTAATCGTTTGTGCTATTTCATTTCTGTATTTATTGTTATAGTTATTTAATAAATTATATTTTAAATACATTTTAATGAGAAAGTCTTTGATAATTATGCATATGTTTACCATTTCTAGTTTTATTTATTCTTTTGTTCAGAGCTAATTTTGTATCTCATATCATTTTCTCTTAGCCTAAAGAACTTTTACAAGTATTTCAGTGTTGCTCTGCTGGCAATGATTCTATTAGCTTAGCTTAACTTCCATTTTCTGAAATTCTTTTTTTCCACCTTCACTTCTAAAGATATTTTGCTGAGTATAGAATTATAGGTTGTTGAGTATTTTTTCCTATTACCTTAAAGGTATTTATCTTCTTGCTTTGTTTCTGATGGGAAGTCAGTAGTTTTCCCTATATGTAATGTGTCTCTTTTTCTTTGGCAGCTTTTAAGATTTTCTCTTTATCATAGGATTCCAGTAACTTGATTATGTGTTTCTCATTGGAGTTTTGTGTTTAACCTGCTTGAAATTCATTGAAATTCTTGAATCTTTGGGAATATAGCTTCCATCAATGTTGTCAGCCATATTTCTTCAAATATTTTCTTTCTCTTTTACTGGGACTTCAATAATAGACATGTAAGATCACTTGATATTGTCCCATAGATCACTGAGGATCTTAAATTTTTCCCCATCTTTTTTTCTCTTTGTTCTTCAATTTGTTTTTATTTTCCAGCTTTATTGAGATAGAACTGACATATAAAAGTTGCATATATTTAAGGTGTACAGTGTGACATTTTGATATACATCCTACATAATAAAAGCAGCCGGGACCGGTTTGGCTCAATGGATAGAGCGTCGGCTTGGGGACTGAAAGGTCCCGGGTTCGATTCCGGTCAAGGGCATGTACCTTGGTTGCGGGCATATCCCCAGTAGGGGGTGTGCAAGAGGCAGCTGATCGATGACTCTCTCTCATCGATGTTTCTAACTCTCTATCTCTCTCCCTTCCTCTCTGTACAAAATCAATAAAATATAAAAAATAAAAATAAAAAATAAAAAAAGCATAATATCCTAAGTATCTAACCAATCGATCAACTGCTTGACCAGTCCTATGATATGCACTGACCACAGAGGGCAGATGCTCTGACCTGTAGGTTATCTTGCTGCTGGCGTCCTGCTGATTGGGACTGGGTGAAACAGTCCTGATCGCAGGCCAGGCTGAGGGAACCCACCCATGCACGAATTCATGCACTGGGCCTCTAGTTTACATTATAAAATGATTATCACAATCAGGTTAATTAATATATCCATCACCTCACATAGTTTCCCTGTTCCTTTTTTGAGTGTTATGAGAGCACATAAGATCTGCTTTCTTAGCAAATTTCAAGTATAGAATACAGTATTATTAACTGTAGCCACCATGCTGAACATTATATCTCTAGAACTTATTCACCCTGCATAATTGAAACTTGGTTCTCTGTGCTTCAGTTTGGATAGTTTCTATTGCTGTGTCTTTAAGTTCATTAAACTTCTGCATATCTAAACTTCTAATTTGTAGTACCTAAACCACTATAGGGAATTTTTCATTTCAGATACTATATTTTTTAACTCTAAAAGGTCTTTTTGTTTGTTTTGTTTTCTACTTCTCTCATCACTATGTTTATGCTTTCCTTTAGAACCTTGGAAATATTTATATCTGGGCTTTTCAATTTTATTTTTCAATTATAGTTGGCACAATATTATATTACTTTATGGTAGGTACAACATAGTGATTAGTCATTTATATACCTTACGAAGTGATTACCACAGTAAGTCTAGTACCCATTTGATACCATACATACATTTACATTCAAATCAGCAAACACATTGACTTGCTATAATGTGGTACAGCTATACTGGATATTGGGATATGAGGCTCATTAAGTCCCTGTCCTCAGAGACTAAACCTGGCCTGGTAGCTCAGTTGGTTAGAATGTAGTCCTGATGCCGGAACCGGTTTGGCTCAGTGGATAGAGCATTGGCCTGCGGACTGGAAGGTCCCAGGTTCGATTCCGGACAAGAGCATGTACATTGGTTGCGGGCACATCCCCAGTGGGGGCTGTGCAGGAGGCAGCTGGTCGATGTTTCTCTCTCATTGACGTTTCTAGCTCTCTATCTCTCTCCCTTCCTCTCTGTAAAAAATCAATAAAATATATTAAAAAGAAAAAGAAAAAAAAAGAATGTAGTACTGATAAACCAAGGTTGAGGAATCAATCTCCTATCAGGGCACATACAAGAATCAACCAATGATGCCGAAACCGGTTTGGCTCAATGGATAGAGTGTCGGTCTGGGGACTGAAAGGTCCTAGGTTCGATTCCCGTCAAGGGCATGTACATTGGTTGCAGGCACATCCCCAGTAGGGGGTGTGCAAGAGGCAGCTGGTCGATGTTTCTCTCTCATTGACGTTTCTAGCTCTCTATCTCTCTCCCTTCCTCTCTGTAAAAAATCAATAAAATATATTTAAAAAAAAAAAAAAGAATCAAGCAATGAGTGCATAAGTAAGTGGAATAACAAATTGATATCCCCCACCCCCTCTATGCCTTCCTTCCTCTCTTTCAAATCAATCAATACTTTTTTTTTTAATTTCACTTTCTAGCATTGAGGAATAATCATTATTCACTTTTCATGATTTTATAAACTTTGTTCATCATTTACTTTATTTCCAGGATCCTTTTTTACCTGGCTACTTGCTCATTTCTTTTTTGATTATTTCCCAGGACCTTTATTAACTTTTCTATTTTCTGGGTATAGAATTTTCTCTGAAGTAGGGATTTATAACTCATTTTGCCTATAGCAGCTTACTGAAATTTCTTCAGGGAATAACATATACCAGACGTTAGCAAACTTTTTGTTCAAAGGCCACAATCTTCTTTTGGCAATTTTATATTTATTTATTTACTTAACTTATTTTATTATTATTTTTTTTAATCCTCACCTGAGGATATTTTTCCATTGATTTTTAGAGAGAGTGGAAGAGAGGGAAAGACAGAGAGAAATATCGATGTCAGAGAAACACATCAGTTGGTTGTGTCCTGCACAAGCCCTGACCAGGGACTGGGCCAGAAAGGAATCTGTAACTGGGGTATATGCCCTTGACCAGAATCAAACCTGGGACCCTTTAGTCCGCAGACTGACACTATCCACAGAGCCAAACTGGCTAGGGGTATTTTTGTTTGTTTTTTATATGTTTGAATTGATTTTTAGAGAAGAAAGAAAGAGAAAGAGATAGAAACATTGATGAGAGAGACACATCGATTAGCTATCTCCTGCATGCCTCCGGTTGGAAATTGAGCCCACAACCTGAAATTAAACCTGGGACCTCTTGGTCCATGGGATGATGCTCAATCCACTGAACCATATGAGCCTAGCTTATTTTTGTTTGTTTTTAAATAACTTTTTAATGTGGAAAAAAATTTTAGTTTGTAGTCTTACACAAATAGTTTTCCAACCCCAATCTATACTACTTTTTTTTTTTTTTAATATATTTTTATTGATTTTTTTACAGAGAAAGGTAGAGGGATAGAGAGTTAAAAACATCGATGAGAGAGAGACATCAATCAGCTGCCTCCTGCAAATCTCCCACCAGGGATGTGCCCTCAACCAAGGTACATGCCCTAGACTGAAATCGAACCTGGGACCTTTCAGTCCACAGGTCGACTCTCTATCCACTGAGCCAAACTGGTTTCGGCGACTACTTGTCTGAAGTATGTTCTGCAGTACTAACTCAACTAGATGGTCCTTGCAAAAAGGATTACATGGTCAAATAATTTGGCAAGTGTTTTTTGCTATGTCACTTTCATGGAGATTTATCACGCATGTGCACACATTACCTACTTGTATTCCATAGAAGTAGTTTTTAAAAATGCCTGCCTATATAGAATCGGATTTATTTTGTGATAATAATTTATAATGAATCACAGACTTTTCAATTATTTTCATCTAAATTTACTACTTTGTCTACATCTACTTGAAAGTTTATTTTAAAATGTTCTATATACTGATGTGACTGGATTGTAAGTTTGAAACTTAAACATAAAAAGAATCATAGTATCTGATTTCTTTGCAGTTTTTTCTATTATTATTTTATGACACTGATAACTTATTTTTTTCTCTTAACCAGGAAAAGTGGGTTGAAGTTGCCTCAATGAAAGTGCCTAGAGCAGGCATGTGTGTTGTGGCAGTAAATGGGCTTCTGTATGTTTCTGGAGGTCGATCTTCCAGCCATGATTTTTTGGCACCAGGTACCTTGGACTCAGTTGAAGTTTATAACCCTCATTCAGATACATGGACTGAAATCGGTAATATGATCACCAGTCGTTGTGAAGGAGGTGTTGCTGTGCTATGAACTATAAACTGTCAGCACAAGAAACATTTTTAAAATATAGGTTCTGACTTTTTGCAAATCACACATGTATTTGGTCATAGGACCCTTTGATTCTGTTAAATTTTCCATGTATTTGATAGATAAATAACTAAAGATTATTTTTCTAAGAATTTGAGTGAAAAGGGTATGGAATATGTCCTAAATTAATAAAGAGCTCACAAAAATTTGCCACGCTTACTTATAGAAGTGCTATTTATGGTCAAGAATTGTTCTGTTAAGAGTCCTATTTGTAAAAATTATTTACTAGAAACTTATTGGCAAATAGCCCCTTTAGCAGCTTCTCCAGTATAATTCAAGCTGTAATATGACCCTGAGTAATATAAGAGTATCAGTGAAGCTCTCGCTGGTTTGGCTCAGTGGATAGAGCATCAGCCTGCAGACTGAAGGGTCCAGGATCGGTTCTGTTCTGGGGGCACATGCCAGGGTTGCAAGCTTGATCCCCAGTGGGGGGCATGCAGGAGGCAGCCAATCAGTGATTCTCTCTCATCATTGATGTTTCTATTTCTCTCTTACTCTCCCTTCCTCTCTGAAATCAATAAAGGTATATTTTTTTTAAAAAGATTATTAGTGGAACAGTTTCAAGGTGTCAAAAATTCATAATGTAATCCAGAGCACAATTTTTCTTTTTTCTTTTTTCTTTTTTTTAATCCTCGTCTGCGGATATTTTTTCATTGATTTTTAGGATCAGAGAGAAAAAGATGGAGAGAAATATCAATGTGAGAGATATCAATTAGTTGTCTTCTGCATGAGCCCTGACTGGGGCCTTGGAAGGAGCTTGCAACCAAGGTAGGTGCCCTTGACCAGAATCGAACCATGGGACCCTTTGGTCCACAGGCCAATGCTCTATCCACTGAGCCAAACTGTCTAGGGGCCACAGCACAATTTTTTTTTTTTTACCATAGTTTAATTTACAGTGAATAGCCAATGAAATAACATCCTACTTTTACTTCATACTGGGAGTTTCACTAGCCCCAAACTTTTTTTAAAAAAATATTTGCATTGCTTTCAGAGAGGGCAGGAGAGGGAGAGAGAGTTAAAAATATCAATGAGAGAGAATCATTGATTGCTTGCCTCCTGCATGCCCCACACTGAGGATGAGCTCGCATCCCAAGCATATGCCCTGAGCAGGAATCAAACCGTGACTTCCTGGTTCATAGGTTGACACTCAACCAGTGAGCCACACATACCAGGATTAGCCTTATACTTTCTCTTGGCAGAGATATATGGGAGGGACACACATAGCTACTGTTAGAAATATCTAGCTACTTATATAGAGATATAAAAGCATTAAAAAAAAAAAAAAAAAGCTTTTTGCTCACGTTTTTTGTCTTGGTGCTGACAATGCAAATAATTAAGAGGAGGTTCTTAGTGATAGTTCTTTATTGCAATAGAATGATGGAATGGGTGATAGAGCCCAGTAGGTGGTATGCACCTACTAAATTTATCCCCTATTTTCTAAATAGGCACCAAAAATATCTGGCTTTGGGAAAATGGAATTTTATTAGATCATCTAGCTTTGTAAAACTTACTTGTACTTGGGCAAGCCTAATTATGAGTTTACTACAAAGCTACTGCCTGGCTTGGAGAAGGTAGAATTTTAGATACCTGTGAAAATTCTTATAGACACTGACTCATAAGATGAAAAGCTTCTGATCTGAAACTACTTCTCAAAACTTATTTTTCCCCTGAGAAGCATTTTAAAGAATTGTTCTCTGTCCAGTTCTGAGAGAAAGATTTGTGTACGTTTGTTATTTCTACTTAAATAGTTGGAGCCATTTATATGAAAGATCTTGCATACAATTAGGTTTTTACCTAGCTGATTCCAGGATTGATTAGTATATCCCCCCCTCCTTTACTAAAGTCCTTCAGTATATTGTTATAAGTATCAACAGCTTATTTAGAATGAAAATTTTATGTAAGTATTAAAGACTCAGGTAGCATTAATATCCAAAATACATTGAGTGGCCAGATTATTATAATCTCTGAACTCAGTATGAGTGTGTGTGTGTATGTGTGTGTGTATATGTGTATATATATATATTTATGTACATACATATATATATATATATATATGTGTGTATATCTCACCTAATAAAAGAGTAATATGCAAATTAACCAGCACTCCATCATACCCACAAGCCACGCCCACCAGCCAATCAGAGTGAATATGCAAATAAGCCCGACTAAGATGGCTACAGCCACAGAGAGCAGGAGGGAGGCTTGGATTTCCCAGGCAATGAAGGAAGCCAAGCTTTCCACCTCCCCTTGTAGGCCTAGACCTCCATTCAATGCTACAAAGTTTCAATTATAGAAGGTAAACAAATCCAAACAGAAATGCCGGCAGCCATGGAGCTGGAAAGAGTGGAAGGCTAGGGTTGCCCAAAGCAATGGAGGAAGTCAAGCTTTCCACACACCTTGGCCTGCCCAGGCCTCCACTAAAGGCTGCAAAGTTTCAATTATAGAAGATACAGAACCCACAACTGAAATGACTGCTGCCATGGAGCAAGCAGGAGGCTTGGCTCCACTCCAGGCTACAAAGTTTCAATTGTAGAAGATAAATAACCCCCAGATACCAGGGCCTCCGCTTGGGTCACTAGGGGGGCGTGGCCAGCCTACAAACCACCACAGGCCCCTTACCCAGGCCACCTCATGCCCCAAGGGAACCCCCACCCTGATCCTGGACATCCTTCAGGGCAAACCAGCTGGCCCCCACCCATGCACCAGGCCTCTATCCTATCTAATAAAATAGTAATATGCAGATTGACGATCACTCCAACACACAAGATTGCTGCCCTCAAATGGTCAAAGATCCTGCCCCCATGTGGACACAAAATGGCCACCATAAGATGGCCAGCAGGGGAGGCCAGTTGGGAGGGACCAGGCTGGCAGAAGAGGGAAGTTGGGGTGACCAGGCATGCAGGGAAGGGCAGTTGGGGTGGACTCAGGCCTGCATGGAGAGCAGTTGGAGGGGACCAGGCCTACAGGGGATGGCAGTTAGGGGCAAACAGGCTGGCAGGGGAGCAGTTAGGCATCCATCAGGCTGGCAGGGGAGTGTTTAGGGGGTGATCAGGCTGGCAGGCAGAAGTAGGGGCAATCAGAAAGGCAGGCAGGCAAGCAGTTGGGAGCTAGCAGTCCTGGATTGTGAGAGGGATGTCCAACTGCCAGACATCCCTTGATGGTTCCCAGATTGAAGAGGGTGCAGGCTGGGCTGAAGGACATCCCTACCCGTGCATGAATTTCGTGCACTGGGCCTCTAGTATATATGAGACCAGGTACCTGAATTCGTGCATGGTGCAGTCTAGCAAGCCTGGCCAGAGAAGGGTACATGGGCAGTTGGCTGCCTGCCTGCTGATCGAATTCCTGATGGGACAATTTGCATATTAGCCTATTATTATATAGGATATACACTGAGTGGCCAGATTATTATGCGTTCAGAGATCATAATAATCTGGCCACTCAGTATATTTGGACTGGCCTACAAGAATACTTATCTTCATAACTTAACCATGTGCTTGTATTAAGAAAAGCTCATGGCCCTGGCCGGTATGACTCACTTGGGTGGGCATCATCCCATGCACTAAAAGGTTGCCAGTTTGATTCCCAGTTAGGGCATATGCCCAGGATTTGGCTCAATCCCCAGTAGGGTTGTGTAGGAGGCAATTAATCAATGTTTCGCTCTCACATTGACGTTTCTTTCTCTCTTTAAAAGTCAATTTAAAAATCTTCCCAAAGAAAGAAAGAAAAGCTCATATAGTGCAGACAGAAAGCTCTGAAAGTCTGAAAGGTCACAAATACCTAATTGGGATCTGTAAAATGTAAAGGAATGAAATGTCAAGTTAATTTGTAGGTTATTTAAGCTCATGTGCCTTTAATATTTCTAGTTAAAGAGAATCTGCTTTCAAGGGAGATTTATAAATGCTCCCAAATTTATTTTCGTTATTGACTAGCAACCTAAAATGGCACTGTGAAAGGGGGTAATTATGTACTAATGTGGCAGAAATGTAATGTCAAGACAATGTTTGGCCTTAATAGGTCCAGGTGATCCCTGAAAAATAGATAATTGTAAATATGCTTATTGTTTCCTAGGTAATGACAGATTGTTTAATATATATATATATATATATATATATATATATATATATATTTATATATATATATATACACACACACACTAATAAAGCATTTTGATTTTTCCTCTTCCAACGTTTTGCTTTTCCTTCTGAGAATGATCTTGTGAAGAGTATGAGTTTTCTCTTTATATATATATATATATATATATATATATATATATATATATGTGTGTGTGTGTGTGTGTGTGTGTGTGTATATGTATATATATGTATGTATATATGTGTGTGTGTGTGTGTATATATATTTTTTTATTAACTTCAGAGAGGAAGGGAAAGGGAGATAGAAACATCAGAGAATCATTCATTGATCCACTGCCTTCTGCACACCCCCTACTGAGAATGGAGCCTGCAACCTGGGCACGTGCCCTTAGCCAGAATCGAACCCAGACCCTTCAGTCCGCAGGCCAATGTTCTATCTACTGAGCCAAACCGGATAGAGCAAGAGTATGAGTTTTCTTTCCCTTATCATCAGGCTAAAGTAAACTGTTCTCTACCTTAATCAAGAAAAGGGCTTTAATTGGTATACTTCACAATGATCCAAACAAGTTCTAGCTGTGATAATATATTTGTTTGCTTATGGCTGCTGTAACAAAGTATCAAGGAAATTTTTTAAAATATGTTTTTATTGATTTTAGAGAAAGTGATAGATAGAAACATGAATGAGAAACATTGATAAGTTGCCTTCTGCATGTCCCCTACTAGGGATCAAACCCGCATCTTGATCATATGCCCTGATCAGAAATTGACCTGGTGACCTCTTGGTGCATGGGTTGATGCTCAACCATTGAGCCACACCAGCAGGGCACAGAAATTTAAACAACAGCCAAAACCGGTTTGGCTTGGTGGATAGAGTGTTGGCCTATGGACTGAAGGGTCCCAGGTTCGATTCCGGTCAAGGGCATGTACCTTGGTTGCAGGCACGTCCCAGTGGGGGGTGTACAAGAGGCAGCTGATCAATGTTTCTCTCATTGATGTTTATAACTCTTTATCCCTCTCCCTTCCTCTCTGTGAAAAATCAATAAAATATTTTTTTTTAAAGAAATTTAAACAACAGAATTTATTGTCTCATAGTTTCAGAGACCGGAAGTCTGGACTCAAGGTGTTGGTAGAGTTACCCTGTTTCCCCGAAAATAAGACAGTGTCTTATATTAATTTTTGCTCCCAAAGATACGCTAGGTCTTATTTTCAGGGGATGTCTTATTTTTCCATGAAGAAGAATGCGGTACACATTTATTGTTAAATGAAAATAAAGGAAATTTATTACCTGTATACGGTACGGTAGTACGGTAGTTGTCAACACAAACCAGACAAACTGAATCCTACAGTATCAAGAATTTACTTATTTATTCAATGACAATCATGTCGTCATCTTCTGGAACATCATCATAACAATCCAATTCCTGAATTTCCTGATGAATTTCTTGTGACTCCATTTCTTTCAGAATCAGTGGACCAAATCTCTCATGTTTAGCCTAGGGGGACCTTATTTTCGGACCTTATACCGTATTTTCCGGCGTATAAGACGACCCCCTAATTTTACAGTTAAAACATAGGTTTAGGCCTATATTTGCTGTATAAGACTACCCCCCACTTCCGAGGCAAGTGGGGGGTAGTCTTATACAGATTTTAATAGATTGTTTCTCTGACTCTGGCCAATCTGAGCAGGCTTTTTACTAGAACACAGTGTAGCTTTGGGTACAGAACATGTATAATTTGCATGCATAAAAAGCCTGCTTGGATTGGCCAGTCAGAGAGGCAGTCTATTTAAAAAAGAACTGGTGTTGTCTCGGAAGTGGGGGGTAATCTTATACAGCGAATATAGGCCTAAACCTATGTTTTAACTGTAAAATTAGGGGGTCGTCTTATATGCCGGAAAGAAACCTATAAGTAGGTCTTATTTTCGGAGGATGTCTTATTTTCAGGGAAACACGGTAGTTCTTTCTGAAGGCTTAGAGGGAGGGATCTGCTTCAGGCTTCACTCCTGGACATACAGATAGCCATCTTCACATTCACATGACATTCTTCCTGAATACATGTTGTCTCTAAATTTTCCCATTATAAGAATTCCAGTAATATTACATTATAGCCTACTCTTATGACCTCATTTTAATTGTTATTACCTCTGTAAAGACCTGACCTCCAAATATGGTCACATTCTTAAATATTGGGGATTAAGACTTAAACACACAATTCAATACATAACAGGTATGTAAGAAAATAAACAGGCTACCAATCTAGATTCTTATCTCTTCACTGTAAGAATCACTAGCACGGAAATCATATGTATATAATTTACATTATGAAATTTGATATTTGAATACTTATACAAAGATAACATACCAGGTGAAATCATTTCCTTATTTATATTCTTACATAAATTCCTTTTTTGTGAGACTAAAAAACCCAAAAGACAAGGTTTTCAAATTAGAATCTGAAGGTGATGTTTTTGCTATTTTAAAAAAGCTTTCTGGGAGTTAACATGTAACATTAGATAGCCCTATTCATTAGAATATCAAGATGGCTCCAGCTTGCTTTTTCCTAATTTTATGTACTAACAGCTTTATCATTTAAATAATTTTGATCTGCTGGTGTTCTACTTGATAGTAAGTTACGGCTATACTCTGCCAAATATTCTGATAAAAACTAGGAAAGTGTCCAGATTCTCTTTAAACATGACTTCCCCTTGTGACACTACTCCCAAATGACTTTAGAGCCACAGATCCTCTCAGCTCATATAACTAGGTTATACCAGGTAAAATGAGCTTGGGAATGCAATCCCCAGGGCAGCTGCAATGAAAACTCTACCCTGGAACACTTATTTTCAGACATTCATGGGCTGAAGTTTTCCTCTTGAAATGGGAGAGTATGTGTGTTTTTCAATGATCTTAGGCTCTAGCAAAAGGGATTTTTTTCATTTTTGCTTTTAATTTTACTCCCCCCCCCCCAATAATTCCTGACTAAATGAGAACTTTAACCTAATATAACAGAAAAACGATTTGTTAGGGATTTTCAAGCTGTTGATCATATAATTCCTATGAAATAGATTTTTTTAGAAGTGAAAAAATATGACTAAATTACCATTAGTGGGAAACAAAGAGCTAAACGGTAGTAGAAGAAAAAGGATATATAAAACAACCTTACAAGGCTGTAGCCATCGTGCTAACATCTACCGAGTATTTTTGTGTTTTTTTTTTTTTTTAATATATATTTTTATTGATTTTGTACAGAGAGAAGGGAGAGAGATAGAGAGTTAGAAACATCGACAAGAGAGAGTCATCGATCAGCTGCCTCCTGCACACCCCCCACCGGGGACATGCCCGCAACCAAGGTACATGCCCTTGACCGGAACCGAACCCGGGACCCTTCAGTCCCCAAGCCGACACTCTATCCACTGAGCCAAACCAGTCTCGGCTTTTGTGGGTTTTTAAAAAATATATTTTATTGATTTTTTTACAGAGAGGAATTGAGAGAGATCGAGAGCTAGAAACATTGATGAGAGAGAAACATTGACCAACTGCCTCCTGCACACCCTGGGGATGTGCCTGCAACCAATGCATATGCCCTTGACTGGAATCGAACCCAGGACCTTTCAGTCTGCAGGCCGATGCTCTATCCTCTGAGCCAAATCAGTTTCGGCCCGAGTTTTATATTTATTCTACTTGACCAGGTCTCTGTGGTCCTTTCTCTGGATAAATATTTTTAAGTAATAAAGTGATTACAAATGATAAAAAGGCCACCAAAGTGACTACTATCCTCAGGGCTTTGAACCATTTGGGATAATCTGGCAAAAGGAAAAATTCATTATGTAATGCTATCCCCAAACCTATTATTACTGTGACTATAGCTTCACTGAGCCTTTCAGAAGAAAGGAAGGCAAACCATGAAAACAGGACAGGAGCTGTACTACTAGCTAAATTGAGGTAATCTGGTTTGGCTGGACTACCTTCTGGCAGAACAAAACCCCATCTGATTCCTCCCAAGAACGATAGGTAACTGGCTCCATAAGCCATCTGAGTAAAAGCTAATGCGGGGATGTAAGTCTTTGTCATCACCATGATCAATGGTGGAGCAAGGAAGGGGATTAGTCCGGCCAGAGAGATGTATAATGCTGGCTTTGGGCTGTCAGGCAGGAATGTGATAGTTTTCGGTGGCCTGGCTGGAAGCACTTCTTCCTTCTGCTTCTTCTTAAAGCTGCTTGGGGAAGTATGGTAGTATTGTGTCTTGCTCATACACACTGGAAATGATGAGAAAGGCCTAGGCCTTAAAAACAAAGGTGAAAAGTTCTCTTGGAGACATGCCTTGAGAGAAAGTGTTTCTATTCTGTTGGCTCCTAGTCCAACTGTGAAAGAGTGCTTCAGCATCTACATGGAGAAAATAAACCAGAAGACAAAAGCAGATTTTTAAAAACGTGTATCACCAAATGTCTTAATTCCAAACCACAACAATATAAAAACAAACTAACCGCTTTACAGAAAGGTTGGACTATAGAGTGATGTTATTGCTGGCTAAGGCTATTAACAGCTATACCAATACAAAAGAAACTACTGAATAGAAGCCCGTTATGTCTTGGCTTACCCCTAATCTTATCCCCTGAGGAAATATCTCAAGGAAGAACAGGTAAAGACTGGATATTTAGTACATGGCATTCTAAACTGCCTCTTGTACTTACAAGAAAGCAGTGTACCTTCCAACATAGCTTTATGGACACTGCATACTTTTCATAGATCCATGCCTTTCTACACGTCTCTGCCTAACATTCTGGCTTACTACTTTTCTATTTGGGAACTGTTTTTACAAATTCAGCTTAAAACTTTCTCTAATCTGCCCTGGCTGGTTTGGCTTAGTGGACAAAGCCTCGGCCTGCTGACTGAAGGGTCCCAGGTTTGATTCTGGCCAAGGGCACAAAGCCTGGGTTGTGGGCTCAGTCCCCAGTGTGGGGCTTCAAGAGGCAGCCAATCAATGATTCTCTCTCATCATTGATGTTTCTGTTTCTTTCTTCCACTCCCTTCCTCTCTGAAATCAATAATATATTTTTTATTTTATTTTTTAAAAGTAGTGTTACTTTTGTTCATATATATATATATTTTATTGATTTTTTACAGAGAGGAAGAGAGAGGGACAGAGTAAGAAACATTGATGAGAGAGAATCATTGATCAACTGCCTGTTGCACACCCACTACTGGGAATGTGCCCTCAACCAAGGTACATGCCCTTGACCTGAATCAAACCCAGACCTTTCAGTCCACAGGCCGATACTCTATTCACTGAGTCAAACCGGTTTCGGCAATATATTAAAAACAAAACAAAAAAAAAAAACTTCCTCCAATCCTATAAGTAAGTACCCTATGTGTACTACCATGTATAATAATGCAGTGAATTAAAATTGGGAGTAGACTTGAGAACCAGGAGCATATTTTTTTCTTTGCCTTAAAAAAAATCTGTGTCTTTCATGTTATGTGACCAAATAAACTTCTCTGCTGATTCTATGCTTTAGTAAGCAGATTCCAGACTTCAACTAGTAAATAGATTACAACTAACTCGAGAAGAGTTAGATGAAAGCAAAAATGAAAGTTATTTAAGAATCTTGGTGATTCCTGCCGAAACCGGTTTAGCTCAGTGGATAGAGCATTGATCTGCGGACTGAAAGGTCCCAGGTTCGATTCCGGTCAAGGGCATGTACATTGGTTGCAGGCACATCCCCAGTAGGGGGTGTGCAGTAGGCAGCTGGTCGATGATTCTCTCTCATCGATGTGTCTAGCTCTCTATCCCTCTTCCTTCCTCTCTGTGAAAAATCAATAAAATATATTTAAAAAAAAAAAAAAGAATCTTGGTGATTCCTCAAAATGCTAGAAATGATTCCATCTTGGGACCTCTTTTTTTCTTTAGTCTAGAATGTTCTTCTCTGAGCTACCTGCATGGCCCATTCCCTAATTTCTGACCACCCCATTTATATAAAGTGCAATTGTAAGTCTATTTTTTATTTGTTTTTTAGTAATTATTAAGGTATTACATATGGGTCCTTATCCCCTCATTGCCCCTTCCACCTCCCAGTTCATACCTCACCCCCCCTAGTGTCTGTGTCTATTGGCTATGCTTATATGCATGCATACAAGTCCTTTGGTTGATCTTCCCCGTCTCCCACACCCTCCCCTGCATAAGTCTATTTTTGACAATCCGCATTCCCTTCACATACACATACCCAAATATCAGGAAAGGATCTTTTTGTCTTCCTTTTCACTGCTATTGCCCAGCCAAACCATGCCTGGCAAGTAGTGCTCAAATATTTGCTAAATAAACCAACCTTTGAAGATGCTTGAGAAAACTTCTGGATGAAGTGAAGCATACTGAAACCTAATGAAATCTTGCTCAGGAAGATGCCAGGCAGTTCTGATGAATGTATTTTTATAGCTATCATAAGTGGACACGCTGAATCAGAGCATGTTGCTGTGTGCAAAATAAGATGTCAAAAAAAAAAACACAAATAGCTGTCACTTAATTTTATTCATTTTATACATAATTTTCTTTTTTTCTTTTTTCTTTTTTTTTTTTTAAATATATTTTATTGATTTTTTACAGAGAGGAAGGGAGAGGGATAGAGAGCTAGACACATCGATGAGAGAGAATCATCAACCAGCTGCCTACTGCACACCCCCTACTGGGGATGTGCCCGCAACCAATGTACATGCCCTTGACCGGAATCGAACCTGGGACCTTTCAGTCCACAGACCGACGCTCTACCACTGAGCCAAACCGGTTTCGGCTATACATAATTTTCTTAATCTAACTTGAGAATTGCCTGGCTAGCATGGCTCAGTGATTAAATTTTGACCTATGAATCAGGAGGTCACAGTTTCATTCTTAATCAGGGTACATGCCCTGGTTACAGGCTCAATTCCCAGTGGGGGGCATGCAGGAGGAAGCCAATTGATGAGTCTCATCATTGATGTTTCTCTCTCTTCATCTCTGAATCAATAAAAATATATTTTTTAAAATAATAAAGTAACTTGAGCCGAAACCAGTTTGGCTCATTAGATAGAGCATCAGCCTGTGGACTGAAAAGTCCCAGGTTCAATTCCGGTCAAGGGCATGTACCTTAGTTGCGGGCACATCCCCAGTAGGGGGTGTGCAAAAGGCAGCTGATCGATATTTCTCTCTCATCAATGTTTCTAGCTTTCTATCCCTCTCTCTCTTCCTCTCTGTAAAAACTCAATAAAATATATATATTTTAAAGTAACTTGAAAATTTCTTATATATAACAGTTTCCTTTGAAAACATTAACATTTTCTAAAAATCAGTAACATGTTAATAGATCCTTTCCTTCTCTGAAAATATTAATGCACAGAGATCTGGATTTTACAGATAACCATTTCCTAGCTGTGTGTCCTTAGATAAACTGCTTCCTTGAAGTGGCAATTTCTTATTTTTAAAACTGAAGGTCATAGCATCCCTATTCTTTCCACCCCCCCCTTATTTATTTTGGGACTTAGTAGTTTATAGCTCAAAATAATAATGATAATACAATTCAGCTGTGAACCAGACAATGTGTTTGATATACAAAAACTAATTACAAAAAACCTCATCAACTTGGTGCTGAGAGACTGTATAACTTGGTAGGCTAGGGCACAAACTTTGGAGTCAAACAATCTATGTTAGAATCCTTGCTCCACCACTTACTAGCTGAGACTTCAGGCAAGCATTTAATCTTGCTAAGATGCAATTCATTCACCTATGAAGATAAGGATTATAATAACTAAACAGAATCGCTGTAAAATTTTAATCATTTAATACATGTAAAGAACTAAGAACTGTCCCCAACACAAAGAAAGCACTCAAAAAATATCTGCTGCCTTAGCTGGTTTGGCTCAGTGGATAGAGCATCAGCCTGCAGACTGAAGGGTCCCGGGTTCAATTCTGGTCAAGGGCACATACCTGGGTTGCAGGCTTGGTCTGGTCCAGGTGAGTGCTGGAGGCAACCAGCTGATGTGTCTCTTTCACACTGATGTTTCCCTCTTTCTCTCCCCCTCCCTTCTACTCTCTCTAAAAATCAATGGAAAAATATCTATTGCGAGGATTAACAAAAAATTTTTTTTTGCCCTAGTTGGTTTGGTTCAGTGGCTAGAGCATCAGCCTTTGAACTGAATGAATGGTCTCAAGTTCCATTCCCATCAAGGGTACGTGGTTGGGTTTCGGGCTCAATTTCCAGTAGGGGGCATGCAGGAGGCAGCAAATCAATGATTCTCTCTCATCATTGATGTTTCTATCTCTACCTCTCCTCTCCTCTCTAAAATCAATAAAAATACATTAAAATATATATATATATATATATATATATATTAACATTTTTAATTCTTATTTCCTCATTATTTTTATTGCTTTTATTACTGATTTATTATTATCTACATAAGTAGCCAGTAAAGTGACTGAGAATATGAATCCATATGCCTTTTGTGAGTCCCATTCTTAGTTCTTTTTCCCCTGTTGTTTTTTTTGTTTTGTTTATTTTCTTGTGTGTGTGTGAGTCCCACTCTTACCAGGAGAATGAGGAGTTTAACCCCCCCCCCCAAAAAAAAAAAAAATTCCCAAACCCACAGTTGCCTCTCCATTAAGAAGTTTAATGAACTACTTATTTACTTACTTTGTGTGGGGGTTTTTAGTTATTGATTTTTAGAGAGAGAGGAAGGGAGAGAGACATTGATTTGTTGTTCCACTTATTCATTCTTGGTTTATTCTTCTATGTGCCCTGACTTGGGATGGAACCCGCAACCTTGGCTATGGGAAAGACGCTCTAACCAAGGCAATGAACTAATTTCTTGATCACAAATCTGAAAATTCCTGTATTCTGGTCAATGTCATCCTATAGAATAGGAAGAAAATAGTGAGTTAAGTTATCCTGAGCCTCTGAGTATATCTTATAATGACACCCACCACATACACCTCGTAACTCCCAGACACATTTATTTGCAGGACCCACACAATCACTTAAAAAAAAAAATAAATAAATATATATATATATATATAAAATTGATTTTTTACAGAGAGGGAGAGAGAGGAATAGAAAGTTAGAAACATCGATGAGAGAGAAACATCGATCAGCTGCCTCTTGCACAGCCCCCACTGGGGATGCGCCCACAACCAAGGTACATGCCCTTGACCAGAACCGAACCCGGGACCTTTCAGTCCACAGGCTGACGCTCCATCCACTGAGCCAAACTGGTTTCGGCCCACACAATCACTTTTATGCAAAATCACCTGCTTAAGGGCCTTCTGGACCACCCCACTTAAAATCTCAGCGCTCTCTTCACCATTGGAACGAGATCTCTATGCACTGTGATATATGTGCTTTCCAACTCGCGAATTAAAGCGAATAAATGATAGCCTAAAACCCGAAGACGGCCAATCGGTTAGGAAACGAAGAACAAACCCAAGGGTTAATCCGCTTCAATTCAAGCAAAACTCTCAGTATCTCCACTGCCCCAAAAGAAACAGTTGTAAACTGCAAGCCTCAGAGCCTACGTCTGAGAAAAGGGGATGGAGTCTGAACTCTCGGATCCTCGGTAAACTTGCCCCGACAATGTCCGTAGCTCTGGTTTACTGCTAACATCTATTGTCCCCAACCTGCATTTCCAACCTGCATTTCTGGCAGCAGCCCTACTACTCACTTGCCAGTGTCGCGCGGAGAGATGGAAAGCTGAGCTTCAAGAACAGCAAAGTGCTCCTGAAAAGGTACTTCCGGTAAGTGGGGTTAGATAGTCCTCCACTTCCTGTCAACTGGAAAAAAATGAGTCCGGGTGGGATCATGAGCAGCGCTAAGTGGTTCCTACTTTCGGTTTTCCTTTCCTTCTTGGGTCATTGTCTTAATTTAGTGAAATTCAGCTTTTTGACGTCTGTAGGGTACCTGAAGGATCCTTGCCCCTCTATTCCAGGTTTCATAGGCAGTTCGGAAGGTAGAGTCTTCAGTCTTGCAACAACTGAAACAATCTTAGAGTGATGGTGGAAGAAAGTAGGAGAGATTTGGAGTCTAGACTAAGTGTGAGTTGGCCAAATTGCTCATCTTTTAGCGTGCGTAACAACAGGGTTTCTCAGATTTACGGGGCATATCTCACTGCGATTTAGGATCCTAATGAGCAAAAGTAAACATGGTACATAGTGTTCGTTCGTTGCCTATCCAATATCCGGTTCTCTGTCTTCCATATTAACAGAATTCCAGTTTTGTATGGGACACCAATGTGTGAAGAAGAAAAAAACCTTTTTACTCCTTTCTCTTTGCTAGGGCCTGGAAACTTCATTAAAAAGTAAGGGGAGTCCGACTGGTGTGGCTCAAAGGTAGAGCGTGGGACCATAAATCAGGTCACTGCTGTGGGTTCAATCCCGTGGTGGGGCGTGCAGGTGGCAACTGATACATTTTTCTCTCTCATGGATGCCTCTCTCTCTCTCAAGTCAATAAAAATATTTTTTAAAGAAAGGAAAGAAGGGGAGGACCTGTGAGGGGAGGGGAAAAGATTAACCAAAGAACATATATGCATAACCCATGGACATACAGTTTGAGGAAGGCCCAGGTGGGGCTGGGACTAGATGTAGGGGACAGAAAGGGGAAATGGACATCTGTGATACTCTCAAATAATATTTTTTAAGAGCACAAGGGGAAGGATTTTCATGCTCATGAAAGGTGTGCTAAGAGCTTTGGGGGTGATTCAAAAAGATCATTCATCCTGTCACCCTTGGCTTTCATTTTTGTCGGTTATGCGACCTTGGACGAGTTCGTTTCCTTCTCTGGGCCTCCATTTTACAATCTGATAAAAAATAATAATAATAAAAATTAAAAAAAAGGAACAGCACCAAGCAATTTGAGTGGTCTTCTTACGACAAGTAAGAGGACAGCTCAAGAGGCCCACGCTGGCCATCTTCTCCATCCCTCTGGGTTCTGGATAGCCCAGCTAAATCATGTGGTTTAGCTTCCAGGGTTGGATGGGCTCACAGCAAATTCTTCGAAATTGTAAGCGCTTCTAGTCGCGAGAGGCTTTCGCTTTTATTTCCTCCTTTGTGTGTCTAAGCAGCGCCGCCCCTTCCCGTCGTGCAATACCCAGGAGACTTTAGAGTGCGGCTTCTCCGCGGGTCAGAGGCCAGAGATCCGCACGGTGCTCGTTAGGGGCGTGACGCCAGCGTCAGGCGGAACTACCGCTCCCGACTGGTAGCGCGTCGCGCGTCCGAGCGCTGACCCCGGAGCGCGGTCGGTCGCGTGGCCCGCTGGGGGCTGGAGTCTTAACGACCCGCGCTCGTGAAGGAGCGGAAGGTGGGGAAGGGTCGGCAAACGCATGCTCCTACGAAACCGGTTTGCCAGTTCTCGTAGAGGTAATTTGGGGACGGGGTGTGGGAGGGTAAGGAACGAAGGAGCAGGAAAAAGTGGGTACACATATACACACCCCACCCTCCCCCTCGCCCCCACACTCATTGACACGCGTCCAGACCCCCAGGGTTGGGCCGGAAGGGTGAAGGGAGCACCGAAGTTTGCCGGCCCCGCCTCTCATGGAGGCGGAGGGAGCTGGGGGTGGGGCAGGGAAATAACCGCCGCTCACGTGCCCCGAACGTTTGCGGCGGGCGGCAGGGTCACCGGAACAGGGCGCGTGCGCGTGCTGCGCGTCGTGCGCGCGCGTCCCAGTGGGCGTTGGGAGTGGGCGGGTGTGAGAGGCGGTGTTGAATGGGGGCGGGCTGGGCTGCTCATCGCTCCTCCCCCTCCACCCGCCGTGCCCCTCCTCGGCAGTGTGGGCCGGGCAGCCATTTTGGGAAGAGCTTTGTTATGGTTGTGGGCTCCTCCAGCTCTGCGGGATCAGGAAGCCGAGGACGCGTCCTCAGACACCGCGTCTGGTGCCAAGCTGCAGCCCGGCCGCTGCCCGGTGAGTAAGAGTCCCCGACTGCGGGGCCGTGAGGGGATGGGGGGGAGGGGGTGTCTAGGTTTTCCCCGGCGCGGGACTCCACCCGGTGCCTGGCCGGCCGTCTGTGGAAACAAGTTGGAGGAGACTCTCACACAGGTGGTTGGGTGGGCGTAGGTGGGCCCGGGGAAGGGGAGCGGAGCGGAGCCCCGCGGGTCGTGTGGTCCTCACCAGACACCTCTCCCTCCCGCGCGCGGGCTTCGGACGCGAGCGTCGCGGCGGCGCTGCCGGAGGGGCGCCCGCTTCAACTTTGGTCTGCGGGTCGGAACGCTCACCTGCGGCTCTCTGGCTCCTCTCCAGGCGTTTCCGCCTGGCGGTTGAGTGACTTGGTTTACGGGTTTCTTTTTCTGCCTAGATTAGAGCCAAAGGGCTTCACCCCCACCCCCACCCCAACGAAGGAAAATAATGAGGAAATAATCGTGTTAGTCAAATGTGGTGTGTCTGAGGGGGGACAAACCTTTAACCCCCACCGTTCTGGTTCTCCTTTGGTAGCGAGGTGTTTTCGTTGGTTTAGCACCTACCAACACGACCCTCGGAAAAAACCTGGTAGATCTTGAAGTACGATGAAGATGTTTGTTTTGTTTCTGTTTTAATTTAAATCTACCTCTAACGCTCATACACACACACACCCCCGGTGAAATTCAAAAGAAACTGTGAATCTAAAATGGCTGTAGCTTGGGGAAGTGCCTTGAGCTTCGGTAACTTAAAATACGTTAAGTCGTCTTAAATTTTTAATTGTTCCTCCTCCGGGGACAACTTAATCTTTTGATCTTTTGCTTTTCTTGTCATTGGTGTCTTATCTTGAAAAGGCCTTGGTTGGTGAAAACAAAGGTGAGGCCAAAGAAGTTTACTTACTTCGAAAGTTTACGTAAGAGTGGGTGCGGGGTCGGTTTGTTGTAATTGCTTATAGTTTTGAAATTATTCTGTGGTGTTAATTTTATCCAACTTGGTGCACTGAGCTCGGTTTGTCATATTTGTTTAAATAACTTGCTCTCTGATATTTATTGCTCCGGGGAAAAACGGAGTTCATTGGGTGGTTCACGTTTTAGTTTAGTAACAAGTCACTTTCCTGTGTAAATCCCTTACAGAAGTAAAGTGACAGGCATTCTTCAAAACACTTAGGTTTGTAATTTGGTGGACTGATGGCTTTTTCTCAGGTCTTTTATGTGTAATATTTGAAAGGGAATCTGAGTGCTGTTAAGTTTGGGTCGTTCATTAGTGTAAGACAAGTGAAAACACACTTGAGCGTCTGATTGTTGTGTCCTTTTTAAAAAAAGCCTGTCTTTTTGTTAGCTTTTTTTTTTTTTTAACTATAAGATTCAGAAATATAACTGAAAACAAAAAGGCAGAGAATGTATACCAGACACAGTTAACTTAAGTGTTTGGGAAGGTGCTTGAGTTTCAAATTGTAATCTGTAAACTATAATAAAATGCTCATGTGAATGAGAACTTTGGAATTAATAGTTAAACTGTCATTTTCCCCAAGAGAGTCAATGTCAATTTATCTTCCTACATTCTTTCAACACAAACATTTTTGTCAGCTTACGTTTTAGGATATTTTGTTCTTATTTTGGTGTTTTTACAAAAAAAAAGAAAAACATTTAAAGTGCTTTGTAGAAATTACAAGTCTGTTTGGATTTTTTTTTTTTTTTTTTTTGTCATTGTTGCTTACTGACCCATAAACTTAAATGCCACCTTATTGTAATTTTTTCAGGTTATTAAGCTTAGCTAAGGAGGGGGCACATTCAACGATTTTAATAAGTTTGGAATAGTAAGAGGTCTGGGGCACATTGCTACTTACAAATTCATTTTCAAATGCTCAGCTAAAGATAAAACAGTTCTGAATCAGACTTCAGCAGACTGCATTTGTTTTATTATTAAAGTGTATACACTTAATAACAGTGATAACTCTAATGTGCCAGGGACTATTCCTTGAAGTGCTTTACATTTGTTAATTTATTATTCCTATGAGGTAAATATTGTTATACCCCTCATTTTTTTACTTGAGGGGGAAAAGCCCGACTCATCCAGCTAGTAGGTATTTAAACCTAAGCTGTTGGAAAGATGAGAACACACAAAATTTTAAAGGATCGGCTGGAAAAGTAGTCCATAGAAAAGATAAATTTTGGTGTGTGTGTATATATGGTTTTTCAAATGGATGGTAAAAAAATTCTATGTGGTGCATAGATAATACTACATTATAAATGACTATTAATCAAATTCTGAATTTTATTTCCCACTGAAGTCTGCTCAAAACAAAAGTGACTATAGTTAAACTTGAATAATAGTACAATAAGCAGAGCTAAACATTTTTTGTCCAAAAGTATATCTTCACTAAAGAGGTAAAATATTGCTATTGTTAGGTAAATTGGGTTTCTATAGGTGATTTCAAATAAACTAGGCCAGTGGTCGGTTTGCCCCTCTGTTAACTAATGAGTTTGCCGACCACTGAATTAGGCAGATATATTTAAAGGATTCTAATAGTTATTTTCCTTTACTAAAGCAAATAATCAGCCTTTGATTGATCTTTTGGGCAAATTATTTTTTTATTTACTTTTTCATTTTTTTGTTGCTTTTTTTCCCCCAGAGAGGAAGAAGTGGGGGAGGGGGGTGAAGAGAGAAACATCAATGATGAGAGAGAATCACTGACTGACTACCTCCAGCATGCCTTTCTCCCCCACTGGGGATGGAGCCCACAACCCTGGCATGTGCTCTTGACCTGAATCAAACCCGGGACCCTTTAGTCCGAAGACTAATGCTCTCTATGCATTGAACCAAAATATCTAGGGCTCTTTTCTTCTCTTTCTCTCTCTCTCTCTTGATATTATATATATATATTTAAGAGAGAGAGAGAAAGAGAGATCCATTTGTTGTTTCACTTACTAGTAATTGTGCATTCATTGGTTGATGCTTGTATGTTCGCTGACTTGGTATGGAACCCACAACCTTGCTGTATCTGAATGATGCACTAACCAGACAGGGCTATTTTTCATTATTTAGACAGAACATGTCAATTATTCTCCTTTTTAAGAAATACAGAGGCACATGACTTGAGGTGGTGAACACAGTGCAATATGCAGAGGGTTTGTTATAGAATTGTACGCCTTTAACCTATGTAATTTGTGGGGGGCTGTTTCTCCGTTTTCTGCTACCCGCGCGGTAAACGACAGGTTCCTGAGTGGAGGAACTGGGGATTAAGAAATTAAAGAAGGCCATAATCAATTTTTTAAAAATCAATAAAATATATTTTTTTTTAAAGAAATTAAAGAAGAAAAAGAGACCCGGAGGCAGAAATAGATTCAATCTGGGACCCGGGTCGGGGGCTGTCACTGATGGAGAGACAGTTACCACCCACCATTGCGCATTTATTTCCAAAAGAATAAAGGGAGGTTTCCCTGAAAAGTTTAGAATCAAAAGAGTTTTGGGTGTGCCCAGGTCCTATTCATTCCCTCATTCCTGGGATTTAGCATATCAAGACCTGGGTAAGTCAAGGTCCTATTCGTTCCTCATACCAAGCACATGGATAAAGATAAATCTGTACTGATTACAGTCTCTGACATTTTGGGGAAACATGTTCCCAGGGCGTGGCTTAGCCTACCCCTTGAGTTCAGCTGATGATAATTAAAGGTCATCCAAGTGCATTCTCCGGGGCCCTCTACAGTAATTAGCAAATGTAATTCCAGTAAATTAAAAAAAAAGAACTGCAAGAGGCTGAATTATGTATGGTGCCAGTATCAGCATGCTGGGTGCTAGGAATATCAGATGACCTAAAACATCTCCTGCCATCAAAGAACTTGGTCGTATAACAAATAAACACAAAAATATTCAAGGTTAACAACATAGCTGTCTTTCTTTTTTTTTTTTTTAATATATTTTATAAATTTATTACAGAGAGAGGGAGAGAGAGAGATAGTTAGAAACATCGATGAGTGAGAAACATCGACCAGTCGCCCCTTGCACACCCCCCAATGGGGATGTGCCCGCAACCAAGGTACATGCCCTTGACCTGAATCGAACCTGGGACCTTTCAGTCCGCAGGCCAATGCTCTATCCACTGAGCCAAACCGGTTTTGGCACATAGCTGTCCTTCAAGTTGATTTTTTTAACATACTAATTAAATTTACCTTTTATTTTTTTAAATACATATTTTTAAATTTATATCGGAGAGGAAGGGACAGGGGGAGAGAGAGAAAGAAACATCAATGATGAGAGAGAATCATTGATCAGCTGCCTCCTGCATGCATCCTACTGGAGATCAAGCCTGCAACCTAGGTACAATATATGCCCTTAACTGGAATGGAATCCAAGGACCCTTCAGTTCGAAGGCCATTGCTCTATTTGCTGAGCCAAACCAGCTAGGGCTACCTTTGTTTCCATGATAAAACTATTTTGCCTTATATTAACCAAACATCAGGCTAAAGAATCACCCGCATAAACAAAATTTTAGTATGCTTTTCTGAGCTGTGGGTCTATTTATGTGGAATAAGTTTTCCTTGTTTTTTGTGGGGGGTTTTTAATCTAATTTAAGTTTAGCTATACTTTAAATTTAGATTGAAAACTCTTGTTTCTACTGATTAAAAGTTTAAGTTTTATTATGTGAAAAATTTCTTTTTGAGTTATTGCTATTTTTTTTAATATATTTTATTGATTCTACACAGAGAGGAATTGAGAGGGATAGAGAGTTATAATAGAAACGTCGATGAGAAACATCGACCAGCTGCCTCTTGCACACCCCCTACTGGGGATGTGCCCACAACCAGGTACGTGCCCTTTTCCAGAATCGAACCCGGAACCTTTCAGTCCTCAGGCCGATGCTCTACCACTGAGCCAAACCTGTTTCGGCAAGTTATTGCTATTCTTAAAGTTTATATTTATAAGTATCTTGTCAAGTTGGTTTGGGTGCGCTTTAGCTAGTTAATTAAAAGGTAGGCCTATTCCAGTGTTTCTGCTATGTGTTTATGAATTATTAGCTCGACTTTTTAATTAGTCTTTGCACCTATGATGGGAAGGGTAGTGAGAACCATTATTGTAGGTTTCATAAGCTAAAGCCTATAATATAGTCCAATATATAATCTCTCTATTCCTTAACTATGTATGGTGCCCTTCTATTCTACAAGTGAGTGTACAGAGGTTCTGAGAAGTTAAATAAATAGTTGATATAACAGAAGAGAGGGGGATTCAGGCAATTTTATCTGATTTCAAAGAGCTGTTTCCACTACATCATGTAGAGAGAATGATACAGTAATTAAGGGTACCAACTTTATAGCCTGAGTTTGAATCTCAGCATTGTCACTTGATAGCTTTATGACTTTGGGAGAGTTTAGGTAAGGTTTCTGTGCCTTTTTCTTTCTCTGTTAAATGGGGAAAGTGGTACCTTCTCATAGGACTATTGGGGTTAACAAATAAAATATTTGTAGAGTTCTTAAAACAATGCCTGACGCCAAAACTGGTTTGGCTCAGTGGATAGAGCGTCGGCCTGCAGACTGAAAGGTCCCAGGTTTGATTCCGGTCAAGGGCATGTACCTTGGTTGCAGACACATCCCAGTAGGGGTGTGCAAGAGGCAGCTGAAAGATGATTTTCTCATTGATGTTTCTAACTCTCTATCCCTCTCTCATCCTCTCTGTATAAAATCAATAAAATATATATATTTTTAAAAAACAATGCCCGACAATAGCAAGCACTTCATAATTATTAAGTCTAAATTATCTGAAATTATCTTTCGTGTACATCCATTTACCAATCAAGTGAAATCTGAACAGATCATTGCACAGAAGTTTTTTGCTTTGTTTTTCTTTCTTAGATTCAATGTTTCTGTTAACTTTCCTAGGTTTTTTTTTGTTTGTTTGTTTTTTGTTTTTAAGCAGAGCCCAGACCACACATGCTGTAATTGATTTTCTTTCTAGCCTCTTAATTTGTTTCTTCTCTTTTTTAAAAAAAAATATACTTTATTGATTTTTTACAGAGAGGAAGAGAGAGGGATAGAGAGCTAGAAACATCGACCAGCTGCCTCCTGCACGTCCCCTACCAGGGATTGTGCCTGCAACCAATGCACATGCCTTTGACCAGAATTGAACCTGGGACCTTCCAGTCCGCATACGAACACTCTATCCACTGAGCCAAACCGGTTTTGGCTGTTTCTTCTCTTTTTCTTTGCACTTTGTTGAAGAAACCAGGCCATTTATCTTGCAGAGGTTTCCATATTCTAGATTTTCCTGATTTCCTGTAAATTAATAGTTATATGTAGAAGCTTAGATAGAGTTTGAATTTTGGGGAAAGGGAGTCAGGAGGCTAACTTCATAGGTGATTCTGTGCTTTTTGGGATTTCCTTCTGACCCCACTGAGTATTAACTTTTCAAGTAGTTTGTTTCCTGTCCTTTTTGTCTTTCTAGTATATACTTATTGTATTATAAAAATTGAGCTAAGTATGCTGGGTTTGCAGTGGTTTTGTATTCTGGTTTTGGGTACTAGTGAATAGTTTTCTTAGCCTATTTGGTCTGAAATTTTCTCTTCCCCTTATTTTATTCTCACCATCTATTAAACATTTTATTCCTAACACTTATTGAATGCACACTTTTGGCAGGTACTTCTCTTTTCTTTTCCCCAGGGGAAAATATCCTGGCAACTATTTTTAACACTACATATATTCACTCATCTAATCATCAACTTTCCAACAACCTCGAAATTATAAATAGAATTTGAAGCAAAAAGAAGTGAAGTAACTTGTTAGCCCAAACTTGTACAGCTAGTAAATGACAGAGTCAGCTAGATCCAGAGTCTGCTCTTCTAACTTAAAAGTAATGTTTGAGCAGGAAGCAAAGTTTATTAACGAGAAGAGAATTTTAGAAACACTTGAAGTAAAAATGTATGTCTTCTGATATCATAGTCACAAACTATTAAATCTCAGTTATAAAAACTATATATTTTTAATGTGACAAATAGACTATTTACTAACATACATAGGAAATTTGGAGCCTTTCAGGGCCAATGTAGGTGCAAATATTTGATAAAAGTTAATACTATTAAATAGCCTGTTTGTAGTGTAGTTGATAATTTTTGGAATAAATGCTATTAAAAGATTTTTGTTCTAAACCCTTAGTTTTGGATACTTGCATAAATCTAATCTCTAATCTACTTAGTTATCTAAATCTTCTAGCCAGAATTTAATGTTTCAAATTGTATTAGATAGTAAATGTACATATGTATCATATTAATAGTATTCTATTTGGAATTGTTGTGATTTCAGTGAATTCCATTTCAATCTGTGGGATAAGTGTATAAGTATGGTTGCAGCAAGAATTTGTGACTTTGAAAAGCAAAATATTGGAAAAGAGATTAAATACCTGAAAAAGGTTATAAATTTTAGGTTTTAAATTTTTTCTTTGTAAAATTACTTTCAGGAAATATTTTTTTGAATATGAAGCAGAATAAAATACATATGAAAGTTTATTACTAATGGGAAGACTGGAAGAATTTTTGTGCTGCACATTGTAATCATTGGGCTCTAAAGCAATCCTTTGTTGTCCCAATTATCTGTTTATCATTTTAACCCCTTTCCAGTGTTGCCTTTTTGTGACTCTTAGGAAACTGGAAAGGCTGTGTGCCTATAACTTGTATGTATACACACATACACATATCTTTTACATTCACTTTCTGTTTTGGACCCCTGGCAGCTGTGCCATTCAAATATACTTGACTGAGGACTTGCACCTGGATAGGTGCAAAGAAGCGAGGACAGTTTAGAATCCATTCCATTGGCTGATGGCAGTTGCAGTGAGAGGAGCAGTTTCCTGAGACTCTTCCTGTGGTGTGGCCTTGGTTGGTGGTCTTGACTAAGCTTTACTTGGTTTTGCATGTTTCACAAGTTAAGGAGGCTCTCATTGATTCTCTGAACTCCCTATATATGATAAATTCCTTTTCTGGCTGTTTCTTTCAATCGTAACTTTTTTATTGTCAATTTGCTTCTTCCAGAAGATTTGGTTTGTTACTGTCTCTACATAGGGTCATTTCCTAACAAAGTGAAAAACTTTCAATTCTTTTTTACTTTCATCTCAGAGGAAGTGGGAGAGAGAAAGAAGCATCAGTGATGAAAGAGAACCGATTGGTTGCCTCCTGCATGCACCCTACTGGGAATTGAGCCCACAACCTGAGCATGTGCCCTTGACTGGAATTGAACCCCGGACCCTTCAGTCCACAGGCTGATGGTTCTATCCACTGAGCCAAACTAGCTGTGGCATAAACTTTTTGAAAACATATTCTTTATTCATTTCAGAGAGGGACAGGGACTCAATGATGAGAGAGAATCATTGATTGGCTACCTCCTGCACACCCTCTACTGGGGATAGAGCCCACAGCCCAGACATGTGCTCTTGACCAGAATCAAACCTGGGACCCTTCAGTCTCCAGACCGACTGCTCTATATCTACTCCCAATTCTTAAAAGCATTAGTTCTCAACCTTTAAAATTTTGGAGAAAGGCCTGGATATTTTGTCTTGGGTTGTGTTCATGTATGATTAAGATTGGTGGGTCATAGAGGTTTTACAGCTTCAACTTTATATTTGCCAAACTGTTTTCTAAAGTGGTTTACACTTCCACCCACAATGTATGAGAATTCCTTGTTGCTTTACATCTTTATCAATACTTGATATTTGCAGAAGTTTTTGCCAGGTTAATGGGTTTGAAATAGTCTCATGATTTGATTGAGATTTTAAAAGTAGAAATTTGTGAGTGATTCAAAGTAATGTTTTCTGAAGTGCTTTATATTATTTCAGAGCACTTGTATATCACGTGCATTTCTTGCAGACAGGGTAATTTATAAAATTTCCAATTACATTTTTTGACAAATAGGTTTGTCGTCATCAAGTTTGTACTAGAAAGATTTTTTTTTGCTTATTGGACCCCAAATATATGACAGCAGGTTTTACTTCTCACTAATAACTATGATATTAAATATTTTCTTAATGGGAAAATGCTACAGTGAAAAAAATCTTAAAGGTGTCTTAGGTGTCTTTTAGGTTCATTCCTGCTCACATTTCATGTCCTTTATGAATTCTTAAATAAGGATTTTTCTCCTCTGAAGTTAAAAAAAAAAATACTAAAGTAGAAAACAACTTTATGCTTTTTTGTGAAGTATCAAATATGAGGATTAAAAACATTAAGTAACACCGAAACCGGTTTGACTCAGTGGATAGAGCATCAGTCTGCGGACTGAAGGGTCCCAGGTTCAATTCCAGTCAAAGGCATGTACATTGGTTGTGGGCACATCCCCGGGAGGGGGTGTGCATGATGCAGCTGGTTGATGTTTCTCTCTCATCGATGTTTCTAGCTCTCTATCCCTCTCCCTTCCTCTCTGTAAAAAATCAAAAAATATTTATATATTTTACCTTTTTTACAGAGAGGAAGGGAGAGAGACAGAGAGTTAGAAACATCAATCAGCTGCCTCCTGCACACTCCCCACTGGGTATGTGCCCGGAACCAAGGTACATGCCCTTGACCGGAATCGAACCTGGGACCCCTCAGTCCGCAGACCGGCGCTCTATCTA
This sequence comes from Pipistrellus kuhlii, assembly GCF_014108245.1. Lineage (NCBI taxonomy): Eukaryota > Metazoa > Chordata > Mammalia > Chiroptera > Vespertilionidae > Pipistrellus > Pipistrellus kuhlii. The sequence continues at coordinate 170,052,962 of NW_023425515.1, read as the reverse complement.
CTGGGCCAAACCGGTTTTGGCAATAAAATATTTTTAAAATATATGCCAAAAACATTAGTGTGCCCTGGCTAGCATTGCTCAGTGGTTAGAGTGTCAGCCTGCCCGTTGCAGTTTTCATTTCCGCTCAAGAGCATGTACTTGGGTTGCAGGTCTGATCCACACCCTCAGTCTGGGCGTGTGCAGGAGGCAACCAATCAATGTGTCTCTCATATCACACTCTCCCCCATCACTTTTCCCCTCCTTGCCTGTCCGATGGGAATTTTTTTTAAAAAAAATTTTAATAAAAATTAAGCAACAGGCTTACCAATAACTCTGGTGTTTTCCTTATTGAGAACTTAGGAGAAGGGAAACTGATATATAGACAGTTAGGAAAGGAGTATAACGTTTTAGGGTTGCTCAGTCTTTTAGAGGAAGAGAAAGTGTTAGACATTTAAACATAAGTAGTATTCTCAGTTCATGAGATTTGGAAAGGAAATACTAGGACCAGTGAATATCTGAAAATAGGCAGGAGTTACTGTTTTGGGCTCTGCAATTGAAGGAATAGGAATGTTCAAAGAGTTCTTAACAGTAAGATAAGGGGCTACTAATTGATGTAGTTGTCATCAATTATTACTTAACAGTCATCCTGTTATATTAAGATTGTATCATTTGCTATTAACCTCTACCAAGTGATTCCCATTTGTAGGGGAGATATAATATGTAAACAAATAAAAGTATTGCATGATGGATGCTTGAGTATAGATATGTGTATGATATAATGCTTCATGAAGCAGGAATTTAAGTCACCCACTTAGAGGTGAGGACTGATGGCTTGAAAGTGAATGAGAAAGTGAAGAGATTCCAGAGAGATTAAAAAATGCTGCATCAGAGCTTTTGAGTAGCTATTAAATTTACAGAGCAAAAAGAAGTGATCAGAGCCGAAACCTGTTTGGCTCAATGGATAGAGCATCGGCTTGAGGACTGAAGGGTCCCGGGTTCGATTCCGGTCAAGGGCATGTACCTTGGTTGCGGGCATATTTCCAGTGGGGGGTGGGCAAGAGGCAGTTGATCGATGACTCTCTCATCGATGTTTCTAACTATCTCTCTCCCTTTCTCTCTGTACAAAATCTATAAGATATATATTTTATTTAAAAAAAAAAAAGTGATCAGAGGGTAGGAGAGGATCAGGATATCATAATGTAGTCCACTCACACTGCTTGCTCTCTGACAAAGACATCCCCAGCCCTTCGTGAATATTACCAACGTAAGGGTGGGTGACAGTTTTTCTCTTTTTTTAAATATGAGCTGCCGCAGAAACCGGTTTGGCTCAGTGGTAGAGTGTCGGTCTGCAGGCTGAAGGGTTCCGGGTTCGATTCTGGTCAAGGGCATGTACATTGGTTGCAGGCACATCCCCGATGGGGGATGTGCAGGAGGCAGCTGGTCGATGTTTCTCTCTCATCGATATTTCTAGCTCTCTATCCCTCCTTTCCTCTATGTAAAAAAAATCAATAAAATATATTTTTAAAATAAAATAAAATATGAGCTGCCCTTTTCTAACTTTCTACTTATCCATATAAAATCGGCAGCCTGTATCATTGAAACATTTTGAAATTTTACAGCTTCATGCAATCCAAATCTGAAAACTGTAGTCTTAATGATACAATGTCATAGAAACCAAAAGAAGAGATTTTAAAATGTGATTGGCCCAGGTACATGTAAACAGTATAAGCCATTGACAGTGGTGAGTCACAAGTTTCTGACCTTTGAGAGTGTATTGGTCAGGGTATTTTGTTGTAGATATACACATATATTAGAAATTCCTGCTTCATGAAGCATTATATCATACACATATATTAGAACACTCAACGCAGGCTTTCACCATGGCCCTATGAAACAAAAGCATAGTTTTGTCTTTTTCTTCAATCACTGTCAGCTTGCATGGGTGATAGAACAGAGTAAACAAGATTTTTATTTTACTGGGATTGGAGTTCGGGAGTTGGATATTGGTTCCAAGAGAAGAGCCAGTACATTCAGGGAGTACATAATGATGGATTAGGTAATTTAAACTACAGAACTATGCTAACTGGTCTTCTTTAAATTCGTGGTTGATACATACATAAATACGTGATAACTTACAAATGTGGGCCCTTCCTATGCTGGGAAACTAGTATATTTAGTTCATTCACTCTCTAGTTCTCATTTCATACCCTAACTCTTCTCAAACCTGCTCCCCCCCCCCCCCTTCTGAGGACTTTGTTTCTACTTCATTGAAAAGATAGTTGCAATCAGAATAGACCCTCTAAGCTCTCTTGGTAGGTAGTACTCAGGTATTCAGCCTTCCCTCTACTATTACTTTAAATAACAAAGCCATTGAAAGCCAGTCTCTGCTGGCATATCAGATTCCACTCTTCACCTACTCAAGAGCATTGTTTTCAACTACATCAGGTTTTTCTTCTTCATTCCCATCAGTGTACAAAAACACACACACATCTTTGATCTCCTTCTAGTTGCTGCCCATTTCTTTGTTCTACAACACAACAAGGGAGTGTTGCAGTCTATAGTCCCTTAGAACACTCAACGCAGGCTTTCACCATGGCCCTATGAAACATAGGCACTAGTAATTTACATGCTGTTAATCCAGTGGTCAGTTCTCACTCAGTCTTCTATCACTTATTGGCATTTCATATAGTTGATCATTTCTGCTTTATTGAAATACACTTCTGCTGAACTTCTTTCTGGGTCCCCATACTCCTTTGGTTTTCTCCTCAATGGTCCCAAATTTTAAAGTTTTTCTTTGTGGCTATTGTGATTAAAGCTGCTATGAACATTCACTTTCAAGATTGATTAAAAATTAGACACTGCATTTTTGTCATCGTCCCCGCCCCCATAGGTTATTTTTGTACTCTATATTACAGCCAAAGCCCTAGTGCTGTTATAGAGGTTACTTGAATTATTGTGTGTGTCTGTGTGTGTGTGTATGAAGTAATTTGGTATGGATTGAGGAATAAATAGGGGATTGAGAAAAAGAAAACACTAAGTGGTCCTCTGCTCTCTATAGAAATTTTGTTAAGAAAGATTAAAGGGAGCCGGGACTGGTTTGGCTCAGTGGACAGAGCGTCGGCCTGCGGACTGAAAGGTCCTGGGTTCGATTCCGGTCAAGGGCATGTACCTTGGTTGCGGGCACATCCCCAGTAGGGGGTGTGTAAGAGGCAGCTAATCGATGATTCTCTCTCATCGATGTTTCTGGCTCTCTATCCCTCTCTCTTCCTCTCTGTGAAAAACCAATAAAATATATGTATGTGTGTGTGTGTGTGTGTGTGTGTGTGTGTATAAATTTTAAAAAAAGAAAGATTAAAGGGAGCCAAAACCGGTTTGGCTCAGTGGATAGAGCGTCGGCCTGCAAACTGCAAGGTCCCAGGTTCGATTCTGATCAAGGGCATGTACCTTGGTTGCGGGCATATCCCCAGTAGGCGGTGTGCAAGAGGCAGCTGATCTTGTTTCTCTCTCATCGATGTTTCTAACTCTCTATCCTTCTCTCTTCCTTCCTGTAAAAAAAAAAAAAAAAAAATTAAAAAAAAAATTTTTTTTAAGAGATTAAAGGGAAATACCTAAATGGAATACAGGCTGGAGGAGAAATAGGTGTGGTTTTGTTAGCTGAATAAAACCAGAGTAGATAGAGGTTGTAGGTACTAGTAGTCTAGGTGGTGACACTACTGGACTGTGGAGAAAATAAGAGCGAGTGAGATAAAAATACACACAAGGGGAGACTTCCTTCTCCCTACCGTCGGAGTCTGTACTTGTTCTTCAATAAATCTCCACCTTCGCTATACAAAAAAATAATAATACACACACACACACACACACACACACACACACACACACACGGTAGAGTGATAAAGGGAACCTAAGGTAGAGGAGATTGAGATAAGGCCCTTGGCAGGGATATCCTGTACTAGCAGTATAAGTTTAATTATAAGGTGTAAAATTAGGACAAGTTGTAAAGTTCCTTATAGATTGCCAGGGTGTACATGAAATGCCCGGTAAGCCATAGGTTTTGGAAAGGTTGATCATCAACCTGCTGGTGTGGTTCAGTGGTTGAGCGTTGACCTATGATCCAGGAAATCATGGTTCAATTCCATCAGGGCAAATGCCTGGATTTCAGGCTCAATCCCCAGTAGGGGGTGTGCAACAGGTGGCAGATAGATGATTCTCATTGATGTTTCTCTCTCTTCCTCTCTGAAATGAAAAGAAAATAAAAGGTTGATTATTAGAGTTATGAATGGTTGGATCAAGTATTTTAGATACACGTCATTCTGATAAATTGTAGGGAGAAAGCAACAGCACTTTGATAAAACTGAAAAGAATGAAGTAGCCAGAACTGGTTTGGCTCAGTGGATAGAGCGTCGGCCTCTGGACTGAAAGGTCGCGGGGGTTCAATTCTGGTCAAGGGCATGTATCTTGGTTGCCCGCGCATCCCCAATGGGGTGTGTGCAGGAGGCAGGTGGTCAATGTTTCTCTCTCATCGATGTTTCTGACTTTCTGTCCCTCCCTCCTCTGTAAAAAATCAATAAAATATATATTTTTAAAAAGAATAAAGTAGATACAGCCGAAACCGGTTTGGCTCAGTGGATAGAGCATCAACCTACGGACCTAAGGGTCCCAAGTTCGATTCCGGTCAAGGGCATGTACATTGGTTGCAGGCACTACTTTCACACACACACACACACACACACACACACACACCCGTTTGGGAGTGTACAGTAGGCAGCTGGTTGATGTTTCTCTCTTAACGATGTTTCTAGCTCTCTATCCCTCTCCCTTCCTCTCTGTAAAAAATAAATAAAATATATTTTAAAAAAAGAAAAAATGAAATAGATACAGCATTGCTTATATTTAATATTGACTTCCACAAGGTTTATTATAATTATTTAATTGTGGAAGAATACAGATAATATAAGACTTACCATCCTAACCATTTTATTTTATATATATATATATATATATATTATTATTTTTTTACAGAGAGGAAGAGAGAGGGATAGAGAGTTAGAAACATCGGTGAGAGAGAATCATCGATCAACTGCCTCTTGCACTCCCCCACTGGGGATGTGCCTGCAACCAAGGTGCATGCCCTTGACCGGAATCGAACCTGGGATCTTTCAGCCCACAGGCTGACGCTCTATCCACTGAGCCAAACCAGTTTCGGCCATCGTAACCATTTTAAACTGTACCATTTGGTCACATTAAGTACATTGACAATGTTTTGCAATCACTGCCACTATCTATTATAGTTCCAGAATTTTCCATTATCCCAGACATAAACCTCATATGCATTAAGTTTTCAGACTTCCTTTCCCCTAATCCCTGTCCTGTTGCTATGGATTGGATATTGCATATAAATGGAGTCATATAGTAATATTTGTCATTTGTGTATCTGGTTTCTTTCACTTAGCATAATGTTGTGTCTTTTTTAATTAAATTATTATCTGTATACATATCTTACCATTGCCCCCAGCATAATGTTTTCAAGGTTTATCCATGTGGTAGTGTTGCGGAAGTGGGGGGGGGGGGGTGCGATGCTTAGAGAGATTGGAGTTCCCCTTTATTATATACCGGTGGGCTCAAAGAAAAATGAATTTCAAATTCTGAGCAGTGCAACATGCAGAAGCTTTTTTGGTTTTTGGTTTTTGTTTTTTTTAAAGAGCCAGCCCTGTGTGTGCTTAGTAGTTATCTCGCTGGAAGCTTGTGGCCTTGAAAACAACACTGTTCTATTCAATTAAAAAATACATCTGGCATGGCATGAGAGCATGGGAGTATCTAGTCTCTGGCCTACAAGGTCAGACAGCTAAGTTTATCTTCCTCATTGTTCCATCAGGTTAGAAAGCAGTTACTTTTCCAGAGTAAGGGGCTGTCTAAAAATTGCAGAGTTGACTTTACAGAATAAAAGACTATCTAAATAGCAGAGAATTTCAAACAATAGTTTTACAAAATATGGGTTAGCCTTCTCAGTAGCATGTATCAGAACTTCATTCCTTTTTATAACTGAATATGTTTTTATGACATTTCGTTTATTCATCTGGTGATTGATATACGAATGGGTTGTTTTACTCTGTGGCTATTGTAACTAAAACTGCTCTGAGCATTCACTTAAAAAGTTTTTGGTGGACAGATGTTTTCATTTCTCTTGGATATATACTTAGGAGTGGAAATGTTAGGTCATATGGTAGCTCTAACTTTGAGGAACCACAAAATGTTTTCCATAACAGCTGCACCATTTTATATTTCTACCAATGATGTAGAGCACATGTGTCAAACACAAGGCCTGAGGGCCAAATCCGTCCCGCCAGGCCTTGCAATGTGGTCCGCACCGCGCTGTCATCACTGCACTCCGCTGCGTTTCCATCACAATGACAGTTTATGACTGTTCAGTAAACCATTCGGCCCGCGATTTAGGCTGGATTTTAGATTTTGGCCCCTTCTATGATTGAGTTCGACACCCCTAATGTAGAGGGTCCCAATTTTTCTGCGTTCTTGCTTTATTTTATTTTATTGATTTTTTACAGAGAGGAAGAGAGATGGATAGAGAGCTAGAAACATCGATGAGAGAGAATCATCAATCAGCTACCTCCTGCACACCCCCTACTGGGGATGTGCCTGCAACCAAGGTACATGCCCTTGACCGGAATCGAACCTGGGACCTTTCAGTCCTCAGGCCGACGCTCTATCCACTGAGCCAAACCTGTTTTGACCTGCATCCTTGCTTTATTATAATTTATTAAACTTTCGAATCTTTTCTACTTGGAAGACATCATGCTAGATGATGTGTGAGTTTCAAAGAAGGTCATTCTAGAAGCAATCATTTTTTGGCCTGCTGCTGGGAGTTAAGATCAGCATTTGTAATTCTTTCAGAAGGAGCAAGTGTTAAATGCATTAGAAGGCACAATTAAAGTACTTTGAGGATTTCAGAAGGGGAGATTACTTGTGAGGAAAGACTTCTTAATTATCAGACCAAGGAATTTAAATTCTATTCTGTGGTTGGTAGAAAGCCAGAACATTTCTGAGCCAGGACAGTGATATAATTTGAGCCTGGATTTAGGAAGAGTGATCTGGCAGCCAAGAGTAGAGGCTGAGCCCTAGCCGGTTTGGCTCAGTGGATAGAGCATCAGCCCACATACTGAAGGGTCCTGGGTTTGATTCCAGTCAAGGGCACATACCTCGGTTGCAAGCTTGATCTCTGGCCCTGGTCAGGATGCTTACGGGGAAACAACCAATCCATGTGTCTCTCTCACATCAATATTTCTATCTTTCCCTCTCTCTTCCACACTCTCTTAAAAATAAATGGAAAAATATTCTTGGATGAGGATTAAAAGAGTAGAGGGCGGAAGAGAATATAGAGTCTATGAAATCAGATTTTTTATTGGAGAGTAATTGGAACTTGCAGTGACAAATAGAAATGGAAACTAAGGAAATAATATACAGGGCTTGGAAAGTCTTATAGCTTTGTTTAAAAGTTCTAAGAGAATTTTTAAATGATGTGTTTTTCTTTCTCAAAATTTCTCAATGATTAAGCAAAAGGCACTTTATTTAGTCTGCCTTTAAAAATGGTTACAGCCCCAAAAGACATCACCAAAGGACTTGATAAAATTTTATAAAAAGTGCCCTAACCAGTGTGGCTCAGTTAGTTGGATCATCATCCTGAGCACCAGAAGGTCATGAATTCAATTCTTTCCATCATCTAGATTATTAAGTCAGTGTTTTTTAGTCTTTAAAAAACAAAAACGTATATTTTATTGATTTTAGAGAAGAAGGGAAGGAGGAAGAGAGAGAGAGGCGGGGGGAAGCAGGGGAAGAAACATCAATGATGTGAGTGAATCATTGATTGGCTGCCTCCTGCATGCACCCCACTGGAAACAAGCCTGGAACCCTGATGTATTCCCTGACCAGGAGTCGGAACCATTACCTTCTGGTTCATAAGTCAAGGCTCAACCACTGAGCCATGCCAGCCAGGCTGTTTTTAGTATTTTTTTTAAAAAGTGTTTTTGAAACTTACTTTCTATTAAATGCCACTCTAGCAGTAATATTGCAAATGTATTGTGTGTGTTTTTTTGTTTGTTTTTGTCGCTCTGTTTATTTTGAAATTTCCTTTACCTCCTTCTCACACAGTAAGCAATCTGATACCCATGCTACCTAATATTTTACTTTTTTAAAATAAATCTTTATTCAGATTATTACAGTTGTTCCTCTTTTTCCCCCATAACTCCCCTCCTCCCTGTTTCCACCCTACCCCCACCTTTTACCACCCCTGAACTCCAGACCCTTGCTGCACTCCCGACACCTCCCCCCACCCAGAATTGTCAGTCCACTCCCTTTCTATGCCCGATTAGATTATACTCACCAGTTTATTCTCTTCATCATATTTTTTATTCACTTGATTTTTCTTGATTATATTTCACTTGATTATATTCACCAGTTTATTCTCTTATATTTTTTATTCACTTGGATTTTTAGTTGATAGATATGTATTTGTTGTTCATAATTTTTATCTTTACCTTTTTCTTATTCTTTCTCTTCTTAAAGAATACCTTTCAGCATTTCATATAATACTGGTTTGGCAGTGATGAACTCCTTTAGCTTTTTCTTGTCTGTGAAGCTCTTTTTCTGACTTTCAATTCCGAATGAGAGCTTTGCTGGGTAGAATAATCTTGGTTGTAGGTTCTTGCTATTCATCACTTGGAATATTTCTTGCCCCTCCTGTCTGGCCTGCATAGTTTCTGTTGAGAAATCAGCTGACAATCATATGGGTGCTCCATTATAGGTAACTAACTGTTGCTTTTAATATTCTCTCTTTGTCTTTTGTTCTTGGCATTTTAATTATGATGTGTCTTGATGTGGTTCTCTTTGGATTTCTTTTATTTGGGGTTCTGTGTGTTTCCTCTACTTGTAAGTCCATTTCTTTCACTAGGAAGGGGAAGATTTCTGTCAATATTTCTCCAAATAGGTTTTCAGTATCTTGCTCTCTCTCTTCTTCTGGCACCCCCATAATTCGGGTGTTGATACACTTGAAGTTGTCCTAGAGGCTCCTTGTATTATCTTCAAATTTTTAGATTTTTCTTTCTTTCTACTTTTATGGTTGGTGCTTTTTGCTGCTTTGTATTTCAAATCTTTGACTTGATTCATGGGGATCCTCTAGTCTGCTGTTGGATCTCTGTGTATTATTCTTTATTTCAGTCAGTATATGCTTTATTTCTAATTGTTCCTTTTTCATATCCATGAAGGTCTCTAAATTTCTCAGAGGTTTCTAGAAGATTCTTGAATAACCGTATAACCATGGTTTTGAACTCTATATCCAGTAGTTTGCTTTTCTCCATTTCTTTCATTTATGACATGTTTCTTTGTTTCTGTATTTTGGCTGCTTCCTTGTGTTGATAGAGTGGCTTTGTGTGCTAGGTGTCCTATAGGGCCTAGTGGCTTACCTAATGTGAACACTCTTGGTGCACCCTTTTGTGGGCTATCTGCACAGTCTTGTTATAGTTAAGCCTTGATTGCTGTTAGTATCACTGGGAAAATTGCCCTCCAGGTCAATTGGCTGTGAGGACCAGTTGTATCTACAATGGGAGAACTTCGGTGCTGGAGACACCCTTATGTGGCAGGACTTGCTTTAGTGAGACTTTGGCACTCACTGAGTGTGCCCCCTGAGTGTGTCTCTTATGGATGTGAAGAGTTGTCACCTGGATTGTCTCACTCTGACCCCTGAGTATACACTGGCTCTTGAATCTCCAAGGGGGTGCAAAGTCAGCCACTGTCTGAGGCCACCCAGTAGGAGTTACAGACAAATCTGTAAATTACTCCTCTTTGTTTGGGATTTGGAGGTGCCCAGATGAGGCCCAGCAGTGAAACAATGCAAGTGCTGTCCAGCCTTGGGCTTTCTTTTGGAAGCTCTGGGGTTCTCTAATCCAGCTGCAGTTTGTTAGGTTTTAGATTGCAAAAGGCCAGGCCATTAATATGCAAATGCCTCTGTACACAGCTTGGGTGAGAAGAGGTCTTAGGGAATCACCAGGGCAGAGCAAACAGCAATGGCTGCCCATTAGCTCTGCCCCGAAGGGGTCCCCAGATCTCAGTGTCCCATAGCACTGTGTAGGAACAATGAGCACTAAAAGCACCTCTGAGAAAAAGCCTCCTTTGTATTCTGGCCCGATGCCAGACAGTCCAGTTTTTCCACGTATGAGTCTGGGTTCCCAGAGTCTCTCTCGGAACTGGAATTCAGAACAGTGGGGAACTTTCATTTCCCTCCCAATTGAAAAAGACAACAGCATATCAGTTGCCAGCCCATTTCCGAGAGTGTGCGTGCCTCATACCTCTGCACTTCTGCACCTCCTCCCAGTCTCAGTGCGCTTTCTCTTTCCTTCTAGTTGTATAATTTCCACTCACTCAGCCAGCCTTCCCATGGTTCTGAATGCTGTCCATTTTGCCTTTTAGTTGTAGTTTTGATGTGGTTGTGCAAGGCAGCAAATTCAGGTGTTTACCTATACTGCCATCTTTGTTCCTCCCCTGTCTAATATTTTTACTTTTTGATTAATTCCCAAAATATGACCAACCTCTTGTTATCACATTCTCCCTTGAAAGTATTCCTTTCTCACCACACCCTGTGAAGGCACCGTGCTGCATGGAAGCCCTCAGCTAGCTTATCCTTATCCCTGTGCCAGAATGCCCTTCTCATTCAACTCAGGCTGCCATTGTGCATTGGGCTGTTCTACTGGGACACTTGCATTGGCTAATGGGTGCTGACATCCTGCACTGTGCCGCTGCTTTACACACACACATTTCTCTCTTCTCCATCCCACATGGACACACCTTCACATCCTGCTCTGGGTTTCTGTAGCACCTCCTCTGCCACCAACAGATCCTTAATTTGCTTGACCCCACCTAACCATTATGGACAGGATTTTATCAGGAAGAGGAGAGGGAATTGCAAGAGAAAGTCATCTTCTAACTTTTCAATGTGATTAGAGAACATGCGTGTTTTATTCTTTCGAACTAATTGAAACATTAGACAGTTTTTATTACTATTCCATTTTTGCTGAAAGACTAGATATATGCTGGGTGAATTATAGAAGCCCCCCATGATCTTTATTTCTTTCCCTTTATTGCCCTATGGAGGTATTTACTATTCTGAATAATTAGATAGATGATGACTGTGGTAATAAATGAGCAAGTTCTATTGCTCTTTGACTATTTATAGCAAGCTGCTCTATGTATCAATCTAACAGACTCTTTAATTTGCATTTCTTTTCTTCTTCTTTTTTTAATTGACCTAAAGAGAAGAGTAGGGGGAGGTAGAGACAGACATGCAGGCGTCAATGAAAAAGAGAAACATTGATTGGTTGTCTCCCACATGCACCTCGACTGGGAATTGAACCCATCACCTGTTGGTGGCCAGGGAATAATTTGCATTTCTGAATTCCTTTGATAGCTAATTGGATTGATGGTTATATAAAAAAGCAGGCTCTTTTGTCAGATGATTCGTATGATTGGGGTAAGGTTGTGGGTTTGATTCCTGGTCAAGCCACATACAGGAGACAACTTATCAATGTTTCTCTCTCTAAAATCATTGAAAACATACTCAGGTGAAGATTAAAAAAAAAAAAAGCAAAAAAAAAAAAAAAAAAGCAAGACTCTTCAGGTGGCTTTTCTAAAATTCTTAGAATTATAACCAGTTTATGTTGTTGGGGTAAGTGGTGACATATTAATATCTAAATTGGACTTAAGAATTTTGTCTCCTAAGGACTTTTATTTGATTGATCATTTGATTGTGTCATTTTAGCAATTAGTCACATATATAGAAAGATAGGGACCGTCACAACTGAACTAGCTGTGTGGGGCAACCAGGCTGGCAGTGGGAGCATTGAGGAACGACCAAATGACGGAGCAGCAGGCTGCATGGGTGGGTTTGGGGGGGGCAGTGAGGGGGTGACCTGGCCGGTGGCAGGGTGCATGGGGTACAGTTACAGGTGACCAGGCCAGCGGGGGGGGCAATTGGGGGCAACCAGGCCGGAAGCGGGGTGGGGGGGCAATTGGGGGTGATAAGGCCGGCAGACAGAGGTGGTTATTGATGATCAGGCTGGCAGGCAGGTGAGCAGTTGTGAGCCAGCAGTGCAGGATTGTGAGAGGAATGTCCAACTGCCAGTTTAGGCCCCAGGATCGGGCCTAAACTGGCAGTCGGACATCCCCTGAGGGTTCCAGATTAGAGAGGGTTGAGGGGACCCTCCCCTTTTCCCCACCTGCCTTGCACAAATTTTGTGCACCAAGCCTCTAGTATATAATAATGATTTCACCTTGTGATAATGTTATTTTGTTTTTGTTTGTTTTTTGTAGTGTTAGATTCCTGTGGCCTTTTAAATTATTGGTTAATGATGGATGTGGATCCAAAATAATACGTGACTTCTCTACTGAAGCAATAGAAGATTCTTCACATCACCTTCTAGTAGCTCAATTTCAGTCTTCGGGGAAAGGGCAAAACAAGTGAAATACAGAAAACTAAAGAGAAGAAAACCTCACTTTGGAACTCTTTCTCCTTGACGAATCCTTAAACCCCATCTTTCTACTTGTTTTAATTTTGCTGTGAATTTATAAATAGTGAAGACCAAAGAAATAGAAGATACATTTGGGAGCTTTATACCAAGAAATTTGCCTTGAAAGCTGCTATTTGGAGGGAAAAGTATATCAAGTTCCTGTCTGATTTTTTTTTTTTTAACAAGATTTCTTATATCCTTAGATTTTGAAGAATAAAACAAATATAAATACATATCTGCACACTATTTTTAGCAGCTGTGTAAGAATAATGAGATATGTAAATTAAGGGCTTTGTCATGTGGATGTTTTGCCACTGGAGTTGAATGCTCGGAAGCTCTTTTATAGCTCTTTAGTATTATATTTTTGATCTGTCACTTAGATGACATTATTTGCCCTTGCAAGTCCACCTCTTTCTAGTTATGACTTTATTATAAACAGTGTTTTTACTCACTGTGCAAATATCCATGTATTATCTATTTAAACAACATCATAGAACCATCACTCAAGGAAGTTGAATGAGGTGAACATAGACATAGATCTTTCCCCTTCCCCCCATTTTTAAATGTAACAAATACTTTTTTTATCTTCCCCTTCCCCTCCCCCCTCCCTCCTTTTCCCTTTTGGAAACTGTCAGGAAATAGGTAGTTTAAGATGAGCAATTGAGGGGACTGAGAGAGTGATCCACACAGAGCCTGGCTTCTTTGTGCTTCATCATAAGGTGTGCTGCTCGTCAGCCTTATTAAGCACCCTTCTAACGAGAACGTCGTGGGAAATCCAGCTGGCAGACTCAAGGAGTTCCAGAAACAGGACCACAGAGGTTACACTCTGGGGTAAGTATTCTCTTATGTCTAACTTTGGAAGAAGACTATATGTATATGTATCATGGAAGATATACTGCTTTCTGGTGTATGTGATTTTGGAAAATATCAGTGGAGTGATTTGGAGACAATAATGATCTTTTAGGAAAAACTGATGATAGTTTGTGTTTGAGGACATTAAAATGTGAACTAAATAAAACTTTTTAAAAATATATTTTTTATTGATTTTTTTTTTTTTACAGAGAGGAAGGGAGAGGGATAGACAGTTAGAAACATTGGTGAGAAACATCGATCAGCCGCCTCCTGCACACCCCTCACTGGGGATGTGCTCACAACCACGGTACATGCCTTTGACAACACTCTATCCACTGAGCCAAACCAGTTAGGGCTAAATAAAACACTTGAAAGGTTGTATCTTCCTTCTCTAGGAAGTTTTTTTTTGTTTGTTTATTCTTTTTTTTTAATATATTTTTATTGATTTCAGAGAAGAAGGGAAAGGGAGAGATAGAAACATCAATGATGAGAGACAATCACTGATTCTTTTCTTTCTGCACACCCTTAATTTGAGCATGTGCCCCTGGCCAGAATCGAACTGGGGACCCTTCAGTCCATAGGCTGGTGCTGCTCTATCCTCTGAGCCAAACCAGCCAGGGCTAAATGTTTATTCTTAAGGTTCTTCTGCTATAACTCAAGAATTCATTAGCTGCTGCTTATAACCTTCCAGGTCTAGGTCACTTTTTGTATGTGTGTGTTTTTCCTGGATATATGTTCAGAGACCATTTCTTTGTTTAAAACTTCTCTGAAGTATGGATGCGGATCGTTAATATAGACAGACCTAGAAGGCAGGTCTTTCTGTAAAGAGCAGGATCATAAGTAGTCACAAACTCCTTTACACATTAGTATCAAGATCTTGCAAGCATAAATGATTAGAGAGCTCTCATTTTCAGATCCTGGCCATGAGGTTGGATGCCTCACCTTGCTGAAAAGAGACACTGGACCTAAATGGCGCAGCATGACTTTGTTCCTCCTTGGCTAAATTTTTCAACACCACAGGCAGTTAAGGTAAGGTACTGGTCCATTCCTATAGTAACTATCCAAATACCAGGGGCTTTTTCCATGCCCAACTTGTCTATGGCTTCTGTTTTACACTCTTGGTGTTTTTGGATTTTCAGCTTTTCAAGAGGATTTCAAATACATTTTCACAGACTACTTACCTTTGTTCTATTTTATATTTATATAAATAGATAGATTTCAGAGAGCAAGGGAGAAGGAGATAGGATAGAAAGAAACATTAATGATGAGAGTATTATTGATTGGCTGCCTCCTGCTTGTCCCTCTACTGGAAATGGAGCCTGCAACCCCGGTATGTGCCCTCACCTGGAAACGAATAGTGACCTGTTCATGGGTAGATGCTCAACCACTGAGCTATCCCAGCCAGGCAAATTTCAGTATTTTTAATAAAGAACAGTAAGCAAAGTTGTGTGGTATTGGCATAAGGATAGGAATATTAAAGCAATGGAATAAAATAGAGAATTCAAAAATAGTCCTAAATATGTAACTAGTTGATTTTACAAGTGCCAAGGTAATTTAATGCAGAACTTAAAAACCATAAAAAAGAATAGGAGAAAAATTGTTATAACCCACTACAGTGGCTAAAATAAAAAAGACTAGCAATACCAATTATTGGTGAAAATATTAATAAAATAGATGTAAAAATGTGTGTGTGTGTGTGTGTGTGTGTGTGTGTGTGTGCGCGCGCGCGCGCGTGCGCGCGCATGCTAAAAGTGTCTGACCATCCGACGGATCGCTATGATGTGCGTTGACCACCAGGGGCCAGATGCTCAACACAGGAGTTGCTGTGACACGCACAGAGAAACGGCACTGAGGACCTGGCGATCACAAAGAAACACTCAGCTTTCCCCTAGTGGGACACAGGCCCGCCACTGCCACCACCCATGAGCAACAGCCCACCAAATTGCAACCAATGTTGCTGAGACCACATGGCGCAAAATGGGGTCCACAGCCCACCCAGAAATGGTGGCTATGGGTACTGGGTAATGACATCACAGCAATGCCTGGCTTCCTTTCTCTAGTAATGACGAGCCTCCTTGCAGTTTCCTCAGTCCAGGAGCACAACTTGCTTTATAGCTAGCTACAAACATTCTACACCTTAAACAAATGTCTGTGAAGCGTTTTCCCATGCCTCATCTCATTTGATCCTCACAGAAGTCCTGGAGTAGATAGATAGGAGACTCTGTGGAATCCTATTTTCTTTTCATTAGCCAAAAAACAGAGAATTAGAAAGTTTAGAAACTTGACCCCACTAAAAAAAAAAAGAAAGAAAGAAAGAAATGGTGGACCTTGAAAATGACTTCAGGATTTCTCACTGTGCAGAATATAGTCAAACACTGCTGCAGTTAAATATTTTACCCTTTGTTCTCCCTGCATGATCTACAATAATACCTGCTTTGTGTTGATATTTACTGCTGTGTTTCTAACACTTTACCTGAAAGAGAAGTTGGGGGATGCGTCACTGAGATATAAAAAGTACATCAGGAAGCAGGTCTAACTAAGCAAGTTTATTCTATATCTATAAAAGGCTAAGTTGACTCACGTATGTGTGATACATAATAAAGCTCTCGCTGGCACCAGTTGCAACCAAGTGTTTCAATCTGTCATTGTTGATCGTGAATTTATATTAAAAATCTATTATAGAGAAAGGGCAAATAGCGATATTAAAATATTTCTTATTAGAGAGGACTAAAGGACTTGTATGCATACTTATTAGCCTAACCAATGGACATAGTCACTAGGGTGATGGGGGCTTGCCCGAGGTCGGAATGGCTGGGGCAGAGGAGGGAGGAGTCAATTGGGGGAAAAGGAGACATGTAAAACTTTAGACAAAAATAAAATATTAAAAAAAGTATTTCTTATAATTAATTTCCTTTCAGTGTGCATGAATCTGCACACTGGTTCACTAGTATTCTCATAACGGTAGTTTCTACCAGTTCTCATTTTCTAAAAGCCTGCTACAGAACCTAAGAAAGACACATCTACTTACCTGTTGTTTCCCTATTCTTTATCACCGTAGTCACCTACAACCACCTTTGAAAAACACGGGGAGCACCTACCCCGAGGAGATGGTAGATTTGGTATAAGCCGTCGTCGACATAATTCCTCTGATGGCTTTTTTAACAATGGACCTCTACGAACCACAGGAGGTGAGTCATGCCAACTTCCATGTTTATATTTAACTTACTCAATTAGGGCAAGCCCAGCATGAGGGTGCATGTCCATAATCTTGAAATTATGATCTTTTGTAAGCATAGTTCTCAGATCCTCCAATTATGTTGGCTTTCTAACATTGTTATGTTCTCCTGAGTCATTTATTCAGTGGAACTCATTTTGAAATTACTTAAAAGTAAAAGATGTGCCGAAACCGGTTTGGCTCAATGGATAGAGCGTCGGCTAGGGGACTGAAAGGTCCCAGGTTCGATTCCGGTCAAGGGCATGTACCTTGGTTGTGGGCATATCCCCAGTAGGGGTTGTGCAAGAGGCAGCTGATCGATGACTCTCTCTCATCGATGTTTCTGGCTCTCTATCTCTCCCTTCCTCTCTGTACAAAATCAATAAAATATATTTTAAAAAAAATAATAATAAATATTTTTTTAAAAAATAAAAGATGTATTTTGTGATTTCTGTAAATTTAATCTTTTATTTATTTTTTTAAATATATATTTTATTCTTTACAGAGAAGATGGAAGAAGGATAGAAAGTTAGAAATGTAGATGAGAGAGAAGCATCATTCAACTGCCTCCTGCACACCTCTCACTGGGGATGCTTGCAACCAAGGCATATGCTCCTGACTGGAGTGGAACCTGGGACCTCTCAGTCCACAGGCCGACACTCTATTCATTGAGCCAAACCAGTCGAGGCTTAATCTTTTATTTAAAAGATCCCCCTGAAGGGCTTTTGGTGATACCATAAACCAGATCAGGAACCATATGACCAAATTTCTGAATTTTCAGGAAACAAATAATCTAATGTGTTACTTTTTCTTACTGTTTTAGATTCCTGGCACCAGCCCTCCCTGTTTCGCCATGATTCTGTGGACTCTGGTGTCTCTAAGGGAGCATATGCTGGAATCACAGGAAACCTATCTGGTTGGCATGGCTCTTCCCGGGGTCATGATGGCATGAGCCAGCGCAGTGGGGGTGGCGCAGGAAACCATCGCCACTGGAATGGCAGCTTTCACTCGAGGAAAGGCTGTGCCTTTCAGGAAAAGGCGCCCGCAGAGATTCGGGAAGAGAAGAAGGAAGACAAGGTGGAGAAGGTGCAGTTTGAAGAGGAAGACTTCGTAAGTATTATGGTGGTTTAGTTGTGCAGTTAAAACCTAACAAACAATGTCTTAATTACAAGACCCTATTAGTAATGAGAACATTTCAGAAATTACTAAAAATGGACTCCCTAAATTTAGATTTTTATTGTTTTCTGAAAACAGTTGATTAGCATGAAGATAGTGTCAAAAATATTATGTAACTTTGAGCACATCTTTTGTTTTCATCTTTATGCCTTTGGAACTTAAAAAAAAAATCCTTAATTTCCTGTAAGTTTTATAAGGTTTAGTATTCATATATATAATAATGTAAAAATGTAGTCCTACATGTTAAATTGTCTTCAATTATCCTAAGTGTGCCCTTTTATATAAAATAGTTATAATAACTTATAAACATGCAATTAGTAGTAATCTAGCTATTGTCTATTTTGTGAAACTTGATGCTACTGTGTGTTGAATTACATGCCTTTGGAGCTCTAAATCAAAAGTATTCTTTTAAGCAAATTCATGAAAGACTAATAGGAGTGATGAAGAAACAAAATCTGTTGTTCATCACATTTTGTAAACTTGGTGAAATCATCAAATCAACAATCAAAAAATTTTATTGTATCCTTATTATAAATGAGTTTCTTTTTGTATTATACTTTTGTTCCTATAATTAAATGAACCCACTGTAATTATAATATATATCTGACATGAATGTTTAATATTTATCTATGACCACAACCAGCTGAGCTTAAAGAAAACAAGTGCATTTAGGTCTCTTCAATAGTTGGGTTTCTTAAGTGCTTTGATAAAAAAAAGAGATTGTAGCCGAAACCGGTTTGGCTCAGTGGAGAGAGCGTCAGCCTGCGGACTGAGGGGGTCCCAGGTTTGATTCCAGTCAAGGGCATGTTACCTTGGTTGCAGGCACATTCCCAGTGCGGGGGTGTAAGAGGCAACTGATCGATATTTCTCTCTCATCGATGTTTCTAGCTCTCTATCCCTCTCCCTTCCTCTCTGTAAAAAAAAAAAAATCAGCCGAAACCGGTTTGGCTCAATGGATAGAGCGTCGGCTTGGGGACTGAAAGGTCCCGGGTTCGATTCCGGTAAAGGGCATGTACCTTGGTTGCGGGCATATCTCCAGTAGGGGTGTGCAAGAGGCAGCTGATCGATGACTCTCTCTCATCGATGTTTCTAACTCACTCTCTCTGTACAAAATCAATAAAATATATTTTTTTAAAAATCAATAAAAATATTTTTTTTTAAAGAGATTGTAAAAAAAAAATTGAAGTAGTATGGAAGTTTAAACAACTGATTGGCATAGTTTGATAAGAAAGTCCTTTATCAGTTCTGTGGCATCCCAACTGAGAAATGAATTGATGACAGAAAGAAAAAGGTTAAGGTAGCATTATCTTCACCTGCTAAGTGGTTTAAGTGGAAATTTGTTGTCAAATCAAACCTGAACAAGGTCAGTAAGGGCAAATTTATTTTGCATTTATGGTTTTTATGCAATATTCTAAGTGCACATAAAGTATGAAGAAAATTGTCAAGTTAGCACATCACTTAACTTTATGAAATATTAACATTTGCCAAATATGCTCTAGACTATTTTACAAAAGAATAAAATAATTACAATTTTTCCATCTGGCCGCAACCTTCAGGAATCTTAAAAGGCTCAGTTAAATGATTCCCAGAAAACATAGAGCCGACAATGATTTCTGATTTTTGTCCCTCTATAGGTTATTTGCCTGTTCTAGAATGTCATATTAATGTAATTATACAGTAGGTATTCACTGTAAAGCTTCACTGGTATTCATCATGTTATTACATCAGTTATTCCTTTTATTACTGAATAAATAATCCATTACATGATTACACCACAACTTTTCTATTTTGATGTTGATAGACATTTAAATTATTTCTAATTTTGGGCTATTATGAATGAAATTATAATAAATACACATATACTAAGGCAGAATACAAGAGTCTCAAACCTTGCCTTCCCTTCCCTTCCCTTCCCACATTTGACATCAGGTTTGGATGTTTATTTGCGAAGAGGAGAGGTTGTTTGTTTAATTTTGAAATTAAAGTATGCAAAAGAAAGAAGATGGCAGTTTTATACAAAAAATAATATGAATATTAGGATGGTGTAATGAGTGATTAACTAATAAAAAGTAAGAGAATACTAAAGAAGATTGAAATAGCAGATAAAAGGAGCAGCCACTAACCCTAAGGCTAAGATGAGCACCTAAGGAAGAATTCCCCATTCCCCAATCACCACTCCAAGACTGAGATCCAGACCTTGTTGAAAAAGACTTAGCTATGGCTCACTGAATGTCTGAGCAACTGCTGAGGGGTTTCTCCAGGGAACATGCTA
This sequence comes from Pipistrellus kuhlii, assembly GCF_014108245.1. Classification (NCBI taxonomy): domain Eukaryota; kingdom Metazoa; phylum Chordata; class Mammalia; order Chiroptera; family Vespertilionidae; genus Pipistrellus; species Pipistrellus kuhlii. The sequence continues at coordinate 170,032,900 of NW_023425515.1, read as the reverse complement.
GAAAACTGGCTTCTGGAGTACTTGATAATACTGTTCATAGAAGATGTCTCTCTGCAACAAAATCACTCAAGTCAGAGCTCACTTGTACTTCAGAACCTGGCTTAGCAGAAACTGGGTGCTACAGGAGTCTGCAGAGTAAGCACACCGGAACAAGAAGCAAAAGTTTCTCCATTGTTCTCTACTGATAAAAATTATCATGCCAGCCGAAACCGGTTTGGCTCAGTAGATAGAGCATCGGCCTGAGGATTGAAGGGTCCCGGGTTCAATTCTGGTCAAGGGCATGTACCTTGGTTGCCGGCACATCCCCAGTAGGGGGTGTGCAGGAGGCAGCTGGTCGATGATTCTCTCTCATCGATGTTTCTAGCTCTCTATCCCTCTCTCTTCCTCACTGTAATAAAATCAATAAAATATAGTTTAAGAAAAAGCATGCCAGCTGACAAAGGAAATTTTTTAAAGTGCACAGAAACATTTACACAGAGCAGACAGAATGGATGACTTTGGAATTAAGAGACAATAAATGAATAACTACCACAGGGTTCTATCATTGTTCATACTAACCAGCAATATTCCCTTTCAAAGCAAATTTTTTTGGGGATAGGACAAAACTTTTGGAAATGTAATCCAGATTGAGCTTCAGATTCCATCCCGTGTGGCTCAGTATTTGAGCATCCACCTATGAACTAGCACAGTGGTCAGCAAACTCCTTAGTCAACAGAGCGGCAAACCGCAGCTCTTGAGCCACATGTGGGGCTCACAAGCTGCAGTTTGCCAACCACTGAACTACCAGGTCACAGTTTGATTCCTGGTCAGGATACTTTTGACCCTGATGCAAGTTCGATCCCCCGTAGAGGACATCCAGGAGTTGGGATCAATGATTTCTCTCTCATCATTGATGCTGCCTTCTGCACACCCCCTACTGGGGGTGTGCCCGCAACCAAGGTACATGCCCTTTACCAGAATCGAACCTGGGACCTTTCAGTCCGCAAGCTCAGTGGATAGAGCATCCCCCTGTGGACTGAAAGGTCCCAAGTTGATTCCGGTCAAGGGCATGTACCTTGGTTGCAGGTTCATCCCCAATAAGAGATGTGCAAGAGGCAGCTGATCGATGTTTATAACTCTATCCCTCTCCCTTCCTCTCTGTAAAAAGTCAATAAAATGTTTGTTTTAAAAACTATCTTGATCCACATTCCCAAAAACAATCACATACAAATGGACAAATTGAGGAGAAACAAATAGATTAAAAGTTAGAATTGAGAAAAAATCATAACAAATTTTGGCAGGAAAAGTTCCAATCCTATATAATAAAAGGCTAATATGCAAATCGACAGAATGGCAAAACAACCGGTTGCTATGATGTGCACTGACCACAAGGGAGCAGACACTCAGGTATCTGATTGGGCAAAGGTGTAATGGCCTCCTAATGAGAGAGGTGTTTTAAGACTGACAGACAAAATAGGCAACTCCATATAATTTGATACAGGGTAACTTACTTAATGGAAGATTGGGTTGAAGACTTAGGAACTCCGCAGATAATTCTCCTCTATGGTATACTTTTTAAAAATGTATATATTATTGATTTTTTACAGAGGAAGGGAAAGATACAGAGAGTTAGAAACGTCGATGAGAGAAACATTGATCAGCTGCCTCCTACACACTTCCCACTGGGGATGTGTCCACAACCAAGGTACATGCCCTTGACCGGAATTGAACCTGGGATCCTTCAGTATGTAGGCGGAAGCTCTATCCACTGAGCCAAACCAGTTATGGCTGGTATACTTTTTTGATAGGGTAACTTGGGTACTTGTAATTGATAAGACAAAGGGACAAAAATGCAGTGCTCCTGGGGCTGTACCTCCTGGTGGTCTTGAGATAGAGTATTGTTTATCATTGCTACTATCAGTAGTTTGATATTTATCTCAGTTGTCACGCCATTTTGGCTATTAACTAATAAAATATTTATGGCTTCATTTTAAGGAACACGGATAGCCAGTTGGAAGGCTTTGATATGCTTGCTAAGGACAGAGGTTAAATATCACGTTCTCAATCATTTGTGGAATATAAAGAACATCATAAACTTATGAACAAAAATAAATAACAGAAATAAAGAAGCTTCAAACATACTGTCAAACCAGCGGGAAGGCAGGGGAGGGTTGGGGAGGCAGGGTAAGAGATCAATCAAAGGGCTTTTTGTATGCATATAAAGATAACCAATGGACACAGACACAAGAGGTGTGAGGGCATGTGCCAGGGAGTGGAGGAAGTCAATGGGGGGAAAGGAGACATATGTACTACTATTTTTAATACTTTAAACAATAAAAAGAGATAAACAGTGAGGTTGGTCAAAGGTATGAAACTTTAAAAATCTAATGAAATTGAGACACAAAAATGGAGTTGGGCCGAAACAGGTTTGGCTCAGTGGTAGAGCGTCGGTCTGCGGACTGAAAGATCCCAGGTTCGATTCCGGAAAAGGGCATGTATCTGAGTTGCGGGCACATCCCCAGTAGGGGTTGTGCAAGAGGCAGCTGGTCGATGTTTCTCTCTCATTGACATTTCTAGCTCTCTGTATCTCTCCCTTTCTCTCTGTAAAAAATCAATAAAATATATATTTTTTTTAAAATGGAGTTGATATTTTCACACATCTATAAACTAGGCCTATTAAAACCTTATATTATAAATTTAAAAAATCATATTTTGTCACTGTTTTGTTCACTTATATAGTGAGTTGGTATTTGTATCTGTGCTTATTCTAAACTTCAGAATCTAAAGTAATGATTCTCACCTTGACAGGTAGAAATTATATACTTGCTAGGGCCCTGCCCCTAGAGATTTTTATTCAGAAGCTCTGTAGTGGAGTCTGGGCATCTTTCTATTTGTTTAATATTCCATGATCAATTGTATCAAAAAGACATTTCTTAATCTATTACCAGATTTTAAAGTTTAGGCTTGCACCCAGTGCCATTCTCAAGAACTATTGCTCTTTAACACTTCTCCATCCTTTTCCTCATCTTCCTTTACTTCTGTTGCCTTTATTACTTTTCTGGATTATGAAATTAGTCTTCTAATGGTCTCCTAATTAATGTGTTTAAACCCCTCAAATACATCCTTCAAGCTGCTACCAAACCGGGTAAACTAATGATTGGATCATGGTTAACTCTATTTATGAAAGATGGATCATTACCTATAGAAATAAAAGTCAGTCTCCCAGAAATACTCCTCTTACCTACTTTGCCAAACATCTCTTTCCTCACAAAAGTATCCCCTCTTTCCCTAGTACTGATCATTTTGAACTGTTTGCGGGTTGCTGAATATTTTATTCTTTTTCATGCTTTCCTGTCTTAGTGTTCACTGAGCATTTTGTTCTGCAGACTCGCCCATATTCCAGCTTTGGAAATTGTCTTTACAGACTCTTAGTCATCTCCCATTGAAAATTTTTCTAAGAGCACTTCTCTTTCCCATGAAATTGACTATTCTTAATACTCCTTCTTTAATATGGATATTTTCATGGTTCCTATAACCTTCCATTGGACTTATTTGTCTTTAAGTTTATCTTTATAGTAAAACTAATCCTTGTGGGGACAAGGACTCTTTTTAATTGGGTTAATTACCTTTTTATTACTAGTGCAGTCCCTGGCACATGGTTTGCTTCTGTCCTAAAGCAATCCTAAAAATGCTATAATTACAATACATTTCACTGACAGGTTGTCCTTAAATCTAAGAAGAGTGATTCACATTCTTATTCATTCAGCTCTCTATGCCTCCTCCTCTTTTTAAAGGAAATGAAACCCAAAAGAGCCTAAGATTAAGACCTATCTGTTTTGTATTTCAACATCTTTTATCTGTTAGTTATTTCTGAATACAGCATTAAGCAAATGCTGCTGATATTATTTTATAGGTTCCATGGTGGTACTACTTTGTAAAAGGTGCCAAAATGATTAGCTTTCTATGTCAACTATTAATATCCCTTTTTTCCTAGCCTTCTTTGAATCCAGAAGCTGGCAAACAGAATCAGCCATGCAGACCTATTGGGACCCCTTCTGGAGTGTGGGGTAGGTAGATTTTGCCATTTTAAAGGCACAACTTTAAATTATTTATATCAGGGAGAAGAACAAAAATTCTTTATCTCTCTCGTTTCTTTATCTTATTTCTCATCTCATCTATTTGTAACTAACACCTATTAACTCCTTCTCTGCCCCCCCAAAATACCATTGAAATGTAATAGTAGTGGAGTTAGAAAAAGATTATTGAGAGCTTATAGAGCCATGAACTTAAAGCAGATTTTTTTTTTCTATTTTTGAAAACAGATTTTAAGCGAAGGGAGAATTTATATATAAAGTTTTATAAGTATAATATAAGAAGTAATTTATAATTAACATTGCTAATTTATTACAATTAAATTGAATTATAGGTGTTATCAATGTCTCCTAAATATTTGGTAGGCATATATAACAATTTATTCTATGCATTCTTCCACATTAATGAATAGTCTTCTAAAGTGATATTGGAAAGGCTATATAATACCACATCTTATAGACCACTTTATTCAACTGAGTTCCAGTTGCTGAGTATTTTAGGGTTTTTGTTTTGTCTTGGCAATTACAAAGGATGCTTATTATATAGGGAAAGGAGAAAATATATAAATACATACATATAAATGGGAATAAGTAGCCTTATAAAAAATTAACAGACAAATCAGTGTATTTCAAACCAAACATGATGTGGCATTTTAGGATATTTGGCATTTACAAACTACTCTCCTAGTCCCTACATTAGACATGTTCAGTAGCCAGGCATCATATTGGTTGGGCTTTATATAAATACTGGGTTTGGATCTTGTGTTTTAGGATTAAGGGTGGTTGCTGTACCATTTCCCCTTTGTTGATGGAATATGGCAGCTCCCCCCAGTTTCTTGGCCTCCGTTCCCATGTTGAAAGGAGCTGCCACCCTTGGATATATTCTTGTTTGCTCTGTGCCTGAGTGATGCACCATACTCTAGAATGTTATGTCTCTGAAAGACTACTAACATCTTTGGGCTTTCTGGTTGGTTTATGACTTTAGAATCATGTGCTTAATATACTGTCTTTTTTTTGTTTGTTTTTGTTTTTTGTTTTTTACAATTCCCAAGTAGTATCGCTTTTGAGAGTTATCTGTTAAATACACACCAGGAATGTCCCTCAGTCTCAATTGTCAATTCTTTGTTGAATGTGAGGCATTCATATAAACTATGCTTCCTGTTAACTAATATTTTCACATTCTTTTGTTTCTCCACTATTGTATTTCACAGAAAACCCACCTGGTGCCAAACAAACCTCCAAAATGCTAGTTATCAAAAAAGTTTCCAAAGAAGATCCTGCTGCTGCCTTCTCTGCTGCATTCACCTCATCAGGATCTCACTATGCAAATGGGAACAAATCGTCCAACATGGTTCCAAGCGTCTATAAGAACCTGGTTCCTAAGCCTGCACCACCTCCTTCCAAGGTATGATTTGGAATCCATGTAAGAACTTTACAGAGCAGAAGTTTGGGGGAATAGTAAGTTTATATTTTTCTGTTGAATCATTCACAAATATTCAGAACTTGTTATATAGTATGTTTTTTTTGTTTGTTTTCTTTTTGTTTTTGTTTTTGTTTGTATTCTGTCTCCAAACTCTTTTTTTGCTGCTGTCTCTTATTGCTGCTGTCTGGATTTTTAGTAGGCCTCTCATTCATTAGCTTCATCTCATAAACCTGCTTCCCCTCCCCCCCTTTTTTTTTTAAGTCAATTACTTTTTTTTAATAGATCTTTATTAATTTCAGAGAGGAAGGGAGAGGGAGAAAGAGATAGAAATATCAATGATGAGAGAGAATCAATGATCGGCTGCCTCCTGAATGCCCCACACTAGGGTTCAAGCCCACTAACCCGGCATGTGCCCTGACCAGGAATCAAACAATGACCTTCTGGTTCATAGGTCAACACTCAACCATTGAGCCACACAGGCCAGGCTTCTTCTGATTTGCTGTTTCCATTAACAGCACTAATATCCATCTGATCATTTAGCTCAGTATCTAACTGCTGCTATCTCTTTCTCCTGATTCATTCCCCTATGCTAAAAAATTATAAAGTCCCTATCAGTTATTACTTTTCTAATGTCCTATGCCCTTGTCATCTCATCTTTATTATTATATACTTCTCTTTCCTTTTTTTTTTTTTTTATATATATATATATTTTATTGATTTTTTTTTTTGCCCCCCTCCTTCCCTCCCACACATCCCCTCCCTCCCCAGAGTTTTGTGTCCATTGGTTGTACTTATATGCATGTATAAAAGTCCTTTGGTTGATCTATTATCTCTCCCAGATCTTCCTCCCCTCCCCGCTGTAATTTGACAGTCTACTTGTTGATATACTGTCTCTATATCTTTTGGTTCCTCAGTTTATAATGTTCTTTATCATCCACAAATGAGTGAGGTCATGTGGTGTTTCTCTTTCATTGATTGGTTTATTTCATTCAGCATGATGTTCTCCAATTCCATCCAGGTTGCTGCAAATGATGAGAATTCCTTCTTTTTTATGGCAGCATAGTATTCCATTGTGTAGATGTACCATTCCTCTTTTTTCTATTCATTTTTCACAGAACTGCCAGAATGATCATCCTTGAATATGTCATGTCCTCTTCCTAACTCCCTTCAACGGTCCCAAACCATCTATATACCGTATTTTTCGGACCGTAAGACGCACTTTTTTCCCCCCAGAAGTGGGGGGGGGGGAAGTCCCTGCGTCTTATGGTCCAAATATAGCCTACACATATACTTTTAAAAAAAAGTTTTTTTACTTGCCCGGCTCTGTGTGGTCTCTGTGTGCTTGCCCGGCTCTAAAATGGTTCTAAATGCTGCTGTTTACTTTACAGGGTTGATTACATGTGTTTATGACTGTGATGTTGGGTTTTAATGCACATAAAATATTTTAGGACACTTTGTTTCAGAATCTTTTTTTCTTCATTTCCCTTCTCTAAAAACTGGTGCATCTTATGGTCCGGAGCGTCTTATGGTCCGAAAAATACGGTAGTAGCTGCTGGTAAACGTTTCTGTAAAGTAGGGGTGTCGAACTCAATCAGAGAAGGGGCCAAAATCTAAAATCCAGCCTAAATCGCGGGCCGAATGGTTTACTGAACAGTCATAAACTGTCATTGTGATGGAAACGCAGCGGAGTGCAGTGATGACAGCGCGGTGCGGGCCACATTGCAAGGCCTGGCGGGACGGATTTGGCCCGCGGGCCTTGTGTTTGACACATGTGCTGTAAAGGATCATATAATATATAGTTTAGGCTTTGCTGGTCACATATGATACATGATCTTTGTTTAACCCATGGGTTGTAGCTTGCCAACCCTATCGAAGATGTCTGGGTAGGTGAATTTAAACTAGCAACCAGGGTTGTCAACACTTGTCAATTGTTAATGAGAAATTGAGGGAAATAACTGAAAAAAATATTTTTACCCTTAGCAATTTGAAAGTTTTTGGTAATATTTGACTTGAGGTTTTAGGAAAGTAGTGTAGATCTGAAAGAACAACTCAGGAGATTCTGAAATTATATGGGTTGAAGTGGAGATAGTAGCATGTTTGAAACGACAATAAAAAGAAATAGAATATAGGTATAGGTCAGATTAAGTGAAAGGATGAAGAAAATCTTTAGGAAGAAACCTGTGAAGACACCTGGAAATGTACTTGAAAGAGGTCATAGAAGGATATGGTCCAGCAAGAAATAGGAATAAAACTTAAAAGTGGAATTATTTTTAAAAAGGATTTAGGATACTTGTTCCTCTGGTGTAGAATGAAAACAATGTGAATATAAAGTGGAGGTAATAATACCTATCTTTTAAGGGTTTCTTGAGGAATAATGAGAAATTTTTGTGAAGTACTTAAAATTAGCATGTAGTAAGTACTTATATTGTAAATGGTAATTATTACTGTCAACATGGCAGCATTTTATGTTCCATTCCTTAAGTTTATGAAGAGTTTTCATAAGTGTTTATTTTAAACTAGAGGCCTGGTTCACGAATTTGTGCACCAGTGGGGTCCCTCAGCCTGGCCTGGGGGATTGGGCTGAAACTAGCTCTCCAACATCTCCTGAGGGGTCCCAAATTGCAGAGGGCAGAGGCCAGATCGAGGGACCCCACCAATGCACCATCAGACCAGAGAGGATGTGGGAGGTTGGCCAGCCTGGGAGGGACTGTGGGAAGGCTCCAAGACGTGTCTGTCCCATCTCATTCAGTCCTGATCTGCCAGACCCCAGCAACAAGCTAACCTACTGGTTGTAATGTCTACCTCTGGGTGGTCAGTGCATATCATAGTGAGCCGTCCAGCCTCCTTAGCATATCATTAGCATGTTATGCTTTGATTGGTTAAGATCTTAAAAATCTTTAGAGGGTGGTGCTTGCTTCAACAGCACATACACCAAAATTGGAATAATACAGAGAAGATTAGCATAACCTCTGCAGAAGGATGATATACAAATTCATGAAGCAGTCCATATTTTTGTATTTAAAATGGTTTAAAAAAAAATAGGGGATCAAGAAGTGGCAAGTATAAAAATCATAACATGGATCTTAGGATCAGTTTAGCCCTGTTGTGTAGGACTAAATTAGAAATAGGAAAACTGGTGTAAAAGCTGCTGTCCTTGTAAAAGGCAATGAAGCTTCAATAGAGATGGTAAAAGAAGGCAAAGAAAGGAGGTGGTGATGCCACATAATGGGAAGCAGATTAGACAGGAAGGAAACACTTAAGTATTCTTCCCTGGAAAACCAGAATAACTATGGAACCATTTCACTGGAGTTAGATAAGAGAAAGATCAGTTTCAGGAAAGAATGGTACTTGGTACCTTGAATATAAGATGTTAGAGGAAGGAAGAGGTGAAATGACTAGTAGGCAGATGGAGATTTATTTATTCATTTTTCTCTATATGTCCAAACAAATTATTAAAGAGAAGGAGATTGAAGATACAAGGGGAAAATAATTCTCAAAGGAAAAAGAACAAACATACGGAATGGTAGAAAGGATGAAGCTATCAAAGGAACTTGAGGTGCAAAGGAAGTAATTAGGGAAAGTTTGTATTCAGTGATTTCTATTTTTCAGTCCAATAGAAGGCACAGAATCATTCAAAGTGGAGAATGGGGCTTGGTTTGTACTTTGGAGGAAAAGAGCACATTTTAAAAAAAGAAAACAGTGGTCGGTATATGGTTCACTTTAGAGTATTTCCATATATTATTCCTCTAAGATAAATGTGCGGGTCATAATTGTTTTCTCCGATGACCAGCACAGTGTTTGAGTAATGGAAAATGAAGATCAAGTATCTTCATTTGGGCAGAGATGTACATATCCTTTTGCATATAACACTGCCTGTTAAACCTTCTGTAATACTATGACAGAAACCTTCTGGGTTTGTGTGTCCTGTGTATATTTAGCCTGACATAAGCAGCCATCTTTGCAAGAAAAAAACAATCTTTTATCTGTCTCTTAACTGCTTGCATGTTCTTTTGGAGTCATTGTGAAAAAAGTTACCACATACTACCTGAGTAACCTTGAACAAATGTATAACTTTCTTAACCTCGGTGTCATTTTCTATAAAAAGTGAATATCATAATTATGCCTGACAATATGCCCAGACCCCAGTAGGCTGGGAAAAAGAAGGGCCTCTGTACTAAGCAGGAATGTCCAGCCATTTACATTGCTCCCCCTGGACTGGAACTAGCCATTGATGTTTCTGGGAAACAACATTTTTCTGGAGTGCTTTTTTTTTTTTTTTTAGGGTATCAGGGTTACATTGAGGTTAATAACACACCATAAAAGAAGACATTTTGTTGTCACATAATTTTGGAAAACGCTGTATGCACATGTTCATTTAAATGTTTTGAGAAATAGCACAGTAAAGAAACCTGTTGAATTTTATTCACTCCAGCATGTGCCAGGCTTATTGAACTAGAGATTTTGTTGTTGTTGTTGTTGTTGTTGGGTTTTTGAAAAATACCTATTAATATCTGTGTATTTGTTTGGTTCCCATTTGCCTTTTCATTTCAAGTGCCCAGGAGGTTGCATTCCGCCAAACATGATGAAGCGGGTTTGCTCTGGAAAATAATGTTCCCATGTAACATTTTACTCTTTGCCTTGTGATCTTACAGGCTGAGCTTCTTTCTGTCCACTTGCTGGTTCTGATTTGTTCTTTCTTCCCATGTAGCCCAGTGCATGGAAAGCTAACAGAATGGAACACAAATCAGGATCCCTTTCCTCCAGCCGGGAGTCTGCTTTTACCAGTCCAATCTCTGTTACCAAACCAGTAGTACTGGCTGGTGGTGCAGTTTTAAGCTCTCCCAAAGAGGTGAGTGAAGATAAAACAGAGGCCTTTGCTAAAGTTGCCATTTCCCGTTTACTGATGTACAGCTCTAACTTGATTTCCTTTATATCTCTGCTTAGCTCAAAGTTGTTTGTTTACTGGTGATTCCTGTTAGCATGCAAAAATGGGCAGTAGCTGAGTGGAGTAACTGACATCATGCACATGGTGTATGTAGAACAATTAAAGAGATGCTATGTAAGCCATATAGTCTTATTTAAAAAAATTTTATTGATTGTAGAGGGAGGGAAAGAGAGAGAAACATCAATGATGAGAATTAGTGATGGGCTGCCCCCTGCAAGTGCCCTGACCAGGAATTGAACCATGACCTCTTAGTTCATAGGTCCACACCCTGCCACTGAGCCACACCGGCAGGGCCAGCCATCCCGTCTTAGCTGTAAAAAACCAGCAAAGCTAAAGTATGTTTAAATGAAAAGGATATTTAGTTAGTTAGCTTGTCTGTTTGCTTTGGGGTGTAAAAGACAGAATGGTAGGCTACCAGATTCCGGAAATCAATCCATGTAGAAGTGACCTGGAGAAACCCAGTAGTTGCTGGTTGCATTCTGTTTGTGGTTTGTGCAGAGTCCCTCCAGCACCACTCCTCCCATTGAGATCAGCTCCTCTCGTCTGACCAAGTTGACCCGCCGAACCACCGACAGGAAAAGCGAGTTTCTGAAGACTCTGAAGGATGATCGGAATGGAGACTTCTCAGAGAACAGAGACTGTGACAAGCTGGAGGATGTAAGAGCATAAGATTTTTCTGGGCAGCATATGTATTTTCTTAGGTTGTATGTGTGCTTTTTTTCTTCTTAGGAGAAAGACGTAGCAAGTGTTTAAATGTATACAAAAGTGTCGGTAGGAGTAACAGCCTATGGTAAAATGAGTTTAATACTTTGTTCAACAGATTTTAAATTAGGACTTATTTTTATTTTATTTTTTAAATTTACATATACACAGGACCGGTTTGGCTCAGTGGATAGAGCGTCGGCCTGCAGACTAAAAGGTCCCGGGTTCGATTCTGGGCAAGGGCATGTACCTTGGTTGCGGGCACATCCCCAGTAGGGGGTGTGCAAGAGGCAGCTGATCGATGATGCTCTCTCATTGATGTTTCTAACTCTCTATCCCTCTCTCTTCCTCTGTGAAAAATCAATAAAAAATATATTTAAAAATTAATTAGTTAATTTACATATACATACACACACTATGTGGGGGGGGTGTATCTTTATTGATTTTAGAGAGGAAGGGAGAGGGGTAGAGAAACATCAATGATGAGAGAAAATCATTGATCAGCTGCGTCCTGCACATCCCCCAGTGGGCATCAAGCTCTCAACCCAGGCATGTTCCCTTGATCAAAATCGAACCTGAGACCCTGGCTGATGCTTTATCCACTGAGCCAAATCAGCTAGGGCTAATTAGGCCTTATTTTAATAATAGTTGCCTTACCAAAACCAGTTTAGCTCAGTGGCTAGAGCGTCAGCCTGTGGACTGAAGGGTCCCGGCTTCGATTCCGGTCAGGGGCATGTACCTGGATTGTGGACACATCCCCAGTGGGAGTGTGCAGGAGGCAGCTGATCGATGTTTCTCTCTCATGGATGTTTCTGACTCTATCCCTCTCCCTTCCTCTCTGTAAAAAATCAATAAAATATATAATGATAATAATAATATAATAATAATAGTTGCCTTGGGACTCAGTATTCTTCAACTGAGCAGCACTGCTTAAGTTTTGAACTGGTCAGTTCTGTAAGAAGTTGGTAAATAATAGAAGCTTTTGTCAGGGCTATATTATATTGCAAAATAAGAACAATAGTATCTAGTAGCTTCTTCATAGTTGACATAACCTGTAGGTGGTCACCAGTTGGTATCCTTTGGAAATCTTAGCAAGTCCTCATTTATATATATATATATATATATATATATATTGATTTTTCACAGAGAGGAAAGGAGAGAGATAGAGAGTTAGAAACATCGAACATTTGCCTTCTGCACACCCCCTACTTGGGATGTGCCCGCAACCAAGGTACATACCCTGGCCGGAATCGAACCTGGGACCCTTCAGTCCGCAGGCCGATGCTCTCTCCACTGAGCCAAACCAGTTAGGGCAAGTCCTCGTTTCTTTTTTTAATATATTTTTATTGACTTCAGAGAGAAAGGGAGAAGGAGGGAGAGAGTTAGAAACATCAGTGATGAGAGAGAATCATTGATCAGCTGCTTCCTGCACACCCCCTGCTGGGGATCAAGCCCACAACCTGGGTATGTGCCCTTCAGTCCATAGGCAGACTGTTCTATCCACTGAGCCAAACCATGTAGGGCAAGTCATTTTTAAAAATATATATTTTATTGAAGGGAGAGGGAGAGATAGAAATATCTATAATGATAGAGAATCATCGATCATCTGCCTCCTGCATGCTCCTGAGCCTGCAACCCAGGCATGTGCCTGACCAGGAATCTGACTCCTGGTTCTGACTCCTTCTTGTAGACAGCTTTTCTTGTCTGAAAGGATTATTCCACGGAGTGTGTTCTTCTTTTCCTTATTGCAGGTGGAGGACAGCAGCACACCTGAACCAAAGGAAAACGGAGAGGAAGGCTGTCATCAGAATGGTCTCCCTCTCCCTGTAGAGGAGGAAAGGGAGGTCCTCTCGCACTCACTGGAAGCAGAGCACAGGTAAGCGAGGATCAGATTGCAGAGAACGCGGCGTGTGGCCTGCAAGGAGCTGGACCATACGTAAGACATCTCAGATTGAGTCAAGCACACAAATGGAAGTCCCATGAGTACCCTATCTTGTTCTCTGTGTGCCTAGATTGCCCTGTTTCTCAATGGGTATTCCTTTACAGACTCAACGACTTTTTCAAACTCCTAAGGCTTTTGTGTAGTTTAGTTTCAGGCTCAGTTATTATCTCCAGTTGAAAAGAAGAGAGGGGAACCTGTTTCCTGGGACTGTTGTGCTCTCTCCTTGGACCCTCCTAGCCCAACTGAGCAGTTACTGTAAGACTCTTTGAAGGGGCCTTGGGAGGCATGAGGCCCCAATGTCTGGAGCTTGTTCTTTAAATGAGAGCCTTCAGCACAGAGCAGCCAACTGTCTGGGCAGCTGAATGGCACATGGGCCTACCAAGTATTATAGTACCTTCCTGAAACCAGGCTCCTGTGCTGAGGAACTTTTGGGGTAATAATATTAAGAAGGAGATCATTAATGTCATGAAATTAAACAAGAACTTTATTAGAATTAAAAAAAAAAAAAAAAAAAACTTGCCGAAACCGGTTTGGCTCAGTGGATAGAGCGTCCGCCCTAGGACTCAAGGGTCCCGGGTTCGATTCCGGTCAAAGGCAGGCACATCCCCAGGGGGGGGGGGGGGGGGTAGTGATGGAGGCAGCTGATCGATGATTCTCTCTCATCAATGTTTCTCTCTATCCCTCTCTCTTCCTCTCTGTAAAAACTCAATTTTATATATATATATATATATATATATTAGCTCTAGTATTAATGTCGTTTTCTAATACTTTTTTTAAATCGAATTTATTTAAACAATACAACAAAATTTAATCAACAATATAGTTGCCATTGTTTTCTACTACTTGTGCCCAACGCTCAGGAAGCATTTTAATCCCTCTGTTGTAAAATTCTTGTGATTTTGATGCAAAAAATTCGGTCAATGCATTTTTGAGGCATTCTTCATTATTAAATTTTTTTCCAAGAAGAAAGTTTTGCAAAGAACGAAACAAATGGTAATCGGAAGGGGCAATATCAGGAGAATATGCAGGTTGAGGGAGAACTTCCCATTCCAACTGGCGCAGTTTTTCAGCAGTGATTCTTGCAGTATGCGGTTGTGCGTTATCGTGGTGAAGAATTACGCCCTTCTGATTAATCAGCGCGGGTTCTTTTTCTCTTAAAGCTTGGGCTAACCTTTCCAATTGGGCACTATACACTGCACTTGTAATGGTTTGGGTAGATGCTAGAAGTTCATAATGAAGAATTCCTTTAAAATTCCACCAAACACACAACATCACTTTTTTCGCATGCAAGTCAGGTTTTGGCGTGGGCTGCGGAGCCTCATTTTTGTCCAACCATTGAGGCCGCCTTTTCAAATTAACATACAGCACCCATTCTTCATCTCCGGTATCAATTTGCTCTAAAAACGGCAAACGGTTTTGACGAGAGAGGAGCGAACTGCAAATTGTGACTCTTTGATTACGGTTGTTGTCGGTCAACTCATGAGGAACCCATTTTCCAAACTTTTGGACTTTGCCAAGTGCACGCAATTGATTGGAAATTGTTTTTTGTGAACAATTTAAAGTTGTCGCAAGCTCTTGTTGGGTAATTTGAGGATTTTGCACCAAAAGAGCTTGAAGAGCTTCTTGATCAAAATTGGACACACGGCCTCGACCACTCTTGTCATCTAACGAAAAATTTCCCTCGCGAAATTTCTCAAACCAACGCTGGCATTTTCTGGCGCTAACTGCATCTTGACCAAGAGCACTACAGATGTTTTTTGCAGCCTCACTTGCTTTTCTTCCTAATTGGAACTCGTAAAGCATGCAGTGCCGAATATGCTCTTCATCCGCCATCTTCTTAGCCCTAGTTTTGCAACAACAACCAAACCAAACACAAACTTTTTCAAGCAAAACTTGTTAATTGCACTTCACACGTTCTGTAGATGCCACGTGTTTGAAGGTTATGTCAATACAAGTCAACGCCAAGCAAGATTTTAAACGAATGTTGGAAAACGACATTAATTATTACTAGACCTAATATATACATACATATATATTTTTTATTTTTTTAAATAAATAAATAAATAATAACTTTTTTACATGTGGAAATGTGCTAATTTGCTCATGAGACAAAAGTGAGGTTTATTCCTGTTTTTTCTGTGGGACAATGAGGACCCTTGTAATTTGGCTCTTTACATTATGCTGTCATATTTTCTGCTTTTAATAATCTCTTCTCTGTAGTTATTATGATCTGGAAAGAGCAATTGTGGAAATCCCCCATTTAATTACAAGCACCTAACTAATAATAAAGCTTATTTTACTGGGGATAAAAGAACATTAAGTTTCTTCTCTAACATCAAAGTGGGTACTGTTGCCCCTGGGCAGGAAAGTTTTCTGTGGGAAGTTGTGGGCTTCCACTTATGCTTAATGGCATGTTTTCTTTGCCTGACCTCCTTCCTCCAGGTTACTGAAAGCAATGGGATGGCAGGAGTATCCTGAAAATGACGAGAATTTCCTTCCCCTCACAGAGGATGAGCTTAAAGAGTTCCATATGAAGACAGAGCAGGTATGGCATTGACCTCTCCTGGAGACCAGTTAACAAGTAGGAAAATTGAGGAGTCAGGATAGACATTGCCCTTAGGAGCCCAGCTTAATGTGAGAGAAGGGCCTTGAAAAAGAAAATATAAGTTATAAATGTAAATTTATAAATGTTTTCAAAATAATACAAACACACACACATACACACCTAAGCAACCTTTTGATCATCCAACCTGTAGCTATGATGCTTAATTACCAGGGGGTAGGTGCTCAACGCTAGAGCTGCCAAGCTGCAGTGACTTGGTAGCTGCGATTCTTGTGTGACGCACCCAGAACCAGAGAGGAGGGAGCCCAGTTCCAGGTCGCATCACCCAAGACCCACCCGCCCTCTCACAAACCCAGGCTCCTCGGGAAGCTGGAAGGTTGGTTTTGGCCCAATCTCCACAGCCAGGCCAAGAGACCCACCAGTGCACAGAAGCTCAAACCCTGCCCCAGTCACTCTGAATCTTCATTTTAAACAGATCCCTAGATTATTCATTGGTGCACTGAGTGTGATGAGCACTCCTCCTACAAGAGATCTTGCATCTCTCAGAAGGCCTCCCTCTAAATTCTGCCTAGAATTGAATTTGGGCTGGCCAGTTCTCAAGGGCCCTGTGTCAATATTGATGTTTTGTTTTTCTTTGTTTCCCATGCTTACACAGCTGAGAAGAAATGGCTTTGGGAAGAACGGCTTCTTGCAAAGCCGCACTTCTAGCCTGTTCTCCCCTTGGAGAAGCACGTGCAAAGCAGAGTTTGAAGATTCAGACACAGAAACCAGTAGCAGTGAAACATCAGATGACGATGCCTGGAAGTAGGCACATAAATGTTCACCGTTAAATCTGACCCATAAACTCAGCTTGTGTGCTAACGGAGAATACAAAAAAATCGTTTCCTTTTCTTACGTTGTTGTTGAATATTTCATGCACAAGGGAAATAATCATATCCCAAAGAGAGAGCGATTGGCTTGTTTAGCTTTTGTTGTTTTTCTTTCCTGTTATTTGCTTTGTAGAGAAAATTTGTGTGGTGAGAAATATTTTTAAAACACACACAGTATATAGGGGGCGATGCACAAGTGGGAGCTGCCAGTGTAGAGAGGAGACACTGGTCTGCAGCAACAGCTCCCACCAGCCCTTGGGGCACTCACCCCTGTGCTCAAGCAATCATTGTCAATGACAAAGTGACTATTGAAGTTATAATTGTATTAAATTAATGCTAATAATTTGGATATTTTATTTTATTTTTGGCTGCTCGGGTAACGTTAGCCCTTAACCAAGAATATGTGGGGGGGGTTGTTTGTTTCCTTTTTTTTTTTTTTTTTTTTTTTTTTTTTTTTCCTTTTTGGGTACAGCTGTAAAATATTTGGATATAGGAAATGTGTTATTCTTGCGGCCTTGATATTCAGGGTGGATTGTAAAATATAAATTTTTGTGAGATTTCAAAGATTAAGATTATTTTGATAACATTATTTACAGATTTAAAAGATGTGGTTATCACAGGTCTTGAGGGGGAAACTACTGCATAAAATAACTAACTTGGAATAAATATTTTGCATCAGTTTGGATTGTCTTGTGTAAGAAGTATATTTTCTTTAAAATTAGGTTGAGTGGTTTCTTTTTTAGGGAACTACTCCTGGCAGTCTGAGGACATCTGGATTCACACACATCTGTTTCTCCTTTTTGCAGCTACTTTTTTGAAAAACCTGTGCAATAAAATTAACAGTAATAAAATCAGAAACCCATGTTTATTTCCAGAAACTGTTATTCACTGCCCATGTACTTACCAATGTATGGATATTAAGGAAGGCCTGTGCCTCATTTTTCCTGCAAATTAAGAACATGTGGGAAAGGAGGAGCCAATGCTGGCTGGGTGACTAGTGGAGAAGACAGATTTTTTCATTCAACAAATACTCCCCAGGCTCTTGTGTGTCCCAGGTATTATTCAAGGCTCTGGGTGATACAAGGAGAGCCCAGGCCAGTAGGGAAGAGAAGACACAGTTACGTTAAAAATGAAAATTTAACCCTGGCCAGGTAGCTCAGTTGGTTAGAGCATCATCCCCATATGCCAAGGTTACATATTTTATTCCGTCAGGACACATACAAGAATCAACCAGTGAGCCTAATCAGTTGTGGTTCAGTTTGTTGGGCATCGTTCTGTGCACTGAAAGGTTTCTGGTTAGATGCCCAATCAGGGCACATGCCCAGTTTGCAGGCTTGATTCCCCATTAGGGGTGTGCAGGAGGCTGTCAATTGATGTTTCACGCTCTCTAAAAATCAATACAAATATTTTTTAATTCAACCAGTGAATGCAGAAATAAGTAGAACAACAAATCAATGTTTCTCTCTACCTCCCTTTCAGTCAATAGAATATCCCTGGCTGGTGGTGTCAATGGTTAGAGTGTCAGCCCACTCACTGACTCAATTCTGGTCAAGGGCACACATCTGAGTTAGATTCAATCCCTGCCCTGGTTGGGGCCCATATGGGAGGCGACCAATCAATGCGTCTCTCACATTGGGGGGGGGGGGGGGTTGCTCGAATGCCCACCCTCCCACTCTAAAAACCAATGGAAAAAATATCCTCAGTGATGTTTAGCAAAAGTAAATATATCTTTGTGTGTATGTATGTATGTATATATATATATATATATATATTTATTTTTTTATTTTTTATTTTTATTATTTTTTTTTTTTGCAGAGAGGAAAGGAGAGGGATGGAGAGTTAGAAACATCAATGAGGAAAAAAAAAAAAAAAAACCCTCAATGAGAGAGAATCATCCATCAGCCACCTCTTGCACACCTCCCACTGGGGATGTGCCCACAACCCAGGTACATGCCCTTGACCGGAATCGAACCTGGGACCCTTCAGTCCGCAGGCCGACAGTTCTATCCACTGAGCCAAACCGGTTTCAGCTTTCATGTGTATTTTTATTGCCCCAGCTGGTTTGGCTAAGTGGATAGAGCGTCAGCCTGTGGACCGAAGGGTCACAGGTACGATTCTGGTCAAGGGCACGTACCTTGGTTGCAGGCTCCTCCCCTGCCCGGGGCATGGTCAGGGCTCACACAAGAGGCAACCAATCCATGTATTTCTCTCCCTTGGATATTTTTCTGTCTGTCCCACTCTCCCCAAAAGTCAATGGAAAAATATCATCGGGTGAGTATTAACAAAAGAAGTACATATTTTTTATTATATCATAGAGGAAAGGAGAGGGATAAAAACAAATGATGAGAGGGAATCATTGATCTGCCTTCTGCACGTTCCACCCTGGGGATCAAGCTTGCAATCCAGGCAAGGGAATCAAACCATGAACTGGTTCATAGGTCAGTGCTCATAGAAGTCCAAGATGTTACTCTGGGTGACAACAGAAGAGGAACAGGCCTGATTTCATGTTAGAAGGATGACTAACAACGTGTGGGCTCCAGTGGGGTTTAAGTTAGAGACAGATCAGAATGACATTTGTTAGATTCTAAGGTTGGGAAGGCAGAGACCATATCTGCCTTTCTGTACTTGTCTCTTCTGCTACTAGTATAAACAGTCCATGTGCAAGTTATGGAAATAGTGGCTGAGATAGAGCAGAAAGAATTATATTGTATTTCATGGAATCTATATTCTTTGAGTTTTTACAGAGAGGAATAGAAAACTAGAAACATCCATGAGAGAGAAACATTGATCAGCTGCCTCTTGCATACCCCCTACTGGGGATGTGCCTCAACCAAGTTACATGCCCTTGATCAGAATCAAACCCAGGACCTTTCAGTCCACAGGCTGATGCTCTATCCACTGAGCAAACTGGTTTCAGCTGATCCCAATGTTTAAAAATGTGCCATGCACCACATATGATGTTCCTGTTAACAGGCCAAATATACAACAGTGGTCCCATCTATATATAAAAGGCTAAGTGTCCATCTGACCAGTAGCTATGATGTATAGTGACCACCAGGGGCAGACACTCGGCGCAGGAGCTGCCATCATGCACACTGGCCATTGAAAAATAAAAGACAATTGACCTGGTGCCGAGTAACCAACACTCACCTTCCCCCAAGTGGAAGGCCCCACTACCCTGGAGCTACACCCCACTAAATCACAGCCAACACTGCCAAGACGCTGTGTCACAAAATAGGGTCCACAGCCCAGCCCAGAAACAGTCACTGTGGGCACCCAGTAATGATGTTATGTAACAATAGCCAGCTTCCTCTCCCCAGTAACTTACCCTCCTTGGAGTTTCTTCAGCCTAGGAACACAACTAGCTTTATAGCCAGGTGCAAACATTTTACAGTTTAACCAAATGTTTGTGAAGCTTTTCCCCATGCCTCATCTCGTTTGATCCTCACAGAAGTCCTGGAGTAGGTAGATAGACTTTCATTAACAGGAAAACAGAGATTTAGAAACTTAACCAAACTGGAAAGAACTGGTGGCACTTGAAAACGACTTCAGGTTTCTCACTGCACAGAATATAGTCAAACACTGCTGCAGTTAAATATTTTACCCTTTGCCGGTTTGGCTCAGTGGTAGAGCGACTGTCTGTGGACTGAAAGGTCCGAGGTTCGATTCCGGTCAAGGGCAGGTACATTGGTTGTGGGCACATCCCCAGTAGGGGGTGTGCAAGAGGCAGCTGGTCGATGTTTCTCTCCCATCGACGTTTCTAGCTCTCTATCTCCCTTCCTCTCTGTAAAAAATCAATAAAATAAATTTTTTTAAAAAATAAAATTTTAAATTAAAAAATAAAAAGCTAAGTTGACTTGCACATTCGAGATATTTACAAAACTTTTGCTGGCGCCAATCACATACATGTTTTGATCTGTCATTGTGGGTCATAAAGAGCAAATAACGATATTAAAATGTTTCTTACAATTTCCTGTTATCGGGAAGGTTAGGGAGAGGTGGGGGAGATAAGAGATCAACCGAAGGACTTACATGCCTGCATATAAGAATAACCAACGGGTCGAAACCAGTTTGGCTCAGTGGATAGTCAGTCTGCGGTCTGAAAGGTCCCAGGTTCGATTCCGGTCAAGGGCATGTACATTGGTTACGAGCACATCCCCAGTAGGGGGTGTGCAGGAGGCAGCTGGTTGATGATTCTCATCAATTTCTAGCTCTCTATCCTTTTCCCTTCCTCTCTGTGAAAAATCAACAAAATATATTAAAACTATTTTTTTAAAAAAAAAGCAAAACCAACGGATGCAAAACATTGGTTTGCATGTATGGGAGTAGGGTGGGGGAGCAATGATAAGATATGTATATATATACCACCTTAATAAAAAAATTAATTTCCTTTCAATGTGCACAAATCTGTGCACCAGGCAACTAGTAAAATTATAATAGAGCTAAAAAAAATCCTATCACCTAGTGACATAGCCATCATAAGAACAATGCATTACTTATAAGTTTGTGGTGGTGCTGGTGTAAACAAACGTGCCCTACCACTTGTATAAAAGTATAATACATACCATTATACCCTACATAATGCTTGATAATACTTATTGGCTTATGTATTTACTTTTTATTGTTTTAGAGTAGGGGTGTCGAACTCAATCAGAGAAGGGGCCAAAATCTAAAACCCAGCCTAAATCGCAGGCCGAATGGTTTACTGAACAGTCATAAACTGTCATTGTGATGGAAACGCAGCGGAGTGCAGTGATGACAGCGCGGTGCGGGCCACATTGCAAGGCCTGGCGGGACGGATTTGGCCCGCGGGCCTTGTGTTTGACACATGTTTTAGAGTGTGCTCTTTCTACGTACAAGTTTGCTGTGGTGCACTATGCTGTGTTATGCGGGCAGCAGCCTCATATATCTCATGCTTACTACATCTCTTGAATATTTTCTTGGCTTGATTTAATCTCATGTTTTGGACATACTGTGCAGTAGGGGTGGGGAACTTTTTTTTCTGCCAAGGGCCATTTGGATATTTATAATATCATTCACTTAATATAAATTTAGGTTGCTATGAAAAAAGCTGGGTTTTTAAAATTATCTCAATATTTCTCTCTCACATTAATGTTTCTCTGTCTCTCATCCCTTCCACTCTTTAAAAAAAATCAGTAGAGCCCAGCCAGCGAGCGTGGCTCAGTGATTGAGTGTAGACCTATGAACCAGGAGGTCACGGTTCAATTCCCTGTGAGAGCACATGCCCGGTTTTCCGGCTCAATCCCCAGTGTGAGGCGTGCAGGAGGCAGCCAATTAATGATTCTCTCTCCCTTCCTCTCTGACATTAATTTTAAAATCTTTTTCAATCAATAGGAAAGTATCCTTGGGTGAGGATTAACAAAAAAGAACAAGCGAGCCAAGAACAGTTTGGCTCAGTGGATGGACTCCCGGGTTCGATTCCTGTCAAGGGCATGTACCTTGGTTGCGAGCACATCCCTGGGGGGGTGTGCAGGAGGCAGCTGATCGATGTCTCTCTCTCATCGATGTTTCTAACTCTCTATCCCTCTACCTTCCTCTCTGTAAAAAATCAATTAAAAAATGTATTTAAAAAAAAAAAAGAACAAGTGAGGCAGCTGTACCCTCTTCCAGGACATACAAAAGTCTATCCAAGATGAGTAGGGTAAAACTCAGGATGCCATAATGCTACCATGGTCATGAAGAACCTGAACCTGGCTCTTTTGCATCTACATACCCTATCAGCCAACAAAAACTCCCTTTCTTTTCTTAATGTTTTTTTTTTTTTGAGGGAGAGGAAGAGAAGATAGAAACATTGATGATAGAGAAACATTGATCAGCTGCATCCTGCACACTTCCAAGGTGAAGCCCAGGCAGGTGTCCTGATCAGGAATCAACCAGCGACCTCTTGATGCATTGGAAGATACTCAATTCATTGAGCCATGCTGACCAGGCAAGACTATTTCTTAACTTCCTGGAGAACCACTTTCTAGATGAGATGAAATTCATCAAGATGGTTGACCACCTGACTAACAGGCCAACGGGACAATATCTGTTTAAAGGTTTCACCCTCAGCCGAAACCGGTTTGGCTCAGTGGTAGAGCGTCGGTCTGCGGACTGAAAGGTCCCAGGTTCGATTCCGGTCAAGGGCATGTACATTGGTTGCGGGCACATCCCTGTTAGGGGGTGTTCAGGAGGCCGCTGGTCGATGTTTCTCTCTCATCGACGTTTCTGGCTCTCTATCTCTCTCCCTTCCTCTCTGTAAAAAATCAATAAAATATATTTAAAAAATAAAATAAAATAAATAAAGGTTTCACCCTCAAACATAACTAAAAGCCTTTGGAGACCAGAGACCTCTGAGGGGTCCCTCTGTGCCCCTGGTATCAGGCTTCTCTGCCTGAGCCTCTCCCTGCAGCCACCCGGCAGCCTTCTAACCACCATGGTGCCCTCTCCAATGCCCTGGACCAAATGGGAACAACGCTTTTGGCAGAAGAAAAAAAGACATGGCAGAATGCTCATAAAGGCAGACTGCCTACTCTCCAAGAATGGAGAATGACACTAACTCGGGTTACATCCAGTTAGGCAAACAAAAATGAATAAAACGCCGGGACCGGTTTGGCTCAGTGGTAGAGCGTTGGTCTGCGGACTGAAAGGTTCCGGGTTCGATTCCGGTCAGGGGCATGTACGTTGGTTTTGGGCACATCCCCGGTGTGGGGTGTGCAAGAGGCGGCTGGTCGATGTTTCTCTTTCATCGACGTTTCTAGCTCTCTGTCCCTCTCAATTCCTCTCTGTGTAAAATCAATAAAATATATTTTTTAAAAATTTTAAAAAAATAACACTTCCCTGCAGAGGCCATTAGATAACCAATGATGGAATGTGTTAAAAGGGCTCAGCAAGCCCTAGCCGCTTTGGCTCAGTGAATAGAGTGCTCCTGCAGACCAGTCAAGGGCCCATGCCCTGGTTGTGAGCATGATCCCCAGTGGCGGGGTGGGCAGGATGCAGCCAATCAATGATTCTCATCATTGATGTTTTTATCTCCCTCTCTCTGAAATTATATATATATATATATTGCTCTAACTGGTTTGGCTCAATGGATAGAGCTTTGGACTGAAGGGTCCCAGGTTCGATTCCAAATTAAGGGCATGTACCTTGGTGCAGACACATCCCCAGTAGGGGCTGTGCAGGAAGCAGCTGATTGATGTCTCTAACTATCCCTCTCCCTTCCTCTCTGTAAAAAATCAATAAAATATTTTTATATATATTTTTTAATTTTTTTCCTTTTAAAAGGGCTGAGAGAGTCCAGGAGGCAGCTGTTCATTCCCCTTCATTAATATAGGCAGAAAAACCAAGGTACAGTATTAGAGACTTGCTCGTCTCATTTCATGCAATGAGGTGGAACAGACTTTGTGACATTTTTTCAAGCCAGGGCCTCCTCCCAAAGATGACCAAGCCTTCCACACCATCCAGACCTGCCCAGGCCTGTCGCTGCTGCCCCGGGAGCTAAGGCTCCTCCCCAAACAAACGTGATCCTGTGGACCCAATAAACCTGGCTTTTCCTCTGTGCTCTCCCCCCTTCCCCCTGCTCTCTGTCCTGCCTTCTGCACGTCTTGGCTTGGTATCAGGAAAGGGGTTCCATCCCATGGCCTCCCACTCTGGGGAGCCAGGGCTCCTGCCCTGTGGATCCTGTGGCATGGTTTTCCGCTCCTGGGCCCTGCTGGCCACGCACACTCAGCGCTTCTGCACTGGCCGTGTGACACGGGAGGTGACTCTTGGAGCACGGCCCTCGAAAGCCTCAGAAGCACCAGGTCCCACGGTAAGGGCCTCCTCCATGGCCATGGCTGGGTACTCAAGCCACCCTGACCCTCAGGGTTCCTCCTCCCACATGTTGTATCCAGGTTGTGTCACAAGGACACCAGGACTCCCCAGAGCAGGAAGCCGGCAAATCAGCTTTAAGGAAGCTAACAGAAGAGGTATCCTGGGCGCTACCCACCCACGGGCTCGAAACTGAGCATCCTCCCCAAACCCGTAGATCGAGGGTCAGATTGCCCCCACATGGGGGTCGCGGGTTGCTGCTATCTCTAGGTGCAGGGCCTGCGGCTGTACTTGGAGGAAATGCAACCCTGGATGACAGCAATTCCCAGGCAGTCCGTGGAGAACGCCCCCACCCAGGGCCCCAGCTCCGCGGCTGCCGGGAGCCCCAGCGAGCGGCTGCGGGCCCTGCGACGGACACACACGGTGCGCGTGGCAGAGACAGAGGCCCAGAGCCTGGCCCTGCAGCTCCGCGGGGAAGGTGAGGGGAAAGGGATTGCAGGGAGGGGGACCAAGAACTCGCCCCTGGGTCTGAGGTTGCTTGAACCCATTCTCCCTTGGTCCCTTAGAACTGAGCCGGCGCCTCCAAGGTCTGGCCCGCAACCGGGGCGATAGATCGCGCCTGCTGGGCCTGGAGCCGGAGCTGGCAGAGCTGCGGGCGGAGGCCGGGAGAGCCAGGGGAGCTCTGCAGGTGCTGGGAACGCGCGTCCAGCAGCTACAGACTGAGCCCGGGTGAGATGGGCCGCACGGGACAGCTGCAGGCGGGTTTGGGAAGTCGAGGGGCGGGGGAGAGGTAAGTGGGGGAGAGAGGAGGGGAAGGGGGCACGCGGACAAGGTGCAGGTTGGGAAGCAGGGGGAAGAAAGCCCGTGTGAGGTCGGGATGGGGCGATGGGCGATGGGGCGATGGGCCGCAGGTGAGGGTCACTAACAAGGTCTCCCCGTGGGTCGCCCCCAGCTCCAGGACTGGGCCGAACTCCTTGCAAAGGCCAGAACTCTGTTGGCCGGTGCTACAGTCCACCCCAGGGACTCTGGCTGCTGAGATTGGGTGAGGTCAGGGTCCGGGCCCGGGCCGGGCATTGGGCGAAGCCCTGAGAAGTCTGGAAAAGACGGTGTTGCCTTCTTGTCCCCTGTTCACTAGGGCCCTGCGTGAGGCCTATATCCGAGCTGGGGGTCGGGACCCCGGCGTTCTGGGCCAGATATGGCAGCTGCAAGTGGAGACATATGCCCTGGAGCTTCGACGGTCACGTCCCCACAGGGGTGAAGAGGAGGGGCCAGCCAGGAGGGTCTTCGGGAAGGGGAGGGCGTGTCTTAGTCTTGGAAGGGGAAAAGGGCAGTGAGGGCGGGAGGATGTGGCATGGGAACGCCCCAAGCAAAAGCTCTGAGATAGAAAACCTGGGTGGCCTTTGTGGCAGTGACTAGGCTGTTAGGGAAGAAGTCTACCCTCTCCGGGGAGTCCTAAGGGCTGAGAGGTGCTCAGAACTGGATTAAGCTGGTCACCAGAGGTCAAAAGTGACAGGTCAGACTTGTTCATCACAGGAAGGCAGGCAGGTTCCACATCTGGGAAACTTCTAGCAGTGGAGACCGAAAACCGGCGTCTGGAGGCAGAAATCCTGGCTCTGCAGATGCAGAGGGGTGCAGGCCGGGCACCCTGGGGTCAGTGATCTCCCAATCCCACGCCAGGCGTAGAGGAAGGTGTTAGGCTATGCATGGGGAATGAAGTGTGTCTGTGCTCCATCTGTCTGTCTGTGTGTGTGTCTGTGGGTGTGTGTGTGTGGGGGGGGGGGTTGGCTCTCAGTCAGGGGTGTCTCAGTCCAGTTACTTGTTGCTTCCTGCTCAGGAACTCCCTACTCTTCCTCTGCACCCAGGGTCCAGAGAACCACTATTTGTGGCCAATCCCAGCACACGCCTGAGAAGGGAGGAGCCGCCATGCCTCCCACCCCCGGTGGCTCCCCCGCTGCCGCCACCGCTTCCACACTCCACAGGCATCCTCTTCCTGGGAGGCACAGAAAAGACCGTGAGGATCCAGGGGCCGGGTGGGGGCAGCTCTGCTCTGTGTAGCTGGGGAAGCACAAGCACCCAGGAGGCTTCCTAGAGTGCTCGACTCCTCCCCACAGCCACAGCTTCCCGGAGCCACGACCAGGAACCTGGGCCTGGGCCCACACTTTGTCCTGCCCGCACCTGACGTTCTGGGCCCTGCGCCCTACGACCCTGGGTGAGGCCTGTCCCTTCCTCTGACGTTCTGTGACTTGGTCATCGCTGCTGGTTACGGTCCAGCTAGTGCTGGGGGACGGACGAGGGGGTGGGGGGAGGTGGAGGAGTTTATGTGGAGGCTCACTGAGACGTGTTCCCAGGGCTGGCCTGGTCATTTTCTATGACTTCCTGCGGGGCCTTGAGGCTTCTTGGACGTGGGTGCAACTAATGACCGTCTTGGCCCGAGATGGACAGGATACAGGAGGGACCACAGCTTTGCCCCCAGCCCTTTGTTTGCCCCCTCCTCCAGCTCCTGGGCCCACGGG
Source organism: Pipistrellus kuhlii (assembly GCF_014108245.1). NCBI lineage: Eukaryota > Metazoa > Chordata > Mammalia > Chiroptera > Vespertilionidae > Pipistrellus > Pipistrellus kuhlii. The sequence continues at coordinate 170,006,064 of NW_023425515.1, read as the reverse complement.
CAACTGTGCCATCCTGGCCAGCAGGCAGCCTGTACCAAGGTCAGTAGGTGGGAATTATGACTTTGGTGCTCCTTGCCATAAATTCTTTCGTTTGTACAATATATAGGGCTACTGGCTCTGAAGGCCAAGTTCTAGGGAGTAGAACTAGTCCTGGCTTCTGACATCTTTTTCATTTCCTTGTTTTAGACTACTACCCTCACCATCACTATCCCTGCTCTGTGAGTTACAAGCCTGGCAGGGGCTGGCAGGGGCTAGGGCACCACACCCAAAGGCCTGGACCTCACTGGTGCTCTTTGACCGGGCTCAGAGGGTACTGAGTGGTCGTTGGCGTCTCCCACTCCGGGTCCTTCCTCGGGATCCCAGCCTTAGCCTTGGGCAGCTGAACGGAATTCCCCAGGTGAGTGTGTAATGGAGCCTGGGTCAGCTCGAAGGTGTGGATACAGAATCATTTCACCTCTCCACAGGCAGGTCAGGCTGAGCTCTTTCTGCGGCTGGTGAATGCAAGAGATGCAGATGTCCAGACACTGGCAGAGGTCACTCCCGCCAGTGCCCACGAGTACCAGTATCCACCTCTGGTGAGGGCTCCACTAGAGCGAGGGTCACCGTGGGTGTGGTTGGTGGGATAACAGCCAGCCTTTGTTGACCTCTATGTGCCAAATGCTTTCTGTAGCTTGTGACCCTCACACATCCAATAGGTAAGTAGGATAAAACAGGTAAGGAGCCGGGACCGGTTTGGCTCAGTGGATAGAGCGTTGGCCTGCGGACTGAAGGGTCCCAGGTTCGATTCGGTCAAGGGTATGTACATTGGTTCCGGGCACATCCCCAGTGTTGGGTGTGCAAGAGGCAGCTGATTGATGTTCCAACTCCAGACCTGTGCTAACCTGTACATAAGCCGGCTAAAGATCTGTCTTCTCCATTCTACAGGTGCCCAGCTCAGCTTCACTGGAAGCCAACTCCCTTGTACCAACACCTGGTTTTGCTGATCCCCCTCCTCCTGCAGAAGAGCCCCTTGACAGCAGAGTCAAGAGTAGAGATGAAGGATTGGGCCCCACTGGCTTAGACGCATCCCCTGGGGCTTTCTGAGTCCAGAATGTGGGTATGAATAGCTGAACATGCACAGAAACAGGTCCTAATTGAGGCCTATTCCCAGGTCTGCAGCTTTACTGTTTTGAGAGTCTAGAAGCAAAATGCAGATGAGCACAAAATGAACGTCCAACCATAGCTTTACCACCTCAAAGCTAAAACTATTTGGCCTTTATCTATTTTCCCTTTGTAAAACAGATTGATGAGGATTAAATATTGTCAGATATTTTCAATATCATCTGGTATATGGAAAGTTCTGTAAAAGATGACTGAAGGAGACCACTTTAATCACAGCTATTTTGCTAAAAATCAGTTTTACCGGCACACCTCATTCAAATACAAGTTTTGCAGGACACCCCCCAGGAATGTTGCAGGCTCTCAACAGATCTTGTAGCCATATATATACTTGCTGCAATTTGATAATGGACCTGGCCCAGACCTGTGTCCACCAGATAAAAATCTGGGAGTAAAGTACACCATGCCTGTGCCCCCAAACCCACAAAGCTTTAGGACTTGCAATAGAAAGGCATCTTCAGGATAGAGGTTCATGGCTGAGTTCTCAGCCACAGGTTACTATAAACAGCTCAGAGAAACTCTACAGCCATTTTATTACTTATTTAGAGAAAATAAAAACTGGGAGGGGGGGCAATGTTAAAATATGTACACAGATAATTTAATAAAAAGAAAAACTGGATTACTTGTCAGCAGAGCTCCCTCTGCCTCCAACATTATGCAACCAAATAGTCGGTTGTAACCTACTATACCCAGTGTAAAGCAGGTTCTTAAACTAAGAGTCAAATGCAGCTCTGCCAGTCTCATACTGGCACTGTGCCTTGGACAAAACTGAGGACCCTAGCTGGAACCGGTTTGGCTCAGTGGATAGAGCGTCGGTCTGCGGACAGAAAGGTCCCCAGGTTCGATTCAAGTCAAGGGCATGTACACTGGTTGCGGGCACATCCCCAATGAGGAATGTGCAGGAGGCAGCTGGTCGATGTGTCTCTCATCAATGTTTCTAGCGCTAGCGCGCTCTCTCTCTCTCCCTTACTCTGTGAAAAATCAATAAAATATATTAAAAAACAAAAAACTGGGGACCCTAAATGAGATGGCTTAGTACTAGATCTCCAAGCAGAGTTACTGCCTTTCAACCAGAATGCCACACAGAAATGGTCCGGGAAGCCCAGGATCCCATTCTAAGATCTTTAATAAAAATAAGTCCAGACCAGGAATAATTTTTTTTCTCTCTATCATCTTTATTTTAAAAGTCAAAACTGCAGATGGGTAACAATTTCAAATGTTGATATAGTTCAAACTTTCTGTACAGAAAATAATATAACTCAACCAGCCAGCTTCCCCACATTCTTCCAACCACACCCAAAGTGTCCATCATGGTCAGTCCCTTAGCCATTTTCAGTTCAGAGAGCTCAATTTTCTACAAGCAACATACCAGTTTTCCCCAATAGCATGCCCCCACGTTTTCATCAAAGTTTCCCCCCCCGGACAGGATTATGGCCCTTGTTGGAGTAGGGGAATAAAAGACAGGTGCCAGGTACTATACAAGGCCTGGCATAGAGGCTGATATCAGCTCAGAGTCCATCACACAGTGTCAGCACCAAAGAGGAAGATTGTCACTAAGTCTTGTTTTTGTAGCCCCCATCCAGGGACAGCACCACCCAAAGTTTGCAGGACAGCTGCATGCTGTCAAGTATTTAATATGGAAAAAATATAGCACCATTGGGGCAGCAGCCACACTTGATTTGATCAAATTTACATTAAATAGATAGAAATTTGGATTAGAACATTCAACAGAAAGGGGGGGAGTACTTTTAGTTACTATATAAAACCAATGTGCTTCAAGGCACAGATTCAGTTAAGTATGTAAGAAAAAAGCCATCAAAGCCTCAACCTTTGCATACAATCTTTATTGAAGTTATACAAAATCCCCCAAAAGTGAAAAAATACATTATATACAAAAACACTTTCCCTTAGGAGGAAGGCTCTTTTCCCTCTTAACATGCAGTGCTTTCAACGGTAGCTGCAGCCTCCACTGGCCCCTCCACTGCTGCCCGGCTGCCAGCCTGATCCTCAGCCTGCAAGATAAACAGGGAGCCTGGGCATAAGTGACCCTCCTTCAAGCCATTCCATCTTATACAACCGACTAGGCCTCAGTCAAAACAAGTCCCTAAACTCTACCTTACTCCCCCACTAAAAGGGCAATGAACAAATAATAAATCCAACTTCTTAAACACTCTGTACAGAGCCAATGTTCATACGTTACATGGAAAGAAGCAAGCAGAAATGACCCGAGGTCTTGACAATTAATTAAGCCTTCGCATACATTCATAGTGGTGTGTGTATAGGTTCCATTGCCAGTGAGATGTCCTATAGTCCATACCAAACTGCTTCCTGAATAACCTCATAATCCAAACAGGCTCAAGGTGGGGAGCATGCACTGGGAGGACTGGTTTCCCCAGGCCCTGAGCACAAGGGGAAATGAGGCAAGAGTCCAAGCCCTGCTTTAACTGCCCACCTCCTCCATGTCTTCAGAAACTTCATTTCCACTGGAGACTGCATCTCCACTGCCTCCATTCACCTCCGGCTCTTGCTTGGCTTTCTTTGAATCATCTTTCCGGGGACTCTCTTCCTCTGGTTTCCGCTAAAGATATAATTGTGAAGTCTTCAACAAACGTGTTTAATGTTTTTAAAAGGACTTTTTTTTTTTAACACCCCTCTCCTTTCTGAGTGCAAAGATCCCAAACAGGAGTCATAGTTCTTAGGGTCTTTCTCAAGAAGTAAAACAGAATAAACTGGTCTGTCCCAACATACCAATTCAGCCTCTCTAATGGTAGGGTTGGGTGGGTGTGAGTAGTAGATCTGAACAGTAACCGAACCACAAGTTTAATATACTAAATTTGAATCAGGAAATAAAGAAGTTAAGACTTTCTCACAAGAGAAAACTATTGCAACCAAAGGCAAAAGGCAGACTCATGAAGGTCTGCTACTAAATAACTTGAAAGAAAACCTGCCAGCTTCCTAACAGGAGCCAATCTGACCACTGCTCCTCAACAGCCTTCCTACGGAGTCCTTGGGCAGGTGAGGTCTGCTTTAAGGGTACACAAGGGGAAAATAGCTCTTCAAAATTTGACATTATTTAGAGGAGAGAAACATCGATTTATATTGACCTATTTATCATTCTTTGGTTGATTCTTGTAAGTGCCCTGACTGGGAACTGAATTACCCTGTTTCCCCGAAAATAGGACAGTGTCTTATATTATTTTTGCTCCCAAAGATGTGCTAGGTCTTATTTTCAGGGGATGTCTTATTTTTCCATGAAGAAGAATACGGTACACATTTATTGTTAAATGAAAATAAAGGAAATTTATTACCTGTATAGGGTACGGTAGTACAGTAGTTGTCAACACAAACCAGACAAACTGTGAATCCTACAGTATCAAGAATTTACTCATTTATTCAATGACAATCATGTCATCATCTTCTGGAATATCATCATAACAATCCAATTCCTGAATTTCCTGGTGAATTTCTTGTGACTCCATTTCTTTCAGAATCAGTGGACCAAATCTCTCATGTTTAGCCGGGGGGGGGGGCTTATTTTTTTTTGGGATGCCTTATATTTCACTCAGAAGGAAACCTGTAAGTAGGTCTTATTTTCGGGGAAACACGGTAGCAATCCTGGCACAGTGGGATGACACTTTAACCAACTGAGCTACGTGGATAGGGATGAAAACTATTTTTACTTGCAAATCCTTACCACCTTTGCAATATCTTTGTAGCAGGAAAGGTATTCCTTGTATTTGGGAGGGGGAAAAAAAGAAAAAGAAAAGAAATGATCACATGTAAATTTACCTTCTTTCTGACAAGGTGGGAAATATCAGTCACACAATTTGACGAGGAAGCACCATCTGCTGACTTTCTACTGGCAATCTGACAAAAAGGAAGCCTTGGTTAGCAATGAATACCTACATGGGACAAAGAGTGAGGTCTAATATTAAAAAGACAAGCAAAACAAAAACACACACAAACAAACCTGAATACTCACCATGGAGACTGAAGAGCCTCCTACACTAGGAGTGAAACCGGAAGTAGCGCTCTCTACCTGTGAAGATGACAAACTGCAGTGGGTCCCAGGATAGAAGCCATCGGGTCACCCACAGTCCTACAACAGGTACCCACCATCAAAGCAACTGATTAAAACCTCAAATAAAATGGCCTCCATATAGCAGCTACGTTGTCTACCCACTCTACCTATGCCTGCCAGACCCAACCTGGGGTACACAGGCAGAGTTTTGGAAATTAAACCAAGCCCTGACAGGCTTGGCACACTGATTCCTTTTAACACACATTCTAACCATTAAAGCAAATGTCATGACTACATATGATGAGAAAAAGGATTCCCCCATTTTCCCGTTGTCTACAAAATTCAAAGCCATCAAGATTATTAAGAAAATGTAAATATTTTATGACCCGAAGTCTTCAACAAATGCGTTTAATGTTTTTAAAAAGACACTTCTTTAACACTCCTCTCCTTGCCATGTGCAAAGATCACAAACAGAACTCATATAGCGTTTGATTCCCAGCCAAGGGCATATACTTGGGTTGCAGGGGAGTGGGCAAGAGGCAATAGATCAATGTATCTCTCTCACATCAATGTTTCTCTCTCTCTAAAAATGAATGGGGAGCCAAAACCGGCTTGGCTCAGTGGATAGAACATCGGTCTGCGGACTAAAAGGTCCCAGGTTCGATTCCAGACAAGGGCATGTATCTTGGTTGCGGGCACATCCCCAGTGCGGGGTGTGCGGGAGGCAGCTGATGGATGTTTCTCTCCCATGGATGTTTCTAACTCTCTGTCCCTTTCCCTTCTTCTCTGTAAAAAACACAATAAAACATGAAAAAAAGAAAGAAAAGAAATTAAACCAAATCCATATCCTATCATCATCCTGACACCCTAGCACTGAAAGGCAGAGCCAGGCAATCTGGGGTTAAAAGCCTTCAATACCTCACTGATCTATACACAGGAGTTCTCAGAGATGGACACAATAGTTTACAGTTACTAAATAAATACTATTTGTCTTACACCATTAGAAATATTTTCACAGGTACTATTTTCATCCCCATTTTACACATGAGACAACTAAGGCAAAGAAAAGTAAACACTCATGGTCATGTATAGTAAATGGCAAAGATAGGAGTCAAACGCAATCTGGCCCCACAGTGTACTGTCTTAAGGATTATACTATCTGCCGAGACCGGTTTGGCTCAATGGATAGAGCGTTGGCTTGGGGACTGAAGGGTCCCGGGTTCGATTCCGGTCAGGGGCATGTACCTTGGTTGCGGGCATATCCCCAGTAGGGGGTGTGCAAGAGGCAGCTGGTCAATGACTCTCTCATCGATGTTTCTGACTCTCTATCTCTCTCCCTTCCTCTATGCAAAATCAATAAAATATATTAAAAAAAAAAAAAAAAAAGCATTATACTATCTGATAGGAACATATAGACAAGTTCTCTCGTTCCCTCCGACTTCCAGCTCCTGGAAACCACGCTATACCTAAGATTCCTAGCCAACAGAGCTCTAATACCACAATGCCTTCAACTATATTGAACGCTAGAGGCCCAGTGTGCGAATTCGTGCATGGGTGGGGTTTGGCCTGTTGGGAGGGGGAGACAGCTGGAGGTGGGCCAGCCCACACCATCAGAACCAGGCCAGCTTGGGTGATTGGCTGGCTGAGCCTGACCCTGATCAGGGTGTGAGGGCCCTGAGGGGCTACAGGAGGTTGGTCGGCCAGCCCTGCCCTCTATTGGGATGGGGGGCCATCAGGAGTGGGCTGGTCGGGGGGAGGGGCTAAAAGGGGGGCGGGAGGAAAAGCTGTAGGAGATTGGCCAGCTGGCCTCACCCTCTGATCCAGCCAGTTCAATGGCTGAAGTGGGTGTCATAGCGACTGGTAGTTCCGGTGTTCTGCTCGCTGGCTTTCTGTATATATAGATATTACCAAAACTTGAAAAGGAAACCAAACCAACCAGAGTTGCTTTCAGAGCCAATTCAGCTACATTCCCACTATGCTGGGACTCCTTTGCATCTTCTATCTTCTCTCTAATTTCAGGTAGCAGTTCCTTCAGCTCCTCAATTTCTTTCTCATATTCAGTCCGTGATCCTTCAGCCTCCTTCATCTTCTCATCTAGTACAGCTACAAAGGTTGAAGTGATCAGTAAATTACCACAAAAAGATTTCCTTTTACCTTGTCAATTACTGGATCCATCAAAATCATTGTGAAAACCGGTGATGCTCACTCACCCATTCTCTTCTCAATGACTTCAATAGATTTGCCGAACTGTGCCACTGCCTCGTCATACTGAGAGTTGTACCCATAGGCCAAGCCCAACTGGTAGTGGGTCTCTGCAAGGAGACGGTCATGGGCTTCCAGGTACTGCTCTTGAAGGTTTAGGCAAGCCTGGAATTCCTCCACAGCTTGGACATAATTCTCTAATGAAGAGAAAAACAATAGCAAGAAAATGAACTATTTAATACTATAGTACTTCTAAATTTTACCATTCTGAAAGAATGCCCCGCCCTATTTACATTTCATGACCCTCGAGTATAAAAAACATCAAAATGGCCGAAACCGGTTTGGCTCAGTGGTAGAGCATCGGCCTGCGGACTGAAAAGGTCCCGGGTTTGATTCTGGTCAAGGGCATGTATCTTGGTTGTGGGTACATCCCAGTAGGGGCTGTGCAAGAGGCAGCTGATCGATGATTCTCTCTCATCTATGTTTCTAACTTTCTATCCCTCTCTCTTTCTCTTTGTTAAAAAAAAAAAAAACAACAATAAAATATATTTTTAAAATACATAAAAAACAAAACAACAAAAAAACCCACATCAAAATGACTAAGACTTTCAGATAGTGACATTTAGGAAAGACTATTCACTGTTAAATATATTTTATTGATTTTGTACAGAGAGGAAGGGAGAGAGATAGAGTTAGAAACATCGATGAGAGAGAGTCATCGGTCAGCTGCCTCTTGCACACCCCCTACTGGGGATATGCCGGCAACCAAGGTACATGCCCTTGACCGGAATCGAACCCGGGACCCTTCAGTCCCCAAGCCGACGCTCTATCCATTGAGCCAAACTGGTTTCGGCTACTGCCCATACTTTATGACCAAGCTCAATTTAAAGAAATTTGAAAAAAACTGGTGGGAGTACATTAGGGGAAGAGTAAAATTAAAGATGTATTACCAGATTCAACACTAACTTCTCCAAGTTTAAGATGTGCCTGTGCAGCATAAAGCTGAGCTTCTTTAGTTTCTTGCCTAAAAAAAGGAAATATGATCAGAAACAATAACAGCATTTGTCCAACCATAACTGGGTTCTATTTTCAACCACTAACCTCCCAACCTGAGTCAAGAAGGACCACAAGTTTTACCTTTTAAAAATGATCTTTGCTAAATCCAGCATATCCCAGGCAAGCTCTAGGTTCCCAATCTCCTCCTCTTCATTTTCTTGAAGTGACTAAAGTAAATCCATATCATTGGTATTAGGCAGAAGCACAAAGATAAGTATCTTAGACTACAAACATACCACACACACACACACACACACACACACATTTTAGTACGGCTTAATAAAAACCTGACGTAGGATTTGAAATTCAGACTTTTCCCTAAAACCTACAATGTGGGTCTTAACAATGAGATACTGGGCCTGTCCTCATAGACAGGACCCCATGGAACCAAAGGGACATCTATACATGAATTCTCACACATATACTACTAGTAAAACTACACCTCTACAGTAAGGAAGCAAAACATATTGAGCAAATGATTACCTTGTTTTCAAGAATTGAATCATTTGGTGTTTCTTCAGCCTTGTCATTTTCTTTATCCTCTTCTTCTGAGCCCTCAGTTTCTGCAAACAAAAATTCCTCAGTATTGAGAATACTACGTTATCTTTTGACTAGTCAGAGATTCCAATAAGCATTTGTGAAATAACCTTTATTCTGGGATAGGAGAGGCCAAATGCTAAGCCAAAGCAGCCAATATTTGAACTGGCTGATTTAAGTAAGGCCAATGGTTAGTCTAATTCAAGTGTTATCTTATAGTGTCTACAGTTCAGACCTTCAACAATCAAATGCTAAGTGCTTATTTTCTATCAATAAAAGTGGATCTAGATCAGGGGTGAGGAAGGTCCAGCCTGTGGGCCCGTATAAGGCCTCAGAAATCACTTGGTCTGGCCTTGCCAAAGAAGCTGCAGGCAGGACTAGAAACTCAATAAATTAGTATTTTTTTTATAGCAACATAAGTTTATATTAAGTGAATTATATTAAGCAAATGATGTTAATAATGGCCCATGGCAGAAAAAAAAGGTTCTCCACCCCTGATTTAGATAATCCAGAAGATGAAGACAGATTAACTACTGCCTCTTGTTCAATAGCACAAGTCCCATCTACTCAGCCAGAAGCAGTTTGGAGGCATCTTCAGACAGTGCTCCTGGCATCTTTAAGCTCCTTTTTAGCTTAATACTACTAAAAAGCTGAGAAAATACAAAAAGTTAAATTCTATAGTTCGTTCAGAGCAAGAATACTGAACAGACTAGCTTTTCCACAATGGAGCTGTGGAGAGAAAAGCATAGCCTTTACCAACTCTCACCAATGAGCATGCCACAGACTCCAGCCAGCTTTAGCATGTACAGAATGAGTGAAAAGTACTACAACCATTTATTTTACTCCAGGAACATGTTAAAATTTGCAGCCATATTGACACACTCACAGGTCAATAACCTATAAGGACTACTATTGGGTCGGCAAGTAAGTAATTGCGGGTTTCACACATATATGGCTTCAGTTGAATTTTTAGGTTTGCAGACATAGTAAAAATGTAAAACACATTTTGTTATTTGATAGTTGGCTATTCAGCTGTTAATCAGTAAAAAAAGTTTTTTGATCTGTTTTGTAGTTTTCGTTTGGCATTCGTTGAAAAATGGAAAATCAAAAGGAACATTTTCGTCATATTTTGATTTTTTATTTCCACAAAGGGAAAAACGCATCGCAAGCTCATAAAAAGTTATGTGCTGTTTATGGTGACGAAGCCTTAAAAGAACGGCAGTGTCAAAATTGGTTTGCCAAATTTCGTTCTGGTGATTTTTCACTCAAAGATGAAAAACGCTCTGGTTGTCCAGTTGAAGTTGATGACGCCCTAATCAAAGCAATAATCAATTCGGACTGTCACAGTACAACACGTGAGATTGCAGAGAAGCTTCATGTATCACATACATGCATTGAAAATCACTTAAAACAACTTGGCTATGTTCAAAAACTCGATACATGGGTTCCTCACGAACTGAAAGAATCACAGTTAACGCAACGCATTAGCAGCTGCGATTTGCTAAAGAAACGTAATGAAAATGATCCATTTTTAAAACGACTGATAACTGGCGATGAAAAATGGGTTGTTTACAACAATATCAAGCAGAAAAGATCGTGGAGCAGGCCAGGTGAACCAACTCAAACAACATCAAAAGCTGATATTCATCAAAAGAAGGTTTTGTTATCAGTTTGGTGGGATTACAAAGGAATTGTCTACTTTGAACTCTTACCACCCAACCGAACGATCAATTCTGATGTCTACATTGAACAACTAATGAAATTAAACAATGCAGTTGAAGAAAAGCGGCCCAAATTGACAAATCGAAAAGGTGTTGTATTCCATCATGACAATGCAAGGCCACACACATCTTTGGTCACTCGGCAAAAATTAATGGAGCTTGGTTGGGATGTTTTGCCACATCCACCATATAGTCCTGACCTTGCACCATCTGATTACTTTTTGTTTCGATCTTTACAAAACTCCTTGAATGGTAAAAATTTCAATAATGATGATGATGTCAAATCGTACCTGATTCAGTTTTTTGCTAATAAAAACCAGAAGTTTTTTGAACGTGGGATTATGATGCTGCCTGAAAGATGGCAAGAGGTCATTGATCAAAATGGGCAATACATTACAGAATAAAGTTATTTAGTTCCATGAAAAAATTGTCTTTGATTTTCTTTAAAAAATCCGCAATTACTTACTTGCCGACCCAATAATAATTAGCTCTACACAGCATGTAAAGTTCACAATGCCATGTTATTAAAATGGGCTTTTTGTAAATTATGTATAATGTGTTACCACCTCTTATATCTTTCACTAATAGTGTTAACACCAGTAAAGGAGCTAAAATATTGTCTCCTAGCAACCTACTAGTATAGTGAGAATCTATACTAACAAAAAGATAGTATCTGTACAGGGCTGCGAGGGAAGCCTGGGTTCTGGGTGCCAAAGGGAAGTTGGTGTCGGCACGGGGGAAGGAAGGCCTACTCTTGCATGAATTTTGTGCACCAGGCCTCCAGTGTAAATATAGAAATGAACTGATTTTAGAGAGGAAAGGGAAACACTTATTTGTTGCTCCACTTATTTATCTATTCATTTGCTGCTTATGTACCCTAACCAGGAATTGAACCTGCAACCTCAGTATATCGGGATGATTCTCTAACTGAGCTACCTGGTCAGGGCTAATTTGGTACTTCTGAAATACAAATACCCATCATCATACAGCATATTTTTCCATACCAAATTTCCAAGTGGTTTCTGTACTTAGTTCCTTCATGTTAAACTAGATGAGTCATTTTATTGACTCGACAATGAAGTCTGTCTTCTAATAGATTATGCAATGACAGGTTATTAAGTATCAATGTAGCCTCTTAACAGACTTTATCTTCTCAATTTGCAGGAAAAATTGACAAAATATTTGTTCTATCTGTCCTCAACAATCTGATATCTGGCCGAAATCAATTTGGTTCAGTGGATAGAGCGTCGGCCTGCAGACTAAAGGGTCCCAAGTCTGGTTTTGTCAAGGGTATGTACCTTGGTTGCAGGCACATCCCCGGTGGGGGGGTGCAGGAGGCAGCTGATTTCTCATCATATTTCTAACTCTATCCCTCTCTCTTCCTCTCTGTAAAAAAAATAAAAATAAAAATAAATAATATATTTTAAAAAATAATCTGGTATCTGTTCCTATTCATACCAGAATGTTAGAAGATGACATCTAATTTGGTAGAATATATCTTATTTTCCCCCGAGTTTTATATTAAATTTTAAAATTACAATTCTTACAACAGCAAGAAAAATATCGGTTTTTCCTCAAGGAATCATGGAATGATGGAGAGGAAGTTAAGTTAATAAAAAAGCCATTACTTTAAGGCACTTTCCAACCTGGTAACCAATACCCAGGTATTAATAGAAATGACCTGATGTTCATCAGAGAGCTGTTAACATATTTTCCAAGATTCTCTGAAAATGCAATCTTGTGGTATGGCTACCATCTTTCTGAGGAAAGGGAGACACTATTTTATATCATTTTTCTGCTCTTGTATCTAAAGGTAAAGTAAAGGCAATCTGATTCTCTAGCTATTCTAGCATTCTCACAAGATAAAGTGAGATATCACTACAGGTTGACTAGTATAGTCCATCTGAATGTGGCCAAGCTTCATGCCTCCAATATTAAAATTCCATTAACATACCAATCATATCTAGCATGACATTAGAAGTAACACCAGACCAATATTCTTTATGAGGGATATGCACAACTCAAGAGGTGGTAAGAAATGGAGTCTTAAAGAGAAAACCACAAGATTTTTGCAATAGTGCTGTTACATAAATTTCTGATAAGAGGTGGTTAAGGGAGAAGATAAAAGTTACTTTCCTCAGAATGAGGCTGCTTGGGAAGAACAATACATGCAAGTCAGATCTAGGGTTGGATTCCAGTACTATGACTTACACTGTTTGACCCTAATCAATTAATGTAACCCTAAGCCTCAATTTCCTCATCACAACAATTTAACACTTAGTACACAGTATTATTTTAGAATAAGAGATATGTATGTATGGGAGAGCTCTTAACACTTATGATCCAACTGAATACTTTTTGAACAAACTTTGGAGAAATATGATATCTCTACTGTAGCTATTATAACTCAAAGTCCAACTTTAAGAGTCAGCAGTGCTTTTTACTATTTTTGCTCACTACCATTAAAGATCAAGACATGGGAGTTTTTTAAAATTGAGAAATTCAGTTCTGTGCTTTTCCTTAAAGAACTTCCAAAGCCCATGAACAGTCCAATGGTGCTACCATTTAGAGCCAAATTCATTTCTGATTACCATGCTTGTGCTGGCTGAAGTGCAAGGACCTGCACATAGGTAGTTTATCAGAATGAGCTATAAATATTGTTAATGGGTCTTTAAAAATCTTAGCCTGTCAATTATATGATTAATTGGTATACATTTGTGGTTAATACCAATGTTAGATCAACCTTATAGACAGTAGAATCCTCAAATCATAGTACAACTTAATCCAGATGTGCCAATTATATAATTACTGATTAGAGGCTTATAGATGTTGGTTAAGTTGAATCAAAAGTAGACTAAATAATAGTATAAAGCACACACTTAAATAATGTTTAAGTAACAAAAATTTCAGATGGGCACCAAAGCAAGCATGAAGGGAGAAAGTAGCAAGAAGGCCAATGAAGTTTTTGTTATCTTTTGGAAGGGTCTAATTTCTAACTAATGTGAATAGCCTTTAAGTAATTCTGAAGACTAAAATTAAATATGGTTACCAGAATTCCTTCACTCTGGTAATATAGCCTTCAAGAGTGAACTTGAATTTAAATGGCATGCCTGCTTAAGTGTACCAGTTCAGTGGATTCTACTGCTCTAATCCTGCTTCCTAAAGCAGAAAAAAGGAACCATGTAAACAGCAGGTAAAACAATTCAGAGGCATGCAAGGGAACATCCATTCAGCATTCTCTGCCAGCCTAGCCCACTATTTCCCTACTGACCCCCCCCCCCATCCAGCTTTACTGGCTAGTATGGTACAAGTTACTAATAGCTAGCCAAGTCTCAGAAATCAAAGAAGGCCTATTTTGCAGTTAGTAAAAGCGTTAGTTTATAAGCCAGCTAAAGAAGACTTTTGATTAAACTTGCTCAGCTTATCACAACCTTTATAAACTACCCCCATTTTCATTTAGCCCTTTCCTAATCCAAAGGCAGACGGAAAATCCTGAATGGAAGGCTGACTTTTACCCATGATTAGTGAGTCAAATCCAGAATGTACTCCACCCACTGCAGGTCTTGCATATCCCGGTTACCTTCACCCTCTTTCATCTGTTCTTCTCTCCCTTGTGTGTCTTCATTAGCAGTTATCTTAGCTTTGTCTTCAGGGGATTTCTCAGTAGCCTCCTGGGCTACCTTGGTCTCAAACCCATTTCCAGCTGCCCCAGATTCTTCTGGAGACAGCTTAGTCTCCTCCTGGTTAGGAGCCAACTCTGCCCTGCCCTCTTCTAGTCCTGAGCCAGTTTTTATTTCTGTTAATCCTTCTGCATCAGTCTCTGATTCAGGAGTCTGATCTCCTGCAGCTGACAGTCCACTGACTGTACCATCCTTAGAGAGAACTTGTGCTTCCTGCCCAGGCTTCTCAGAGGCTTGTGACCCATCTTTTGCAGCCTCTGTTGTCAACTCTGCTGACTCTTCAACAGGAGGCATTTCTTGCCCTACCAACTGCTCAGGAACAGCTTTACCTGGATCATTTTTAGAGGCAGCTACCTGCTCCTTTGGCTCATCCCCACCCACATCCACTGGCTTGACTGTTGAATCTATAGGCTCTGCTTCTACCTCCATTGCAGTGGCCTGATTTTCTACAGTCACAGTGGGTTGCTCTTCTGAAGCTTCTTTTGGCTTCTCTAGGTTCACAATTACTTCTTCCTGTTTCTCCTGACCGCCATTTTCTCTGTACTCTTCTTGGATTTCTGTTACAGAAACTGATTTTCCTTCCTCAACATCAGGTGTTTCGTTTTCTGGCTTCTCAGCAATGACCTCAGCTTCAATCAGTCCTTCTGATGCTGCTACTCCTTTTGCCTTTTCAGTGTTTTCAGTTAAGTGATCTGGAGTTGCTTCAACTTTTTCCTGTAGTAACTCTGCAGGCTCACTTACATCCATATCTTCTCTTTCACCCTTCTTCATCTCAGTCTCCTGTTCTTTATCAATTTCAGGCTTTACCAGAGACTTGTCTTCCTTTTTTTTTGCTTCTTTTTCTCCCATGGCGTCATAAACCTGTTCTCTCAACTCTTCCCTTGCTTCCTCTACATGGTTAAAGAACATGAAGCATAAACATGGAAACTAAAAACACATTCCCTTTAAACCCTTCAAACAGCCTGGCTTAAGTTTTAGCAGATGGCCTAACAAATTATCTGCCCCTTTAAGAAAAGCAAAGGTAAAGTCCCATCTAGCAGTGCGTCTAGCAGTGCAACTTATTGCGAAAGAAACCCAAGCTCCCTAAATTAGCTTACTTGAGCATTCCAAATATCAATTAGGTAGAGATGCCAAGCTTTACATTCTCCTCTAAACTTTATAGACCTCCATCTGATTGGCCAAACTCAGCATAGAAATTAACATTTAAATTTCTGATACACAAAAAAAATGTAAAAGAGCTCTGAATGCACTGCTATTAAAATAACCGAGTGGCACAGAGTTTTTAAAAAACAAGTTATCCTCTCAAGAAAACAAAACAAAAAACCAATAATCATTTTATGTAATCAGCTACTTCCATTGAAGTCTCCACCCGATGCAGGTTATCTCCCCAGCATCTTACAGATGACCCAGGACAGGGAGAGCCTATCTCTGTCACGTGTACACAGAAACATATGCTGCATCTCCACATACCATCCACGTTATCATTATTTTCTACCAGAGATTCTTCTGTTTTTTCTCCTTCCTCTTCTTCCACATGCACACCTTCCAGGGCATTTCCCAAAACACCATTCTCCATTCTAGGAGAAAATGAAAAAGTATTAAAGGTATGATGACTAGAACGTAACAATTTATGAAAGACTGAAATTGTAGTCCTATATTACAAAAGCAACAGAAGAATAAGCAAATGCAGAGAATATAAAGTAGGTGTTCCTACAAAACTTCTATACATTAAGGCTGGGAGAACAGTGAACCTTTATCCAGCTACCAAAAAGTACTGGTGACTCTTATATATTTCCCTTATATTAGGGCCACATTTCCCAAGCTTCATATCCACTGACATTTCCTTAAATGGGAAAAAACATTCTGGCAAGATGTTTACAACAAATCACCAGAATGCTCTACAAAACTAGAAAACTAGAAAACTTACTAAAAGTGATATTCAATAGATCATAGATAATTTGCTAGTTTCATGTGCCCTCAATGTATATTATCCTGGTGAATAATTTCTAGTGGGAACTATACAACACCTTTATAACAATTAAGACTACTTTTAAGTTTTATTTGTTAGACATTCACTTGCTAGTGTTTTCTGACCCCAAAGGCAAATCTTAAGTATTAATTTTACTCTTTGCATGAAGTACCCTTCAAAACTTCCATCAATATTTCATGAGGCCCCTAATTTCCTATTTCTTAGTAAAATTAGTGTCACTTAGTTGATGTGAAATCTCAAGCTAGTAAACCATCTTAAGCAAACAAAGAAACTAAAGTGTTTAAATAGACCATTGTGGTCATACAAAACAAGACATACCTTGCCAACTCCAGAAGAGATTTCCCATAGAAAAAGAAAGCTTCTCCACACTCATTAGCTGTCTCTCCATACTTTTTACCTCTATAAAGAGAATAAACATCAAAGATCTGAACTAACACCTACTCTGAAACGTTTATTTCTAGTTCTTTAGTTATAACATTCTTCCAATAACACATTCTTACTGGAAACCAGTACTTCCCTCTCTTGCTTTCCAGTCAAGGTCAAAGAGACCTTGATCTAACAACCAGTGCATAAAATTAATGTTGTTCGTTCTTCAGCTATATATATTATATATTCTAAATGACATCAATTTGCTACAGTTATCACATAAATTCTAAGAGCTAAACTACATTAATAGGGATTTCTTCTGCTATAAGATCGGTGTCAAAATGGACCAAAGTAGTTAGGACTAACTAGGTAGTAATCAGTGGGACCTATACGATGAGTAAAGCTCATGGAAAAGTATCAGAATATAGGTAAGAGCATTTAGAATGCCTGAGAAGTTAATCTCACAGTGCCATAGTTTTCTCAACTGTAAAATAGAAATGTTAAGAATGCTCAAAGAGCCGAAACTGGTTTGGCTCAGTGGATAGAGCATCGGTCTGCGGACTGAAAGGTCCCAGGTTTGATTCCAGTCAAGGGCATGTACATTAGTTGTGGGCACATCCCCGGTAGGGGGTGTGCAGGAGACAGCTGGTCGATGTTTCTCTTATCATTGATGTTTCTAGCTCTCTCTCTTCCTCTCTGTGGAAAATCAATAAAATAAAATAAAAAAGAATGCTCAAAGAGCTACTGTAGGAACTGAGTTAATGTATATAAAAGCATTTAAAATAAGGCTTAGAAATACAGATTTATAGATAAGTTTTAACTATTATCTAGACAGGGAAGCAGGAAGGAGAAAAATCACTCAAGTATGACAAACGGGAAGGAGGAGGTACTTTATGTCAAGAAACCACTTCCATGTAGTAAAGGACTGGCAGAAGCCATGCAAAGTAAGGCCAACTATCAGCGTTGAGAGTCTAGTGAGAAAAACTATAGAAACTAAGCAGAAAAAAAAGAAGAAAAAAGCCTAATTAGGAGGTATTGTGAAGAAAGTATAAGGTAGTCTCCTTCATGATAAGCATTTATTTTATAAGGAAGGTTTCTTCAACTCAACTGGATATAATCGATATATAAAAAAGGTTAATATGCTAAGTGTCCCTCCAACCATCTGACTGGTCACTATGACCCGCACTGATTACCAGGGGGCAGACACTCAACACAGGGGCTGCCATGAAGCACACAGGACATTTAAAAAGAAATGGCACCGAACCTTGTGCCAACAACCAATACTTGGCTTCCCCCAACTGTGACACAGGCCACTCTACCCGCCCCCCCCCCCCCCCCCCAGCAACATCACCACACCAAATTGCAGCCAATGTTGCGGAGACCTCATGGTGCAAAATGCGGCCCCCAGCCCAGAAACTGTAACTGTGGGTGCTAGGTGATGACATCAGATAGCAATGCCCAGCTTCCTCTCCCTAGTGAGTAGCATCTTTGGAGTTTCTCCCGTCCAGGAACACAACTTGCTTTATAGCCAGGTGCAAATATTTCACCCTTTAACCAAATATCTGAGAAGCATTTTCCCGTGCCTCATCTCATTTGATCCTCACAAAAGTCCTAGAGCAGGTAGATAGGAGACTCAGTAGAATCCTATTTTTTATTCATTAGTCAGAAAACAGATTTAGAAAGCTTAGAAACTTGACCCCACTAAAAAGAAGAAATGGTAGAACTTGAAAATAACTCCAGGTTTTCTCACTGTGCAGAATATAGTCCTACACTGCTGCAGTTAAATATTTTACCCTTTGTTCTCCCTTCATGAACTACATAATAATCTGCTTTGTGTTGATATTTACTACTGTGTTGCTGACAATTACCTGAAAGAAAAGTTGGGGTGCTTCACTGGGCTGGAAAAGTTTAGCTACATCAGAAAGCAGGTCTAATTGAAGAAGAGAGTAGGAGAATGCTGCACAGACATGCTCCCAGGAATAAGCTTGAATTACAATTGAAATGCAGAAAGGCTTCCTAAATAATCAATGGAAAACACACAGGAGAGAACCCTGATACCCAAGGACCAAAGGTAGAGAGAGAGACTGGTAGGAGGGGCGGCGGTCAAAAGGGCTGGCAAGGCATACAGAGCCGGCAACTGAAGCCCCAGAGAGAGATCTCAGCTGTGCTTGGGGGGAAGTAGGAGGTTGCCACCGAGGACTCTGGGATCTAATCCCTAAATTGGGCTCCCCAGCACAGAGCACCAAACTGAGGAAGGCACTCACTTAACATCAAGCTGTGAAAAGCAGTAGGTTGCTATCTGCCAGGGAGTGGTGTCTGAAAGTTTGGGCACCCTCTTAAAGGGTCAATGCACAGCCCTGACCAGTTTGGCTCAGTGGATAGAGCGTCAGCCTGCGGGCTCAAGGGTCCCATGTTCGACTGCAGCGGGGGCATGTACCTTGGTTGCAGGCACATCCCCTGGGGCAGGGGGGCAGCTGATCCAATTAGTCAGAAACAGCCTTTAACACTGTCCTGCACTAGAGATTGAGAGGTATAAAGGATCTACCTAAAATATAGTCACAAATTCAAACAAAAAACCAAAATGAGAAAACAAATGAAAGGACCAGCAAATGAATCTCCAGAAGAGATAAATGAAACAGAGTTCAGAATAATGATGTTAAAAATGCTCAACAGCCGAAACCGTTTGGCTCAGTGGTAGAGCATCTGAAAGGTCCCAGGTTCAATTCCGGTCAAGGGCATGTACATTGGTTGTCGGCACATCCCCGGTGGGGGGTGTGCAGGAGGCAGCTGGTCAATGATTCTCTCTCATCGACGTTTCAAGCTCTCTATCTCTCTCCCTTCCTCTCTGTAAAAAAATCAAATGGAAAAAAAAAAAAAAGCTCAACAGTATGAAAAAAGGTATAGTAACTATGAAAAAAGAACAGTGTGAAATAAAGAATGACATAACAGAAATAAAGAACACATGGGGCCGGGACCAGTTTGATTCAGTGGATAGATCATCGGCCTCCAGACTGGAAGGTCCCAGGTTTGGTTCCGATCAGGGGCATGTACCTTGGCTGCAGGCACATCCCCAGTAGGGGGTGCACAGAAGGCAGCTGATCAATGTATCTCTCTCATCGATGTTTCTAGCTCTCTGTCTCCCTTCCTCTCTGTAAAAAAGTCAATAAAATATATTTTAAAAAAAGAACACATTGGAAGGAATACACAGCAGATTAGGGGAAGTTGAGGCTCAATCAGTGTATTAGAAGACAGTTGAAAATATCACTCAATTAGAGAACCAAAGAGAGAGAAAAAAAAATAAAAAACAGGATGACAGCTTAAGGAAGCTGTTGGACAATGTGAAATGTACAATATTAAAACAGAAATGAATAGAGAAGTCTTGAAGAAATAATGGTAGAAAACTTCCCTAACCTAGTAAAGACAGTGACACAAGTTCAGAAGGAAAAGAGAACCCCAAATAAGAAGAACCCAAACAGACCCATGCCCAGGATGTGGAAAAGCAGAGGAGTTGTAAAAGCTTAAGAGTCCTAAAAACAGAAGGGAAGATCACAAGAATCAAGTCAAAGATTTGGGACATAAAGAGCCAGAAGACACTCCTCCGCAGAAGCAAGAAGACAAGAGAATCCAGAAAGTTGAAGATAATGTAAAAACTCTGGGACAACTTCAAGCGAATCAACATCAGAATTATGGGGGTCCCAGAAGAAGAGAGAGAGCAAGATACCAAAAACATACTGAAAGAAATAGTAACAGAAAACTTCCCCCACCTGGTGAAAGAATTAGACTTACAAGTCCAGGAAGCACACAGAACTCCAAACAAAAGGAATCCAAAGAAGACCACACCAAGACACATCATAATTAAAATTCCAAGAGCAAAAGACAAAGAGAGAATATTAAAAGCAGCAAGAGAAAAGCAGGTAGTTACCTATAAAGAAGCACCCATACAATTGTCAATTGATTTCTCAACAAAAACCATGCAGGCCTGACAGGAATGGCAACAAATATTCAAGGTGATGAATAGTAAGAACCTACAGTCAAAAATAATCTACCCAGCAAAGCTATCACTCTGAATTGAAGGCCAAATAAAGAGCTTCACTAATAAAAAAAGCTAAAGGAGTTCATCACCATCAAACCAGAATTATATGAATTGCTGAAGGGGTTTCTTTCAGAAGAGAAAGTAAATAAAGATAAAAACTATGAACAACAAATATGTAACTATCAACAAGTGAAATCTAAAAACCAAGGAATTAAAAAAAAAATCTGATGAACAACATTAACTGGTGAATATAATAGAATCAGAGGTATGGAAGGGGAGTGAACTGACAATTCTCAGGGAAAAGGGGAGAGAGAGGTGTGGGAAGAGACTGAACATAACTGTGCACCTATGGATGAGGACAATGGGGGTTGGAAAAGGGCAGAGAGTGGGGTGGGAACCTGGTGGAAGGGAGCAATAGGGGGGGGATGAGGAACATTTGTAATAATATGAACAATATAGATTTATTTTAAAAAAAGGTAAAAAAAAAAAAAAAAAAAAAAGAGTAAGCCTTCCTTCCCCTGGCTTCCCTCCCACCTAGACTTCATCAGGAAGGATGTCTGGTCTAATTAGCATATTACCCTTTTATTATTATAGATTATTATTATAGATATAATCACCTGGTGGTAATTACCAACATCCTAACAGAACAGATAACAAAGTAATAAGAGTATGAAAAATCCTGTGCTAATGACAACATTAATGGTAGGGTGGCCCACCATCATGGTTTACTTGGGATTAAGGGATTGAGTTTCTCCAGATACAGAATTTCCAATGCTAAAAATGGAAAAGTCCTGGACAAGTTGGTCACCCTAATTAGCAGTGACTAGAAAACAGATTACTTTAGGAAAATTAAAGGCTACAATTGCTCAGTTATATGAAGGTTTTATAGTTATAGAGCTTGTACATGAAAAATAATCTTTTTTAACTCTTACACTTAATTTTTCTCATTGAACAACTTATGACTCAAGTTTATTAGAAACATAGGATTACAGTTTAGCAAAACACAGTACTTACAAAAGACTAGCTGCTTCCTGGAAAGCATTGACAGCTGCTGGAATATCCCCCATCACCAGATGCTTCTGTCCTAAGCCCAATAGCTTCTTAGCTTCACTATCCACATCCAAACTGCCAGAAAAATTTTTTTCATGTGTTAAATACTTTTAAAGTCAATATTTCTTGAAAACCTGTTACATTTACACCATAATAATTCCTCTTAAAGGTTTATCTACTCACTACCAACAAATAAACAACTTGGTTTCCATGATTGTAGAGGCATTGCAGGAGCTGCAGGAGACCCTGTAGTTGGTTTGGCTGCTGTGTTCCAGCTAATGGTCCAATTTTTGAACTAACAGGCCCTGTCAAAGTGATTGAGGGACTCTCCACAGGGATATGGTATTGTCACAGCTATTGCAGCCACTGCCAGCATTGCAGGAGCCCCTATTCAGTAGCCACGGGTTGAGGGGACTATCCACACACTTGTGGGCTGGGCAACACCCGTCTCCAGGCATTATGGATACTCTACCTGGTATGAGACCACCCATGGGCCCATCCATCAGACTATCCCCCCACTTCCCCTTTGCTTAAGGGATACCAACAAACATGTTTCCTCCTGGAATGAGACCTCTCCCACAAATGCATTTACCAAGACCCTAGAATACTATCGGCCCTTGGTCACTCCTTTCCCACAATGTGTTTTGTGAAACTGTAGAATGTTTGTGAACTTCTGACCCCCCCTTTACTGCATTAATATATGGTAATAAAGCAATAATAAAAAACAATACATGCAAATACTCTAAAGGAGGATTAAATAAAATTTGAAACAGTGATTCTCAACTAAGTGAACTTAAGAATTAGCCGAGACTGGTTTGGCTCAATGGATAGAGCGTCGGCTTGGGGACTGAAGGGTCCTGGGTTCGATTCCGGTCAAGGGCATGTACCTTGGTTGCGGGCATATCCACAGTAGGGGGTGTGCACGAGGCAGCTGATTGATGACACTCTCTCATTGATGTTTCTAACTCTGTATCTCTCTCCCTTCCTCTCTGTACAAAATCAATAAAATATATTTAAAAAAAAAAAAAGAAAAAGAATTAATAGGAAGCTTTCCCAACACACAAACCTGAATTCTATCTGAAAGTAAACAAAATTTCCAGGGATGCAACTTAGGCATCTACCTTTTGGATAAGCTTTCTAGTTATTATAATACCTCTGCTTAAGAATCATGGTCACATAAAGATGGGGAAGTTTTAATGAAGTAGAAGTGGGCTCAATAGAAAATTTAAAACATTTAGCCAAAACAGGTTTGGCTCAACGGATAGAGCGTCAGCTTGGGGACTGAAAGGTCCTGGGTTTGATTCCGGTCAAGGGCATGTACCTTGGTTGCAGCATATCCCCAGTAGGGGGTGTGCAAGAGGCAGCTGATCGACGACTCTCATCGATGTTTCTAACTCTCTATCTCTCCCTTCCTCTCTGTACAAAATCAATAAAATATATTAAAAAAGCATAGGATAACATTTGTTAGTCATGATGTATAAGGAATAAGAAGCATAACTAAACTTTCAATTCTGGTATTTTATTCAAGTGGGGGGGAAAATCACTGTCTGGACATACAAAATCATACTCCGATTTACAAATACAGTAGGCCCTCGGGTTACATCGAGATCGATTCTTAAGATGAGACGTAACTTAATTTTCACTGTAAGTCAGAACCCACCTACATCACTCACATGGAGCACATACAAAGCAGTAATGAAGTGACAGTAAAAAAAATAAAAAATAAATAAATAAATAAAAGATATCAATTCCTGACCTTTACTTAAATAAGGTAAATAAATAAAAAAATATATAAAGCACCTATGTACATATGTCAAAATGACAGATTTTTTTTTATATATAAATGGGAGATGGTAACGTAGTAACCATGAAACGATGACGTACAAGTACCTTAATATGTAGTTTTATTTGTTACCTATTAAACATAATAAAACTGAGTCCTCCCCATGGCTGCCACATCAAAGCCTGGCCCAGGAAGGGAAGCCCCCACCCCTTTTAAAATATATTTTATTGATTTTTTTTTTTTTTTTTTAACAAAGTGGAAGGCAGAGTGATAGAAAGCCAGAAACATGGATGAGAAAGAAACATCTATCAGCTGCCTCCTATACCCCTCCCCCCCTAGGGGATGTGCCTGCAACCAAGGCACATGCCCTCAACCAGAATCGACCCTGGGATCCTTCAGTCCACAGGCCGACACTCTATCCACTGAGCCAAACCGGTCAGGGCGGGGAAGCCCTTTTAAATTCCTAGAATATTTAGATGTCAAGAATATTCCCTGTGTACCTACTCAGTATTATATGGTTCATTAGTATATATTGTGGCTGGCCTTGTTAACTAGAAGAATCAGAAATCTCTTGTTAACTAGAAGAATTAGAAGATGCACATATGGCCTTTGCTGGTTTGATTCCGTGTATAGAATGTCAGCATGCAGACTGGAAGATCTCGGGTTCAATTCCTGTCAAGGATACATGCCCCATCCAAACAGGTTTGGCTCAGTGAATAGAGCATCGGCCTTCGGACTGAAGGGTCCCAGGTTCGATTCCAGTCAAGGGCATGTACCTTGGTTGCAGGCACCACCCCAGGTTGGGTGTGTGTGTGTGTGTGTGTGTGTGTGTGTGCAGGAGGCAGCTGATAGATGTTTCTAACTCTCTATCTCTCCCCCTTCCTCTCTGTAAAAATATCAAAAAAATATATTAAAAAAAAGATACATGCCCCAGTTGTGGGCTCAACCCCTGTAGGGGGCATGCAGGAGGTAACTGATTAATGATTCTCTCCCATCTTTGACAATTCTCTCTCTCCTCTTCCTTCCTCTCCTGTGATGTTGGAGTATCTTGGTGTCTTTAGGACACTGGTTCCATTGTAGGTATAATTACATAAAACTAAGAATCCAGGAAAAAACAGCTAGAGAAGAAATTAAAACAAAATAGGATTTTAACCGAAACCAGTTTGGCTCAGTGGACAGAGCATCGGCCTGCGGACTGAAGGGTCCCAGGCTTGATTCCGGTCAAGGGCACGTACCTTGGTTGCGGACACATCCCCAGTAGGGGGTGTGCAAGAGGCAGCTGATCAATGATTCTTTCTCATCGATGTTTCTAACTCTCTATCCCTCTCTTCCTCTCTGTAAAAAAATCAATAAAATATATATATTTTTAAAATAGGATTTTACATGAGAATATCCACTCTAGATCCAGAAACAAATAGCAACAGCAGCAACTGAGCAGAACCTAGAGCATAAAAACCCAAGTACAACTCACTGACATCAGTGTGAACAAAGTTGAGATCAACTATGTAAAACATCATTCATACCATTATGAAAGCTTTCAAACCAGTAAAGTATGTGTAAGTTGAGAAAACCCACAATAAATCTAATTAGATATAAATCTAACTGTACCAGGTAAATAATCTTACCTCTCTACTTTATCTGCAGAAGTAGAAGGAGCTGGAGCATCATCTTCAATTCTGTAATGAAAAAATAAGGGGAAGGGTGTTAAGATTAAATATGGTTTGGCTCAGTGAATAGAGCATCAGCCTGCAGACTGAGGGGTCCCAGGTTCGATTCTGGTCAAGGGCACATGCCTGGGTTTCAGGCTCATACCCCAGTAGAAGGCATGCAGGAGGCAAACAATCAATGATTCTCTATCATCAACAATATTTCTATTTCTCCCTCCTTCTCTCTTCTTCTCTGAACACAATCCTATCAGCCCTGACCAGTTTGGCTCAGTGGACAGTGTCGGCCTGCAAACTGAATGGCCCTGGGGTTTGATTCCAGTGAAGGGCATATACCTTGGTTGTAGGCACATCCCCAGTGGGGAGGCATACAAGAGGCAGCCGATCGATGTTTCTAACTCTCTATCCCTCTCCCTTCCTCTCTGTAAAAAAACAAAAAACAAACATTTTTTTTAAAAAGAAAAGAAAAAATCTTATCTAATAAAGAGGGGATATGCTAATTGACTGCCCCACCCTCAATGACCCATGCACCAGGTTACTAGTAGTTTGATTCTTGGTCAGAGCTCATGCCTGAGCTTTGGGCTAGATCCCCCCCACAGCAGGGGGACGTACAGGAGACAGCCTAATTATGTTTTTCTCCTTCTTTCTCTAAAATAAATAAAAACATCATTTTAAAAGAAAAATCAACCAATGAATGCATAAATAGGTGGGCCAACAAATTGAAGTTTCTCTCTTTAAAGCCCAGCATGATACAAAAATCTTTTTTATTTTAATATATGCTTATTGATTATATACATATATATATATTTCTAAAGATTTCTTTTGTGTTGCTGAAGCAACATTTAAAAAAATATATTTTATTGATTTTTTACAGATAGGAAGAGAGAGGGATAGAGAGATAGAAACATCGATGAGAGAGAATGATCGATCAGCTGCCTCCTGCACACCCCCTACTGGGGATGTGCCCGCAACCAAGGTACATGCCCTTGACCGGAATCCAACCCAGGACCCTTCAGTCTGCAGGCAGATGCTCTACCACTAAGCCAAACCAGTTTTGGCTATTTTTTTAGTTCAGAGAGGGAGAGAGAGAGAGAGAGAGAGAGAGAGAGAGAGAGAGATAGAAACATCAACCATGAAAGAATTATTGATCTGCTGCCTCCTGCACACCCCACACTGGGTATTCAAGCTTGCAATCTGGGCATGTGCCCCAACTGGAAATTGAATGGTGACCTCCTGGTTCATATGTTGATGCTCAAGCACTGAGCCACCTCGGCCTATCAAATAACAAATTTAATTCTACTCATTCAAATCTCTTAAACATTTATTTGCCAGGTATGACGCATAATTTAAACAAGACAGTCACATAGTAGCTTCGAGTTTACAGTCAGATGAAAGAGAATGCAGCATTTCTGTTATAATGTGATATATGCATTCTTGGCAAACCTCACATTCTAAAAAACTGCTCACTAAAGATAATTTTTTTAAAAAAATAAAGAAGCAGTCTCCCAGAACATTCATTTGTTAAATATTCTAATATTATTTAAATCTTTTTTTTTTTTTTTGCAAGAGAGGGGAAAGGGGGAGAGGGAGAAGAGAAATATTTATGTTGCCTCCAGTACACACCCAGACACAGGACACCCACAATTCAGGCATGTATGTCCCTGACCATGAATCAAATCCACAACTTTTTAATGTAATGAACTATATAATCCAACTAACTGGGCCACCCAGCCAGACTTTCTGATTCAGCAGGTCTACCCTGAGGCCCAGGATTTGGAAATTCTAATAACTTCCCAGATGATGCTATACTGCTTGGTTTTAGACCCACACTCTTAAGAATCACTGAATCAGAACAAAAATTATAAACTAAAGGCCCGGTGCAAGGGTAGGGTCCTAGGCCTGGCTGGGGCCTTCCTTCATTCTATGCCACCCCCTGGTGGTCAACACACATCATAGTGAGCAGTTGAACTCTGGAAGGGACATTTTGCATATTAGCCTTTTATTATGAAAGAGAGAGAGAGCGCAAGAAAGAGAGGGAAGAAGGAAGGGAAGGAGAGAGAGAGATGTCCTATCCAGGTCAGAGACAGGTTATCCACTGTTACATTTTATGTTTATCATAATAGTTCTACGTTTAAAACTATGAAGATATCACATAGAAATCTGATTTCTGATTCTCTTGAAAAATCATGTTAAATATAAATCAAAAAAAGTATGAGAGAAAATTATGGTTGAAATACCTTTTTTAAAAAATATATTTTTATTAATTTTTTTATAGAGGAAGGGACAGGGATAGAGTCAGAAACATGGACCAGCTGCCCCCTGCACACCTCCCACTGGGGATGTGCCCGCAACCAAGGTATGTGCCCTTGACTGGAATCGAATCTGGGACCTCTCAGTCCACAGGCCAACGCTCTATCCACTGAGCTAAACCAGTCAGGGAGGTTAAAACAATCTGGAGAAAGCCTTTTTAAACTCAGAAACCATGAAAGATTAATTATATTCTACCTAGTTAATTTTACAAAAGATCAACTTAGCACAGCGTGGCTCAGTGGTTGAGCACCAACAGGCCACCAGTTCGATTCCTGGTCAGGGCACATGTTTCTGGCTTGATCCGAATAGGCAGCTGACTGATGTTTCTCTCTCTCTCTCTCAAAAAAAAGAGAGAAATTTTTTTAAATTAAAACTATTATTTTTAAAAAATATGCTTTATTTTTTTTTTTTTTTACAGAGAGGAAGGGAGTTAGAAACATCGATGAGAGAGAAACATTTATCAGCTGCCTCCCACACAATCCCTACTCGGTATGTGCCCCCAACCAAGCAACCAAGGTGCATGCCCTTGAATGGAATCTGGGACCCTTCAGTCCGCAGGCAGATGCTCTATCCACTGAGCCAAACTAGTTAGAGCTAAAAACTTTTTTAAAAAGGTCAACTTAGCATCTATACACAGAATCTTAGCAATCAATATGGAAAAAAAGTCCAAGATTAAAGAATACAAGGCATTCACAGAAAACATGCTCAAACATTTGAAAACATGTTCAGGCCCCTAAGAGAAACAAACAAAAGCCCAGACAATGTGGTTCAGAGGTTGACCATCAGCCTACGAACTGGGAGGTCATGGTTCAATTCTGGTTAGGGAACATGCCTGGATTGCAGGCTCCACCCCAAGCCCAGGTATGGCACATGTGCAACAGATGACTGTGTCTCTCACATGCTTATCTCTCTCTCCTCTCCCCCCTCCTTTCCTCTCTCTGAAAAATCAAAACATACCCTGTAGCTGAAACCGGTTTGGCTCAGTGGATAGAGCATCAGTCTGCGGACCGAAAGGTCCCAGGTTTGATTCTGGTCAAGGGCATGTACATTGGTTGTGGGCACATCCCCCAGTGGGAGGGTGTGCAGAAGGCAACTGGTCGATGTTTCTCTCTCATCCATCGACATTTCTAGCTCTGTCCCTCTCCTTCCTCTATGTGGAAAATCAATAAAATATATTTTAAAAAATACCCTGTGGCAGGTAGCAATATTCATATTTTACAGAGAAAGCACTTAACCAATTGACTTTGTAACCTACATTACCCTCCCTCATCACAATTCATACTGTATTTCAATTTTCTATTGACTTAGAATACAGAATTTAATTCTAAGGAAAGAAACCATGTGTATTTTATCCTAGCTGCAGCCTAGCACCAAGCACAAAGTCTGGCACCTAAATCAGTGATTTGTTAAAATAAGGAATGGTTCTGGATGGTGTGGCTAAGTTGCATGAAGTTGATTCCTGGTAAAGCACATACCCAGGATGTAGGTTCCATGGATATTTCCTGCTCATTCTTCCCTTCTCCCCCACTCCTCACTAAAATCAATTTAAAAAATAAAGGAGCAATTGTGAATCCCTATTCTATGGTAGTACTATGATAGGATTTGGACAAGTGATTTTTGCCAATTAGCATGTAAATGCCAGAACTTTATTATTGAGTTAAACTAACTTTTTTTTTTTTTTTTGGGGGGGAGGGGTGTCTTCTTCTAAAGCAATGGATAAGCAGCTCAGGAATTATGACTGGGAAGCCAAAATTCAATGCCCCCACATAAGACTTCTTTTTCTAAACTTTCTTATTTCTTCTCATCACTACTGTACAAACTCTTATTTGCTTTATATTTTCTAACATTAAAGCCGTAAAAAACTAATTAAAAATATAACTATAATGAGGACTGATCTAGCATTTATACTATTACCATTAGCCATGTTGTTTAAATGGCAAGAGGAAGAAAAGCCAAATTGAAGCTCTTTACAGAAGACAAAACTGTGGCCCAACATCACTGCGTAGGCAATGAAGCTGGTATTCAAAAAATAAAATCAACCCGAATTGAGGTTTATTTCTCATTCCACCTTTCCTCTCTAGTGTTTTAGAAGTTATATTCTTATCCTTTCAATGGTTAGGCTGGAATTACAATGTGCATTCTTATTTAAGTCTAAACTAGGAAGGCATTTTCTTTACACTCCCCCTTCAGCGCCTTAGGGCTTGACCTCTAAATAGTCTCAACCAAGATTTAACTTCCGAATTCGGCCTTTTATTCTCTGATAGCTAATTAGTTTTCATGCAATTTCCTCTCAGATAAGCTTCTGATGTGGGTTTAAGGGACTCTTTTCCCCTCCCCATGTGGGAGTCTGTATTTGTTCTTCAATAAATCTCTATCTTTGCTATAAAACACACACACACACACACACACACACACAAAAAAAAAACTTGGGTTTAATGCACACTCTACCATTTATTAATTTCTGCATTCTGATCTTGACTTTTCTCACCTACAGGAGAACTACTTCATAGTATACTTATGTGGACCAAATATAAATATTCAAAAAATGTTAGGTAGAGAGATAAATAAACCTCTGGTAACTGTAAGTGTACTAACACAATCAAAGTGTTAGGCTACAGAAGAAATTCATAACAACCTCACAGCAACCTCTCCCAGCACAGTGCACAAAAAGCAAATATCATGTTTCCCCGAAAATAAGACATCCTCCGAAAATAAGACCTACTTACAGGTTTCCTTCTGAGTGAAACATAAGGCATCCCCACGAAAATAAGGCCCCCCCCTAGGCTAAACATGAGAGATTTGGTCCACTGATTCTGAAAGAAATGGAGTCACAAGAAATTCATCAGGAAATTCAGGAATTGGATTGTTATGATGATGTTCCAGAAGATGATGACATGATTGTCATTGAATAAATGAGTAAATTCTTGATACTGTAGGATTCACAGTTTGTCTGGTTTGTGTTGATAACTACCATACCATATACAGGTAATAAATTTCCTTTATTTTCATTTAACAATAAATGTGTACTGTATTCTTCTTCATGGAAAAACAAGACATCCCCTGAAAATAAGACCTAGCACATCTTGGGAGCAAAAATTAATATAAGACACTGTCTTATTTTCGGGGAAACAGGGTAAATAAAAAGTGCACAAAGAAAAAACAACAAAGCCCGAGATAAAGGAAAAGATTGCGCAGACGTACTAGACGGGAAAGAGTACTTTTTTTCTCTATGAGCATATTACTACTGCTCATTCACCCTACCAACCAAACGAGCAAAGCTCCAGGCAGCTCTAGGTGAAGATGCTTCACATCCCCAAGAAGCCCCAGAAACAGCGCCCCTCGCTGATCTGACACTCCCACAGTCCAGAGAACCACGATGCTCTCCACCACAGGCCCCAGAACCGGCTAGCTGAAGGTAGGAGGGCACGAGGTGAGCCAGGACACCGCGGGGGTCCAGCTTCGCCGTGCCTCACTGCGGAAATGCCAGGCTGCGGCCGCACAGCCCAAACAATGGGAGTTTTCCCGCCTCCTCGGGGCCCCGCCCCCCGCCCCGGCCGGCCAACGCGGGCGCGAGGCCCCGCCCCGAGGCTCCGCCCACCGGCCCCGCCGGTCCAGCCTCTCTGCAGGGCTTTTCTTTCTTTTTTTTTTTTTTGGCGCCAAATCTCTATTGGTTATTTTCTCAGGTTGTTTTTGAGGATCGTCCTGGAGGCGCGCGCCCGGAGTGCCGGGGGCAGCAGGCTGTAGCTCCAATTAGGCACGCGAGTGCGCTGGGCCCCGCCTTCCCGCCGACAGCCCCGGGCCCGGGGAGGGAGGAGAGGGGCTGGCGAAGCAGACAGACGCCGCCGCCGCCGCTGCCCCCGGCAAGATGGCGGCCGCGGAAAGCGGGGCAGGGGGCGCCAGCCAACCGGCGTAACTGCTAATGCGCGAGACTTTCTGCCAGAGGTGGACTTCTCCAGCGTCCAGGCCTCCTAAACAGAGATGGTTGTTCCCTGGGAGGCAAGCCCTCCAACCCACTGGTCTCCCCTCCCGGGGAGCCCCAGCCTGCCCGCCTCCCCCCCTCCGCGAACTGGCCAATGCCTCAAGCTTTCCGTGGTCCTGCTTACTTGTCGGCAGAAGCCAGCTCCGCAGAGATGGCAGCAGCGGCTGTGGACTCCGCGTCCATCGTTCCCCTGAGGTGGTGGTCCGGCGGACGAAACACAGCCTGTGAGGAAACAGCGGATTTGGGACGCCGAAGACTCACACGGGCACAGAAAATGGCAGATTGGAGACCCCGCGCGGCTGGGCCTTCTCATATATCAGCGCCCTTGGCCCCGCCCATCCACTTCCGGGTCCTCCCCCTCTGGTTTAAAGGACCAGAACCCAGCCCATCCTGGCCCAAGGACACCCCTATCCTCGCTTCTGGCTCTCGGTGTACCTTCCCTCCCCTGACCTGTTTTCGCCCCAAAAAGCTACTCCCAGCTTCTCTAGCAAGTTGCATAAGAACTGGAATCTTGGTACTACAACTCCTGAGCGGGCGGCAGCCAGCGGCTTCCACGGAAAGGCAAGCTGGTGCCGCTCTGCAGGTTTGGAGCGGAGAGCGGAGGGTCTATTTCCGGCCCGGATAATGCGGGAGGGAGGTTGTCTGAGACTTTATCCTCGCACTCGTAACGGATAGGGCACGCAGGAGCCGAGCACGGGCGCAGGAGCAACGGCTAAAACTGATCTCGGCGTGAGACGCGTGGCTGTGAGCAACAACTGTCCGAAGGAAATGCTCTTCTAGGATTGGCTGCCGCAGGAACTACCGCGCTCGATTCAAAGCTCTGTTCTGCAGTGGTGTTCGGATGGCCCCGCCCCTCGTGCCCGCCCCCTCCGGCTGAACCAATAGGCTGACGCCGTCAGCTTAGGCCCGCCCCAGAATCCAAACCCACCTCGCTTAGTGGTCCCAGCTCTTTCCCCTCCGCTCCTCGCTAGGATTTGTTTGCCTTACTACAAGCGAGGGAAATGTGTTTAGAATCTAAACTTTAGACACTTAAAGCGATTATCAGTCATAGATACGTAATCTTAACAACATTACTAGTCAGATCGGTGTTATCCACTCCATTTGGTAGAAATCGAAAATACGGTTCAGGAGGAAAGGTGGGACTTGCTCAGAAAGTTGCAAGCCAAGTCGGTCCTGGAGAGCAGTGCGCTTTATTTTCTGCAAACTGAGTGGAAAGATAACTGGCAAGCTGAAATGGCTGCACTTACCCACGCCTGGAGCATCATGCACCTACCTTAGCCTTGCCTAAGTGGTCAGAATGGGATATTATTTACGTCCAGGTTCAGGCACACTGGTAAAGATTACTGGTGGGGCCGAAACAGGTTTGGCTCAGTGGTAGAGCGCTGGCCTGCGGACTGAAAGGTCCCAGGTTCCATTCCAGTCAAGGGTGTGTACTTTGGTTGTGGGCACACCCCCAGTAGGGGGTGCGCAAGAGGCAGCTGGTCAATGTTTCTCATTGATGTTTCTAGCTCTCTATCCCTCTTCCTTTCTCTGTAAAAAATCAATAAAATATATATTTTTAAAATTCCTGGTGGGTATTCTTATTTCAGTCTGCCATGGCTCAGGCAGATTGAAATCTTTTGGGGTGTAAAGCTGGATTAAAAATGTCAGTTCTGCCGAGACCGGTTTGGCTCAAAGGATAAAGTGTCGGCTTGGAGACTGAAGGGTCCCGGGTTCGATTCCGGTCAAGAGCATGTACCTTGGTTGCGGGCATATCCCCAGTAGGGGGTGTGCAAGAGGCAGCTGATCGATGACTCTTTCTCATCGATGTTTCTAACTCTCTATCTCTCTCCCTTCCTCTCTGTACAAAATCAATAATATATATATATTTTTTAAAATGTCAGTTCCTGTGGCAAAGAGACATGGGCTCTTCTGTTATTACCTGGATGGACTGAGCCAAATCATGTAACCTTTTAAGATTAAATGTAGTCTATGCCAGTGTGAGTCAGTTGGTTGGAACATCCATCAGGTACAGCAGAAGGTGGTGGGATCCATCCTGGTCAGGGGACATACCTGGGCTGAGGAGGGTCCAATCCCTGGCCAGGGTGTGTGCAGGGGGTCCATCCTTTCTCTCTCTCTCTCTCTCTCTCTCTCAGCATGTGCAGGGGCCAGCCAGCTGATGGTCCTCCACTTTCTATCTCTCTCTCTCTCTCTCTCTCTCTCTCTCTCTCTCTCTCTCTCTCTCTCTCTCTCTCTTTTCTTTCTTTCTCTCCTCTCTCTTCCTCTCTCTAAAAGCCATTTTAAAATAAAAAAAATAGGCCGAAGCCGGTTTGGCTCAGTGGTAGAGCGTCGGTCTGCAGACTGAAAGGTCCCAGGTCTGATTCCGGTCAAAGGCATGTACCTTGGTTGCGGGCACATCCCCAGTAGGGGGTGTGCAAGAGGCAGCTGGTCAATGTTTCTCTCTCATCGACGTTTCTGGCTCTCTCCCTCTCTCCCTTCCTCTCTGTGAAAAATCAATAAAATATATTAAAAATAAATAAATAAATAAATAAATAAAAGGAAAAAAATAGCCCTTCAAATAATAATTGGGGGGAAAAAAAACACGCACAAAAAGAAAAATTTTACAAAATTAGCCTTGGCCGGTGTGGTTGGTTGGATTTGGGCTAATCTTCCTAAAAGATTACCAGTTTACCGGTTATATTCCAGATTAGGGCACATGCCCAGGTTGCAGGCTGGATCACAAGGTTGGAGTCATGTAGGAAGCAGCCCATGGATATTTTGGAAAGCAAAATATCCTTTCACATGAATACTCTTTGCCTCTCCCTTCCTCTCTCTCTAAAAATCAATAAAAAATATTTTTAAAAAGATAAAATGTGCCTGGCTGGCTGGTGTGGCTCAGTGGTTGAGTGTGGGCCTTTGAAGCAGGACATCAAGGTTCGATTCTCATCAGGGCACATGCCTGGCTACAAAAGTGGTCTTAGATTGCACTTGTGTATAAAGAATTTTGATGTAATGAACTGGAAAGTGGTGGTGCTAGCCTCTGGCTGGTGAGTACTCTCTTCATTCTGGAATGTGGTCTTATAAAGACAGGTCTCATTTTAAAATTCTGAGCCTGTGGTCTTTTATTCAAAAACAATAAAAATCCTTTTTTCAAAAATACTCTTAGTTTTCTCAAAGACTTTTCTTAATACTTGGATATTCCAAACACCTTCCTTTGAAGTCTAGCATTTTTCTCTTCCATTTTCTTAAGTTTAACTTTCAGATCCTCACTTTGCAATGGCTTTGGTGAAGTAACTTCCCCAACATCACATTTTATTTTTTTATTTTTTATTTTATTTTATTTTTTTTAACTAAAAGTTTATTTTGGATAAAATAATGAAGACAGATTACAATGGTACATTGTACAAAAAAAACTAGAAAATAATTTAGTGCTGGCATACAACAAACCCACAACCTGTATCTGCAAAGCAGGACTAACAGCCTTCTGCCCATAGCCACAAGTGGAGAGGTTTTCTTAGCAAGGAAGCACTATTTATATGCAAAGTTCCATCTTGCTGAAGAGAGTAAGACTTTTCTCCATCAAAAACAATAGTCACACCAACAAATCTTCCCAGTTCTGCAAATCTGATGCAATCAAAAGTCCATTAAAAGCAGAAACCAACCCTAGCCGGTTTTGCTCAGTGGATAGAATCTCAGCCTTCAGACTGAAGGGTCCCAGGTTCGATTCTGGTCAAGGGCACATGCCCAGGATGTGGGCTCCAAAACTTAGAAGGGGGCATGCAGGAGGCAGCTGATCAACAACATCACTTTTTTTTTTTTTTACAACAACATCACATTTTAATTGCTTCATAATTGCTTCTTTTTTTTAAGATCTGCAATTTCACTTTGTAGTGAATGTGCACTGTACAGTCCAATGATTAGACAAAGATGTCTATAGAGCAATGCTATTAATCAAGATGAGATATCTGAATCAAAAACCAATTTTAAGTAGTCAGTTTATTAGTGAATTTTTAAAAATCCTCATCTAAGGGTATTTTTTCATTTCTTTTTAGAAGGGAGGGAGGAAAGGAGACAAAGAAAAAACATCAATATGAGAGAGACACATCAGTCATATGCTGCACGTGCCCTGACCAGGACTGCAATTGAACTTGCAACTCAAGTGCATGCTCTTTCCCGAAATAGAAATCTAAGATCCTTCAGTTAGATGGGTGAACAATCTAATCACTGAGCAGCACCAGCCAGGGCGAATGAATAATTTCCTATAACTTTATTAAAATATATCTTAATTGATTTTTAGAGAAAGGGAGAGGGATAGAGATAGAAACATCATTGAAGAGAATCATTGATCAACTGCCTCCTGCATGCCCCATACTAGTTAGTGATCAAGCCTGCAACCCAGACATGTGCCCTGACCAGGAATCGAACTGGCGACCTCTTGGTTCCTGGGTTGACTCTCAACCACTGAGCCATACCAGTATGGCATCATGTTATAATTTTTGCTTCCTTATATGAGCTGAGTTTTCCTTCCCTTGTCAATTTATATGCTAGTCCTCAGAATGTGATTGTATTTGGAGTGGGCCCTATTCCAGTGTTCTTATCAGATGCATACACAGAGAAGACCATGTAAAGACAGGGAGAAGATGGCCATCTACAAGCGAAATAGAGAGAGGCCTAGAACATTTCCTTCCCTCATGTCCCTCAGAAGCAATCAAGTCAGCTAATAACTTATCTTCCACTTCTAGCTTCCAGAACTGTGTGAAAATAAATTTGTTGTTTAAGCCATTCTGTAGCACTGTTCTAGCAGCCCAACAAACTAACACACATCATAGTTTACCTCATAACCATGGACATGTGGATCATGAGAGTGTGAGGGAGCCATGGTGTCACACAGTAAGCTATCTGGGTAGGGTGAGGTCAGGAAAGATGTCCTAGAGAAGTGACAGCTAAACTGAACATTTAAGTAATAGGTATTAGCCCATAGAATGGGCCAAGGAGTACAATATTGTAGATAGAAAGGTCCAGAGACAAAAGACTAACTTCTAATGCATCTCCCTCCATTTCCTTATCCACCGCACCAGGGTTGTTTCTTTTTAAAATATATTTTATTGATTTTTTTACAGAGAGGAAGGGAGAGGGATAGAGAGCTAGAAACTGATGAGAGAGAAACATGGACCAGCTGCCTCCTACACACCCCTTACTGGGGATGTGCCCGCAACCAATACAGGTGCCCTTGACCGGAATCGAACCTGGGACCTTTCAGTCCGCAGACCAACACTCTAGCCACTGAGCCAAACTGGTTTCGGCCCAAACACATCTTAATCCACTCTCCTATGACCTCAGTCACCAGCCTCTGCCTAATTCCAGAATTACTTTGTGTCATTCTACCTTTGCTCACCTTCAGTTTCTTTCACACAAGCCTTCTTTAGGTTTTCCCACTTCTTCCAGTTTCAAGGCCTTTCCCTCAAGCTACCCAATTTGCACAGAACACTATTCCTACTCTCACCTCATTTAACTAATTAATCCCTATTCATCCTTCAGATCTCAGTTGATAGATAGGCTTCTCACTGTATTACTGTGCAGCACTTCTTCCAACTGTAATTAAACTAATTATGCAATTACTTTAGTCTTTTCTGAAGTAGACTACAGGGACCTATGTGTCTTGGTTATAGCTATATCCCCAGGGTCTAGCATTGTGCCTAAACCACATAAGTACCCAATAATTATTCAGTGAAGAGCAGAGTTGTAAAAATGAGTTTTGTAAAAAGAAAAAGAAAAAAGAAAAACAAACAAACTGAGTTTTGTGTGACGAGTTTATAGAGATTTTCTTTTCTTTTTAATATATATATTTTAATTGATTTCAGAAAGGAAGGGAGAGGGAGAGAAACACCAATGATGAGAATCATTGATCAGCTGCTTCCTGCACAGCCCCTACTGGGGATCAAGTGCACAAACCAGGCATGTGCCCTTGACTGGAATCGAACCTGGGACTCTTCAGTCCACAGGCCAATGCTCTATCTACTAAGCAAAACCAGCTAGAACTTTAAATATATTTTTATTTTAGAGAGGGGGGGAGAGGGATAGTCATAAAATCATTGATAAGAGAGAAACATCAATCATTTGCCTCCTGCATGCCCCAATTGCAGATCAAGTCTGCAACTAAGATACATGCCCTTGACTGGAATCGAACCTGGGACCCTTCAATCCACAGGCCAAGGCTATATGCACTGAGCCAAACTAGCTAGGGCTACAGGGATTTTCACAAAAGCCTCCAAAAAATTTCAGTGCCCTTTAATGGGACTATTAAGTACGTACAATAGGACATTAGGTGCATAGTGACAAGCTTTGGGGCTGACTCTGCCCCCTTTGATCGCCTATGCATACAGATTGTTCTGTGTGACAGAAAAAGCCCA
This sequence comes from Pipistrellus kuhlii, assembly GCF_014108245.1. NCBI lineage: Eukaryota > Metazoa > Chordata > Mammalia > Chiroptera > Vespertilionidae > Pipistrellus > Pipistrellus kuhlii. The sequence continues at coordinate 169,968,125 of NW_023425515.1, read as the reverse complement.
AACACCTTTCCATGATTTTGCAAGCTGTTAAGTAGGCTCTTCATATTCCTAAGCCTCGGCACTGGCCAAGTAGGGAATGAGGTGGGAACTCAAGATCAGGCTCAGCAATGCACAGAACTCTCCCTGCCTTGTTACCAATACTGAGGTGACCAATTTTATGGATTCTCAGTAAGAAAGCTGGGGGCCATGGGGTAGCAGCATGTGGTGCTCAGAGCTGCCAGTAGATGGCGGACCAGTTCAGAAAAGCACAAATTGAATTCAGCTCCATTTTGATTCCTCCAGAATGAAGAATGATAAGGGAATTTGGGCTCCGGGAAGGTAGTACCCAGTATCCCCAAGGGAAACGGTTCCATCCCAGGCCCTACCAGCCAAACAACACAATGAGCAGTGTAGATGTTTCAATGGGTTTATTAAATCTTCCTGGGGGTGGCAGTGCCTCACAGCTGGAGAGATGGAAAGGAAGCTGTGGTTTCAGTACGGGTCATTAAAGGGGTACAGAGGGTGTCCTGCGTCTCTTGGGACCTTCTTCCCATCCACCTGGAAAAGAGACAGACACATGACCTTATTAGAGGTTAATATTTCAATGACGCAGGGCATCATTTCCCAAAACTTCCTGAGCCTCCCTTGTGTACAGCGTGATGCCAAATGGCAACAACAAGGCCCCAGCCTCATAGAATGCAACAGGGTCAACAGCAATCCCATAGCCTGGAACATAAAGTTTGCAGTCTCAGCTGGGAAGGAACTAGTTATTTCCTTATGTACAGTAGGCTGCAACCCAACTTCAACCCCTCTGAGAAGGCTGAGAATGCCTTCTAGGCTCCCCTCATTTATATCATTTACTAAGATTTTTCTATATGTCAGGAACTAGAATCATTTTAAAAATAGGAAGCTTAGGCTTGGAGAAGTTAAATAACATCTAGCTTACAAGATATAGGAAAGTAAGACTGGGACTTACTTGTTATACTTCTTATCCCTGATCCACTATTTCCTCCCTGAATAAAAAGAGCCCATTATGTCCAGGGCAGAAATCCTACCAACAACACCATTCTTCCTCTCTCTGATAAGCAATATTGAGGCCAGGCTTGGGTCAGAATCCAAATCTAACATTCACCGACTCTGGGGGTGTGAAATATACTCACTGTAAGCATGGGCACGATGTATCGCCAATTTTTATTCAGGGAATCCAGCTGCTTCATCTCTTCTGGAGTAAAGGTGAAGTCAAAAACCTGGGGATGGGTAGAAGAGGTCAGGAAAGCCAGCTTTGTGAGTGAAAGTCGGGGCTCTAGAACACTGTCTTCTTAGCCTGGCAGAGTTGGGGCCAGATTGTGTCCCAATGGCCTAAAGACAGGACCCATCGCCAAGTACCTGGATGTTCTCAAGGATCCGGGAAGGCGTGACACTCTTAGGGATGCAGATCACTTTTCGTTGGACCTGCCACCTGCGGTGGGGGATTAAGGTAGACGAGAAAGAGGAGTCAGTACTCATAAGCATTGTCTTGTCTTCCATACAGCCTTTTCTTTACGCTCCTGAGCCCCCCCTGGAATGGGTAGCATGATTCAGAGTGGCCTCTCCCAGATCACATGGCAAGAGTCTTAGCCTCATCCAGGCACTTGGATAAGGAACCCCTAAACCCTTACCTCCCACCCCAAGAGCCCTTTCTCTGATCTAGCCTTCTTTCCCCAAGATTGCCCTCACCTGAGCAAGATCTGGGCTGGAGACCGGCCATACTTTTTAGCCAGTGCCAGGACCACTGGATCCTCAAGCAGGACAGGCTCCTTAGGATCACGCCACGCACGATCAGAGGAGCCCAGAGGGCTGTAAGCAGTCACCTCCAGGCCGCGTGCTTGGCAGTGAGCAATCAGCTCGTGCTGAGCCAGATATGGGTGGCATTCCACCTGAGCCAAGAAATAACCCATCACCACGGGGTGGCAACATCCAGCTTGCCTAGCTGTGCCATCCGGACCAACCTGCTGACCCCACCCTACTTCCCTTAAGAACTTTTCATTTTTCTTAATATACATATGTTTTTATTGATTTTAGAGAGAGGAAGGGGGTGGGAGAGAAACATTCATGATGAGAGTCATGGAACGGCTGCCTCCTGCATGCCCCACACTGAGAATGGAGCCCATAACCTGGGCATGTGCCCTGACCAGGAAGTGAACCATGACCTCCTGGTTCATAGATCGATGCTCAATCACTGAGCCACGCACACCGGGCCCTTCAATCCTCTTATCACTGTTTCCCACTGTCCATTTCATTCTTGTCCCACACTTCGATGTCCTTCTTTATGTAGAGGAAGTCTACACCAACATTTCTGACAACTTGCTAGCCATCTCCATGAAGTAGACCCATCATCTGCTCACTCATGCTCTTGCACATACACCTCACCCCCAAACAACTGACCTGCTATGCTGTGCTCACCTGCAGGACAGCTGGGCGCACAGAGGCCACACTGAGAAGATCATCAATCTGCCGACTGCTGAAGTTGGACAGGCCCAGCGCCCGCACCAGCCCCTTAGCCACCAGTGCCTCCAGAGCCTTCCAGGTCTCCTTGTAGTCAATGAAGTCATAGCGGACAGTCCCATCAGCATTCTTAGGGAAAGGGTCATCTCCCCGCCTGAGTGAAAGACAGCCTCTCAAGACTGGGGACAAATGCTAGGCTTCTGCCTTACCTGCCCACCCAGCCACTCTATGTCCTAAACTCCAAGCCCCGAAAGGGGAAAGGTCCAAGACTGAGAAACAAGCATGGCTTTACACCCTTCCAGATCATGACCCAGGTGTTTAGTATATGGAATGGCCTTTTCCCCTCCTCTTCTTCCCAGGGGCAGATTATACCTCCTCTTCTCTGGGAAGGCTTCCTTCTGTATTGCCTTCCTTCTCAAAGAGTTACATGCTCTTGCAGCCTTCTTCTGGCACAGGGCCCAGAGCAGAAGGTAGGCTCCTCTCACACCCTCGGCTAGAATTTATTATTATTATTTTTTAAAATATATATTTTATTGATTTTTTTTACAGAGAGGAAGAGAGGAACAGAAGCTAGAAACATCGATGAGAGAGAAACATTTGTCAGCTGCCTCCTGCAAAACCCCTACTGGGGATGTGCCCGCACCTTTCAGTCCACAGGCAGAAGCCCTATCCATTGAGTCAAACCAGTTTCAGCTAGAACTTATTATTTACTTCAACCTGGGCCTGGTTCAGCAGAAGCTAGTAGCTTACCTGAACGAATACAGGAGCAGTAGAACCACTACGTTCACACCCTAAGATAGAACCCACGTGAAGCGCACTTCTTTTTCTGTAGCTACACTCCTGGCTGCTATAACAGAAAGGGCCGAGTTCCCATGCCAAGTTCCTCAGCTTGCCACACAGACAGTGTTCCTATCCTGCTCCGCTCCTGTGACTTACGGTAAGTTACTAACACGACTGACTCCCCCACCCTCTAATTCCCTGGATAAAGACACTGGCAAAGCTCACTCAAAGGCATAAGGCCAGTGTATCAGGTACAGGTCCAAATACTCCAGCTGGAGGTCGGCCAGTGTCTTCCGGAGGGCAGGCTCCACATCCTCGGGGTGGTGCTTAGTGTTCCACAGCTTGGAAGTCACAAACAGCTCCTCCCGGGACAGCGCCTGGTGCAGGGGGCAGGGCCCATAATGAGAAGAGCCAATGGGCATCCAGTCTTACCCCCCTCACCTCTGGGAGAGGAATTAGAAGGGAGCTGATGCCAGACCCCTCCAGCCAGGCCCCAATCCTCCCCTAACCCCCTGCCTCTTAGATCTCTCATCCCATCCCTAGGCAGCCCCAGTCCTCACCTTGCCGGGCCCCACAGTCTCCTTCAAGGCTTCCCCGATTTCAGTCTCGTTGCCGTAGATGGCAGCACAATCAATGTGGCGGTAGCCCACACTCAGGGCATGCTTCACAGCTGCTTTTACCTGCCAGGTGACAGAAGCAGAGGGATTCAGCTGTTGGCCTGGGCCAGAAGCTGCCCTATGGAGGGTCACTGGTGGCAGGAGGAGGCAGGAACATACCACTGCAGTCACCCATGCAGTGGGGGAGAGACGATGGAAGATGGTTCTAGTCTAGGGGAAGGGACCAGAAACAACAATCCCTTTGTCCCCATCCCACTAACCTCCAAGGCTCCTTCCTACCCAACAATCTCAGCAGTGCCCAGCAGAAAACTAACAACGTGTTCCCAGCTACAAGCTCGGAAGACGAATACATTGACCGAGGGCAGAAGTATAGGTCATGCGGAAGCCGGTTTGGCTCAGTGGATAGAGCATCGGTCTGCGGGCTGGTTGGGGGGGGGCCCGGGTTCAGTTCCGGTCAAGGGCATGTGCCTTGGTTGCGGGCACATCCCCAGTGGGGGGTATGCAGGAGGCAGCTGATCAGTGTTTCTCTCTCATCGATGTTTCTAAGTCTTTATCTTCGTCCCTTCCTCTCTGTAAAAAATTAATTTTAAAAAAGTATAGGTTATGGAGGCAGGTTCCCTACCCTGAGGAACTGGTTAGGGAAACACGATTCACAGGTATATATGCCTTGGCCAAGGCCATTGTGAGAGAGACCCTCAGGGAACCATATAACCAAGCACACTCTGGGGGAATCAGGCAAGCAAACGAGGTGAGGGGGAAGAAAATTAAGGAAATAAAGACGTGAGATGGAAGCTAGGCCCAGAGCCTCCTTTTAGAAGAGAAAAAAAGCAGATATCAAGTAGGAAGCCAGGTTCAGTTAATTTGCTAAAAACTTTTTTTTAAATATATTTTTATTGATTTTTCACAGAGAGGAAGAGAGAGGGATAGAGAGTTAGAAACATCGATGCGAGAGAATCATCGATCAGCTGCCTCTTGCACACTCCCTACTAGGGATGTACCCGCAACCAAGGTACATGCCCTTGACCGGAATCGAACCCGGGACCTTTCAGTCCGCAGGCCGACGCTCTATCCACTGAGCCAAACCGGTCCCGGCAATTTGCTAAAAACTTTTTAAAAAATATATATTTTATTGATTTCTTACAGAGAGGAAGGGAGAGGGATTGAGAGCCAGAAACACTGATGAGAGAGACATTGACCAGGTGCCTCCTGCACACCCCCCACCAGGGATGTGCCCGCAACCAAGGTACATGTCCTTGACCGGAATCAAACTGGGACCTTTCAGTCCACAGGCAGAAGCCCTATCTGAGCCAAACCTGTTTTGGCTTGCTAAAAACTTGACTAGAAAAATGGCATCAGAGGCAGAAACAGATGCCACGCCCTTGGCATTCAGATTCCCATCTGGGTGCAGCTCTTACTACTCAGACATATTCCCCAGCCCCTGTCCCTACCCCTGCTGCTTCATTCTGCCCGCCTCCTTGTTGGCCCTGTCTCTGACCTCCACCCCTTGCCTTCATCTAGCTACTGGACTTGTCCTGCCATTTCAGTGCCTGCCTGGAGCACAAAGACCCCAGCTCCGCAGTCCTAGGCAGCTGTAGGAAGGAAATCAAAGGGGAAAAAGGCAGTCATCCAACCACACCACAAACACTAGCCAAAATCCCACAAAGAGGCTGTTCTCGCTGCCTGAGCCCCTCCCAAACTTAATCCCCAAACTTCTCCAAACTCTGATTCAGATGCCCAAGGAACAATGGCATAGCGCTGGGGAGAAGCCCAACACTAGGTGGGTGCTGAATTTCTAGCTTTCGATCCTAGGAAAGTGGGTCTCCATTCCCAGGACCCCCAGGCTGGAAGGGTTTACATCAGGGGTCAATAAACTCCAGCTCATAGCTGCCTTTTGGTATTTTTCAGCCCTGAGCTATGAACTGTTTTTATATTTTTAAATGGTCACATAAGTACATAATCACCTCCATTTTGCAATCTGTCCAGCAATATCTAAATTGTTAACCACCTGACTCTCTGAAATCAGTAATAAATAAATATTTTTTAAATATATATTTTATTGATTTTTTACAGAGAGGAAGAGAGAGGGATAGAGTTAGAAACATCAATGAGAGAGAATTACGATCAGCTGCCTCTTGCACACCCCCTACTTGGGATGTGCCCACAACCAAGGTACATGCCCTTGACCAGAATCAAACCCAGGACCCCTCAGTCCGCAGATCAACGCTCTATCCACTGAGCCAAACCGGCTTCAGCTATATATTTTTCTTTTTTAAAGAAAAAGTTTGCACCCTAGCCAGTTTAGCTCCCCAGCCTTGGTAGGGTTGCATGTAGGAGGAAACCAATTGATGTGTCTCTCTCACATTGATGTTTTTCTCTATGTCTTCCCCTCCCACCTTCTCTCTGAAAATCAATGGAAAAATATCCCTAGCAGGGTTGTTTCAGTGGATAGAACATCAGCCTGAAGACTGAAAGGTCCCAGGTTCAATTCCGGCCAAGAGCACATGCCGAGGTTGTGGGTTCAATCCCCAGTGTATGGGCATGCAGGAGGCAGCCGATTGGTGATTCTCTCTCATCATTGATGTTTCTAGCTCTCTCTCCCTCTCTGAAATCAATAAAAATATATTTTAAAAAATATATATCCTCAGGTGAGGATTAACAAAAACAGTTTGTTAACCCTTGGTCTTGATCTAGTTATTCTTTAAACTCTGACTGATACCTTCTGTGTGACTATCTCTGGAATGAGACAGGCCCAACTCTCAACGAGCCCAGTGATGATCAGTTCACAGCACAGGGTGATGACATATTAGGGGTCAGCAATGGGTTAGATACAGAGGGGTCCCACATCTTTCAAAGGATTCAGTGTCGATCCAGTTAGGGAAAGGGTTCTTTCCTATGACCTTTGCCCTGCTGACCTTCTCAGCCCCTCCTCTGAGTCAGCTGGGTAGGCTAAGGACATGTTACCAGGCCCTTGTTCACTTGTTTTTCCCACTGCCCTCCAGCCTCATCCCACTGTAAGTGGAGTACAGGGATGGGGCTGCTAGGGAAAATGCAGGGACTCTCTCCCAAATACTGCCTTTTCCCTAGCAGCGGTACAAGAAGCCCTCCTCCCCTTGCCCCATCCCTCACCTGGCCAGGATTGCTCTTCCAGGTGCCCAGTCCAATCAGGGGCATCTTCTGCCCAGTGTGCAGGAGGAGACTGGAAGCTGCCATTGCCTCCTGAAACAGAAATGGGAAGAGAATGCTGTGGGGATCAGTGCTGCTTGGGCTTCAAGACTCCAGTCAATCGTGGGTGACAAGGCACAGAGGTGATGAGAACAAACTTGTGATTGTGTGCATATGCCCAGAAGCAACCAAAGTCAGTAGCTCCTGGACAAACATTAACCAGACCACCAGCCTGGCTGCCCTTCCTTTCCCCGGCTAAAGGTCTGTGTTAAAGAGCTCTAATACCTAAAAACAAAGGCAGGTGCCTCCCCAGAAGTGCCTAGTCTTGACTACATAAGGTCCCAAGCCAGTAAGACAGGCAAAGACCATTAGGAGTAAATGTGAGACAGGGCGACAGAATAGGCTCAGGAAAGGGTTACTTCTCTGAGGTTGAAATGAACATTCCCAGGAGTTTGTCAGAACTACAGAGACTCTGAGTTCCTCTCAGAGGTCTGATACACCATGCTGCTAGGCCTGAGTGGGCACTCGCAAGTATAATATTTTGTAGATGAAGAAACAGGCATAGAGAGATCAAGTTATTTGCCCCAAATCAACAGCTAAGCTGGCAGAGCCAAGGATCCAAGAACTAATGAAAAAAGGCAGGTAAACACAGACCTATAAAATATATATGTTGACAGTAGACAACATACATACAATGTGCTGCAGAAAGCAAGTAACTCCTGTAGAGCAAGAACCAGGGAATATTGACATTGGCTTTTAACAATGAGTTTGATTTTCCCTGGAGTCAAGGGAAAGTCTTTCCAGTAAGGTGAATTACTGTGTAATTCAGTGTAGCCAACAGCAAGAAATTTCAAATGCAAGAAAATTTCCAGCCCTAACCCGAGGATAGAGCATTGGCCTGTGGACTGAAGGGACCTGGGTTCGATTCCAGTCATGGAGACAGTGAGAGGTATGCAGAGGGCAGTTGATCGATGTTTCTACCTCTCTATCCCTCTCCCTTCTTCTCTTAAAAAATATATTTTCTTTAAAATTTCCAACTGAATAAAAGCAGGTGGGTGATTGGAGCAAACTCTTTTGAGAGCTTTGAAAATTAGAAGTTTCCACATGGCTCTAGGAGGAATACTCATTCAGTCAGCAAATGATGAATATTCTGGGCCTTGTGCTAGACTCAGATATTCAAATAAGAGTCACTGCCCTCTAAGAGCTTATGGTCTGGTAGAGGGCAGACGATATGGGTGCATTATATCCGAAATATGACCAAAATCTGCACAAGTGCTGTAAAAAAAAAAGAGTGCGCTGGCCAGGATGGCTTCTTGGAGGTGCTGAGTCAAGTCTTAATGAACAGGAGTTATCCAAGTGAAAGGGGAAGGAGAAAGAATGCTCACTCCCAAAGTAAGTAAGGTAGAAAGCTTCTCATTTGAACTCATCAGTACTACAAGTATCACTCTCTCAGGATTGATTTCATTGTCAGCAATACCTTTTAAATATAACCTTCGTTTCCAAGTTCTGAAAGGACATCAAGAATATTATCATTGCCCAGCTGGTGTGGCTTGGAGGTTAAGTGTTGACCCATGAACCAAGAGTTCCCTAGTTCAATTTTTGTTCGGGGCACACGCCCAGGTTGCAGGCTGGTAGGGGGCGTGCAGGAGGCAGCAAATCGATTATTCTCTCATCATAGATGTTTCTATCTCTCTCTCTTTCTCCCTTCCTCTCTGATATCAATAAAAAATTTTTAAAAAGCAAGAAAAAAATTAAAATATAGGCACTTCTCTATAAGTGTAAAATTTCTTCTTTGTATGAGCTTATATCAGTTAACTTTTAAGATTCTTGTTTACAATATTTTAAATTGAAATGTGTCAACTTAAGTGGTCATTTTAAACTATATTTTTATTGATTTCAGAGAGGAAGGAAAAGGGGAGAGAGAGAGAAACATCAATGAGAGAGAATCATTGATTGGCTGCCTCCTGTACATCTCCTACTGGGGATTGAGCCCACAACGCTGGCATGTACCCTTGACCAGAATCAAACCTAGGACCCTTTAGTCCACAGGCTGACGTTCTATCCACTGAGCCAAACCAGCAAGGGCAATAAAAACATTTGTTTTTAAAAAAGATTACGGTAAAGCAGGTAATAAGGGAAGTTGTGTGTACAACCTACACACCAAAATTGTCTTTCCTAATACTTCTGCCTCGGGAAGAATTTTACAGACCGTCTAGCACAACCAGTTTTGGAGACCACTATTTTTTTTTTTTTTAACAGCAATGAATAATTCCTTTTATAGGTTCATCAGTATACTCAACATAGTTGAATAAAGAATCAGGGAGTCTTATTAGAAAATGCCTTAAGATAAATAAAATATATACTAAAAATTAAAAAAAAAACAACCCTCCACTAAAGCCATATTTACATATCCATTATTGAAGGTATCTAATTATTCAAAAACATTTAAAAAAATTTCATCTTTCATTTAAGGCTTTATATAACTCAGAAATTGACACTAAAATCTGTTAACTTCAAACAGTAAATATCTTTCAGTGGAGAGTTTATCACACTCAAAGACAATTTTCAGTAAGAACAACACTAAGGCCGGGACCGGTTTGGCTCAATGGAGAGAGCATCCTCCCGGGTTCGATTCCGGTCAAGGGCATGTACCTTGGTTGAGGGCATATCCCCAGTAGGGGGTGTGCAAGAGGCAGCTGATCGATGACTCTCTCTCATCGATGTTTCTAACTCTCTCTCTCTCTCCCTTCCTCTCTGTATAAAATCAATAAAAAATATATTAAAAAAAAAATAACAACACTAAGGTTCAAATTTTAAGTCAATGGGAATGAAGTCAGATTTAGACCACAGTCACTATGAAGACCTAGATAACTAATGTGTCACTATACATTAAAAAAATGATGACTGAGGATGGGGACACGTGGGGAGGCAGACAGTGGTGACCTCTGGAAGATGGAATCTCTTCTCTCTGCTGGCCCTCGTGCCACTGCTCCGAAAGGCCCCGAACGAGAGCCCGGCCGCTCCCAGCGCCCCCATTTGGCCCAGGCGACCGCGGAGCAGGACGCCAGCAGACAGAGCCATGACCGCGAACCCGGGGCTTCCGGACGGAGTTCACCCCCGCCGCTCCGGCCTCCCGCCGCTGCTGGACGGGGTCCGCCCCCACGGGGCCCGGCGGGGAAGCAGCTCCCACCACCACCGGTTCCGGGGAGCAGTCTGGAGACCAGCACTTCTTTCTGCTAAAACAAAAACGGTCAATCTGGGAAGCAAACCAAAGATTGCTGAGAGCAATTCTCTGATACCAAACTTTCCAGGGATCAGGCAAGTATGTCTGGAGGAACTATCTTTCCATTTAACATCAGTCTGTGGCTGATTTCCTGGGCTTGATCCCCAAACAAATGACCTGGTGGCCTCGCTAAGATTTCCCAGCACACAGGGGAGGGCTCTGAAATTACAACTGGGCTGAGAGCTTGAACAAAATCCATGCATAAGGGTAAAAGGAAGAAGAAACTTGATGCTTGTTTCTCCCTTTCTTCTGTTGGTGAAACTGAAAACCAAAAGGCCTGAGAGGCTCGGGAGTGTAGTGGAGGGAGATCATGGAGGCACGAAGACCTAACAAAGATCTGCAAAGAGCAAGAGCTACAAAGAAGTAAGCGGAGAGGCGCCAGCAGAAGAAAGATGTTTTTCTCTAGGACCGGATGTCGTCCTCTTCCAGTTCTTGACTTCCTCATCTTCTGCCTGAGGCAATAGCTTTCCAGCCTAGCCCTGTATTAACAGGCTCTGAGCTTGCCAGGAATTGCCTCACTGGACCTCGGCAGCACTCAGAAACCCTCATGTTATATTGGGAGAGGTTCTAAATGTAAGAGAAAAAGCTGTGAATGCATGAGGAGATGTGGAAGAGGGTGGTAGCATCGGAAGTCAGGTTTTATTGGAACTTACGTTCTTTCACACTGGGGTTCAGTCTTCTCTTCTCAAAGGAGGGCTCTACAGTTGCTGGCTGGATGTGGGGACCTAGAAAACACAGGGAAAAGAGGAAGCAGCATTTGGATGAGTGTTCCATTTATGGGCCTTTCCTCAGCCTCCCATCAATGTTGGTGTACCTCGAGATTCTGTCCTCAATCTTCTTCTCATGTCTTCACCTATCAACTTAAGTACTCATTTTCCCCACCCTAGTTCTGTATATTCAATTCCCTCTGTTCATCGCCACAGGTGTGTCCTACAGGTATCTGAGACTCAACATGCCCAAACTGTACTTGTCACATCCAGCAGCAGAGAACAGAGGAAGCAATTCAAGGTCTGGGGTTCCACAGACCTGGGTTTGAATTTCAGCCCCATCTTGTGAAGAGATACTATATCTAAAGCACTTTACAAAGTGCCTTACCTATGATCTTTTTGTGTATTTTTTTCTCAACAGGGACTCAGGGCCCTAGTGAGAAAACAAACCAGAAAACATGCTACTTTTGAGAAGCATGTCTACAATTTCATAGAAAGGCTAGATCTCCTGGAAAAAATCGTGTTAGTGAGCAAACAAAATGGAAGATGGCAATTAAAATTTACTGAGCATCTAATATGTACACCAAACTCTTTAAAAAAAAAATAATATATATATATATATATATATATATATATTTTATTGATTTTTTTACAGAAAGGAAGGGAGAGGTACAGAGAGTTAGAAACATCAACCAGCTGCCTCCTGCTCACCCCCTACTGAGGATATGCCTGCAACCAAGGTACATGCTCTTGATCGGAATCAAACCTGGGACCCTTCAGTCTGCAGGCCAACACCCTAGCCACTGAGCCAAACTGGTTAGGGCTTAATTTTACTTCTTTTTTTAAATAATATATTTTATTGGTTTTTTACAGAGAGGAAGGGAGAGAGATAGAGAGAAACATGGATCAGCTTCCTCCTGTACACCCCCAATGGGGATGTGCCCGCAACCAAGACACATGCCCTTGACTGGAATCGAACCTGGAACCCTTGAATCCATAGGCTGATGCTCTATCCACTGAGCCAAATTGGTCAGGGCATATACCAAACTCTTTAAAACCTTTATCTCATTTAATTCACTGGGTCTTTATTTTTTTTAATTTTTTAAAAAATATATTTTATTGATTTTGGACAGAGAGGAAGGGAGAGAGATAGAGAGTTAGAAACATCGATGAGAGAGAGTCATCGATCAGCTGCCTCTTGCACACCCCCTACTGGGGATATGCCCGCAACCAAGGTACATGCCCTTGACCAAAATCGAACCGGGGACCTTTTGGTCCCCAAGCCAACGCTCTATCCATTGAGCCAAACCGGTTTCGGCTAATTCACTGGGTCTTTAAAAGCCATCTAAATAAAGTACTTCAGTTCATTTGAAGTATTTTTAATATTACCAGATTATGATTTTGATAGGTGACAGGGAAGAGAGTATATCTTCTGTACTTCTAAGAAGCCAGCATATATATGTAATGGTGACCAAAATTTGGTCTATTTGCCTGGGTTAAAAAAAAACCTATTAGTATTTGTATATATAAAGAAAGATATTATTTGCTCGAAACTGTTATGTAAAACCTAAAACTACAACAACACTCCACATACTTCTTGATGTGGGGGAGAAAAAAAAACCTTTAAAAAATACATTTTTAAATCTTTCTCCAGTCTATCCATAGTTACCACTACTGCCACTGCTCTAGTTCTGACCACCCCTACCTGAACCAAGGATCTCTGCTTCCAGTGTGGCCCCTCTCCCCACAATCCACTCACTTCATCTGACCATGTGACTCCCAGGTTCAAACTCTTCCAGCAGCTCTCTCCTACCCAGGACAAAGTCCAGCCAGACTCCTTAGAATACCCTTCATAACCTGGCTCCGACAGCCCTCATTTTTCCTCCTCTTTTCGGACTCCATGTTTCTGAGTTTGCAGAGTGAGCCACCAGTTACTTGATTCCAGGCCTCTGCACACTTCCCTTCCCCAAGTCCCAATCTTACCTGGCTAATTGCTGCTCATCCTGCGGCTAGCACTTTAAACTTCTGGCTCCTTCCATGTACTGACAGCTGGTGCACACAGCTGCAGTTGTCTGTTTATATAAGTTTCTTCCCACAAACTTGGGTACTCCTTGAGGTCAGAGCCTGTCATCTGTCTGATCCCCTCACTCCTAGACTGCCCGCCCCATCCATATATATATATATATATATATATATATATATATATATATATATATATACACACACACACACACACACACACACACACTAAACACATACACACAGAGGCAAAGGGGAGACAACTTGACAGCTGGGTAATTGAGAAAGTCACTGCCTTCTTCCTTTCCCTTCTTGGGTAACCTGAAAGGAATCACCTCTGGAAAATATCAAAGAATTTTACTATCTCTGCCCCTCACTTCCCAATAAAATCCCAAATGGCTCCAGAGAGAATGCTATTGAGATTACTCCTGTACCACACACACACACAAAACAAAACAAGCAAACAAACAAAACCACACACACACACACACAAAAACAAAAAACAAAAAACTAAAAAACTGAGACCTTGGGGAAAATAACAGGCGCCTGATCAGAACCATAAAGACTCAGCCTAGGTAGGTCCTGCAGCCCTGTGTCTGGTCAAACTGAAGGGAAGAGTTAATAACAGCCTTATCTGGTGAAGGTTCAGATTCTTCCAGGCCACCAAAAAGCATGCCCTGGCTTTCCCAAACTCCAAGCAGGTGCCCAGCAAGCAAACTGTAACCCCTCCTGCTCCTTTTGAGAAGCATATCTACAATTCCATAGAAAGGCCAGATCTCCTGGGGGGGAAATCGTGTTAGTAAGCAAACAGAATGGAAGATGGCAACTAAAACTTACTGAGCATCTACTATGTGCTGAACTCTTTAAAAAGCTTTATCTCATTTCATTCTCCCTACAGTTCTGATGTAGGAACTCATTTTACCGCTGTGGAAAATGGAGAGGTCCAGAGAAACAGAACTTATTCAGGATCACACAGCGAGCTGTAAGAGGAAGAGTTCACATCTGAAACCAAGGCTGGCCCCTCCAGAACCTCTCCACTCCGGAGTGAAGGGTCAGGCCAGCTCCTCCGTAAGGAAAGATGGGGCCTCCGCAGGAGAACTCACCCTCGCACCAGCGCTGAGCGTGAAGAAGGCGGTAAATCGCGGCTCAGCCCTGGCACAGCCAGCGATCCCAGGAGCCTCGGCTTCCGGGATTGGCGGGCTGCAGGGGAAGTCCGCCTCAGGGGAAGGCAGGAGCCGGGTCCCAGTCCGACCCAGCTCCGCCCAGAAGGGGCGAGGGCTGGGCACCTCTGATCAGGAGTGGGCCCCGCCCCAGCCTCCCGCGGGGGGTCTTGGGGGTGGAGTGCTGGGAGGCCGCACCATCGGCTCCTCCGGGTGCGGAGGGTCGGACTGGCCGAAGCTGGGACACAATTGGTCGCGCGGGTTTGGAGAAGGCGCCGCCGGGGAGGGAAGCCTGCGCGGTGGCCACGTGGGAGGCGGGGGCGGGGCCAGGCGCCTCTGCGGGCCCAGGATGCACCGCGCGCCGCGGCGACGCGCTCCCACTCCTGCGGGAGGAAGGAGGGTCCAGAGTGCCGCTTCCCTCTGGTGTCAGGTCACCTTCCCGGATTCATTAATCCAGCGCGCTCCATTCTCCATTGCAGTCTGGTTGGCCGGGTTCCCAGAATATACTAAGCTGAGCCCGGTACCTGGTGGGGCAAACTGAGACTCCAGGAACTGGAGAGCCCGTGGTTCCTGCTGGCCTGGGCACCCCAACCACGCATTTATGTGCCAGGCACTGTGCTAGACTTTATAAGCGTGATTTTATCGAATCTTTATAACAACCCTGGATGGCGAATGTTCTTAATCTTCTTGTAAGTCATTATTGAAGTATATAGGGTAGTATACATACCAAAAAAAAAAAAAAAGTACAAATCTTAAATTTGCAGCTCTAATTTTTGGGGGAATGTAATTATCATCTCGGTAAGAATAACTGATATTACCAGAATACTTAAAGCCTGTGAGAAGTATTCGCTGTCTATTTTACAGATTGGACAGATTCAGTAGGGTAAAACAGCTTGCCCACAGTCACACAGCTGTCAAGTTTCAGATTTGAAATTTAAAATAGAGCCTGCTTTTTAGGCTGAGGTGTCTTGCATTTATATGTGTCAATGTAAGAAACTTTCACACCTGTAAAGATATTTTTGAGTTATATGAGCCAACCTGTGGGAAGCATCATCTTGAGAGAAAACTCAAAGGAATAGCAGTTTTGCACCTTGTTTTATACATTACAATCAAAAGAGAAGACAACCCAGCTGGCATGGCTTGTATCGCAAATCAAATCAGCAAGCTGGACAAGACTCCTTAATCAACCAATTAGTTAGGAGACATCATTTTAAAAATTTTATTTTATTGATGAGTCCTGATCTCAAGTATTTCATTTAATCCCCACAGTAGCCCAGTACATTGTTATTTTCATCCTTATTTTAAAGTGGGGTAAATTGAGTATCAAAGAGGTTTAGTGACTTCCTCAAAATGACATAGTGGTAATCCTAGGTAGTTAGTTCAGCAGATAGAGTGCCGGATGTGGACTGAAGGGTCCCAGGTTCGATTCCCTTCAAGGACACAAGCCTGGGGTGCAGGCTTGATGTCCAGTAGGGGGCATACATGAGGCAGCCTATTGGTGATTCTCTCTCATCGAAGTTTCTATCTCTCTCTTCCTCTCTGAAATCAATAAAAACATATATTTAAAAAAGAAAAGCTGCCACACTCCACTAAACGTAAGTCCAAAATAGCCCCTCCCAACTTCCTTTTTTCCTCTATAAAAGCAAACCCAGCTGGGACTTGCCTATGATTCTGCCATAGTTTGCCTGCCCTCAGTTGAAATTCCTCTGCTGTTTCAGAAAAAATACATTTTGCTGGTAAAATAACTGCCTCTTTGTCTTTTTTAAGGTCAACAGATTAAATGAAACAATGGATGTAAAGTGCCTGGCAGTACATAGTAGGACTTGGTGAATGGTAGTGATTATTATCTGTATTCAGAATAAACTGTTGCAAACTCTGCTGGGGGAGGGAGAACTATCCCCTCCTCACCCAGTGAAGCTGCTGAAACTCTTCCCCAAATTGAGAAGAGATAGCTGGACTTCTGAATGGAGGAGGATTCTGCAAGATTGCCCCCTCTCTCCCCTTCTCTCTCACACTCCCACATGTGTTGCACACACATTTATGTAGCACTCCAGGTGTGGGTATAAAAACTAATTATACAATAATTAGGGGAGGAATCACAGTCACACAGAACAATGCTGCAGTAAAGTGGAGGAAAGGAGGCTGCAGCCAAAGGAAACCATTAGTCTGGGGCTGGAAAGTGGAAGGGAAGAGGATGGAGTGCTATGGGCTGGGCGGGGCTGGCAAGACAAGGCAGAACCACAAGCAGGAAGCTGACAGATTAAGTCAGATGGCAGTGTGGATTTCTCCTGTGTACTTTACTTCCCAATTTTACATCCTTCCATTGCACATTACCCACAGAGGCCACTCTGTGCTAAAAGTGTGTAGAAGTGATTGATTGATTCATTTAATCAACAAACATTTAATCCTATCTACCATATGCCAGGAACTTTCTGGAAGGATAAACAGTTGGATTTATAGGTAGCTGGGGGGGGGGGTGGTGGTGTGGACAGAGGAGCTAACATGTCCCAAGTGGTGGTGGAATGAAGCCGGCAGGATATTACCTGGCAGGAACTATATGTGGCACAGCCTGCTCACTACTGTTCCCTGCCTGGATGGTGATGAACACACATATACGGCACTTGGGAGTCTTTGTGTGTGTGTGTGTGTGAGGTGGGATATGATTTGGGAGTCTTGAGGTAGCCATTCTCTAGGCAGGGACCCCAGAGCCATGAGGCCTGGACTAGAAACAGTTAAGTTCTCCCTGCAGAGGTGTTCAGTTCCTGTCCTCTCTGGACCAGCGCCATCTTCTCTGGAGCATGAGGAGAGGACAAGGCCGCAGACCAGCTGGGGCGGCACGCATGGGGCAGTAACATGACCAACAGCATGACAGTGTGTCACTCGGCCTTATTGATTTGAGGGGAAGAGAAGGATCAATTCATTGTTTCCACTTATTTATGAGTTCATTAATTGATTCTTGTATGTGTCCTGTCTGAGGATCAAATCTGCGATCTTGATGTATCGTGATGAGACTCTAACCAATTGAGCTACCTGGTCAGGATGAGAAAGCCTTTTTTAACTTTATAGCTAAAGTTAGAAGTTATAAAGGAAAATATTGACAGTTTTCACTATCTAAAAGTGAAAGTTGGTCAGCAAGTCAGCATAAGCAAGATTAAAAGACAAATGACAAAATAGGAAAAGACTGCAATATTTAATGGTTGAAAGGTTCAATTATTACTTTGTAAAGAACTGATAGAGTCCTAGCTAGTTTGGCTCCATGTATAGAGCATCAGCCTGTGGACTGAAGGGTCCCCAGGTTCAATTCAGGTAAAGGGCACATGCTCGGGTTGCAGGTTTGATCCCCAGTAGGGGGTGTGCAGGAGGCAGCCAATCAACGATTCTCATCATTGATGTTTCTATCTCTCCCTTACTATCTGAAATCAATAAAAATAAAATAAAAAAGAACTGATATAAAATCAATAAGAAAAAGACAAATATTTTGGTAAAAAAGTAGTTTTTATCAGGTACTTCTCAAGAGAAGAAAATGTCTATAAATAGATTCTTGAAACACACTAATGATGAAAGAGTCATTACAAATCACTTTTTTCATTAGATTGATAAAATTAAAATATAAAACTGCAGTGTTTGGGATAGTATGATAAAAAGGATCTATATTATACACTGTGGATGGGAGTGCAAATAGTATATATTGTGTTGTGTGTGTGTTTTTTCTCAAACTATAAGATAAAGTTTATTTAGAAAGTCACAGATGTAGAAGAAATTTGGCTCAGGAAACAAGTTACAGAGGCAAAAGAAAGGCCATTGGAGCTTAGGAGAAAGAGAGAGGCAAGAAAAACATATCTGGGGGAAGGGAATAGGAAAAGGAGATAAGGGAAGGGAGTGCGGGAGGGGGTGGAGAAAAGCCAGGATGTGCTCCATAGAGAGAACTGCCTGTCCTATATAATAAAAGACTAATATGCTAATAGACCAAATGGTAGAACAACCAAACAACCGGTCTCTATGACACGTGCTAACCATCGGGGGCATGTGCAGAACATGGCGGGCATTGGCAGCAGGTGGCAGAGTGCAGAATATGGCTGGCGTCAGCTGTGGTGAGATGATGGAGCAGGTGAGCAGGAGCACCAGACCAAGGTGGGGCGCCAGTTGCTGTCATTGGGGTAAGCCTCTGGTGGTTACTAAAAATTCTTTGTTCCCACACACCATGATCCCAGCTGCACTCGCACCCACTGACAGCACCAGAGCCACCACTCACACCCACTGCCTGCGCCCAGCACCAGCTGAGATGGCTCACCCCTGAGGGCTTCCCCACATCCCCCTGCTCCTGAGGGGCTATTGGGGCCGGCAGCTGCCACTTACATCTGCTGCTGGTGCCGGCCCCACTCACGCTTGCAGCTGGTGCTGGAGCTGCTGCTCACACCCACTGCTGGTGCCTGGCTCCAGTCCTGATTGCTCGGCAACATTAGTGGGTACAAGCAGCTGCTGGCCTGATTGCCCCTGAGGGCTTCTCCACCTCCCCCTGTTCCTGAGGGGCGATCAGGGCAGCAGCCACCACTCGCAATGCTGACAGAGCTGGCCCTCTCCCACCTGCTGCTGGTGCCGGCCCCAATCGCTCCACACTGTCAGCAGGTGTGAGTGGGGCCAGTGCTATCAGCATGTGTGAGTGGTGGTGGCAAGAGTGAGGCTGCCAGCAGATAGGTCTAGGGCCCACATTGGGAGGGGCTGGGCGGGGGTGTAGAAGATGGGCCAAGACCTGCTCCTGTGCCACTGCACCCTCACGGCCCACCATTCCTTTCAAGGTGCACCAATTTGTGCACTGGGCCCTAAGTAGGATATAATTTTTATATGGTAATTTGGTAATATATATTAACATTTTAAGTGTATATTCCTTCTGATTCAGCAATTTTAAGGAATTTAGCCAAAGGAAATAATAAAAATGCAACAAAGATAGTTACTGTGTTGTTTAGAGGCAAGAAAAATTACCTGAATGCTCATAATAAATTAATTATTGTGCATCTGTAAAATAAAAACTATACAGTCACAAGATAAAGTAGATATGTAAGTGTTATAGTGGGAAAATGTCCATGATATGTTGTTAAATGGGAAAATAAAAATAAAAAACAATAAAGGTTATAAAAGCAGGGTTGGTATTAGCTGTGCTCAGCTAATTCCATTTCAAAGACCAAAGTCCTAGGGCTTCAGAAGGCCAGGGTGCCAGTTTCTGCCCCTGGATCTAGGTTGTGCAATCTGAGGGAGGAGGCTGGCCATGAGCCCACAGTAGGGGTGGGGATTTCTTCTCCAACTTCTGCAATCATTACATGGCCCAAGAGCCAGATCCCTGCAACTGGAGCCTGGATTTCCTTTTCTGGGCAGAATGTGGGTGAGGGTTAAAGTCCTGTGTAGGTATTGGTGCCCTTCCCATTTCATTAAGGTAAGAAGGTGATGTCTCTGAGTTCTGCTAGTGTTGGGCTTTGGGAATCTGATTTCCTTTAACTAGGAAATCTAGCAGATGAGCCTTGCCATAAAGCTGCTCTTTTAGTCATAGACTGACTATAGACAAGTGACTTGTCTTGATCATGTTCTATTTGAGCCCATTTCTGAGAGCCAAGAGGAACATTAGATTTCAGAGTCCTCAGGAATAAAATAGTAGGCTATTGATAAAGACTGATTAAGCTTCACATAAGCCTAGGCTTCCATGGAGATTCTAGGAAGCAAAATAGTTTCTTCATTTTATGAAATATTTAGAGATGTGAACATTAGAAAGACAAAGCTATTACTACTTAAATGGCCAATTAGTAGCAAATTAGAGCTCTGGGACTCCCTGGCCAGGCCTGTCTGGAAATATTCTTGGGACTGAGGTAGTAAATCCAGTTCATAACACTTTCTGATCAAAAACATCCTCCAGCCCTCGCTAGTTTGGCTCAGTGGATAGAACGTCAGCCTGTGGACTGAAGGGTCCCATGTTCGATTCTGGTAAAGGGGCATGTACCACGGTTGCAGGCTCGATCCTCGGCCCTGGTCGGCCTTGGTAGAGGTAGCGTGGGGTAGGCAACCAATCAATGTGTCCCTCTCACATCAAAGTTACTTTCTATGTCTCCCTCTCCCTTTCACTCTCTCTAAAAATCAATGGAAAAATATCCTTGGATGAGGATTAACAACAAAAAATACATTTTCCAGCTGGTTGGAGCAACGTCCCTTACACCAAAGGTTGCAGGCTCAATTTACAGTCAGGGCACATATCTGGGTTTTGGGTTTAATCCTGGTGGGGCACATACTATAAGAGGCAACTGATTGATGTTTTTCTCTCACATCAATGATTCTCTCTCTTCCCTTCCGCTCTCTAAAAAAAAAATAATTAAAAAATAATAATGATTAAAAAATATTCTCCATTAAAAATCCCCATGCTGGCTTTTCCCAATCTAAGGTACAAATGGCCCAATTCTTAAATACTTAAATAATGCCTGCAGCACGGCTGGAGTGGCTCAGTTGGTTGGAGCGTCATTATTTGGCTCAGTGGATAGAGTGTCGGCCTGTGAACTGAAGATCCTAAGTTAGATTCCAGTCAAGGGCATGCCCTTTGGTTGCGGGCACATCCCTGTAGGAAGTATGCAGGAGGCAGATGATTAATGTTTCTGTAAATAGAGCAACATAGGCTGCCAGTTAGATTTCAGCTCAAAGCACATACCTGGATTGTGGATTTGATCCTTGCTTGGGGTGTGTTAAGGAAGACAACCAATCATTGTTTCTCTCTCTCTCTTTCTCTCCCTTCCTCTTTCTCTAAAAATCAATAAAACATATCTTCAGGTGAGGAATAAAAATATAATCACTAAAAGTGTGGCTAGTCCCCTGAGAGCAACGCCTGACACATTTATGCATTTATTCCACATTCATTGAGCACCAACTGCCTGCAGGCCAAATGCTGGAGATGTGGAGGTGAAGATGTGGCACTGTCCTCAAGGAATGTACAGTCTAATGCAATTGTTCTCAATCTTTTTTCTCTTCAATGCTATGAGGTACTTACTACCATCATAACTTGATCTATCAAGGAGACAGAAAAAGAATCAATGATTATAGAATGAAATGACAAATGCTATCGGTGATAGAAATAAGAATATGGTATAGAGGAAATACAGAGGAAGGACTACTACTAAAAGCCAGATTGGGGATGGGGAGATTATTAAGAAAGGTATTCCAGAATGGTGACAATTGAGCCCAGTTTTGAGAGACAAGCAAGAGTTAGGCAAAAAAAAAAAAAAAGAGTAAGCAAATAGGATGTGGGAGATCAGTAGTATCATGATACACCCAGGGATAGTATGTAATGCTATATTATCAGAGCAACATAAGGTGTACGTGAAGGAAGAAAGACAAGGCATCACATAATGGAGGGCCTGTGTGTCAAGATAAGATCATGCTTAACATTATACTAAGCTAAATGCCATGTCAGCAAGGGGTTTGGAAATTATGTCACATAAGGAACAGTTGTGGAAATGGAGCTATTCAAACAGTTGAAGAAGAGCCCTGACTGGATGGCTCAGTTGGCTAGAGCAGTGGTCAGCAAATTAATTAGTCAACAGAGCCAAATATCAACAATACAATGATTGAAATTTCTTTCAAGCGCCGAAAACTGACTTCTGAGCATGGGCCACAAAGTTTCAATCACACTGTACGTGCATGCCTGCACGTGGTATTTTGTGGAAGAGCCACACTCAAAGGGCCAAAGAGCCACATGTGGCTTGTGAAATCCAGTTTGCCGACCACTGTGCTAGAGCATTGTCCTGTTACACCAAGGTTGCACGTTTGAACCCCAGTCAGGGCACATACAAGAATTAATCAATGACTGCATAAATAATTGGAACAACAAATCAGTGTTTCTCTTTCTCTCTCTCCCTCCCTTTTTCTCCCCCTCTCTCTTTAAAATCAATCAATAAATAACAATTTTTAAACATTAAACAGTTGAAGAAAAGACTTAGAGGAGAAAAATCTTCTGGTTTATAACATTGCAGAGTTGTTGTTGTTGTTGTTGTTGTGTGTGTGTGTGTGTGTGTGTTTTAATTTTGTGTTACTTCAGAATTAGAAAGGGTCAACTTTTATCGTGGTTTGACCAGTAGGTTAAGAACAGGTACCAGACTCTACTAACCTCTTTGATTGGGTACCCAAACTGCAATCATATGGAATGGCTCTGGCTCCTATCCCACTCTGGTCAGAGTTTTCAAATTAGGGTCCACTTTTCAGCCCTGATGTTCCTCTGGAGAAGGTGAAAGGAGAGAATGCAGAAAAGCCTCTGGTTGCAGAACTGTGGTTTGCAGAGGGGCAAGGCAATATGACTAAGGCACCATTTACAGGCATGTTCCCAGCTTGTGGTGATAGGTGTGGTTGAGGCTAGGAATGAATCAGTGAAGCCTTTTTGCACAGAGGTAAAGCTCTCTTTTTCCATCTGTAAGCCTTCTCAGAGCCCTTTGTCCTTTGTCTCCCATTCTCCCCCATCTGTCAGTGTCAGAAGAACAAGCCAGGGTGTCATTACAATGGGTGTGATTCTTTCTAGTTCCAACATCATCACTCTCCTAATTGCCATGGTTCTGACAAGCAAAGCACTCTTTTCTGGAAGCTTTGGCCAAAATGTCTACAAATAAAGTATGACTTATGAGAGAATGAAAGGAATCACACCCTACTCCACCCCCACTTCCAGGCAGAGAAGACACTACCAGCCAGGACAAATGAAATGGCAAATGGGCCAGAAGGTTAGACAGGCTACAAGTCCTTAAGTCATTTATTGGACTTTCTCTAACTCAGAGGTTCTCATCCTGGGGCAATTTTGTCCTCCCAGGGGATATTTGGCCCTGTATGTGTGGGGTGCTACTGGTGTCTAGAAGGTTGGATATTATTAAATGTCTTATTATGCACAGTATAGCCCCCCTCCCCATACACACACACACACACACACACACACACACACACACACAGAGAATTATCAGATTCAAGACGTTCATAGCAATTTGGTTGAGAAATAACTGATTAATCCTATGTTTATAAAGATTTGGTTGTAGGAAGGGATCTGAGCATTAGTCTTTGAGGCATCAGGTGGCTATAAGTAAAAACCAAGTTTAAATCTATAAACGTAGACTGCAAGTCCCCTGATAGTCTGGCTTATACCTATGCTATGATTAATCCAGTTTGGGCACTTCCCCTTTACTGCTCTGGTCTGGATTGTACATTTCTTTTTCTTATTGATTTGAGAGAGAGAGAAAGATTGAGAGACGTCAATTTATTGTCCATTTATTTATGCATTCACTGGTTGCTTCTTATATGCCTTGACCAGGGATTGAACCTACCATCAATTGAGCTACCTGACCAGGACCTAAATACATTTATTTTTTGATGGACTCAAATGATGGGGTGAAGTGCATTCATTCCAGCTCTCCTAAAATTGGAAAAGAAGATTATGTAAAAGAAGAGAAATCAACACTTTTATTATATTTCTATTGTAGTTAGGTGTGGGAGCATGTAAACTTGAGCCTAAAATCAAGAATTCAATGTCCTAAATGCATGCCTCATTTAATTATGAACATCAGCTCAATATAAAACAGGACAGCTCAGCTGGGTATGGCTTAGTGGTTGAACATCCACCCAGGAACCAAGAAGCCACCGGTTCAGTTCTCAGTTGGGGCATATGCCTGGGTTGTGGGCTTGATCTCCAGTCTGGGCATGCAGGACGCAGCCCATCAATGATTTTTTCTCATAATTGATGTTTCTATCTGTCTCTCCCTCATCCTCTCTGAAATAATTTTTAAAATATTAAAAATAAATAAATAAAACAGAATAATGACAAAAGATAACAGATACTGAATCATACTGGAATTTAAGGAAGAAGTCTGATTAAAAATGTAGAAATTTGGATGTTAGACTTGTAACAATACAAACCATAAATATGAATAGAAATAAGTTCAAATAATCCTATACAATAAAGAGCTAATATACAAATGGTCATGATGCCCTTATGCCATAATGACCGATCAGCAGGAGGCTGTGCATGGCAGGCATGAGTGGATGGGGCTGTGTGTGCTGTTATTGTTTATTTATTAATAAATTTATTATTTTCATATACATTTTACTAATTTTCTTTCATCTATGACACTTCTATTATACAGAAAGGACAAATAGAAATATTAAAATATTTCCTCTAATTAATGCCCTTTTAATGTGCATGAGTGATTAAATAGAAAGCTATGTTAAGTACATTTCTTTTTCTTATTGATTTGAGAGAGAGAAAAAGATTGAGAAACTTATCAATTTATTGTCCACTTATTTATGCATTCACTGGTTGCTTCTTATATGTGAACCTACCATCAATTGAGCTACCTGACCAGGAACTAAATACATTTATTTTTTGATGAACTCAAATGTTGGGGTGAAGTCAAACCAAAAACAACAAATATTTTTAAAATAATACTTTATTGATTTTTAGAGAGAGAGGAAGGAAGAGGGAGGGAGAAAGAAAAACCTCAATGCCAGAGCTGCATCCTCCCTAACCAGATTAGAGCATGCACCCCAGGCATCTGACCTTGACCAGGAATCAAACTGGCAACCTTTTGGTGCACGAGATGATCCCCAACCGAGTCTCACCAGCAAAGACTCAAATCAACAAATTTTAACATAGATAATAATTATAAGGATGATGAAGGAAATGATCTTGTCTTAAGCACTTATACTGTGCCAAAGACAACTCGTACTGTTTTTAAAAAATATAATTAGTGTTATTTTTTTCTTAATATTATTACTTTTTAAAATATATATATATATATATATATATATATATATATATATATATATTTATTTATTTCAGAGAGGAAGGGAGGGGCGAGAGAGAGAGAAATATCAATAATGAGAGAGAATCATTGATTGGCTGCCTCCTTCATGCCCCATACTGGGGATTGAGCCTGCAACCTGAGTCCGAAGACTGAAGTTCTATCCACTGAGCCAAACCAGCCAGGGTTGTCATACTGTTTTAATGAGAAAACTGAGGCTGAGGGGAATTACATGGGGTTTCAGGAATCCATGTTTGTGTAACAAATTACTTCAGAACTTGGTGGGCAGATCAAGGCAGGGAGACAGTTTCACTGTACTCTACATGGGTAATACCGAGATCCTTCTTTCCTTCTTTCCTTTCTTCCTTCCTTCCCTCTCTCTCATTTCTTTCTTTTCTTATTTATTATAAAGAGAGAGAGAAAAGGAGAGAGAAGTGTTGATATATTTTTTATCATTGGTTGATTCTGTATGTGCCCTGACTGGGAATCAAATTGTCAAACTGCAACCTTGGTGCATTAGGATGACACTTTAACCAACTGAGCAACTTGCCAAGGGCTAAATACTGTAATCTTAGATAACTGAATTGCTGCCCACTTTTATGAACACTTGGAGGAAGTTGATCCAGACAGAAAAGAGTTATCAGGGAAGTGTTCAAGCTAAGGCCCAGGGACGGTTAGGTCTATTAAAGAAGGGATTATTGTAATGGGTAGAAGGTTGGATGTTAAGCTCTATGTTCAGTGGAAGGCACAAAGGGCAGGAGCTAGGATAGTACATGGCCCATAGTGGGAACTTAATTGTTAAATTAATTAACTATGATTCCTTCTAACTCTGAGGGTATAGGTCTTGATTTTATTTTATTTTTTTAGGGCCTGATATTTTTTGAAGAGATAACAGTTCAATAAGAAAATATGTAATTGTTCAAGTAGCCAAGAGTTATATATCATTTTATGAAATGGCTAAAGACAAAAAACATCACTACAAATAGGGTTGCTGTTACCCAATTATAGGGGCACTATTCACATAGAATATAATGTGTATATAACCCCCTCAAGTTGTGTAACACAAAGGAGGCCTTTATTATATATACAAAGCAATCTTAATAAAACAAACCCTGTTTCCCCAAAAATAAGACAGTGTCTTATATTAATTTTTGCTCCCAAAGATGCGCTAGGTCTTATTTTCAGGGGATGTCTTATTTTTCCATGAAGAAGAATACGGTACACATTTATTGTTAAATGAAAATAAAGGAAATTTATTACCTGTTTACGGTACAGTGGTACGGTAGTTGTCAACACAAACCAAACAAACTGTGAATCCTACAGCATCAAGAATTTACTCATTAATTTGGAAACAGCCTAGGTGCCCGTCAGCAGATGATTGGATCCAAAAACTATGGTACATCTACACAATAGAATACTATGCTGCCATAAAAAAGAAGGCATTCTCATCATTTGCAGCAACCTGGATGGAATTGGAGAGCATCATGCTGAGTGAAATAAGCCAGTCAATGAAGGAGAAACACCACATGACCTCACTCATTGGTGGATGATAAAGATCATTATAAACTGATGAACCAAGAGACAGATATAGAGAAAGTAAAGCAACAGGCAGACTGTCAAATTACAGTGGGGAGGGGAGGAAGATCTGGGGGAGATAATAGATCAACCAAAGGACTTGTATACATGCATATAAGTACAACCAATGGATATAAAACTCTGGGGAGGGAGGGGATGTGTGGGAGGGAGGGAGGGGGGCAAAAAAAATCAATAAAATATGTAAAAATAAATAAAATAAATAAAAAAATGAAATAAAATAAAAGGTAAAAAAAAAAAAGAATTTACTCATTGACAATCATGTCATCATCTTCTGGAACATCATCATAACAATCCAATTCCTGAATTTCCTGGTGAATTTCTTGTGACTCTATTTCTTTCAGAATCAGTGGACCAAATCTCTCATGTTTAGCAATAGCACTGTCTTTAAATGAGTACTTCTTGTCAAGGTAGCCTGCTTGCAGTGCATTTGCGACTGTCAGTGATTTTCTCCCATGAATTCTTCACCCAAGTCACAACTTCTTGCAGTTTAGGTTTCACAGAGTTTCCACACTGATTTCTCTCCATTCTATTTTCAACGTAGTCATTAATTTCTATGCACAAATTGTCTTTGAATGGCTTGTTTATTGCAATATCAAGAGTCTGGAGATAGGCCGTCATTCCTGCAGGAATCATTATCTGATCTATTTTTCTTTCGTGAAGAAATGTTTTCATGTCTTTAGCGCGGTGGGTGCTGGCTGCATCCCAGACTAGCAGACCTCTTTGGCTCCCTCGCATAACAAGCGGCAGCATTAAATCGACCCACTTCCTTATAACTGCTTGTGTGGCCCAGGCTTTTTCAGTTTCAAGAATAAAAACGCCCAAAACGGAGAATCCAAGATGGCTGCTCGGGTAGGCAACTAGCCGCAGCCACACACAACAATTTCAATAAAATACAACTAAAATATAAAATGGACATTACCCAGAACTACAGGAAAGTTGACTGACTGGAAATTCTACAACAAGAAGCAAGGAGAAAACCAGAAGGAAGCGTGAAGGAGCTGTAAAAGCCCAAGGTATGGAGACACGTGGCGCACGGAGAGGACAGAGCCAGAGAGGAGGGAGGCCGAGTGCCTGGCTGGCGGTCCCAAGCTGGAAGGAGAGAAAAGCTCCGACTGTGCTGGGCCCAGCTCCAACTGCTCTGAACCCCAATTCTAGGCCAGACCCCGGGGACCCAGGCTCATCCATAGGGAGCCGGGCTGTAAGGCGGGACTCCGGGGAAGCAGCAAAAGGAGGTCCCGGAGGCGCGCACACTGCGTGCAGAGAAGGGCCGGCTGGCTGTGCCGCGGGATTGCCCTGCCGGGAAGGAGACAGGGGCTCCAGACTGCTCTGAACGCCACCTCCAATCCCACTACCAACTGAACTGAACCCCACTACCAGACTCATTGGGGGAGAGCATAGACAGTTTGGCAGCAGGCGAAAATCGAGGGCATCTTTCTCTCAGAGGCGCTTGGAACAAGTACTGAAGGACCCTGAGTCTCAGGAGTCGCATAGGGTGGGGCTGACGGAAGCCAAGGCTGTAGGCTCCACCCTGAAACCCCGCCCCATCAGGAAAGCTGCCTGCGAAAATGCCTAAACCAAATAGATCACAAACGAAAGAAATGGAGGACAAAAAGCGCCTGGATATAGAGTTCAAAACCACACTTATAAGGTTTTTCAAGAGTTTCCTAGAAAAGGCCGATAAAATAAATGAGACCTATGAGGATATGAAAAGGGATCAACAAGAAATAAAGAATACATTGTCTGAAATAAAAAATATTATACAGTCCTAAAAACAGAATGGAAGATCGCAAGAATCAAGTCAAAGATTTGGAACATAAAGAGCCAGAAGACACTCCTCTGCAGAAGCTAGAAGGCAAGAGAATCCAGAAAATTGAAGATGATGTAAGAAACCTCTGGGACAACTTCAAAGGATCCAACATCAGAATTATGGGGGTCCCAGAAGATGAGAGAGAGCAAGATATCGAAAACATACTGAAAGAAATAGTGACAGAAAACTTCCCCCACCTGGTGAAAGAATTGGACTTAAAAGTCCAGGAAGCACACAGAACTCCAAATAAAAGGAATCCAAAGAGGACCCCACCAAGACAAATCATAATTAAGATTCCAAGAGCAAAAGACAAAGAGAATATTAAAAGAAGCAAGAGCAAAGAAGGTAGTTACCTATAAAGGAGCACCTATACGATTGTCAGCTGATTTCTCAACAGAAACCATGCAGGCCAGACGGGAATGGCAAGAAATATTCAAGGTGATGAATAGCAAGAACCTACAGCCAAAGATAATCTATCCAGCAAAGCTATCACTCAGATTCGAAGGTCAGATAAGGAGCTTCACTAATAAAAAAAAAAAGCTAAAGGAGTTCACCACCACCAAACCAGAATTATATGAATTGCTGAAGGGGGTTCTTTCAGAAGAGAAAGTAAATAAAGATAAAAATTATGAACAACAAATACGTAACTATCAACAAGTGAATCTAAAAACCAAGGAAACTAAAAAAAAAAATCTGAGGAACAATATTAACCGTTGAATATAATAGAATCAGAGGTATGGAAGGGGAGTGAACTGTTTATTCTTGGGGAAAAGGGGAGAGGGGGATGTGGGAAGAGACTGAACATAAACTGTGCACCTATGGATGAGGACAATGGGGGGTGGGGAAAGGGCAGAGGGTGGGGTGAGAAGGGGGGGGAAAGGAACATTTGTAATAATATGAACAATAAAAATGTATTAAAAAAAAAACACGCCCAAAACACGTTCAATCTTTTTCTTCTTGCCCTTAGAAATGATTAAAGGTGGGATTTTAGTGTCATCCAGACAAATTGCCAAAATACAGGAAACACATGCACTTTTGTAAGCAGTGGAGGGAATGTACACTAAGGAGGCACCCCGCAGTTCAATTGTTGTTTGAGAGGATTGGCCCATAGACACTGCAGTTTCATCCATAGCAATCATGTTGGAAAGATTGTATTTAGAGAAGTCAGCACCATCAATAAAGGACTTAAATGCAAGTGCTCGCTTAATAACTTGAGTATCTTCCAACCTAAACAATATTCTAGATCTTCTTAAAGACAATTCACTTTGCTGAAGGAAATTATTCAGCCAGTGTTGTGATGCTTTGAACTCTTCGGGGGCTATGTCAAACTGTGGTGCCATTGCAAGGGCAAATTCTTCAATCTGAGCCCTATTCACAACTAAAGCCTTTGCTCTCCTGTCAACAACCCATTCACAGATCAGGTCTTCCAGTTCGGAAAATAATGGTTGCTGACCTGATCCACACTTGCGCTTTTTAGCATTTCCCTTGTCCACTTGTTCAATGAGGTTACCATACTCTGCTTGCCATTTTCGGACCAATCAGATACTCAACATCTTCTCTTTGCAGAAAGCAGTAAGATTTTGGCCCCAAGAGTCTTCCACGATTCCTTCCTTGTACTCCATGGAGTAGCTTTTTCTTTTTGCGTCATTTCTAGGGGTAAAAAAAAGGAATTGGGGGTATCAAGGTGGGGGGAGGGGGATCACTTAAAATGACACAGGGGGGATCCGAGGGGGGAATCAAAATGGCACAGGAGAATCAGAGGGGGGATTACCATTTTAGTAACCCCTTTTGATTCTCCTGTGTCATTTTGATTGCCCCCTCTGATCCTCCTGTGTCATTTTAAGTGATCCCCCTCCTCCCACCCCTGTGCCACTGAACACCTTCACCAGACATCCCCCCTACCCCTTCATTAGACATTTACCCCTGGGGCCTGCCTGGGGACTGTCACTGGGCTTGCTGGGGCCTGGATTTGGGCTGGAGCAGGGTCTGCCACTGACTGAGAACCTTCAGTCATCATGAGGGTGGCCTCGAGCATCAGTTGATGTCACCAGAGACAGACCAGCACTCACCACCTTCGGCGCATCCGGTCTGCTCTAATCCTCTTGTTCTTCTACACCCATCTACGAAAGTCTCCTCCTCTCTCCCACCCCATGCTCCCTGCTCACTCCGACCTCTGCTCCACCTCCACACAGCAGTGATGTCAGGACTCTGCGTAACGTCACTGGTTGCTAGACTGGCCCAGTCGAGGTGGCCCTAGGGACCAGTTTATGGTAAATTAATTTTCATCCTGAACAGAGCCTAGGGGGGGCCTTATTTTCAGGCGGATGCCTTATATTTCATTCGGAAGGAAACCTGTAAGTAGGTCTTATTTTCGGAGGATGTTTTATTTTCGGGGAAACACAGTACCACCTAGAAAGTTTAGAAAACACACACACAAAACCAGTGGCCTTTTAACATGCTTTCATGCTCCCAATCAGAATCCTAAGTTTCTCCTTTCAAATTCTATCAAGGTTAATCATTCTACTTGCCTACACAATATCCTTTACCATATTTTAACAAAATCTTAATTGTATCAGGAATGGAAGTATGCCAAACTAATATAGTAAATAATTTCCAGCTTTCCTTACAGCTAGAAGAAGCCATGTGACATGGTTCTGGCATATGGTATGCAATCAGAAGGTCTCTGGGAATGCTTTGCTTCATCATTATAGTATCTAGTCACTTCTGGCTGCCTTTTCCTTTCTCCCTGCCTGGAATATAGGTATAAGATGTGGAGTAGAACAGACATTATATGACTATAAGTTAATTATAAGAATGAAAGTGCATATGCTAGGGTTTTGAGAACAGATGTCAAAAGAAGTCTGAATCACTGACAGCAGTGTGGAATCCCCATACCAGCCTTGAACTGCCCTCTTGTTAAATGGGAAAAATTAATCTCTTATTTGGCTAAGTTTGTTATTTGAGTTTAATCTGTTATTTGCAGCTGTATTAAACTAACAACCATATCATCCTTGATAACAGTATTTCTCATAATGGTATCTGTTGTGTCCCAAAGGTAATTTTATAAATTAAATTCTTGTAAATGTAAGGACTCATGTGTTCTTTGAGAACTGTTAAATATAATGTTTTCTTTCTGTAATAATTTTTAAAATTAGCTTGGTCAACGTGGCTCAGTGATTGAGCTCAAACCATGCACCAAGAGGTCACAATCGCCCTAGCTGGTTTGGCACAGTGGATAGAGTGTCAGACTACTGACTGAAGAGTCTCAGGTTCAATTCCAATCAAGGGCACATGCCAGGGTTCCAGGATCGATTCTCAGCAGGAGACATGCAAGAGGCAACTAATTGATGTTGATGTTTCTCTCTCATCGATGTTTCTATCGCGCTCTCGCTTTCCCTTCTCTCTCTAAAAATCAATTCAAATATATTTTAAACATTTAACATAAACATATTATGAATCATCTGGATGTCCTCATAACTATGTTCTGTCCTATAATTTTGTTGTTACAATTACAGGAAAGCATTTAGCTTTAATGGTTTATAGGTTTAACTTCAATGGTTTACAGGTTTAACTCTAATGGTTTATAAGTATACATAAGTTGTGGTTAGTAAGAACTAATGTTAAAGTGATTACTGTTTTAGGACTTCTGCTTTAAACTCATATTGAATTGCCTTACCTGTTGTATCTAGTTAGCTATCAAGAGGGGAAATGGCTGTTGATGAATCAAATTAACTATCTACCACAGCAACTCAGTGCAGTGATGTAATTACTGCTTTGTTAAGTGAAGGCCAGATGATGTCAAAGAACACTGTGTGAACAAAGGTTTCATGCTAGCTTGAGCAGAGAAAAATGGTAGGAGAATTGTGTCACCATTCCAAGCCTGAGGCAGTCTAGGTATGAAGAACCCAGAAGAAGATGTACTATAGCATTAGAACTATATGTTCATGGAGGATATTGCTCACAGGAAATTCATCTTGTATATTTCACCTTACCATAAATAGTTCAGCAGTAGCAAGAGTATAGTAATTAACAAAGAAAACATTTTCATAAACAAATTTAGAGTATTATTATCAATGCTGCATCTCAGATAACTTATTAAAATATTAAATAATCTGAATAAAAAATTAAATGCTGGAAACTTAAATTTAAATAATTAAAGTTAATAAATAAAACCAATTGGGGGTTTCTTAAGAATATTTTTCCTGCGGGGACTGGTTTGGCTCAGTGGATAGAGCGTCGGCCTGCGGACTGAAAGGTCCCGGGTTTGATTCCGGTCAAGGGCATGTACCTTGGTTGCGTGCACATCCCCAGTAGGGGGTGTGCAAGAGGCAGCTGATCGATGATTCTCTCTCATCGATGTTTCTAACTCTCTGTCCCTCTCAATTCCTCTCTGTGTAAAATCAATAAAATATATTAAAAATGGTTTAAAAAAAAAGAGAATATTTTTCCTCTCACAAAGGACCTCAGGCTACTCTAAAGTTTGAGAATATTACTTTAAGGTAATAGAAGGAGGGAGCTAAATCCTCTGAAGAACTGGACAGCGCCTTACCCAGTAAAGAATCATATTTATTTGAGAAAAAAATTTAAGGACCTAACTTCTGAGAAATAGGGAAAAATATGATTCATGCAAGCATTTTCTCAGTAGCTTCTCTGACCCCAAGCAAGTCTTCTTAACAAAGCCCCAACATAAAACCCTCAGCAAGTTACTTTTTAAAAATTATTATTTAAAGGATTTTAGAGAAAATGTACTAAGTAAAAATTTCAGGAATCTCCATGGCGGAGCAAACAGAAATGTCTGCCAGTCAGCCCTGCACCAGGGAGGTCCCAGCATGAGAACAATGACTTCTGCGAGCATCTCTGTTTGGAAGAAAGCTGCCCCCGCGTTCCTGCCCTGATACCAGACAGTCCAGTTTCTCCCCATATGTGTCTGGGTCCCCTGAAGCCTCACCTGGCACTGAAGCTCAGAGCAAGCGGGAGCTTGTAAATTCAGTTTGCGGTGCCAGCCTTTTAAGAAGAGCAGTTGGGTCTCTAGCAGCTTGTGTGTCACTCAGTCCCAATTTGCACTGGTTTTTACAGTCCATAGTTCTTACAGCCTGTAGGGACTTCTTTCCCCAGCTCTGGGACCCTGGGATGGGGGTCTGGTGTGGGACTGGGACTCCTTGCTCCTCCAGGCAGCCTCCAAAGAGGTGATCTCCCTCCTGATTAAAAAAGCAGCACACCTGGGTGCCTGACCAGCCTGTTCTGTGCCCCCGCACCTTCTACCAGTGTCAATGAGCTTTCTTCACCTCTCTAGTTGTAGTACTTTCACTCAGCCAGCTTCCCGTGGTTCTGGATGATAGTGGTTCTGTATTTTAGTTGTAATTTTGTTGTGGTTGTGGGAGGCAGCAAGTACCTACGCCACCATCTTCACTAACTCCTAAATATATATATTTTATTTGTTTCAGAGAGAAAGGGAGGGGAAAAGAGAGATAAAGACATCAATGATGAGAGAGAATCATTGATCGGCTGCCTCCTACACACCCCACACTGAGGGTCATGCCCATAACCTGGGCATGTGACCTTGACCAGAATCAAATCTGGGACTCAGTCTTTAGGCAGATTCTCTACCCACTGACCAAAACCAGCTTGGGCTATTTTTATTTTTTGTTACCCTTTTCTAGGTACTACTAATAAACTTCAATATTGATGGTGGTGACCAAAGAAAATTATTCTTGGTAGAAACAGTCCATCTTCATTAGTGACCCTTCACCTGGAAAATGCTGTTCTTTTTGAGTTGTCATTAATTGCTTTTATCTCCCCTCCTGCCCTCATAGAAATTCCCTGAGGTTCTGAGCTTAACTTATCTCTTTCCACTTTCTCAGGGATTTCATTTTTCTTGTTTCAAGTATCCTTGATATTATGAATGGTGTGAAAAAATATAATTTATTAATTTATTTAACAAATATCTATTGTACCTATTATGTACAAGGAAACATGCTGTTAAGTGTTAGGGTTAGAATGTTACAGAAAGAGGATCTGGCCCTGAACAGGCCTGCCTAGGGCCAGCTGGTAGTGGGTGGGTTCTTGACTTCATGCAAGAAAAATTTCACAACAGGAGACCAGGTGAGTGTTAGAGGACATTTATTGAAGTTGGGGACAGTGAAACAAGAAAAGACTGGGGAAACGTGCCTAGGCTGTTCTGTTTTGGCTCACGAAGAAGTCAGAGAAAATGGAGCCTTGAAGCCGAGCCGGTGTGTTGCTTAGTGGTTGAGTGTCAATCCATGAACCACGATGGCATGTTTTGATTCCAGGTCAGTGCACATGCTGGGGTTATGGGTTCCATCCCCAGTGGGGGGCATGTAGGAGGTAGTGGAATGATTTTCATTATTCATATTTCTACCTATTTCCTTTCTTCCTCCCTCTCTCTTCCTTTCTCTAGAATTAAAAAAAAAAAAAAACATATTTAAGAAAAGGGGGGCTTGGGGACAGGTTCAGGGGGGTTGCCTGGGGCCAACTGCTGCTGTCCATTGCTGCCCTAGTTGCAAGCCTTATGGGGTCCCTTAGAGTTTAGGAGATGTATGCCTGTGAAGGAAGAAGGGGTAGGGGGGGGGGGGTTGGGAGAGAAGTAGGTGGGTCCTTTGTCTTGAGGCTTTTATCTCTCTCTTGAAGGCAGGCAGGAATCTTAGGGGAAGTCTTAGAGAAGAGTTTTAGCAGAATATTAATCAGTTTTCTAAGTATGCTCCTTCAAGATTCTGGTCAGTGTCAGTGCAAGGGGTACTTAGTCATTTCAGCTGGTCCTAGTGCCGCCCACCTGGTTTTGCTGCTTTTCTGGATCTGGAGCTGGAATACAACTGAGGCCTGGATGTTATTTCTAGGAAGGTGACCTTCTGTATCTGCTGTAAATTGCTCTGTCAGTTTGTTCCGTTGTCTGTCTCAGTTTCTCTATTCCACTTGTCCTGGCTTTCTGGCCTGTCTCAATATCATGATGAACAAGGCAGATATCCCAAAGGCTTACTCTCAGGTTTACACATTTCCAACTTCCTCTGAGCCATCTTCCCCTGAATCCCAAATCTGACATGCCTCAAAGCGGGCTCTTAATATATGTGCTCCGAAATCTGTTTTACTGTGTTTCTGTGAATTTCACCACTCTTCATCCAATTCACCCATTTAATGACTATTCAAAACACCTCAATAGATGTCTCATTTGTCTTGTCTTGATGTAATTAATGCTGATTCTAAATCTACATCTCAAGTAATGACCTCTGAACATCTCCAACTGGATGTCTTGTGAGCATTTCAATGTTGTTTGCTTCAAACCAAACTGATTATCTTCTCCTTTAAAAGAGAATCCAATATAGGGTGGACTTCAGAGTTATACAACCTGGCCATAACACTGTAAGGTACAACTCCACTCTATGGGGCACCATTCATATTATCATATACTAGAGGCACAGTGCACGAAATTCATGCATGGGAGCGGGTTCCCTTAGCCCAGCCTGCACCCTCTCCAACCCAGGACTCCTCAGGGGATGTCTGACTGCCAGTTTAGGCCCAATCCAAGGGATCTGGCCTAAATCGGCAGTCGGACATCCCTCTCACAATCCTGGACTGCTGGCTCCTAATTGCTCACTTGCGGTCCTATCTGGTCACCCCTAACTGTTCTCACCTTCAGGCCTGATTGTCCCTAACTGCCCCCTCTGCCAGCCTGGTTGCCCCTAACTGCCCCCTGCTGCCGGCCAGGTTGCCGTCAACTGCCCTTCCCGCCCCCCGCCGGCCTGGTTGCGCGCACCCCCCCTTCCCGCAGCCTGCTGTTCAGTCGTTTGTTCATACTTTACTAACCCTCCTGCTGGCTTGGTTGCTCCACACAGCCTGCTGTTCAGTCATCCATCTGGTCATTGAGGTCAGGTCAGCCCTTAGCTTTTTATATTAGGATAATAAAAGCCTAAGTGGAGTTGCACAAAGTCATCACAAGAGGGCCACTGTGATGTTGTCATAAGATGGCTGCCATAAGATGGCTGCCATAAGATGGCTGCCATAAGATGGCTGCCATAAGATGGCTGCCATAAGATGGCTGCCATAAGATGGCTGCCATAAGATGGCCACCACACCCTGGCCAGTTTGGAGATAGCCTCGGCCTGTGGACTGAAGGGTCCCAGGTTCGATTCTGGACAAGGGCACATGCCTGGGTTGTGGGCTCAATCCCCAGGAGGGAGTGTGCAGGAGGCAGCTGATCAATGATTCTCTCTCATTATTGATGTTTCTCTCTCTCTCTCTCTCTTTTTTTTTTTTTAATATTTAAAAAAATATATTTTATTGATTTTATACAGAGGGGAAGGGAGAGAGACAGAGAGTTAGAAACATCGATGAGAGAGTCATCGATCAGCTGCCTCTTGCACACCCCCCACCGGGGATATGCAGTCCCCAAGCCGATGCTCTATCCATTGAGCCAAACCGGTCCCGGCAATGTTTCTCTCTCTTGCTCTCTTCCTTCCTCTCTGAAATCAATAAAGACATAAATATTTAAAAAAAGAAAAAAGAAAAAAAGAAAAAAGGTGACGGGCAAGGGAAGGCAGTTAAGGGGGCAATCATGCCAGCAAGGGAAGGCAGCTGTGGTCGAACAGGTCTGCGGGGGGAAGTTGTGGGTGACCAGGCTTGCAGAGAGGCAGTTTTTTTGTTTTGTTTTGTTTTTAAAATATATATTTTATTGATTTTCCACAGAGAGGAAGGGAGAGAGAGAGCCAGAAATGTCGATGAGAGAGAAACATCAACCAGCTGCCTCCTGCACACCCCCCACCGGGGATGTGCCCGCAACCAATGTACATGCCCTTGACCGGAATCGAACCTGGGACCCCCCAGTCCGCAGACCGACGCTCTATCCACTGAACCAAACCGGTTCGGCCAGAGAGGCAGTTTGGGGTGATCAAGCTGGCAGGGCAGGGCAGTTGGGGGCGATTGGGCCAGTAGGGGAGCAGTTAGGCATCAATCAGGCCAGCAGGGGAATGGTTAGGGGGCGATAAGGCTGGCAGGCATAAGTGGTTAGGGCCAATCAGGCAGGCAGGCAGGCAGGCAGGCAGGCAGGCAGGCACGTGGTTAGGAGTTAGCAGTCCCAGATTGTGAGAGGATGTCTCAGATTGGAGAGGATACAGGCCGAGCTGAGGGACACCGCCCTTCCGTGCACAAATTTCATGCACTGGACCTCTAGTAGTCTCTATATCACATTAGCATATTGTGCAACATGATGGCTCTGCTGCCCTGGGTAACAAAAGGCTCCAACACCTATTAGCTCTGACCTGGGGCAGTTTACTTAAATTCTTCAGTCATCAAATGCCTCAGCTATAAAATACATAGTATTCAGCAAGTGTTTATTATTAGCTTTAACCTCAAACCTGCTTCTCCAGTTTCCTATGCCTCTGGTTAGTGACATCACTCTGTCACCAAGAATAAAACACCAAGAAATTAGACTAAACTTCCTGTTTCTTCTTACCCTAAATCCAATGAATCCCAAGGCCTATAGAAATATCTTTCTTTCCTTCTTCCCATCCTGCTGTCTGGATTGTTGAACTAGCCTTCCAGTTGTTTTCTTTAGGTTCTGGTACTAAGAAGATAAATAAAAGAGGTGAAATCCTTCCTAGACTACTGCTGAACAAATGAGGACAAAACAATGGCATTTTTGTAAAAACGGAGCTAGAGATTTATACCAAGCCCTACAGAAGAATAAAGGAAGAAACTCCTCATTTCTGAAATCGTTACTGCTTCCTGAGGAAAGACCCAACAATCATTTAATTAAACAAAAAATATTTAACAGATTTCTTCTCTTTTTAAAACTCTGTTCTGCTATTTAATTTTTTAATATTCCCATGGGGATAGTTTGTTGCCATTTCCCTGGGCCATGGTAACTCTTTTGGTTCTTAAATGAAGCAAGCCCAAGTGCCCAGTCCAGGACCTGGCACAAGGGAGATACAATAAATGGTAATTTCCTTTTGGTTGAAGTAGGACAGTGTGTTGTCGGATTAATCTGCTCATACCATTAATAACCCACAGTTACACTCTGAAGTCTATGTCTCTCCTGCCTCCTCAAGAAGGAAATGAATAATGGCCAAATAACTGTTCAGCCTCAGGAAAAACAAATTTAAAAAAATCACTACTATTGCAAGGTAGGATGATAAATACTAAAAGCGAATTGAGATGCTCAGTCAGCATGACAAAGCACTTCTCCATTTCCTATCTTCATATAAGGTCTAAAGGAATTGTGGAGGGTGGACAGAGCTGGGGACATAACACTATTTATTAAATGCTCCTATTTTAACATCAGGTGCTCTGTTGTCACATGGGGGCATAGAGATGACAAGAAAATCAGCCTAGCAAGGAAAGGCAGATATGTAAACAAGTAAAATAGCTTAATTTTTTTTTTGGCTATACAGGCTATTGTTTGGAATCAAAGGCAAGAATGGCCATTACTGGGGATGAGCAAAACTCAGAACAACTTTAGAGGAATTCTGGGCCAAGGACAAGAATGGTTTCAAGTAAGCTTCAGCTGCATCTTTAAAGACTTTGGGCCAACTAGGAGGGAACAGTTTCTGAGACAGCACAGGGACCTGGGCCAGGATCCCAAGGACACCAGGTAAGAAAAACCACAGAGCTGATAGTACTCCTCTCACTGGCAAGGGGTCCCAAGGAATCAAAAGGCCAGAAAACACACACCTGGTAAGCCTACCACAAAAATGAAATCACTCCTCCTCTCCCTAGGAAAAAAGTCTTATCTTCCTTCTAAGAACTTGTTTCTCATACACTGACAAGCAAAATTCCACAAGCTGGGTCTCACCCCCCACCCCCCAAAAGCTGACCATTTCACACAAGTCTGCTCTGCCTCCAGCTTATAAAAACACCTAAACAGAGCCAGAGGACCTTCCTCTCCTCTATGCCGCCTCTCTTGTGCTCTAGCATAAGTTTAATAAAAATGTGTCCGGAAATTTCTCTGGGGGTTCCCCTTGATTTTTATCTTGGGGAACCCAAGAATCCCAACAGTGGTAATATTTCTTCATACTTGCTTGAACAAAAACTTGAAGGCTTGAAAGAGCCACACACTGTTCTGGGTGTTACAATCAAGACGCCAAAGTTATAGTAATGATGTGTAGTAAGAACTGAGTACTGTGCTCAATAAACTACAAAAGTGATCTCCATAAAAAATTAACAGCATTCCCATTTTACAAGTAAGAAAAGTGAAGCTAAAGGATTAAGACTCTTGCCTAAAGGCCACACATAATAAAATGGCAGTGAGACGCTTTACTTCAGGAAATTGCTCCAGTTTTTTTTTTTTTTTAAACCACAAATCAAGAGGAGTGACACGATCAGATTTCAAAAATATTCCCTGCAGATTTAGTGAGAGGTATGGATGGAGACGGGGAGCAGCAACCTTGTCATTAGAACAACGAAGGGGGCTGTCTAGGCACTGAGGGGGTTACTGAGGATTAACACTAAGGCAGAGGATGTGGGACCCAAGGGGAAGGAATATTTGGATAGCTCGCAGCGCTTGTTGTGGTTAAATGTGGTCCAGCAGCGAGACCCTCTATCCAGGTTTGGGTTTTGAGCGCAAGGCACGCTCCCCATTACCTCCCGTCCCCACTCCCCACCCCTGTTCCCGAAGAAATCCCGGATAACGGAGGCGTTTGGAGCCGATCCAGAGTGCGTGCCTCCCTCTGCGACCCCAGCCGCGGGCGGCAGGTACGGGGGTTTGGTTGGTACCTCCGGCACCGGAGCCCGCCCCCAGGGCGGGAAAGCGCTGAGTCTTTCCGGCTGGGAGCGTTGGATCCGGCTGGCTTCCGGCCAGGTCCCCCTCCTCGCTCCCCCTCCCGCACCGCGGACCCGCTCTCACTCTCGCGAGAACCACGCCGGCTATAAAGGCAGCGGGGCGAGCCCACGCGCGCGTTTCGGGACGCTTCTTCCTGTCGGATCGGTTTTGCCATTTCTGCCTCCGGCCCGGTGAGTGTGTGGGCCTCGCGGCCTCCGCAGGGCGAGCGCCCTGCATCCCGCTCGTCGCCTTTTCTTCCTCCTCCTTCCGGTACCCCCGCCCCCCAACTCCTGGGCTCACCTGGGGGGCCCTGAGACTCTGGAGGCGCCCGGGAGCGGCCTGCCGCCCGGGAGCGGCCCGGCGGTTCTCGTTCCTTCGCGGGGACACGCCTCTGGGTCCTGGGCGTTGGGTGAAGCCCGAGGCTAGCGCAGGCTCGGGTCTCCTCCCTTCCACCGGTGCAGAGGGCACTGATTGACTCGCAGGGGCGGGCCAGTGGTGGTGTCCCCGCCATTAGGGCGGCTCGAGAACCTTCTGGAATGGACTCGGGAATTGACCCGAGGCCACCCCTCTCTCGCGTTTAAAAAAGCTGCCCCTCTGTCCTAGGCCGTTACTAGCTGCGAGACTTCGGGTGTTACGGTTCCCTTCCCCGCCTTTATTTTTCCACCTGCAGAATGGGGAGTGTGGGGATCCCAGATTCAGGCGATCGCTCGGTGAAGACGCCTCTTTGCTGCTGCTGCTGCTTTCCGAAGTGCTGGCGGGGAGTGATGATGGGAGAGGCGGGAGGGTGCTTTATTAAATATATTTTATTGATTTTTTTTACAGAGAGGAAAGGAGAGGGATAGAGAGTTAGAAACATCGATGAGAGAGAATCATCGATCAGCTGCCTCTTGCACACCCCCTACTGGGGATGTGCCCGCAATCAAGGTACATGCCCTTGACCGGAATCCAACCCGGGACCTTTCAGCCCGCAGGCCTACGCTCTATCCACTGAGCCAAGCCGGTTTCGGCGGGAGGGTGCTTTAAGTGGGATTTGAGGGTGTGGTTTTTGGCTGGAAAGTTCTTGGGCAAAGTTCTGACAAGTCCCACTCGGGCTGGAAGTCCAAACGGGCTTTTCCCGACTGGTTCGGCTTTAGTGGGGGCCGCCTGGAAAAGCAGGTTCGGACGAGGCCACTTATGGAGGGTCACACTATATTTGGTCGTCAAGTTGCAACGTCCCTTTGTGTGTGTGTGTGTATGTGTGTGTATGTGTGTTTGTTGTTATTAAAGGTATTAAACAGTGAAAAGCTCAAAGCATTTGCTTTCGGTTGTGGTAGTATGACTCAAAACCGTTGGTACTAGAAAATTAGCTTCTTGAAGCTTTCAAATCGTTGGCTCACCTGCTTCTAATTCTTAACTCCCTGGAGTTGACCTGGGTGAATCCAGTGCAACATTCCTGTTTAGCAATAAATTGGCTCTTGTACTTAATTGCGCCAGGATCGTGACCCTGAGGTCAGAAACCCTCCCCCCCCCCTTTTTTTTCTTTTTTTCTTCAGAAACCCATTTTTGAAAGGACTTCTAGGGCTTAAACACAGATACCTAAAGTTATGAAATTGAGCAGATGCCAGAATTCTGGGTCTTGCTTCTTAAAAGGTTGAATTGGCTTTAGGGCACATGTGTCAAACACAAGGCCCGCGGGCCAAATCCGTCCTGCCAGGCCTTGCAATGTGGCCCGCACCGCGCTGTCATCACTGCACTCTGCTGCGTTTCCATCACAATGACAGTTTATGACTGTTCAGTAAACCATTCGGCCCGCGATTTAGGCTGGATTTTAGATTTTGGCCCCTTCTCTGATTGAGTTCGACACCCCTACTTTAGGGTATGTGTTCTTGGCAAATCTACCAAGTGTGCTTGAATATGAAGTGTGCTTTCCACATCATGAATACAGTCTGAGGCGGAGCCCAGGGAAAGGGCAATATTACTGGCTTTTGGGAGTCAGCACTCTGGCCTTATACATTTGGGTTCAGATTTGAGTCTCCAACCCCCCACTCCTCTCTGCTTCTGCATGATGAAATTATAAAGGAAAATGCCATTGCACAAATGATGGTTCAGAAAAAGTAAGGGAGGTTACTTCAATTATTAAAGAAATTGCTGTTTTTAAAGGAAAACAAAAGATATCCAAAGATGTATAATATCTGGTTTTCTTTCAAAAACTGGAAAGCTAAGCGAATGTTTCTTACTAATCTAGAAGTTAATGTAGGTGACGGGAAGATTTAACTTTGAATGGTGGGCACACGGTGCAATATATAAAGATCTTGTAACAGACCCACACCTGAAACCTATGTGACTATGTGGACCAGTGTCACCCAGTGAAATTAATTTAAAGAAAAGTTAATGTAGCCCTAGCTGGTTTGGCTCAGTGGATAGAGCATCAG
This sequence comes from Pipistrellus kuhlii, assembly GCF_014108245.1. Taxonomy (NCBI): domain Eukaryota; kingdom Metazoa; phylum Chordata; class Mammalia; order Chiroptera; family Vespertilionidae; genus Pipistrellus; species Pipistrellus kuhlii. The sequence continues at coordinate 169,925,554 of NW_023425515.1, read as the reverse complement.
CCTGTGGACTGAAGGGTCCCGGGTTCGATTCTGGCAAAGGGCACATGCCTGGGTTGCAGGCTCAATTCCCAGTAGGGGATGTGTAGGAGGCAGCTGATCGATGATTCTCATAATTGATGTTTCTATCTCTCTCTCCCTCTCCCTTCCTCTCTGAAATGAGTAAATAAATATATTTAATTAAAAGTTAATTTATATATTCAGAGCCACCAGATAAATTCTTTATTGTTCTACAGTTAAGTCTTAAGTTGATGGAGGGTACTGGTTATCTAGAAAAAGAAGACTTGTTTTAAGTTAATTTCCTCTTTTGTCCTTTCCAGCTGATAGCAAGATGTCTTCAGGAAATGCCAAAATCGGGCACCCTGCCCCCAACTTCAAAGCCACAGCTGTTTTGCCAGATGGTCAGTTCAAAGATATCAGCCTAGCTGACTACAAAGGTAAGTGTAATTACGTTAGGTCCATTGAAATGCAGTTATTTTGGTATCTGGAGATGGCTTGTTCAATTTTCGTATTTCTGTGCGTTTGATTATAAAATGATTTATGTCTTCTAGGTCCAGGTGTTCAGGGTGGTAGGCTGTTGCCTTCAGGTTGAAATGAAATCGTGATTATCAATAGTTATCACAGGGTGGTTAGCCTAGTTCAGACTATTTTGGAGAAAGCACATGCTTCATTATGCCTAAACTAATATATTAGCTCAGTTATCTTCTCACTACTCCTCAATTGTATTATTGGAGACAGTCTGATTATCTCAGTCTTACTATTTCATTATAAGAAGTCTTCAGCAATTTAAAATTTCAGAGCTCATATTTGGAGCTATGACACTGCTTCTTCAGTTTATGAAATTGTGTCATAGCTACTGTATTATTTAGAGGGTTTAGGCACATTCACTTGACTTTTGCACCCAGAGGAGAGTTGATGTCATTGTTGGAACAGCTCTCTTTCATGTTAGAGATTCATGCAGACACTTGTCAAGTTCTAATAAGGTCTCTTACCTCACAGTTGGGAGCAGCTGGGTCTTCTGGGACAATTGAACGCAAATCTCAAACTCCTGTGTCAAGTATAGATGTGGGTAGTGATCAGTTTCTGGAGTCAGCTTTTGGATCGAACATGTGACTAGGTTTCCTAACACTTGTTGGTGGAATGAGAGCAGGTTAGTGGGATCCAATGGAGGGAAGCTTCTGGCAAAACATGGTAAGTATGACTATAGGGAGGTGACCCTGGCTCAAGGGTAAAGGCAGTATGTTCAGGAAGAGCTGCTTTCTGCCCACTTGGGCTTGACCTGCTGAGGCCTCAAAGTACTTGTTAGGCAAAGCCCTGGAGAGAGGTTGTTTAGAGGAGTTTCTAGTGATTCTAATTTTCTTTTTCTTTTTTCTTTTTAATATGTTTTTATTGATTTTTTTACAGAGAGGAATAGAGAGTTAGAAACATTGCCAAAACCGGTTTGGCTCAGTGGTAGAGCGTAGGTCTGCGGACTGAAAGGTCCCAGGTTCAATTCCGGTCAGGGGCATGTACGTTGGTTGCGGGCACATCCCCGGTAGGGAGTGTGCAAGAGGCAGCTGGTCGATGTTTCTCTCTCATTGATGTTTCTAGCTCTCTATCTCTCTCCCTTCCTCTTCAAAAAATCAATAAAATATATTTTAAAAAAAGAAAGAAACATCGATGAGAGAGAATCATCGATCAGCTGCCTCTTGCACAAACCCTACTGGGGATGTGCACGCAACCAAGGTACATGCCCATGACCGGAATCAAACCCGGAACCTTTCAGTCTGCAGGCCGATTCTCTATCCACTGAGCCAAACTGGTTTCGGCATAGTGATTCTAATTTTCAAAGTGAATGTCAAAGGAGCAACTTGTTTTGACTCAAACATGGCTGCTGCCTGTTTCTATTCTAATTGAACTATTCTAATGATTCATTGCATTAGGTGTGAAAGGCTACCTGATCTTTGAAGATCTATTCAGTTGGTAATCGAGTGACTTCAGTAAAAATCTAACTGGAAGTCCTGTTTACTACCAGGATTTTTGGAATGTTTGACACACAAAAAATTTTTTGTCAGCATGGTTAGGAACATATTTGTGATGATTCAGGTGATCACTTAAACCTTACCCATTCCATTACTGTGATTCATTGTGAAAGAAGTGCAGAGGCTCTGACTTTGTCTTGTTGATTTCTTACTACTCTGCAACAGAGAATTCAGCATTTGTCTTTTATTGGACACTGATTATAAGCATTGGCATTGGGCTATCCAGTAGATAACTGCATTCTTGCTTTTGCTTTTCTTCATTGGAGAACTTGGTATCCGTGCTAATTTAGCTACCCAGAGAAGATAAAAATTAGACTGAACAGCCTGGCCAGTATGGCTCAATGGTTGAGTGTCCACCTAAGGAAAGGTTCATACCCAGGAGGGGGCATGCAGGAGGGGACCAATCAATGATTCTCTCTCTCTCCCCCTCTCTTTCCTCTCTGAAATCAGTAAAAATATATTTTTTAAAAATTTAGTTCTGCCCTAACCTGTTTGGCTCAGTGAATAGAGCCTCGGCCTGCAGACTCAAGGGTCCCAGGTTTGATACTGATCAAGGGCATGTACCTTGGTTGTGGGCACATCCCTGGTAGGGGGTGTGCAGGAGGCAGCTGATTAATGTTTCTCTCTCATCCATGTTCTAACTCTCCCTCTCCCTTCCTCTGTAAAAAAAATCAATAAAATATATTTAAAAAAATTTAGTTCTGTATTTGGTAGCTAATATGGAGACAAAAATAAAGCATGGACTAGAAGGAACATTTTTATTTTTTAAACACACTTAAAATATTTTTGTTGATTTCAGAGAGGAAGGGAGAAGGAGAGAGAAATAGAAACATCAGTGATAAAAGAGAATCATTGCCAAAACTGGTTTGTCTCAGTGGATAGAGCATTGGCCTGCGGACCGAAGGGTCCCGGGTTTGATTGCGGTCAAGGGCATGTACCTTGGTTGGGGGCACAATCCCAGTGGGGGATGTGCAGGAGGCAGCCGATCGATGTTCCTAGCTCTCTATCCCTGTCTCTGCCTCTAAAAAAATCAATAAAATGTGTGTATGTGTATGTATATGTATATATGTGTGTGTGTATGTATATATATATATATATATATATATATATATATATATATATATATATATATGTATATACACAATACAACAAAATTTAATCAACAATATAGTTGCCGTTGTTTTCTATTACTTGTGCCCAACGCTCAGGAAGCATTTTAATCCCTCTGTTGTAAAATTCTTGTGATTTTGATGCAAAAAATTCGGTCAATGCATTTTTGAGGCATTCTTCATTATTAAATTTTTTTCCAAGAAGAAAGTTTTGCAAAGAACGAAACAAATGGTAATCGGAAGGGGCAATATCAGGAGAATATGCAGGTTGAGGGAGAACTTCCCATTCCAACTGGCGCAGTTTTTCAGCAGTGATTCTTGCAGTATGCGGTTGTGCGTTATCGTGGTGAAGAATTACGCCCTTCTGATTAATCAGCGCGGGTTCTTTTTCTCTTAAAGCTTGGGCTAATCTTTCCAATTGGGCACTATACACTGCACTTGTAATGGTTTGGTTAGATGGTAAAAGTTCATAATGAAGAATTCCTTTAAAATTCCACCAAACACACAACATCACTTTTTTCACATGCAAGTCAGGTTTTGGCGTGGGCTGCGGAGCCTCATTTTTGTCCAACCATTGAGGCCGCCTTTTCAAATTAACATACAGCACCCATTCTTCATCTCCGGTAACAATTTGCTCTAAAAACGGCAAACGGTTTTGACGAGAGAGGAGCGAACTGCAAATTGTGACTCTTTGATTACGGTTGTTGTTGGTCAACTCATGAGGAACCCATTTTCCAAACTTTTGGACTTTGCCAAGTGCACGCAATTGATTGGAAATTGTTTTTTGTGAACAATTTAAAGTTGTCGCAAGCTCTTGTTGGGTAATTTGAGGATTTTGCACCAAAAGAGCTTGAAGAGCTTCTTGATCAAAATTGGACACACGGCCTCGACCACTCTTGTCATCTAACGAAAAATTTCCCTCGCGAAATTTCTCAAACCAACGCTGGCATTTTCTGGCGCTAACTGCATCTTGACCAAGAGCACTACAGATGTTTTTTGCAGCCTCACTTGCTTTTCTTCCTAATTGGAACTCGTAAAGCATGCAGTGCCGAATATGCTCTTCATCCGCCATCTTCTTAGCCCTAGTTTTGCAACAAAAACCAAACCAAACACAAACTTTTTCAAGCAAAACTTGTTAATTGCACTTCACACGTTCTGTAGATACCACGTGTTTGAAGGTTATGTCAATATAAGTCAACGCCAAGCAAGATTTTAAACGAATGTTTAAAAACGACATTAATTATTACTAGACCCAATATATTAAAAAAAAAAAAAAAAGAATCATTGATCGGCTGCCTCCTGCACAACCCCTACTGGGGATCGAACCCACAACCAGGGCGTGTGTCCTTGACCAGAATCAAACCCAGGACCTCTCAGTCCGCAGGCCAACGCTTTATCCACTGAGCCAAACTGGCTAGAGCTGGAACCCATTTTCCAAACTTTTGGACTTTCCATGTAGGTCCTCCTGCAAGATGTTATGAAAGTAGCTGCCAGGAGACATCTATGTTTTTGTTTTGTTTTTTAAAAAATATATTTTATTGATTTTTTTTTTTTTTACAGAGAGAAAGGGAGAGGATAGAGAGTTAAAAACATCCAATCAGCTGATTCCTGCACACTTCCCACTGGGGATGTGCCTGCAACCAAGGTACATGCTTTTGACTGGAATCAAACCTGGGACCTTTCAGTCCCCAGGCCGACGCTCTATCCACTGAGCCAAATCAGTTAGGGCAGAGACATCTATGTTGGAGCATCTTGACATCTAGCAATTGTGAGGCATCAACTTAAAAAGGACTCCCCCTCCCCCCCATAGGAATATATATTTTGTCTGTTCTCTGTAAAGCAAGGATGTCTGTTTCAGAGGCTAACTTGGGTTCTTTCTTCCCCCCAGGAAAATATGTGGTGTTCTTCTTTTACCCTCTTGACTTTACCTTTGTGTGCCCCACGGAGATCATTGCTTTCAGCGATAGGGCAGAAGAATTTAAGAAACTCAACTGCCAAGTGATTGGTGCTTCTGTGGATTCTCACTTCTGTCACCTGGCATGGTAAGTCTGTTGGTCCATTTGGCATGGACTTTTTAACTAAGCAGGAACTGGGATTTGGAGGTTTTGGCAATAGACTTTCTCAAGTATTGGCTTCTAGCTCCTCATGGAAGGAGTGCAAAGCTCTGGCTTCCTCTTGTTGCTTTCTTATTACTTGGCAGCAGAGGAGAAGCAGCTTGGGTTGCAGCTGAGTATACCCCGGTGACCTTAACTGTCCTTAGCCATTCATTTTACTGCTGGGAAAGTTTGAAGTTTTTGGGAAGTAGGCTAGAAATGTTGGAAAGGGGGAGCATGTAGATACAGTTAATGTATTTGCTACACAGCAATTTGTGTGGATGTGATTTATATTTGTGCCTTTTGCTGTAGGATCAACACACCCAGGAAGCAAGGAGGACTGGGACCCATGAACATTCCTTTGGTGTCAGATCCCAAGCGCACCATTGCTCAGGACTATGGGGTCTTAAAGGCTGATGAAGGCATCTCATTCAGGTATGAGATGGGTTAGGGAGTGGGGGCAGACATTTATTATGATAGATAAGATTGACTGAGGGCCTTTTATTTGGAGAAGGGCAGAGCCCTGATCTGTATAGACTCTCATTTCATTTTTTAATGAGTCTTATTAAGAAATAATTGATATATCATCCTAGCTGGTTTGGCTCAGTGGATAGAATTTTGGTCTGCCAACTGAAGGGTCCCGGGTTTGATTGCGGTCAAGGGTACCTATGTTGCAGTCTCAATCTCTGGCTCCAGTCGGGCATGTATGTTAGGCAACCAATCCATGTCACATTGATGTTTCTCGCTGTCTTTTACTCTCCCTTCCACACTCTAAAATTAGTGGAAAGATATCCTCGGGTGAGGATTAACAAAAAAATAAAATGAAACAATTGATACACATCACTGTATTAAGTTTAAGATATACAGCATGATTGTCTCATTTAAAAAAAAAAAAGTATTTTTATTGATTTCAGAGAGAAAGGAAGAGGGAGAGAGAAATTGAAACATCAATGATCCCATGGGGAATCAACCCCAAACCTGGCAATGTGCCCTGATTGGAAATTGAACAGTGACCTCCTGGTTCATAGTTCGACACTTAACCACTGAGCCACGCTGCTGGGGGTTGGTCTCATTCTTTATGCAGGGGCATCCTCAAAAAGGGCAAGGGCTGTGCACGCCTGGGAGACCAGCCCATTTCCATTGCTTCTCTATTTAATAAACCAGCTTTTAATTTTTAGAAATTTATTGATTAATTTGAGAGAGAAAGAGGGAAGGAGAGGGAAGCATCAGTTTATTGTTCCACTTATTTATGCATTTATTGGTTGCTTCTTGTATGTGCCCTGACCAGGAATTGAACCCGTAACTTTGGCCTATTAGGACAACACTCTAACCAACTGAGCTACCCAGCCAGGGCTGCCTAACAAAACAGTTTTTAAACCTGTACTGCCTCTTTCTCAAACCTTCAATCTCTTCTTCCCAGGGGCCTCTTTATCATTGATGATAAAGGTATCCTTCGCCAGATCACTGTGAACGACCTTCCTGTTGGCCGCTCTGTGGATGAGACTCTGAGACTAGTTCAGGCTTTCCAGTTCACTGACAAACATGGGGAAGGTAATTCAGTCTGTATGGTGACAAGACAACAGAATGGTGGATGGATGGGAAAGATGTGGTAGGAACAAAGTCTACCAAACAAGGAGGGTGGTTATGTCTCTGAGAAATTGAAGTCTCTGGATTATAGTGGGTTGTGAAAGTGGGGTAATAGAAAAGCCTGGGGAGATTATAAAGGTTAGAAAGGCTTCTGCCCTGCTCAGCATTACTACTACAGAAGGAATGTAGAAGGATCTCATAGGTGGTGTATAAGAGTGAAATGAAAGGTTAAGAATCACATCAAAAAGTAAATATGCTGTTTTTTGGGAGAAGAGTTAATCCCTGTAGTCCGTATCTGTTGTTAATCCTCAACCAAGGATATTTTCCCACTGATTTTTAGAAAGTGGAAGTGAGTGGGAGAGTAACATTGATGTGAGAGACACAGCTATTGGTTGCCTACACACGCACCTGAACCATGCTGGGGGTGAAGCCTGCAACCAAGATATGTGCCCTTGACCACATTGGAACCCAAGATCCTTTAGTCTGGGGGCTGATGCTCTATCCACTGAGCTAAACCAGCTAGGGCTTATTGTTACTATTTTAAAAATAAATTTTTATTGATTTTAGAGAGGAAGGAAGAGCCTGCAACTTGGGCATGTGCCCTGACTGGGAACCAAATGAGCATACTCTTGTTGCATGGGACAGTGCTCAACCAATTGAGCCACACCAGTTAGGACTGTTTTATTGGGGTTTTAAAGCTAAAGATAATAGCCGAAGCCGGTTTGGCTCAGTGGTAGAGCGTGGGTCTGCGGACTGAAAGGTTCTAGGTTCGATTCCGGGCAAGGGCATGTTTATTGGTTGCGGGCCCATCCCGGAAGGGAGTGTGCAAGAGGCAGCTGTTGATGTTTCTCTCTCATCGATGTTTCTAGCTTTCTATCCCCCTCCCTTCCTCTCTGTAAAAAAACATTGACCAGCTGCCTCCTGAATATCCCCTACCGGGGATGTGCCTGCAGCCAGTGTACATGCCCTTGACCAGAATTGACATTGGTTGATTCTTTTTTTTTTTTTTTTTTTTTAATATATTTTATTGATTTTACACAGAGAGGAATTAAGAGGGACAGAGAGTTAGAAACGTCGATGAGAGAGAAACATCGACCAGCTGCCTCTTGCACCCTCCCCCACTGGGGATGTGCCCACAACCAAGGTACATGCTCTTGACTGGAATCGACCCGGGACCTTTCAGTCCGCAGGCCGACATCCACTGAGCCTAACCGGTCCCGGTTGGTTGACTCTTATATGTGCTGTGATGGGGATTGGAAAATGGAGGCTTGAACCCACCAGCATATGCTACTCATGCTATCACAGGTGGCAAGATATCATCCTTTTTTATGGCCAATAGTCCATTGTATATATGTACCTCAATTTTTAAAAAAATATATATTTTATTGATTTTTTTACAGAGAGGAAGGGAGAGGGATAGAGAGCTAGAAACATTGATGAGTGAGAAACATCGACCAGTTGCTTCCTGCACACCTACTGGGGATGTGCCCGCAACCCAGGTACATGCCCTTGACCAGAATCGAACCTGGGACCTTTCAGTCTGCAGACCTATGCTCTATCCACTGAGCCAAACCGGTTTCGGCTGTACCTCAATTTTTTTTATCTACTCATGTATTGATGCTTTGCTCTTTTTTGAATTTTTTATTTTTTGGTGTGGTTGAATTGCAGGATTTTTTTTTGCATTTTGGATATTAATTCCTTTTCAGATACAAGATTCATAAATATTTTCTCCCATTCTGTGGGTTTGCTTCACTTTATAATGTTCTAAAAGTTTTTAATTTTGATCAAGTCCAACTTATCTGTTTTTTTTATTGTTGCTTGTGCTTTTTGCATCATATCTAAGAATACACTTCTAAATCCAAGGTCATGAAATTTATGCAGAAAGCATAGCCTTCAACCTTTCTCTGCCGTCCTGAACTAGCAATGCTCCTTAGGCTAACCTGAGGAAAGTGAGCCAAGGGATTAATTACTGATTTTCCACTTGGAAGAGTTTATGGTTTTAGCCCTTATAGTTACTTCATTAATTCATTTTAAAAAATATAAATATATATTTTTTTTACAGAGAGGAAGAGAGAGGTATAGAGAGCTAAAAACATCGATGAGAGAGAACCATTGATCAGCTGCCTCTTGCACACCACCCCCTACTGGGGATGTGCCCGCAACCAAGGTACATGCCCTTGACTGGAATCGAACCTGGGACCTTTCAGTCCACAGGCTCTATCCACTGAGCCAAACCAGTTTTGGCTATTAATTCATTTTTTAAAAATTGATTACTACATGTGGGGGGAGAGAGAAATGCTGATCTGTTGTCCCATTTGTTTATGAATTGGTTGATTCTTTAAAAAAAAAAATTTATGTATATATATATATATATATATATATATATATATATTATATATATATATTTTAATTTATTTCAGAGAAGAGGAAGTAATGTTTTTATTGATTTCAAGAAAGAATGGATAGGAGAGAGAGAGAAACATCAATGAGAATCATGTATTGGCTGCCTCCTACACACCCCCTACTGGGGATAAAGCCCATAGCCCACACATGTACTCTGACTGGGAATAGAACTGTGACCTGGTTTGTAGGTTGACACTGAACCACTTAGCACACTGGCTGGAACATTGATCCATTTTTGAGTTATTTTTTGTAAGTTAGGGGTCCAGTGTTATTCTTTTGCATTTGGAAATCAACTGTCCCAGCACTTTTTTTTTTTTTTTTTTTAAAGTATATCTTTATTGATTTCAGAAAGGGAGAGATAGAAACATCAATGATGAGAATCATTGATTGGCTGCCTCCTGCACGTCCCCTACTGGGGATCAAGCCCGCAACCCAGGCATGACCCTTGATGGAATCGAACTTGGGACCCTCAATCTGCAGGCTGACCCTCTATCCACTGAGCCAGACCAGCTAGGGTAGCACTGTTTTTTTTTAAGAGCAGCATTTAAGCTTATTTTTAAAAGATGTATTTGAAGCATATATGAAATTATAGAGAACACGAATGCCCCTTTATCTACTATCTACTGTTAACAAATCTTGCCTTAGATGCTATAGATATATATTTTTTAAATATATTTTATTAATTTTCCACAGAGAGGAAGGGAGAGGGATAGAGAGCTAGAAATGTGGAGGAGAGAGAAACATCGGCCAGCTGCCTCTTGCACACCCCCTACTGGGGATGTGCCCGCAACCAATGTACACACCCTTTACTGGAATCGAACCTGGGATCTTTCAGTCCCCATACCGACGCTCTATCCACTGAGCCAAACCGGTTTCGGCAGATGCTTTTGATATTTTTGAACAAAGCTTACTGTTGAAACGATTGCTTTTTAAAAAAATTCAGGTGCTGAATGAATAAATCACGTATAATAGTAATAAGGCTATTTTGAGGATTAAATTGCATGTTGTTAGCCTTGCACTAAAAGGCTTTGTATTTATGATCTTAGACTGTAGTTTAGGCTTCCTGGTGCTTGAGTATTACAGGCTCTTTAGGGCTCGGATTTAGTTTTGAGGAATTCGTTTGTCCATGAGAGCTCACCACTGAGCAAATTAATAATTGGTGGCCACTTTCTCTTGCAGTGTGCCCAGCTGGCTGGAAACCTGGCAGTGACACCATCAAGCCTGATGTTCAGAAGAGCAAAGAATATTTCTCTAAGCAGAAGTGAGCATGGGGTCATTATACGGTCATGTGGCAATGTACAGCCATGAGAACAGAACCTCTCTTCTACTATTGTCATGCTTAAAACAAGATTTTAGACTTAGCCCAGATGTGGCCTTTCCTGTAGGGCTTGGGGAGGGTCAGCCATACTTCTCTGGAGGAAATTATCTCATGTGAACAGTAGTGGGACATCACCTTTTGATCTTTTGTAGTTTCTATTAAACTTGAACTGAGACCTTGTTGTTTCTTCATTTTAGGGACATTAGTCTTTGATTTACTCTTTGCTTTACTATGGTAAAATGAGAAGTGAGAGCTGCTTCAGAAACACAAAAATTATAGAGGGGAAGTACAAGACACAGGGAATGGAATTGAACCAAGCTGTTAACTTCATTTAAAAAAAAATGTTTTGATTTCATAGAGGGGGATAGAAACATCAAAGATGAGAGAATCATTGATTGGCTACCTGTTGCGCGCCCCCTACTGGAGATTGAACTGGTAATTTGGGCTCGTGCCCATTGAGAATTGAACTGTGACCTGGATCATGGGTTGATGCTCAACCACTGAGCCACACCCACACCACACCAGGTGGGCAAGGTGTTAACATTTTTTGTTATATCTGGAAAGAAGAGCAAGACTTGCTCTGGTGTTATCCAAGGTACCGTACTTAACATTTATATTATAGGCTGCATTGTAAGTTAAAGCACCAGTGATATTGATTACTTGGGTATTTATCCTACAGTATAGGGAGGGCTGCATGAGGACCTTAAGATGACTTCCTTTTTTTTTGTAAGTGTTTTTGTTTTTAAATTCTTCCTCGAGGATATGATTTTATTGGTTTTTAGAGGGGAGGAATGGAGTGAGAGAATCATAAATATGAGAAACATCAATCAGTTGTTTCCCACATATACCCTGAATGGGCATTGAACCTGTAATCTAGATGTGTGCCCTGACCAGAAATGAAACCTGCAACTTTTTGGTGTACAGGACAGCTCTTTAACCAACTGAACCACCCGGTCCAGGGAGATTTACCTCTGATGAAAATCTGCTACTGGTTTTGTAAAAGGTTAGCATTAGAGGCTCTAATTTTATAACTGAAAGGGAGAAGGTAAGCACAGTGTTGGTATTTGTAGGATAGAACCTTCCAAATCAAAAGCTTAAGGTTGAACACTTCTCACCTTCCCTGGGGTCTAGCCTTGATGTGAGGTAGTCCTTTTTTTGGCCCTCATTCATACTACTGTCCTGAAAAAGGTAGTTCTACGGGTTTGGGTTCCTCCTGGGCTTTTAAAGCTACAACGGAATCAGAACTGAGGATATATTATATGGTGACCTTCCAGCCTATCAAACATCAAGACATGTGCAGCATTACAGAATTCCTAACAGCTCATAATACTGCAGTAAGCTAGGCTGTTTCAGAAATGCTTTACATATATTCAGTCCACACAATAACACTATGATACATTATTTATTTATACTATTATTTAGAGCACATGTGTCAAACACAAGGCCCGCGGGCCAAATCCGTCCTGCCAGGCCTTGCAATGTGGCCCGCACCGCGCTGTCATCACTGCACTCCGCTGCGTTTCCATCACAATGACAGTTTATGACTGTTCAGTAAACCATTCGGCCCGCGATTTAGGCTGGATTTTAGATTTTGGCCCCTTCTCTGATTGAGTTCGACACCCCTAATTTAGAGGATTGGTTGTCTCTTATGCCCTACATCTAGCATCTTAGAGCATTGCAGATAAATGGTAACAAGCAATAAATATCCCTTTGTCCTTGTAACATGTAGCACTGCAGACTAATGGTAACAGGCAATAATTCCATATGCCCAGGCAGGTGGGAATTCAGAATCTGCCTTTGTCTTTTATTCTATTGAAATACTAATAATGATTTAATAAGTCTTCAATTTCTTAGTGTCTTGACCAGACTTCTGAGCCTCATTATCTTCATTGAAGATCTCTACTATATAATTCTTTTATCAAAAGTAATCATCTTTTAGCTAAAATAGAACCTTTGCCTTGTCAAAGCCAGACAGGGCTTACCAAGTACCATTGGTATAAATAGGGATCCTACAGGTGAGGTGGGTATCAAGGGCCAGGGGATGCCGGTGGTGAGACCCTGGGGCTGAGCCACCCCCTGGCTCTGCTGAGATTCTGTGACTTGGGTATCAGTGTGGTAAAGAGAAGCTCGGGGGATGCAGAACTAGGCTCCCTTGAGGGTTGGGCCAAGCCCAACAAGGCCAAGCGCTGGGCAGGTGGTGTGGAAAAGTAGGCCTTCTGCTCTTCGGAGTAGCGCTCCTGGGGTGTCACAACATCCCTGTAAGTCCAGTCACGCCAATGAAAATTGAAGCTTTCAAGCAGGGCGATTCGCTCAGTTCTTGTTGGCACACAGTCAAGGGGTTTAGTGGGTGGCAAATCAGGCACTTGTATTCCTGGCAGCAGCAATACCCCTCGGATGGCAAACCAGCCCCCAAATCGGGGATGTATGCACACACCTGCTATACGCTGGGGAGAGGGTAAAGAAAAGAAGGTCATGGACATCACCTTGGCACCAAGTTCAATTATCACTGCAACTAGGCTTTTTCACTTATTCACACAATGGACACCAATTTCACTGTGAGCCTCATCTACTCTTGTAGATGAGCTTACTCTGGCCATGAGGAAAGATTTTTTTTTCTTTCTTGATTTTTTTAGAGGAAGGGAGAGGGGGAGACAAAGACATTGATCAGCTGCCTTCTGAACCCCGCCGCCCCCCCCCCCCCCCCATATGCTGGGGATGTGCCGCAACCAAGGTACATACCCTTGACCAGAATCAAACCTGGGACCGACCCCTCAGTCCACAGGCTGATGCTCTATCCACAGAGCCAAACTGGTCAGGGCAAGGAAGGGTTTCTAAAGCAGAGTTTCAATTTCAAAGTCTCACCATGGATCTAATCATTGCTCTGCCCTCTCCATTATGTAATAGTTTTATGAATAGACAGATCCCTTAATTATAGACTCTAGAAAGCATACGGGGCTGGACTGCTGGGTAGGGAATACCTTCTTCCTGGATTGTATCTACAAACTCCTTTACCCCTGGGAGGTAGGAGAATGTGAGAACTGAATGTGATGGGCCTTCACTATTTTCTTAGTCTCTCGTCATTCATACTTGCCCTCTGACCTGGGTTCCCCAGGGATCAGCCTCTACATCCTGTCGTTGGTAGTAGTAAGCAGCCCCTGCCACATGGGCTGCTGTCTGGGCCAGAATCTTGGGGCGCCGGTTGGGGTGTACCTCGTAGTCAGCGATAACTTCAATCTGCAGCTCTGGGAGGCTCTGGGATGGAGGACAAGATGGAGGCATCTTTTAACATGACAGGAATCATGACCTTGTCTTAGCCCTAATTTGTGTCAACAAGGTCCTCTCCTCAGAAGTTGTGTTTGAAAGGAAGACAACCTTAAAAGGGGTTGGGGGGGAGGGGTGGGGTCCAGTGTGAAGAAAATGATACACGTTTAAAGGTCTTGCTCAGAAACCTCCATTATGAGAGGTAAGCTGGCTCTGCCCTCCAGAGTTCCAGTGTGGAGGAAGACATGGGAGATCCAGTGTTGTATATAATTCTATAATATTAAAAGCATGATATGCAAATTGACCAAACCACCGAACAGCAGAACCGTCTGGATGACCACGCTATGACATGCACTGGTGCCAGGCCAGCCAAGGCGGGTGCTATGCGATTGGTGGTAGGGGACCACCATCACCCCATGATCATCCCACGGAGGGAGGCCCAAGCCACCTTCAATGGGGCCATCAATCGGGGGCTCTGCAGAACCAGGGAACCAGAGGTGTGTGGCGGTGGATACGGGCAGCACCAGGCCAACGTGGGTGTGGGCAGGTGTCAGGGCAGAGAAGCTGGCAGCCAGGGCTGCAAAGCCAGCAGCTGGGGGAAGGAAGGCCTATCCATGCAGGAATTTTGTGCATTGGGCCTCTAGTATGTAAATATGTACATGTGAGTGTGTGGCAGGGAAATATTGTTTTGTCCTTAAGTCCCCAAAGACAGCATAAAACTTCCAGGTCTAGAGCAAAGACAGGTGAGAGACGCCTGGGAAACGTTGGATTATTCATATTTCATTTGGAGGTCAAGGGAAATCTGGTCTGAGGTTCATTTATTGATAGTTGTCCATCAGCGTAGGGCGAGTGAGACTGATTTCAGACCTGGGGGGCTCCTAGAGGAAGGAGACTCAACTTGCATTGGGAATGCAGAATGGGGAGATCACAAAGTCAAGGCTGGATTTCATCCTATGGAAGTGGCCCCTAACCTTAGATAGATCTAGTTCTGCATTGAACTTGGAGTAGCTAAAAGCAGTTGCAGGTTTAGAAGCTGGGGGAGGATATGAAAGCTGCTCACCTTTCTAACGCGGCCTAGGTGGTAGGCCACACATTGGTCCACAGGGTCAGTCAGTGGTTGGAGGTGGCCGCTCTGCAGGAAGGGCTTGAGGGCCCGGTCAAACATGGCAGGTGTGCTGAGTACCAGGAAGGCCAGGGTAGGTCCTGGCAGGGGCAGGTGGAAGGCTGAAGGCAGGACTGCATTGTACCATGCCACCTGGAACAGAAAATACATACCTTAACCTGGCATTGAAGGTCTCATATATTGTGTCCCAGCCTCCATCTCATTCATTCAATCATTGAATTTCTACTGATGCTCTGTGATGTGTGTTTATGGGGCATTTGTCTGAATTTGACAGGAAGTTAGACTAGAGAGGGAATTAATGAACAACTAAGAACAAAACAGTTGACTGGTACAACGACAGGGCCAGGTGACCGTCCTCTGAAATTAGAAAAGGCTTCTTGGAAGCTGAGCCTTTAAGGCTGGGAGGGAAGTGAACAGGCCGATGTGGGGAGGAAGACTGGTGTGCATTCTAAAAGATGACAGCATAAACAATGTCAGGCAAAAAGTACAGGGCGTATTTGGAGAATTGCAAACTTTGAAGGGTCTGTAGAGGAAAGCAGAGGGAGAGAAGGCTGGAGATAGTGGGAGTAAGATTATGACTGGCCTTGGATTCCAATTTAGGAATATGGGTCGAATTTGGTAATAATGCAGGCCATTAAAGATTTAAGGAGTAAACTGACAGTAGCTGCAGTGTGCAGGATGAGTTGGAGGCAAAATGACAGCAAGGTTATTGCAATAAATTCAAATGTGAAATGATTTGGACTAGAGCCATGGTCGGCAATCTGCGGCTCACAAGCCACATGAGGCTCTTTGGCCCCTTAAGTATGGCTCTCCCACAAAATACCACGGCCTGGGTGAGTCTATTTTGAAGAAGTGGTATTAGAAGAAGTTTAAGTTAAAAAAATTTGGCTCTCAAAAGAAATTTCAATCGTACTGTTGATATTTGGCTCTGTTGACTAATGAGTTTGCCGACCACTGGACTAGAGCATATACTGAATGGAAGAGAATGGATTTGGGAGATTCAGGAGACGGATTCTTAAAGGTCCTGGTGGTTGATTAGATGTGGGGTGGGGAAGTGAGGGTAGGAGCCTAGAATGACTGGCAGAGCTTTAGTACAATATCCAACTATCCAAATCCACCTGACCCACCAGATAGGCATCCGTACTGTCCCCCCATATCTGCTACCCACCACCTCTTTTATTCAAGCTGTTCCTGATATTTGGGATGTACATAACCTTCCTTCTAACCTATCTTTTATTTTAAAAATTTTTTACTAACCTTTATAGAGAGAGAAACATCAATCAGCCACCTTTGAGTTTGAGCCCGCAACCTGGGCATGTGCCCTGAATGGGAATTGAACTGGTGACTTTTAAAAAATATATATATTTTATTGATTTTTTACAGAGAGAAAGAGAGAGGGACAGAGAGTCAGAAACATCGATCAGCTGCCTCCTGCACACACCCCTCTGGGGATGTGCCCGCAACCAAGGTACATGCCCTCGACCGGAATCGAACCCGGGACCTTTCAGTCTGCAGGGCTACACTCTATCCACCGAGCCAAACCGGTTTTGTCAAGCTGGTGACTTTTTGGTGCATGGAATGATAGAACCAAATGACCCACACTGGCTGGGACCAATTTATCTTTTCATATAAAGCTCAACTCCAGCCCTAACCAGTTTGGCCCTGTGGATAGAGAGTCGGCCTGGGGACGCTCTATCCACGGAGCCAAACCGGTTTCCGCTGATCGATGTTTCTAACTATCTCTCTCCCTTCCTCTCTGTAAAAAAATCACACACACACACACACACACACACACACACACACACACATATATATATATATATATATATATATATATATATATATTTTTTTTTTTTTTTTTTAAAGCTCAACATTTTTTTTCTGGAAAGTCCTCTCTCTCAAACTAGACCCAACCTACCCCCTTCCTCTATAATCTCTCCTAGTACTGCTGTGGGCCACTCAGCTGAAGGAGTGAGAGTGGGCTGTCTCTTAAGCAACAAACAAAGGGTTCAAGCTGAGCTGATTTAGCTTTCTGTCCACGTGTATGGCTCAATGGAGGTGGCAACTGATAAGGAGAAAATGAACTTACATAAGCAAGGGAAAGTGGTGGTGCAAGACTTGTGTGTCAGTACGGCGCAGTTGCTATACCCAGCCTAGTGGCTGGTGACTGGCAACGCTACTAATTATTCTTCTGTTGGAAGGAACAAACCAGCCAGTTGTTTGCTTGTTCAACAGCACGGAATGTCCTTTCCTTTTCAAATGACCTAAATCCTAGTCATGCAAACCTTCCAAGACTTGCCCTCTTCTAATTCCTTCAGGAAGCTCCCCAAGTGATTCTGGCTCTAAGGGTGCCTTTCTTCCCGTTGATTATGTTAAGTGACAGCCACAAGGTTACTGGATTGTCCACAGCTCCTACCTACCCAAGCCCCCCGTGACATTCTGTCCCAGGAGATCAGAGGTACACGGGATCAGAGGAGCTCCAGAAGGACCAGGAGGCTTACGGGCCTCACGCCGGTAGCTCCAAGGCCAATCATATACCTCACCCTAGCACCGCCGGAGAGAGAAACAAACCTGGAAGGGGTAAACCTCGAAGCCAAAAGGGCACAACGTGTCCTCAATCTTCTGCTTCAGCTCAGAGACTTGCGGCTCCATGCTGCATGCTAGGCGCTGAGCTTGCTGGGGAATGGAGTCTCAAGGATAACCGGAGCCGTTAATTTTCAGCACAGATTGGACTCCATTTCCCAAGAGCCTGTGCGACCCAAAGCGGGACACAGTTGACTGCGCGATGCATCTTGGGATACGTAGTTTATTTGTTCCTTGGAAACAACCACTACGGCATCAGAAAGACTCGGTTTCCCGATAAGCTTCACGGTGGGCGTGTATATGCACGTATTACCTTCAGGGAAACGTAGTTGGGTCGCCTCCATCGTGGGTTGTTTCAGCGAGACGAGAACTCAGTTTCCCAAATGGCGCTGCGGCAG
Organism: Pipistrellus kuhlii; assembly: GCF_014108245.1. Lineage (NCBI taxonomy): Eukaryota > Metazoa > Chordata > Mammalia > Chiroptera > Vespertilionidae > Pipistrellus > Pipistrellus kuhlii. Next base: position 169,907,661 of record NW_023425515.1, on the reverse strand, counting down.
CCAGTCCAAAGTCAGACTTTCCTGGCCTACTGAGGTTTTGAACCCTGCGGCGGCAGTAGTAGCTGGCCTAGGTTCGCATGATGGCGCTAGTATCCTGAGTCTGGGAAGGTCTGAAGCACGATTCGGCGCCTTAAACTCACTCCTAATATGTACAAATCAGGATATCCCGCTTTCCCGCTAGTTCCCCAAATACGCCTCTGCCCTGACTAGTCCCGGAGGCGTAGTTTTGGTCTGATATTGCATCCCTGCCCCAAGTATTCCCTCTTTCAATTTGACGTTGTGGCCTTTCCTGGCTTGTGTGTCCTGGCTTGCTTGGAGAGCAAGGGCACAAAACGCCGGGGAGACAGACTCCTTGCCGTAGGCTGTGAGTATGAACCTGAGCTGGTCTGAGCAGCTGGATTCGCTTCTCAATGCTACAGACGGAAATGTGGCCAGGACTAAGGTGAGGGGAAGTGAGGCCCCGGTTGGTTGGTGGCTTGTTCAACGGCTGGAATGCCCTTGGGAGTGTGGGTTAAAGGACTCGGACAAATCTCATGAGCATGCATGTGTTTCTTTTGTAGCAACGGTTGTATCCCCGCGGCGTCTCTGCTGCAGGTAAGTATTGTCTCTTTTCTATCCCCTTTCAGGACCTCTTCTCCCTTTCAGGAAGATCTCTTTCAGGATGATCTCTTTCAGGATCTTCTTTTTCCAGTGCCTGTACCATCCATTATTCCTTCTGCTGTCCAACTATTTTCTTGAACAAACATCCGCCCCCTGCTAAGTGGTGCATTTGTCCCTTTTTTATTTCCTCAGCAGGAGATCTGACTGGGACCTGGATTCCCCCTAATCACTTGCTTCCCCAACCAGGAGCCCCAGCTCAACAGCCTTGGGCTCTGGAGACCCCTATTGTTCCAGAGAGGCTAAATTGGGCTGAGGTCCATAAGACAACTTCTCTCTGGGATGAAGTTACTATTCTTAGATCCCAGCTTCGATCCCAGGGTCAGGTGAGGCTTGGAATCCTAGGTGTGTACTAGTAAATGTGGTGTTCGTGTGAGACAAGGATACCAGAAGTTGGGGTATCACAGTAGCTCATGTGGTTTTCTGCCTGGGTAGGTGACTGAGGCACTAAGACAAGCTGTGCAGGGCCTGCTGAAAGAGCAAGAGCAGCAGAAGTACCAGATCTGTGCCCTGGAAGGTATCTCGCCAGTTCTTTTCTTCATACACAAAGCCTCATACATACGCAAACAATTTTGTGGCACACTTGTTTGTGTGTGCATTTGTATCTTGATTGACAGTAAAGTCTCAAGGCTCATGTGTGAAGGTCTTAGAGGGATTGACCCCCCCTCCCCCCTTGTATAAACTTGTCCTATTATAGCATCACTAAAGTTGCTGCAGGGGGGCCCAGAGCGGAAGGCTATTCTCCTGGAGCAACGCCTGGACCGGCTGAGAAGGGAATTGAGGGGCCTTCGGAGCCAGGTGCAAGAGCAGGCCCAAGCCCAAATACAAGCAGGTCCACAAAAGTGCAGTGTTACCAGTGGCTTTCACCAAAAGCTGCAGAGTGAGTAAGTGATGGCAAGGCCTCTCCTTCAGGCCTTTGAACTCCAGGTCCTCTGGTAGCCTCCTCTGGGCTTCTTGATTGGCTTTTTAGAATGAGACTGCTGTCATCCCTGTAGGAGGCAACTGCTGTGGGAGGAGTCAGAAATCCTGAGGGAAGAACTGAAGTTGCTTCGGGACCAGCTGAGTGAGTAAAAGATGGGAGGGAGGTTCACTTGTCCTGCTTTCTGGAAAGCCTTCTTATTCTCCCAGCAAGTGGCCATAGCTCTAAATGCTTGAGCTACTCCGAAGTCTGGCCAAGTATTTGTCTTGCCTCCAGAGGTGTGATCCTACTCTCCCCAGTCAGCTTGGAAACTTCCTATCAGCTGGACCAGAATGCTTCTATCTCAGTTTTCATCACCAGACTGGGAACAAGGCAGGGAGGAAGAAGGAAAGAAGTTGGGGTATTCCCTTACTTCTTAAAAAAAAAAAAAAAATTCCCTTCTTCTTAAAAACAAATCTTTATTGATTTCAGAGAGGGAGGGAGAGGGAGAGAGGGAGGGAGGGAGGGAGAGAGAGAGAAATATCACTGATGAGAAAGAATTATTGATTGGCTGCCTTCTGCACGCCCAACACTGGGGATTGAGTCCGCAAGTTGGACATTAGAGAACAGCCTTCTTACATGTTCTCTCACCTGCAGCCCAGCATCAGGAGCTGATGCTGAAACAGATGGCTGAGGGGCGGCAAGTTCAGGCCCGCAGCTGGAAGGTAGGACCAGGATTGGACCTATCCCTTCATAACTCCCTGTTGTGGCCCCTCCCTTTCTCTGTCTGTCCTGTTCTGCAGGCAGGCCAGGATACTCTTTCCCTTCCCTATCTCTTCTTCTTCCCTGTGATGACTTCACTTCCCTTCAAAGCTCTTCTTCCTAAGCCCTCTCCTACAGTTATGGGGAGGGGGGTTTCTCCTGGAGAGGGAGAGGTTTGGTTCTACCTGGGACCATATTCTGGCAGATGTTGGAGCAGCTGCAGAGTGGCCAGGAGGGCAAGGAGGCTGCCAGGACAGAGGCCGAGGATGCCCGGCGGGAGCATGACCTCCTCAGGTCAGGGGGTGTGGGTACCTCTGTCAGTAGAAGGGATTTGTCTTTTGGAGGCCAGGAATTGGGGACCAAAGTTTAGCTATCCTATATTTGACACTAGAGGCCCAGTGCATGAAAATTTGTGCACTTGGGGGTGGTCACTCAGCCCGGCCTGCACCCTCTTGCAGTCTGGGAGCCCATGGGATGTCTGACAGTTTAAGTCCGCTCCCTGTGGGGAGTGGGCCTAAGCCGGAGTCTGGCCTCCCTCTGCGGGAGACAACCGATAGGCCCATCGGAAATGGCACAGGCCAGTAAGGGGCTGGTCTACCCCCTATTACTGCCACTGTGGCATCCCTCTGCAGGAGGTGACCAGTGGGCTGATCTAGGGCTGGCAAATGGCCAAACCCCTCCCCCCCATCACCCCACTGCTGTCAGTCACCGCCACCCCTGATTGCCATCCACTAGCTCTGCCCACTGGCACCTGCCTTGGCTGGCCTGGCGCTGCCTGCTTGCTGGCCCCACCCCCCAATGACGGATGGTTCTGCCGTTTGGTCGATTTGCATATTAGGCTTTTATTATAAAGGATGGGCCGATAGGGGCAGCACGAGTATCTAGGTTACAGCCCAAAAGGGCAGTAGTGGGTATTCTTTATTTGATATGGAGTCAGTGAGGTGTCTGTATTTGGAAGATAAAGTGTGAGTTCTGGCCTCAGGAAGGAGGACAGTTCCATGCTGGAAGGGCCCCTTTGACCCACCATCACCATTTCTTTCCCTTTCCAGGACCTCTGTTCACGTCCTTGAGTCGAAGCTACCCCTGGCTGCCACCTTTGCCATGTCTCTTTCTTCATCTAGCTCTGAAGTCAGTCATCAGGACAGTAACAGTAGCTGGGAGCTTTTTAAGAAGCGAGGTGAGAATAAGGGCAGGGATCCCAGTTGTGGGTAAGGCTGAATCTAAATGATGCTTGAATGCCACCTGCCTAATTGTCTGGCACTAGGTAATATGCAGTCTCTGCCTTCTTCTTTGTAAATCCATTGACCTCTGTTACTACTTCTCCCTAGTCAGACCTATATGTACTTCCCCAACAGACAAGCCTACTTCTGTGTGTCACAGTGCTTGCTGATGGTTTGTTCTGTCTTTCCTTTCTCTCTTCTTAGATCCCCAGAAGAGCACCCTTTCTAACCTGGAACCCAGCAACTTTCAGCTCCAGGTCCAGAGCCTTGAGCAGGAGGACCTATCCTTTACTGGCTCCAAGATACTCCTGAGTGACCTGTAGGGATTTGTAAGAGTAGTAGGATAAAGTCTTTGCTCACCTTCCCCTCAAGGCCCGGTTTCTGGGCTCCCTACCCTCTTGATCTAGCTGGTATCTGCCTTCCGTCCTGAGTCTTGTCACTGCTTGCCCACCTTCCCAACAACTGCAGTAAAATGGCTTAACCCTCTCTGATGTGTTTTCTGTGAATCAGCACCCACATGGGTTAGACTCAGCTGTACCTTTTCTTCCTCCTGTAGCATGACTACTACCTACCATCTCTCGGAAATCCAAGTTCATAGACATTTATATCTGCACCTTCTGAATTCAAACCCTGTGTTCAGTAGAACTTGGAAGGAGGTGGGAGCTCTCATTTTGGTGGGAGAGGTAGGACAGTGCTCTGGGGCAGTACTGCTGTGGGGAGGCGGTGGACGACGAGACATTCTAGTGGGCCCGGGAGTGTAATAGGCGGCTTTCTCTCCTTGTCTTCGCTTCTGCTCTTGAGCCTTACTCCAGCCCTTCCACACCTCTTCATCCTTAAGCAGTCCAGGCTACACTTCTGTAGCAGTCTATTTCCTGATCTCCTTTCAATCTCTTTGCCTCTAATCCATTGGGTTTACAATTTTTTTTACTGTGACCTCCGGTAAGAAATAGGTTACATTATAGCTTAGTAAATATAAATATATATTTATTAACTGAAACAAATCTAATGATTCAGTACTTACTAGGAGTGATGCCCTCTGATATTTCCCATTGAACATTTTTTTGTGGCTTTTGGTTCTGATCCTTCCACCATTGGTTGCTCTCTGGAAAATATATTTTCCTAGGTAGATGACGGGTACATTACTTTCTCCTTACTTGGGCTTTGTATTTTAGACAATGCAGTTGAGGATTTCCTTAGTAGCAATAGCATCTCACTGAGGTCTCATGAGATCTCTTCCACTGCTAACTATAGCGAAACGATAATACCATCCATCCATCCACCAAATGGATGTTTATTACATACCAGTTCTAGTATGTATTTACTCTGAGCTAAGATATTGTAGTGGGCTCATGTAAAAGTCCTATTGCTTAGTTCAGTCCAGCTGGGAAGAGGAAGCAGTTATCTGAAATAAAAGCATCATAAAAGACTGATGGCAGGAACTACTTCCTTATTATGGGGTGAAATAAGTAGCAGACAGGTCATGAAGAGTGGCCTTTGATACCTAAGTAAGGCAATCCTTGGTTTTTACCCCACAGCATTAGAGAGATTGCTGAGAGTGGAATGGTAGAGATCAGGTCAAACAGAACCTATTTAAAAAAACAAACCAAAAAACTTTCCTACTGAACCAGGTATAAGGAACTCCTGATTGATAAATCTTTTACTAGTCAGGTGATACATCTGGCATGGTGGCATTATTCATTTAGTTCTATTTACTACCAAGTGCTCTACTGACTCATCAGCTACTCTACATTGGGCTCTGTGGAAGATAGGTTTGCAAGGGTGCCAAAGCTCTTCACAGCAGAAACATTTAATAGCTATATGGATCAGTGGTATTTGAACTGTCACCAGGTGGCAGCATATGACCTGTTTCCAAAAGAATACGTAACAGAAGAGGTTTCCGGCCTAGGGGACTAGGCTACAGTGTTCTTTTCTCCAGAGATCCTGTGAGCTAACAATCTTCCTAAAAGTGTCCTGTTAAGGCTTCTCTCCTGCTCGGGAATCTTCCCCCCTCATTCCCCGCCCTAGGATTGAGCCCACAACATAGGCATGTGGTCTGGCTGGGAACAAACTGTGATCTCCTGGATCATAGGTCCATACTCAACCACTGAGCCATGCCAGCGGGTTCAATAAAAAAAAAAAAAAAAAATGTTTTAAGTGCCCAAGGTCCAGCCATGTGGAAAGCATGAAGAAATGTGTGCCTAATGAATAGCTGAATAGAATTATAGTCTCTACGCAGCTCTTTCAAAGTCTTTGGTTTTCAAGCCAACTCAAGTGTTACCTCCTCTAAGTAGCCTTTTCCAGAATTAACTTTTAACCTAGTGAATTGCTCCTTCAGCTTTTTGTTTAACCCTATCCACTGCTGTTACTAACTGAAGTCGTTAACACAGTTAATTGTTTATGTAACAGTTTCCTCCCCTGCCGCAAACCGCCCCCCCCCCCCCACGCATGCTGAGATGCAGGAGGCTGTGTTCACAAGACTTTTCCTTAAACAGATAGTCTTACTCAACTATACGTTCAACTACCCAAAAGCTGCGCCAGTCGAATACATTTTCTTAGGGTTTGTTAATTATCACTCATTTATGTGTTTGGAATCTCGATTGGTCCACTTTGTGTTTACCGTCCCGCCTGGTGCGAGGCTCTGGGCCTGGGGTTCCCCCCAGGTGCCTTCCCTCCGCCCCGCTCCTCCTCTCCGGCACACTGCCTCTCCTGTTTTCACCTCCGCCTCCTTCTTATTGGTTCCCTCCTCGCCTAAGGCTGTTGATTGGCTCTTCTCGACGCCCATTGTGCCCACCCTAATACCACGTGGCATCCCTGACGCTCATTGGTCAGTTTCACCACCTCGTTGATTAAGGGTTGGCTGATGATTGGCTGCTCTTGAGGGAGGGCTTGAGGAGAAGGGCGTGGCCCGACGAAGCCACGCCCCCAACTCCCGGACCGGCCGGGCAGGCGTTTCAGTCGCCGGTGGCTGGGGAACCCTGCGGGTATTCCATCTGCCCTCTCCGGCTCCCCGGACGGATCACCCTGGTCCCGCCACACAGGTGGGGGGAGCAGCCCTGACTGTGGGGCCATGGCAGTAGACTCCTCATCCGCCGCCGCTGCCAGCCCCGCGGGATCGTCAGCTTCTATGCGAGGGACCCCCACCACCTCTGCAGGCTGAGAGCCGCTGCTGCCTCCGAGCTGCGAGGGCTACTATGCTCCCTCTTGGCCACCGCTTCCCCGTCCCACTCGCGCAGGCACCCCTCTGGCTGCTCAGTCCCGCCTCAGGTAACGCCAGCCGAGCACGTGAGGCTCGAATCCGGGGCACCCGGGCCCGCGCCCGCGCCCGCTGCGTCGCCTCGGCTCCGGAGCATAGGCGCTCGGGTTGCCTGACGCCGACAGGACCTCTTCGTTTCCCAGAGATGTGCCTCTCAGCTCTCGGGGACACCCCTCGTCTCCTTCCCCTTCCCTTTTCACTTCCCTGAAGGTCCCGGGACAACCCCCGCCCCGGCCCCCTCACTCTCACCCTCTCGGCTCAGAGGCCTGGGACCCATTAGAAGTTCCTTCTTATCACGAATTGGTCCTTGACTCCTCTCAGGGACTTTCCTCAACTTCAGAGACTCAAGAAATTTAATTTCTTCAGAGAACTGTTTCTGAGACCTCCAGCTCCACATTGAGAGCCTCTTCCTCTCAGTTACTCCCTCCTCCCTCAGGGATCGGGTCTCCCTCACTTTGCTTCGCTCACACACAGACTTCCCTCGCAAACAGCCGCTTCTACCCCCGAAAGATTCTTCCCCTCAGACACCACTGCCTCTCCTCCCGTCACCCCTCTTCTCCCTGCCTCCTCTGCCTTTACCCTTCCCTGAGACTCTGGACTAAGCCAGTATTGTTTTACAACCTTTTAATTTATGCCTCTAAGAAAACCTTGCTGAAGAATTTGGACTTTATTTTGTGGGCATGGGAGCCATTGCAGGCTTTGTAAGTAGGAATTTGGTATGATTGATTATCTGATGAAAATGTGGAGGAAGAACTGAAAGTGAAGATAGTGTAGATGCAGAAAAGCTTAGATCGGCAGGAAAACTAGCGTGCTAACTGGAGTAATGGCAGGAAAACGAAGAGAATGGCCTGCAATTCTATGAAGTTTCAAAACAGTTGACAGAATTCGCGGAAGGTTTCTGACTTGACTGATGGGGTTGGTTGCTAGTGTTAATTGAAGTGGGGGACATAAACAGTCTTGAGGGAAGGTAATGAATTTGGTTTTGGACAAGTTCCGTTGGAGGTGTTTTTCAGATATTACTGTGGGTAGCTGAAAATTTTGGTCTGAAAATTGGGAAAAAGGTTAGAATGGAATACATACATTTGAAGGATCAGCAGAGACTATACGGGTGATATTTGAAGCCTTAGTATGGACGGTAATACTGAAATAAGAGAAGGGCTGCGGACCACAAGGAACGTTGTTGTTGGAAGGGTAATAGACACTGAGAAAGAGGGTTTAAAGGAATGGGACAGGAACTGAAATAGAATGGCATTATAATAGAAGCCAAAGGAAGAAAGAGTTTCAAGAGGGAGGGGGCAGCCATCAGTGTCTGGTACTCCAGAGGTCAAGTAGAATGAGATTAGGAAGAAACCATTGAATTTTGCAATTAGGAAACCACTTGTTCCCTTTGAAAGATACTTTAGATGCCATGATGATGGCAATAATAGCAGTAGTCAGATCATAGTGGGTTGAGAAGTACATGGGAGGCAGTGAGTAAAATTCCTCTTTCAACAAGTGTGCTTGTGAAGGAGAGTCCATGGCAGTGAAACTTTATTTTGAATGTATTATATTCTAGGCACCATAAAGATACTTTGTAGATCACACAGCCTTGTGACCTAGGAATTAGTATCCCTCTTATAGTTGGGAAGAATATAGGCAAGAATTTGAACAAGGTCTGTCTAGCTTTGAAACCTATGTTTTTTTCCACTATGGCACGTGTGTATTTTTCTTTTTATTACGGGTGGAACAGTTTTGTGAGTTGAGGGGAAATTTACCTAGGAAATATGTTGGGCATTTCTTTGACACCAAAAGGATAGAAGTCAAGGTGGATAATAATGTGAAGATAATGATAGATGGGAAAGAAAGTGAGGGGATTTGACAGATGGCCTTATTTTCTTGGTGTGATTAATTATCCGTGAAGTCAGTTTTCTCTGGAGATGGAACAAACTATGGTGTGTTTATGATTTGGGTATTACAATTATGGCCATGGGAATATTTTGTGGAAAACGAAAGAGGAATGGATTAAGGAGTTAAAAAACAAAGATTGCTAACCACATTGAGGGCCCAGTTAAAATTAATTAGAAATAATATATTTGTAATAGGGCTGGGATTATAAGAGGTAAAACCTTCAGAGGGGCTGGCAACCTTAGAGAATAAGGACACAAACAGAAATGTGTTGAAGATGAGGTTTTCTATGAAATACAGAATGGGAAAGCTGAGTTCAGTATTTCAAGGTAAAAACAAAAACAAAAAAATGGTGTAACTGTCTTAGTGCTGTTGAAGGGGAATGGAAGTATAATTTATTGAAGTAGTGGGAGGTTAAGGTGTTAAGTCTGTTGAACATGTCATCAGTATGAATGTCAATAGTAACCCAATATGATAGCAGCAAATGGAACCGAGGAAATACTGGGTACTCTAGGTGGGGCTGCTCAGTGTTGAGGCACTCAGAATTGCATTGGAGTTCCTTGGCACTTGTTAGAAAGTAGTTCTAGGTGGTACAGATGTTTGTATGTGAATTAATGTTGAGATCCTCAGATACTTGGTGCCCTGGATGCATGATATATTATTCTTATACAGATGATCTCAAACACAAATCCTTTGAAAGTTGGCATATGATGGGCCAGTTTAATTCTATTTAAAAGTACGTGTTTGGAAGGCGAGGCTAGGGACTCACCACACAAGGATCTCCAATAACATTTTGTACTTAGGTTAATTTTAAACAGAAAATTATGTATGCACTCATTCATTGTCTCACTTAGAGTAGAAAGCTGACTTGCTTTAATGCTTCCCCCCCCCCATATGAAAGTGTTTATAGATATGTTTTCAGTGTCATACACTTTATTGTTTGCCAGATAAATGTTGTGTTGGAATTTGAAACCTATGATAAGGGCTTTTATGAGAATTTTGTCTCTTGTCAATGAATACAGCCCAATCATCATATTGTAGAGTGTGGGTGATAGTGAATGTTTTGGACCAACAAGAGTATTTACTCTTTTCCAAGTCATTACATACTAGTGTTATTTTTTGCTGAGCATTCAGCGGGAGTAGTTGTTTCATAAAAAAGCCTTCTTGTGATAATTTTTAAGTCTTCCATTCCTGAAAATTTCAGAAAGGAAAAGCATTGGAAATCCTAACTATAATCAACCCTTGTTAGTTATATAGTTGTAGGCAAATTTCTTATCCTCTGTGAGCTTTAGTTGTGTTTTTTTTTAATTTTTATTTTTTTAATATATATTTTTATTGATTTTTTACTGAGAGGAAGAGAGAGGGATAGAGAGTTAGAAACATCGATGAGAGAGAATCATCAATCAGCTGCCTCTTGCACACCCCCTACTGGGGATGTGCCCGCAACCAAGGTACATGCCCTTGCCCGGAATCGAACCCGGGACCTTTCAGTCCGCAGGCCAAGGCTCTATCCATCGCTCTATCCACTAAGCCAAACTGGTCTTGGCTAGTTGTTGTTTTTTAAAAATTTAATCTTTGATAAGGTAACACATTCAATTGTTTAAGTAAATATTTACATATTTATGTTTTATGTAAACAGTGAAAGTGTCACTCCTTGCTTATTCCCCACCTACCTAGTTCCATGCCCATTCCCAATCACTTTTACTAGTTTCTTTATATTCTTTTAGACTTACTTTAGGCCAATGGTTGTTGTTTTCATATTTTTACCAATTTTCATGCAAAAGGTAACCCACGGTTCTCCACTGTTCTGTACCTTCTCTCTCCCTAACCCCCAATCTGCTTTTTTCACTCAATATATCTTAGAAACCTTTCAGATCAGTATTTAGAGAGCTTCTGCTTTATTTATTTATTTTTTAAAATAGATTTTATTGATTTTTTATAAAGAGGAAGAGAGAGGGACAGAGAGTCAGAAACATCAATGAGAGAGAGTCATCGATCAGCTACCTCTTGCACACCCCCTACTGGGGATGGGCCCGCAACCAAGGTACATGCCCTTGACCGGAATCGAATCCAGGACCCTTCAGTCCACAGGCCGGCCAACACTCTATCCACTGAACCAAACTGGTTTTGGCGAGAGCTTCTGCTTTAAATAAACAAAAAAAACACCTGCATAGTATTACGTTGAGTGAATGTATCATAATTTAACTATTTCTTTATTCTTTTACATTTGTGTTGCTTCCAGCCTTTTGATATGCTAAGCAACTTTATAATGAAGACCCTTGAACAAATGTCATTTTTCATGTGTGTAAAGGTATTTGTGGGATACATTTGCAAAAAGTGTGACTTCTAAGTCAAAGGATATATATACTAATTATGAAAAATATTGCCAAGTTGCTTTCCTAGTTATTATTCTAATATACATTGCCTGTTCACTCAACATTACCTATATCACGGCTAATACTTATATGATACTTACTATGGGCTATATATTATTCTAAGTGCTTGATATATGTAACCTCATTTAATCTTAGTAACATCCTTTTGAGATAAGTACTATTATTATCTCCACTTTTTAGATGAATAATTGAGGAATATAGAGAATTTAAGTGACTTTCCCAAATCTAAGTCAAAGGATATATAAATATTAATTATGAAAATGTGGCAGAAATTCAAATTGAGCAATCTGGCTCCAGGATCAGTGTTTTTTTTTTTTTTTTTTTAATCAATCTTTATTGTTCATATTGTTACAAAGTTTCCTCATTTCTTCCCCCCTCCACCAGGTTCCCACCCCACCCTCTGCCCCCTCCCCATCCCCCATTGTCCTCATCCATAGGTGCAGTTTATGTTCAGTCTCTTCCTCCCTCCCTTTCCCCGATACTAAATCCCTTTTCAGATAGTAAATCAGTTACTTAGCATTTTCTCATATCAATAATACCACCACATGCCCAATGATACATTTCACACAAAAGACATTTCCAAATAGGTCAACCAGCCTCATCCAGGCCCCACCCAAGGCACTCACAGATCAACACCCCAGCCCTATACATCCAGATCTAAGCCTTCATCACTTGATTCAGCAGACCCTCAAGTTCCCACAAAAGTTTCCAACCATGTCTGAGAGGCAGCCGTGGGGCAGGGGCAGGCGAGGAGCGAGCTGTTCCTGGCCTGGCCTCTGTTGCTCTGGGTCATTCTACAACCAGCTGCTCCAGGTCTGGTCACTGCCGCTCCCGACCTAGTTGCTCTGGACCTGGCTGCTGCTGCTCCAGGCCTGACCGCACCAGACCTGGCTGCTCTGGGCCTGGCCGCTCCCAGCCTGGCAGCTGCTGTTCCAGACCTGGCCGCACCAGACCCGGCTGCTCCGGGCCTGGCCGCTCCCAGCCTGGCAGCTGCTGCTCCGGGCCTGGCCGCACCAGACCCGGCTGCTCCGGGCCTGGCCGCTCCCAGCCTGGCAGCCTCTGCTCCGGGCCTGGCCGCACCAGTGTTGTTAATATTATGCTTTGCTATGATCAAACTTGAAGTTTTCCCAATCTGATAGAGAAAAATTATACCTCAGAGAATTTTTAAAAAATTACATTAAGGTTGCCGAAACCGGTTTGGCTCAGTGGTAGAGTGTCGGTCTGCGGACTGAAAGGTTCCAGGTTCGATTCCGGTCAATGGCATGTACATTGGTTGCGAGCATAATCCCGATAGGGGATGTGCAAGAGGCAGCTGGTCGATGTTTCTCTCATCGACGTTTCTAGCTCTATCTCTCTCCCTTCCTCTGTAAAAAATCAATAAAAAATATATTTTAAAAAAATTAATTAAGGTTAACCATTTTTTTTAATATTGTTTGAGTCATTCATTTTCCTTTTCTGTAAACTGTTTAAACTCTTTTCCTATTTTTCTGTGGGGTCATAGGAATCCTTCCTATTGATTTATAGGTCTCTCTTTACATATGATATATAAATATCAAACATATAAGGTAATTTTTTGTCTGTGATATTGCAAATATTTTTTCATCTTGATATTGTCTTCTGACTGCTTTTATTTTATTCCCATGCAGAACTTTTAGATTTTTACGTAGACAAACTTCTCAATCTTTTTCTTTAAAATTTTGAGTCATAGTTAGAAAGGCCTTCCCCATGTGAATCCTTAGTTTTTTATCTATCCCATAGGAGTGAGAAAATTGAATTATTGTGAAGGTCAAAGTGCTTTGTCAACTGTAAATCATGATACAGATATAATAAGGTGTTATTTATTAATTTGTCTTCTTTTAAAAAAATATATTTTTATTAATTTCAGAGAGGAAGGAAGAAGGATAGAGAGAGAGATGAAACATATTGTAAATGATGAGAACCATTGATTGGCTGCCTCCTGCATGCAGCCCACAACCAGGCATGTGCCCTTGACCGGAATCAAACCTGGGACCCTTCAGTCCACAGGCCGAAACTCCATCCACTGAGCCAAACCTGCTAGGGCTAATTTGTCTTCTGAACAGCTGTTTAGAGACTGTCATGTCTTCTCCTACAGTAAATGTAACAGAATGACATAATTTTTTTCCACAATGTGTGAAACTAGGGTGGTATTGATCTTTTTGTCAATGTTTTCTTTGGTCAATTTGCATGCAATCTTTTTCAAAAATAGGGGCTGTGGCCGAAACTGGTTTGACTCAGTGGATAGAGTGTTGGCCTGCGGACTGAAAAGGTCTCAGGTTCGATTCCGGTCGAGGGCATGTGCCATGGTTGTGGACACATCCCCACATGGGGTGTGTGAAAGAGGCAGCTGATCAATGATTCTCTCTCATCGATGTTTCTAACTCTCTATCCCTCTTTCTTCCTCTCTGTAAAATGTCAATAAAGAAATATATTAAAAAAAAAATAGGGACTGTGGAAATCCTGAAGTATTTTTGCATACTTTAATGTTGTTATTTGTGTTAGGTATAATTAGAATCTGACTAAAAGTTCTGAAAAATTATTTTGCTCTTACATTAGCCATGGTTCAACTATTTTGCACATTATTTACTATGTGCATCTCCAAATAAGTCTTATACAATCTTAATATTATTTCACTTAACAAAATTAATACTACTTTTCTACTATACTCTAATAGTAATCCTTGTTAAGATTTCCTCAGTTGTCTTTTTTTAATTGACTTTTTTTTTTTTTTAAGGAAGAGAGAAAAAAACATCAACTTACTATTTCACTTACTTATGCATTCATTGGTTGATTCTTTTTTAAAAAAATATATATTTTATTGATTTTTCACAGAGAGGAAGGGAGAGGGATAGAGAGCCAGAAACATCGATGAGAGAGATAGATACATCAACCGGCTGCCTCCTGGACACCCCCAACTAGAGATGTGCCCACAACCAATGTACATGCCCTTGACCGGAATCCAACCTGGGACCCTTCAGTCCGCAGACCGACGCTCTATTCACTGAGCCAAACCGGTTTCGGCTTTTAAAAAAATGTATATATTTTATTGATATTTTACAGAGAGTAAGGGAGAAGGATAGAGAGTTAGAAACATCGATGAGAGAGAAACATTCATCAGCTGCCTCCTGCACACCCCCTACTGGGGATGTGCCCACAACCAAGGTACATGCCCTTGATCGGAATTGAACCTGTGACCTTTCAGTCCTGCAGGCTGGTGCTCTATCCACTGAGTCAAACCGGTTTCGGCAGTTTCGGTCTCTCTTGCTCCCCTTTCTCTCTCTCTAAAAATCAATAAAAAATCTTAAAAAAAATACAACCAGCTGTTGAGGAATTAGTGTGCTCTTTGTTGTGTAGTAAGTTTAGTGTTATAGTAGGCTGAACTCTCTCTGACTTGCATAGTGTCCAACCCAGTGACACTTTTCTTCACATTATTTGACTGCTTTGAGGCTTTTGATATAATTGTTGTTTTCATCTTTGGTTTGTGTGACATACTTTTTCTTGTTTTATTCTTTTTATTTATTTATATTTTATTGATTTTTTTACAGAGAGGAAGGGAGAGAGATAGAGTTGGAAGCATCAGTGAGAGAGAAACATAGATTGGCTGCCTCCTGCACACCTACTGGGGATGTGCCTGCAACCAAGGTACCTGGGACCTTTCAGTCCGCAGCCTGATGCTCTATCCACTGAGCCAAACCGGTTTTGGCTTTCTTGGTTTATTCTTAACTCTGTTGTTTCTTTTTTGTCCTATGTATGTTGACATATTTCATTGGCCTCTTATTTGATTTCACCTAAGGACATCATGAAGGAGACTGGGTTATGGCACATAGTAGCAACTTAGTAAATATTACTTATCCTATTTAATAAAGAGAGACTAGCCGGGACCGGTTTGGCTCAGTGGATAAAGCGTCGGCCCGCGGACTGAAAGGTCCCGGGTTCGATTCCGGGCAAGGGCATGTACCTTGGTTGCGGGCACATCCCCAGTAGGGGGTGTGCAAGAGGCAGCTGATCGATGATTCTCTCTCATCGATGTTTCTAACTCTCTAATTCTCTCTTCCTCTCTGTGAAAAATCAATAAAATATATTAAAAAAATAAAATAAAATAAAAAAAATAAAAATAAAGAGAGACTATACTAATTGACCATCACTTTGTCACAAAGATGGCTGCACCCACAGGTGAGGCCAAGATCCCATAAGGAGCCTTAAGGAACAATCAGCAGGGACCTGAGGCTATGCCCTCCCTCACCCAGCAGGGCTTGACAGGGTACCTAGGCCGCACCCCCAACACAGCAGGGCTTGACAGGGACCTCAAGGTGCGCTTCTCGTCCTGGTGCTGGGCTAGGGGACCTCAGGCTGCTCCCCCTCCCAGCACCAGGCTGGGGCACCTCAGACTGCACCCCCTGCCTTGTGGGGCTTTTGGGGAACCTCAGGCTGTGCCCCCCCGCCCCAGCACCAGGCCAGGAGACCTGAGGCTGCAACCCCCTGCCTGGCTGGGCTTGATAGGGGACCTCAAGGTGCACCCCCAATGCTGGGTTGGAGGAACTCAGGCCTCGCTCCTGCCCAGTGGGGCTTGGGAGACCTGAGGCTGTGCCCCCCCCCACCTGGTGGGGCTTGACAGAGGACCTCATGGCACATCCCCAGTCCTGGTCTGGGCTGGGGGACCTCAGGCCATGCCCCCTGTACTGGTACCAGGCAGGGGACCTAAGACTATGCCCTCTACCGGCAGGGATTGACAAGGGTGAGACTAGCCGGGTCTGAATCTGGCCCAATTGAGTGGGGGGGGGGTTGTGTAAATACTATTGACTTTCAAGTCTGCATCTTCAGTCTAGTCCTCTCTCCCTGGCCTGGGCCCTAGTCAGGCACGTGCAGGAAGCAACTAATTGATGTGTTTCTCTCACATCGGTATTTCTCTCTGTCCTTCCCTCTCTCTTCCATTCTCTCTAAAAGTCAATGGAAAAATATTCTTATTGTATTTAGTTGGGTGAGGATTAAAAATAATAATAAAAAAAAATAAAAAAAAAAGTACAATGTCTAGATTTGAATTCTGACTCTATCACTGAGAGAGTTTGGACAAGTTAACTAATTCCTTCATGCTTTTTTCTCACATTTGTGAAACATTTAGTAATAGTATTTATTTTATAAGGGCTATTATGAATATTAAATATAAAGTACTTAGAAAAGTGTATGGATTATAGTAAATGCTCAGTATATATAGCACCTATCATAATGCTTTGTACCCAGGGGGAACCCAATTAACATTTGACTCCATTAATAGAAGGGATTTCTGAATTGGCCAAAAGATTGGACTAGTTAACCTCCAAATGCCTTTACAGCTTTCAATGTAAGTTTATGGGGCCTCGTGGATTGTGATTATTACTGGAAATAAAATATTTATCTAAAAGAGATAATACAGCCGGGACCGGTTTGGCTCAATGGATAGAGAGTCGGCTTGGGGACTGAAGGGTCCCGGGTTCGATTCCGGGCAAGGGCATGTACCTTATTTGCGGGCATATCCCCATTAGTGGGTGTGCAAGAGGCAGCTGATCGATGATTCTCTCTCATCGATGTTTCTAGCTCTCTATCTCTCTCCATTCCTCTCTGTACAAAATCAATAAAATATATTTAAAAAAAATAAAATAAAAGAGATAATACAGTTTTAAGAACTTGCTTTTGATCTGTCAGTTACTAATATATGCCATTGTATATGTTCGTGGCTAATTAAGTAAATAGGGATGTCAGTTTTTATGTTAGATTGCTTTTGATTTGAATGGAAACTGCAACTCATGATTTCACAGCAGGATGGTAAGTTCAGCAGTATTGAAATGTGTCTGTACTTGCTAAATTGGTCCATAGAAAGGATAGCAACTGAGCAAACCTGTCATGTAGATTTGCCATATGGTTGGTCTTGATACACACAGCTAATGCACTTGTTAGTATTCCTATTGTAGAAAATGACCAGTTTTATGGGCTATATCTTATTCATAACAAGCCTATCAAATTGTTTAGTTAATTTAGCAGGAACTATGTTTTATATATTGTTTTAACTACAATATCTTGTATTTTATTTTCCTAAAATTAAGTTTCTTTTTCCTCCTGTTCTATCTCTGTCCAAATTACAGTTAGTTTGTCTTTCCTCTACACTCAAGTCCTGGCCATCCTTTCCTTCTTTCTACCCAGATGACTAGCTTAGATCCTTACAACTCTCATAGTGGGAAAACACTGAACTAAGTAATAATGATGTGGGAAAAGCTTGAGTTTTTTTGGTGCTGGATGGACCTTGCTTTCAATTCTGGTTCTACCAGCTATGTATCCTTATGCAAGTTAACCTACATTTCTTTTTCTGTAAAATGGGGATCATATTTTGGGGGTATGTCTTGAGGAATAAATGAGAAAATGCTTATAAAATTTCTTTTTTAAAAAAGCTATTAACATTTCCCTTTCCTGTTGTAAAGAATCTTCAACTCTTTTTTTAAAAAACAATATATTTTATTGATTTTTTTACAGAGAGGAAGAGAGAGGGATAGAGAGTTAGAAACATCAGTAAGAATCATGCATCAGCTGCCTCTTGCACACTCCCTACTGGGGATATGTCCACAACCAAGGTACTACATGTCCTTGACTGGATTCGAACCTGGGACCTTTCAGTCCACAGGCCGACGCTCTATCCACTGAGCAAAACCGGTTTTGGCAGAATCTTCAACTCTTAATGTACATAAGAATCACTGGGGAGTTTGGTAAAATTCCCAGTTCTCACTCCAAGAGATTTTATTCTGACTTATGAGATAAAGGTTGAAATCCAAGAATCTGGGTTTTAAGATCCTTGAAGAAGATAAATGATCAATTGGCTTTTTCAGCCTTATAGGCTTCATGGCAAGAAATGGCAATGGCCAGCACTCTTGAGTTGACCAGGCTTTCTTTTTATAAAGTAGTCAGATGAGTCTGGAATATCTTAATTATAATTCCAATTGCTAGGAAAGGAACTGTAATTGGTTCATGTTGTGTAGACTGGCAAAAATTCTGCATATTGGTAGAGAGTCAGGGTCATGCTGGGAGGATAGCCCTGGGTGCCCTGTCATTATTCTCCCTGGTTGGAGGTGGTAAAGGTAATCTGGGCTATGTATTCATCACATTTATGAAAGCATTTCTCTAATTGAAGACTCACTTTGTTGTACTGTTCACAAGACCCTTAAAATCAATTCTCCTGGAAAGCAATAGATGTAGGGGGAGATAGGCTAAAAGAAAATGTAGGCTTATGTTTTATTCTTTTTAAAAAAAACTATATTTTGATTTTTTACAGAGAGGAAGAGATAGAGAGTTAGAAACATCAATGAGAGAGAAACATCGATCATTTGCCTCCTGCACTGGGTATGTGCCTAAAATCAGGGTACATGCCCTTGACTGGAATCCAATCCAGGACCCTTCAGTCTGAAGGCTGACGCTCTCTCCACTGAGCCAATTGTGTTTTATTCTTACTTATGAAACAGCTAGGGTGGAGCCTTCTACAGTCACTTCTGCTGGACTGTGCTGTTTAATTAACAGTGAATTTTTAAGTTGCTTTTGGATATAGTTTTTTTCTTTTAAAACTATATAATTAAAAAAATACATTTCTATTGATTTCAGAGAGGAAGGGGGACAGAGAGAGATAGAAACATCAACAATGAGAGAGAACCATTGTCTCGCCGCCTCCCACACGCTCCACACTGGGGGTTAAGCCTGCATCCTGGGCATGTGCCCTTGACTAGAATTGAACCGAGATCTCCTGGTTCATAGACCAATGCCCAACCACTAAGCCACACCAGCTGGGCTAAAACTATATAATTTTATAGTATAAAATCTTTATCATCTTTGTTTTGTATATTTGGTCTTAATTTTTCAAATGAAGAGAAAAATATGTGAGGCTATGCAAGGCATTAGTAAAAGCACAGGTTTTTTTAAATTTATTTTTTTAATTTTAAATTTTATTTATTTTTATTTTTTTTTACATTTTTTAAATTAAATTATCAACTGTGTACATATTTTAACATTCCCCCCCTCCCATACATACCCTCTCTCCCCAGAGTTTTGTGCCCATTGGTTGTACTTATATGCATGTATATAAGTCCTTCAGTTGATCTGTTATCTCCCCCATATCTCCCTACCCTCCCCGCTGTAATTTTACAGTCTGCTTGTTGCTTTACTGTCTCTATATCTATCTTTTGGTTCATCAGTTTATAATGTTCTTTAATATCCATAAATGAGTGAGGTCATGTGGTGTTTCTCTTTCATTGGCTGGCTTATTTTACTCAGCATGATGTTCTCCAATTCCATCCAGGTTGCTGCAAATGATGAGAATTCCTTCTTCTTTATGGCAGCATAGTATTCCATTGTGTAGATGTACTATAGTTTTTGGATCCAATCATCTGCTGATGGGCACCTTGGCTGTTTCCAAATCCTAGCTATTGTAAATTGTGCTGCTATGAACATAGGGGTGCATATATCATTTCTAATTGGTGTTTCTAGTTTCTTGGGATATATTCCTAGGAGTGGGATTACTGGGTCAAATGGGAGTTCCATTTTCAGTTTTTTGAAGAAACTCCACACTGTTCTCCACGTGGTTGCACCAGTCTGCATTCCCACCAGCAGTGCACGAGGGTTCCTTTTTCTCTGCAACCTTGCCAACACTTGTCATTTGTTGATGTTGGCCGTTCTGACAGGTGTGAGATGGTACCTCATTGTTGTTTTGATTTGCATCTCTCAGATAATTAGTGACTTTGAGCTTGTTTTCATGTGTCTCTTGGCCTTCCTTCTGTCTTCTTTTGAAAATATTCTATTTAGGTCCATTGCCCATTTTTTTTTTTTTTTTTTTTTTTGTCATATAAATTAACCCATTTATTATAGGCTCACAATATTTCCAACTGTGGAGCTCCTACTGGTCTTTCAATTCCTTCAGTCTTCTGATGGCTGACTTTACTGTGACGGCAGAAGTGGTGTTGTAGGTCCAGGCACCGCCAGCGACTGTCTTCATGCAGGACCCACAGTGCCAGATCCCCACGGCTCGCCTCTTCATCTTGGTTTTGCCACAGAAGGAGCAGGTGTACTTGGCGTGCTGGCTGATCTCAATCTTCTTCACCATTTTCCGGAGGGAGGCGCCATAACGGGTCCCGTATTTACCGACGATTCCGACCTTCTTGGTGCGTTTAGCCATGTCGCCGCGAACCAAGCCGGACGCCGAGAGCCCATTGCCCATTTTTTAATTGGGTCTTTCATCTGCCTTTTACTTAGTTGTATAAGCTGCCTGTAGATGTTGGAGATTATACCTTTATCAGTGATAACATTTGCAAATATGTTCTCCCACACAGTGGGCTTTCTTATTGTTTTGTTGATGGTTTCTTTTGCTGTAAAAAAGCTTTTTATTTTGATGTAGTCCCATTTGTTTATTTTCTCTTTAACTTCCATTGCCCTAGGGGCAGTATCAGTGAAGAAGTTCTTTTGGCATATGTCTGAGATTTTGCTGCCTGTGGATGCTTCTAGTATTTTTATGGTTTCCTGTCTTATGTTTAAGTCCTGTATCCATTTTGAGTTTATTTTTGAAGCACAGGCTTTTTAAAAAGACAGTCTTGCATTTTAATGTTATCTCTGCCATTTAGTGAGCTGTATGATTACTTGATTGCTTTGTGAAATGAACATAATAATCCTTATATCATAAGTTATGTGAGAATCAAATGACATGACATATTTTGGGTTTTTATACTTGTTTCCTAGGTAGTAGATGCTCATCAAATGAGAGAGATTACCATTGTTATTTTGTTCTTTAGAATGTAATTGGTGATCTTCATTGTATTTTACTCATGTTAAAGACTGATTATATCTGAGATTTAAATATATCTGTGTTTTGAAGGTAAAGGCATAAAGTATTTTTTAGGTCTGAAAGTCAGGAACTAGAATGTGAAAGAAGAAATATTTTTACTTGCTAGTTTATTGGTTTGTATGTGTTTATTAATGGTTTTAATGAAGTATCTTTTTGACCTCTTGTTTAGTGTCAAACCGGAAGAGAAGTAAAACTCAACAAAAATTTATTATGTGTGGAGTTCCTTCTTAAAAGAAGAAAACGGTGATTATTGCAACTATGGATCGGAGCAAACGGAATTCAATTGCAGGATTTCCTCCACGTTTGGAGCGTCATGAAGATTTTGAAGGGGGTGTTGGAAACGATGGGAACATGACCCAGGTGGGACGAGTTGGGACATCTTCATATCGAGCTCTTATAAGTGCCTTTTCCAGACTGACACGTTTAGATGACTTCACCTATGAAAAAATAGGATCTGGCTTCTTTTCTGAAGTATTCAAGGTGAGTGATGTCTCATCTTTTCTCATATTGTCTTGTTGATGTTCAGCTTCACTGCAGAATTGATAGTTGTGTTTAATTAATTAGGACACAGGCTTTACCTAGTCAGCATGCTGTGGATCTTGAATAGTGTTCTAAACCAGTGGTCACCAACTGGTGGTCCATTGGTGGCCTGTGAGATCTGAAAGGTTGGCGACCGCTGTTCTAAACCGTTTCCTCAAGTTATTTATTAACCTGTGAGATATCTTATTATTTTAATTGTAAAATAATACATGCTGATAAAAAACCAAATAATATAGGAGACTCTTCCACTTTTTCCTTTATCTGTATATCTATATCTGTATATCTATATCTATATCTCCAGTTATAAACACTGTTAACAATTTGGTGTTAATTCTGGATCCTTTTCTAAGCTTATGCATATATTATACACATATCTTATATACATATGTAAAATTTTATATGTACATATAAAAATATGCACATATATTTATACCTGTACATATAGTTTTCATTTGCTTAAAAAAAAATATATATAGTATACATTATACTTCACATTTAAAGATTTTTCATTGATTTTTAGAGAGGAAGAGAAAGGGAGAGAAAGAAATAGAGAGAGAGAGAGAGAGAGAGAGAGAGAGAAGCATCAATGTGAGAGCAAATATTGATTGGCATGCACCCTTACTAGGAGTTGAGCCTATAACCAAGGCATGTGCCCTGACGGGGAATCAAATGGCAATCTTTCGGTGCATGGGCTGGTACCCAACCAGTTGAGCCACACAGGCAAAGGTTTTGTTTGCTTCCTTTTTTATTTATTTATTTTATAAAATTTTCACTAGAGACCTGGCACATGAAATTCATGCACTCGAAGCGGGGATGCCCCTCAGCCCAGCCTGTGCCCTCTTGCAGTTCGGGAGCTCTCGGGGGATGTCTGACTGCTAGCTTAGGTCCGCTCCTTCCCGCGGGCCTAAGCTGTCAGTTGGACATCCTTAGCACTGCTGTGGAGGCGGAAGAGGCTCCACCTGTGAACTGGCCTCCCTCTACCTGGTGATCATGGGGTGATGGCTGGGCCCCCAACCATTTGCATCGCACCCACCTGGGCTGGCCTGGCACCAGTGGATGTCATAATATGGTCATCCAGGCGGTTATTCTACTTTTCGGCCATTTGGTTGATTTGCACATTACACTTTTATTATTGTAAGTTCTTCCTTTTTTCCCCCTCACCCAAGGATGTTTTTATTGACTTAATTTAATTTAATTAATTAATTTTGTTGTTGTTGTTAATCCTTACCTGAGTATATTTTTCCATTGATTTTTAGAGAGAGAGAGAGACTCATCCATTGGTTGCCTCCCACCAGAGCCTGGGGATCTAGTCTATAACTGAGGTACATGTCCTTGACTGGAATCAAACCTGGGACCCTTCAATTGCAGAGTCTGATGCTCTATCCACTGAGCCAAACCGGCTAGGGCTGTTTTTATTGATTTTAGTGAGAGAGGTAAGGGGGAGAAAGAGCGGGGGGGGAGGGGAAGAAGAGAGAGAGAAGCATCAATGTTAGAGAGAAACATCAGTTGGTTAGTTGGTTGCCTCCCAGGGCCTCAACCATTATTGAACCTGAAACCTAGGTATGTGCCCTAATGGAAATCAAACCCGATACCTTTCAGTATGTGGAATGACATTCAACCAAGCTTACATTGGCCAGTGTGTTTGCACACTTTTAATAAAATTGAGCCTTTAATTCTCCCAAGAATCGTATTTCCCTACTTCATTTATACTCCCAGATTATTTCATACCTTTTTTTCTCTGATCATACTTCCAGAACTTCTCTCGTTCTCACTTTCAGTGATGATCTTGCTTCCTAATTCACTGAGAAAACTGAAGCAAATGGAAGAGAACTTCTATGGCCTCCCATCACCACATATGGCTACTAATCCACATGTCTATCCACTTATTTGGCCTTTATATCTGTCACGATGGATGAACTACCATGCTCCAATGTAAGCCATATTTCTATTTGTATGGTATATCCTATTTCCATTTGCCTACTCAAAGACATTACCTAAGAAATTCTCCCCTTTCCTACATCATATTTCATTCCCTATTAAATTATTTTTATCAGCATGTAAACATTGTTATTTCTCTCAACTTAAAAAAAAAAAAAACTTTAAAGGGAGAAAATCATCTCTTGTTGCTATACTCCCTCATGTCTTATTCTCTTTTGGACCAAAACACTTTCACAAAGTTATCTCCAACTCAGTGTTCACTGTTTCCTATTCCTTTCCTTCTCCTCCTCTCTCTTCCT
Source organism: Pipistrellus kuhlii (assembly GCF_014108245.1). Taxonomy (NCBI): domain Eukaryota; kingdom Metazoa; phylum Chordata; class Mammalia; order Chiroptera; family Vespertilionidae; genus Pipistrellus; species Pipistrellus kuhlii. The sequence goes on along the minus strand of NW_023425515.1, from coordinate 169,883,952 downwards.
CCCTCCCTTCTTCCCTCCCTCTTTCTCTGTTGTTTTGTTAATCCTCACCAGAGGATATTTTCTCCAGTGATTTTCAGAGAGAGAATGAAAGGGAAGGGGAGAGACATAGAGAGAGAAAGATTGATGTGAGAGAGTCACATTGATTGATTACCTCCTGCACAAGCCCTGATTGAGCCTGCAACTGAAGTACATGCCCTTGACCGAATCAAATCCTAGACCTCCTAGACCCTTCAGTCCTTGGGCTAGCGCTGTGTCTACTGAGCCAAACCAGCAAGGGCACTCTCTCTCTCTTTTTAATGTATCGATAGTAAAATATACATAACTTAAATTTATTATTTAACCATGTGTACAGTTCAGTGGCATTAAGTACATTTACAGTGTTGTGTATTATCTGTTTCCAGAACTGTTTCATCATCCCAAACAGAAACTTTGTATCCATTAAACAATAACTCCCTATTTGTCCCTATCCTGAACCCCTGTTAACTCTATTCTACATTCATAGAATTTGCCTATTCTAGGTACCTCATATTAATGGAATCATACAATATTTGTCTTTTTGTGTCTGGCTTGTTTCACTTAGCTAAATATCCTTAAGTTTCATCCCTGTTGTTGCTTATGTCAGAATTCCATTTCTTTTTATGGCTGAATATATCCCATTGTATGTATATACCATATTTTGGTTATCCATTCACCTATTGATGGACATTTCTATTGTTGCCATCTTTTGATTATTGTGAATAATGCTGCTATGAACTTAGTGTACAAGTATTAGTTTGAATCCCTGTTTTCAATCCTTTTGGGTATTTACCTATAAGAGAAATTTTTGGTCATATAGTAATTCTCTGTTTAACTTAAAAAAATATATATTTTTATTGATTTCAGAGAGAAAGGGAGAGGGAGAGAGAGATGGAAACATCGATGATGAAAGAGAATCATTGATCGGCTGCCTCTTGCATGCCTCCTGGGGATTGAGCCTGAAACCCGGACATGTGCCCTGAATGGCAATCAAACCATGACTTCTTGGTTCATAGGTCAATGCTCAACCACTGAGTCACACTGGCCAGGTCTATGTTTAATTATAAAAAAAAGATAAAATACATATAACAAAATTTGTTATTTTAATTATTTTTAAGTGTACAATTAAGTAATGTTAAGTATATTCACATTGTTGTGTAACCAATCTCTAGAAGTTTTTCATCTTGCAAAACTGAAATTCTATAGCCATGAGACAACAACTCCCCCCACTTCTTCCTTATCCCCCACATCCTGGCAACAACTATTCTACTTTCTGTTTCTATGAGTTTGTCTACTTGAGATATGTACCTTATTTAAATGAAACCATGTAGTATTTGTCTTTCTGTGACTGCCTTATTTCACTTAGTCTGTGCTTAACTTTTTAAGGCACCACCACACTATTTTTCACTGTGGCTGTACCATTTTACATTCTCACCAGCAATGCAAAAGGATTCCAATGTCTCCTCATTCTCACCAACACTTGTTATTTTCTTTTTAATAGTAGCAATCCTGGAGGGTATGAAGTGATATCTCCTGTAGCTTTGATTTATATTTCTTTAATGATTAGTGATATTGAACAAATTTTTTTGTGCTTATAGCCTTTTGGTTATTTTCTTTGGAGAAATGTCTATTCAAGTCCTCTGCTCATTTTTTAATTAGGTTGTATGTAAGGGATAAGGATATCTTATCAGATATATGACTTAAAAATACTTTCTCCTATTCTATATGTTGTCTTCACTCTTTTTAAAAAAATCTTAAAAAGATATATATATTTTATTGATGTTTTACAGAGAGGAAGGGAGAGAGATAGAGAACTAGAAACGTCGATGAGAGAGAAACATCGACCAGCTGCCCGCAACCAATGTACATGCCCTTGACCGGAATTGAACCTGGGGCCTTTCGGTCCGCAGACCGACGCTCTACCACTGAGCCAAACTGGTTTCGACTGTCTTCACTCTTTTGATTGTGTCCTTTGATGCACACAAATTTTAAACTCTAAGTTCAATATATCTCATTTTTCTTTTGTTACTTATACTTTTGGTATCATATCCAAGAAATCTGCCAAATTCAACATCATGAAGATTTTTCTTAGTGTTTTGTTGTAAGAATTTTATAGTTTAGCTCTTACATTTAGGAGTTTGATCCATGTAAGTTAATTTTTTTTTGTATATGGTGTACAGTAAGGGCCTAACTTCATTCTTTTGCATGTGGATATACAATTTCCCAGCAACATTTGTTGAAAAGACTGTTCTTTCCCCACTGAATTGTCCTGGCACCCTGTAAAAAATCAATTGACCATATGTTCCAGGATTATTAATTTATTTAAATTTTGTATGCTGATTATTAGTGAAATCTTTTTCTGTTGGTTATTTATATAATTTACTTATATTTTTATTGTGTTGATTTTTTTATAGTTCTTTATAAATCCTGATAATAATTCTTTATTACATGTGTTACAAATATTTTCTCTCTGCCTGTCTTTTGTCTTTTTATATAATTAGGTCTCTCAATCTTCTCATTTATAACTTGTGAATTTTATATTTTGCCAAAGGGACCCTTCTCATTGCGAAGTTTTGAAAAATATGTTAGCCCTAGCAGGTTTGGCTCAGTGGATAGATTATCGGCCTATGGACTGAAGGGCCTCAGTATTGATTCTTGACAAGGGCACATGCCTGGGTTGTGGGCTTGATCCCCAATAGGGAGCATGCAGGAGGCAGCTGATCAATGATTCTCTCTCATCTCTCTCTCTCTCCCTCTCCCTTTCTCTCTAAAATAAATAAAAATATTTTTAAAAAGAAAATATTATGCTATGTTTCTTCTAATGTTTTATGACTTACTAGAAGCCCAGTGCATGAGATTTGTTTACTTGGCGGGGGTGAGGAAGGTCCCCCAACCTGGTCTGTGCCCTGTTACAGTGTGGGTGCCCAGCAATTGATTGCTCCAAAGAGGTAAGAGGTAGGCCCTGCTCACCCATCTGGGGCTCCTCAATGGATTGCCCCAAAGAGGTAGGCCGGAGCTGGGAGTCCTGCCTCCTCACTGTGCGGAGCCGGGAGGTGGGACCCCCAAGGACGCCCAAGCAGGCCTCACCACACGAAGCCTGGAGGAAGCAGGGACCCCAGGCAGGCCTTGGTGTGTGGAGCCGGGGGATCTCCTGCCAGGCTTCACCATGCGAAGCTGGAAACCCCAGGCAGGCCTCACTGCATGGAGCTGGGGGACCTCGCCATCCCAGGAGGGCTCCATGCCACGCATGCAGCGTCAAGTCAGCCTTGCCCACCTGTGCGCGCCCAGTTCTTTATTTTATTCTACTTTATTTATTTATTTATTTATTTATTTATTTATTTTTAATTAAATTATTATCTGTGTACATATCTTACCATTGCTCTCCCCCCTATACATACCCTCTCTCCCCAGAATTTTGTGTTCATTGGTTGTACCTATATTCATGTATACAAGTCATTCAGTTGATCTCTTATTTCCCCCAGATATCCCTCCCCTCCCCGCTGTAATTTGACAGTCTACTTGTTGCTTTACTGTCTCTATATCTATCTTTTGGTTCATCAGTTTATACTGTTCTTTATTATCCATAAATGAGTGAGGTCATGTGGTGTTTCTCTTTCATTGACTGGCTTATTTCACTCAGCATGATGTTCTCCAATTCCATCCAGGTTGCTGCAAACGATGAGAATCCATTCTTTTTTATGGCGGCATAGTATTCCATTGTGTAGATGTACCATAGTTTTTTTTATCCAATCATCTACTGACGGGCACTTAGGCTGTTTCCAAATCCTAGCTATTGTAGATTGTGCTGCTGTAAACATAGGGGTGCATATATCCTTTCTGATTGGTGTTTCTATTCACTAGTTTCTTGGGATATAATCCTAGGAGTGGGATTACTGGGTCAAATGGGAGTTCCATTTTCAGTTTTTTGAGGAAGCTCCATACTGTTCTCCACAGTGGTTGCACCAGTCTGCATTCCCACCAGCAGTGCACGAGGGTTCCTTTTTCTCTGCAACCTTGCCAACACTTGTCGTTTGTTGATTTGTTGATGTTGGCCATTCTTACAGGTATGAGATGGTACCTCATTGTTGTTTTGATTTGCATCTCTCAAATAATTAGTGACTTTGAGCTTGTTTTCATGTGTCTCTTGGCCTTCCTTCTGTCTTCTTTTGAAAATATTCTATTTAGGTCCATTGCCCATTTTTTAATTGGATCATTCATCTGCCTTTTATTTAGTTGTATAAGCTGTCTGTAGATGTTGGAGATTAAACCTTTATCAGTGATAACATTTGCAAATATGTTCTCCCATACAGTGGGCTTTCTTGTTGTTTTGTTGATGGTTTCTGTTGCTGTAAAAAAGCTTTTTATTTTGATGTAGTTCCCATTTGTTTATTTTCTCTTTAGCTTCCATTGCCCTAGGCTAGGGGCAGTATCAGTGAAGAAGTTCTTTTGGCATATGTCTGAGATTTTGCTGCCTGTGGATGCTTCTAGTATTTTTATGGTTTCCCGTCTGATGTTTAAGTCCTGTATCCATTTTGAGTTTATTTTTGTGTATGTTGTAAGTTGGTGATCTGGTTTCATTCTTTTGCATGTATCTGTCCAATTTTCCTAACACCATTTATTGAAGAGACTGTCTTGACTCCATTGTATATTCGTGCCTTCTTTGTCAAATATTAACTGAGCATAGTGATTTGGGTTGATATCTGGGTTCTCGATTCTATTCCATTGATCTATATGTCTGTTCTTGGCAGTTTTGAGAACAGTGGCTTTGTAATACAGCTTGAAGTCTGGTATTGAGATCCCTCCTACTTTACTGTTCTTTCTCGGGATTGCTGTGGCTATTCGGAGTCTTCAAACAGTTCTTATTACTTAGATATATTATTATTTTTTTGACTGACTATATTTAATGTCTAATATCTAAGTACAATATTAATGGGAGATAACAAAACAAAAATACAAAAAAAAAAAAAAACATAGAGAAAAGACTCTTCAATAATGTAGGAGGCAGTAATTACAACGGAATAGTGGCTACTTCCTAGGATTCTGGGCAGGAGTTTCCTTCTTTCAATTTCATGTGCTTTGAGAATTTTTGAGATTACTAAATATTACTTATGCAAATTTCAGCCATCTTACTTCTTTGACCCTCTCTAACTAGCAACTAAATTATAGATTGCATGTTTCATTGCATTATTTTATTATTTGTGAAAAAGAATTTTTTTCCATTTAACATATATAAATTTATTCCCCTTTATAGGGAAACTTAAGAATGTAAAATGACGCCGAGGCCGGTTTGGCTCAGCGGATAGAGTGTCGGCCTGCAGGCTGAAGGGTCCCAGGTTCGATTCCGGTCAAGGGCATGTACATTGGTTGTGGGCACATCCCCGGTAGGGGGTGTGCAGGAGGCAACTGGTTGATGTTTCTCTCTCATTTTATTTTAAAAAAAATATATTTTATTGATTTTTCACAGAGAGGGAGAGAGAGGGATAGAGAGTTAGAAACATCAATGAGAGAGAATCATCGATAGCTGCCTCTTGCACCCCCCCCACTGGGGATGTGCCCGCAACCAAGGTACATGCCCTTGCCCAGAATCGAACCCAGGACCTTTCAGTCCGCAGGCCGACGCTCTATCCACTGAGCCAAACCGGTCCCGGCTAATAAAATATATTAAAAAAAAAGAAAAAAAAAAAGAAAAGAATGTAAAATTACCCTGTGTACTGTTTCTTGGGAACTTTCAGACACCAAAGCTCAGTTTTTAACCTGAATAGCTCAAATGTTTTCAGGGCAAGGCTGGATTCAGGAAGCCCTTCGAAGTCACACCTCTCCATTTTTCTTTCGTGCATATACCCCCAAACAAGCACAAATGCCTGTAATGCAGAGAACCACACCTAAGAAAAGAATGATTGCATCTCCAGCTTCTACTGCTTCAACAGCAGGCAGCACCAAAAGCAGTGAAACGAGGACTGTGAACAGTTGTGCTGGAACTGAGGTCATGATGTGGGGACCTTGAGATGTCTGAATCTTGAGTGCTGAAGGTTTCAAAGAAACAATATACTGTTTGTGTAACTCTGTCTGACGTGAAATACTCTATTCCTGGAGTTAAGAATGTGGAGGCTACGAGGTTCCACATGACAGTGCCTTCCAGGAAGCAGCCATTACAGGAAGTCCTAGATATATTATTTTTATTTAAACGGTTCTTATAGACTTGATTAGGTAGGCATAGCTTTATTTTATTTTATTTTTATTTTTAAAAAATATATTTTATTGATTTTTTACAGAGAAGAAGGGAGAGATATAGAGAGCCAGAAATGTCGATGAGAGAGAAACATCAACCAGCTGCCTCTTGCACACCCCCTACTGGGGATGTGCCTGCAACCAAGGTACATGCCCTTGACCGGAATCGAACCCGGGACCTTTCAGTCCACAGACTGACGCTCTACCACTGAGCCAAACCGGTTTCGGCAGGCATAGCTTTTTATCATGTTACTTACTAGAGGCCTGGTGCACGAAATTCATACACTGCGGGGGGGGTGGCTCTCCTCAGCCCAGCCTGTGCCCTCTCACAATGTGGGATCCCTCACTCCGTACAGCCGGCCTCAAGTGGAGGCGGGAGAGGCTCCCGCCACTGCTGCTGTGTTTGCCAGTCATGAGCCCGACTTCTGGCTGAATGGTGCTCCCCCTGTGGACAATGCATGTCATAGTGACTGGTCATTTACCCATTCTGTCTATTTGCATATTAGGGTTTTATTATATAGGATACTTTTGAAAAAGGGAAGGTGTATTGGAAATAAATTGGTTAAGGCTTTTTTTCTTTAATCCCTGCCCCCAGTTAAGACATTTAAAAATCCTACTTCTACTCAGAGTATAACTGTAGAGAATCTTTTTTCAACTCTGAGGGTTTAATGTCAGTTTCTAAACTTTTTTCTGTTATATTAACCTGTCTATTCATATATCAATACACACTGTTAATAATTTAATCATTGTGGTTTTATTTTAATATCTAGTTAGACTAATTACCCATTGTTATTCTTCCTTTTCAGAATTTTCTTGGTGTTTCTTCCTTATTTTTTTACGGGAGTTTTAGAATCAGTTTGCCACTTTCCAAAAACATAACTGTTGCCATTTTTTATTTAGAGTAAGTTTATAGATTAATTTAGGGAGGATTGATATCTTTATGATAGTGAGTCTTTATATAATCACATGGCATGCCTTTATATATGTTCAAGTATTTTGTGCTCCTTGGTACACATTAAAAATTTTAAATATATATATATATTTAAAATTTTTAATGTGTATGTGTATATATATATATATATATATATATATATTTTTTTTTTTTTTTTAAATTTAAAAATATATTTTATCGATTTTTTACAGAGAGGAAGGGAGAGATATAGAGAACTAGAAATGTTGATGAGAGAGAAACATGGGCCAGCTGCCTCTTGCACACCCCCTACTGGGGATGTGCCCGCAACCCAGGCACATGCCCTTGACTGGAATTGAACCTGGTACCTTTCAGTCCGCAGACGATGCTCTACCACTGAGCCAAACCGGTTTCAGCTATATTTAAAATTTTTAATGTCTCCCAAGTAGCACAAAATATATATATATTGATATCTTGCATTTTTCTTGCAATGTTTATTCTTAGTTTGCTCTCCTGTTGCAGTTGTAAATGGGAACTCTCCTTCCATTTTATCTTTTTTTTGTTTTGTTATTTGTATATGAAAGCTATTAATTTTTTACATATTGATCTTTGATACAGCTGGCATACTGAAGTTTTAAAATATTTGCAATAGTTTTTCAGTTGATTTGTTTTTATGGTATATAATCATATCATACCAACTGTGAATGATGAAAAATTTATTTTCCATTTTTAAACCTTACATTCTTCTCAACAAACTGCTTGACTAATACTTCCTAAAATGTTAAATAATAGAGCTATTAGACATGTTTGTCATATTCCTGACTAAGAATACCTGGGGTGTTTCCTAATTAAATATTATATGATTTGGAGCTGAAATACATATCTTTTATTCTATTAGATATTCAAAATCTTTACAAAAAATACCCGCTATTTTTTAGGAATTGTTGTTATGAAGAATGGATGTTGCCTGGCTGGTGTGGCTGTCATTGATGCATCTATGAAATGGGAGGTCACATTTCCACCTTGGTTGGGGCAAATGCTGAGTTGTGGACTCAATCCCTAGCAGGAGGCAAGCAGGAGGTGGCCAATCAATGATTTTCTCTCATCATTAATGTTTCTGTCTCTCCCTCTTCCTTTCTCTCTAAAATCAATAAAATATATATCTATATTTAAAAAAAAATGGGTGTTGAATTTTAACAAATGTCTTTTCAGAATCTGTAGTATGATGGTTAGTTTTATGTCAACTTCACTGGGCCACGGAGTGCCTACAGATTTAGTCAAACATTATTTTGAGATTAACATTTTTAAAAAATATATTTTTATTGATTTCAGAGAGGAATTGGGAGAGAGAGATAGAAACATCAACGATGAAAGAGAATCATTGATTGGCTGCCTCCTGCATACTCCCTACTGGGGATCAAGCCCACAACCCAGGCATGTGCCCTTGATCAGAGTTGAACCTGGGACCCGTCAGTCCGTAGGCCGATGCTCTATCCACTGAACCAAACTTGCTAGGGTGAGATTAACATTTGTATCAGTAGACAGAGTAAAGCAGATTGCCCTTCCTAATGTGGGTTGCCCTCATCCAATTATTTTGAGGCCTGAATAGAACAAAAAGGCTGACCCTTTTGTGATTAAGAGGGAACTTCTACCTAGTTGCTTGAGGTGGGACATCAGTCTTCTGCCTTTTGCTTGGAATTGAAAAATTGGCTCTTCTTCGGCCTTGAGCCTGTCATCTTTTGGACTAGAACTTACACCGTTGGCTCTCCTGGCTCTCAGGCCTTTGGGCTCAGATTGGAACTTCACTTTGGCTTCCTGGGTCTCCAGCTTGCTAACTGCAGATCTTGGGACTTCTCAGCATCCATAATCGTGTGAGCCATTTTCTAATAATAAATCTCTTTCTATCTGTATATATCCCTTTGGTTGGTTCTATTTCTCTGGGGAACTATAATACATATGGTGATAAAAGTATTTTTCTTTTTTGATACTTTATTAAAGTGAATTATATTAGTAGTAGGTATTCTAATAATGAACTATCTTTGCATTCCCGGTGTTTTAATCTTTAATGTGCTACTAACTTCTTTTTGCTGGGTTGTTTTTGCCTTGATATTTGTGATATTGGTGTAAAATTTTTTTACTATTTTTTTTCTTTTCAACTTTATTTTAAAAAATTTATTATTATTTTTTTTGTTAATCCTCACCCAAGGATATTTTTCCATTGATTTTTAGGGAGAGTGGGAGAGAGAGGGAAAGACAGAGAGAAACATCAATGTAAGAGAAGCACATCGATTGGTTGCTACCTGCAATCAAGGTATATGCTCTTGATTGGAATTGAACCTGGTACCCTTTGGTCCACAGGCTGATGCTCTATTCACTGGACCACACCGGCTATAGTTATTTTTTTTATTAAATAAATGTTTTTATTGATTTCAGAGAAGAAGGGAGAGGGAGAAAGAGAATCATCAATCAGCTATCTCCTGCACCCCCCTCATTGGGGATCAAGCCCACAACCCAGAATCAAACTGTGACCTTCTGGTTCATGGGTCAACATTCAACCACCAAGCCACACCAGCTGGGCTTAAATTTATTTTTTTTGTTACTATTATGGATTCCTCCACCACCACCACCCAGCTTTGGCCACCCCCACCTAGCCCCTGCCCCCTCCTTTCCTCTGGCCATCACCACACTGTTGACTGTGTCTGTAGGTAATGCATATATTTTTTTTGGTTAATTCCCTTCACCTTATTTCATTCAGTACCCCCTCAACGCTCCCCTCTGACATTTATCAGTCTGTTCCTTGTATTCATACCACTGGTTCTTTTTTGTTGGTCAGTTTATTTTGTTCATTAGATTCCACATATAAGTGAGATTATATGGTATTTATCTTTCTCTGATTAGCTTATTTCATTTAGCATAATACTTTCCAGGTCCATCTACCAAAACCATTGGTGTGTGGTTTTCTTTTAATGCTTTTGTTGGTAAGAATGGTAGGTTTTGGTAGTAATATTATGCTTGCCTCAGAAAAATAATTTGGAGCCGAAATCTGTTTGGGTCAGTGAATAGAGAGCGTCGATCTGTGGACTGAAAGGTCCCAGGTTCAATTCCGATCAAAGGCATGTACCTTGGTTGCAGGCACATCCCTGGTAGGGGGGTATGCAGGAGGCAGCTGGTTGATGTTTCTCTCTCTCTCTCTCTCTCTCTCTCTCTCTCTCTCTCTCTCTCTCTCTCTCGATGTTTCTAGCTCTCTATCTCTCTCCCTTCCTCTCTGTAAAAAAAAATCAATAAAAAATATTAAAATAATAATAATAATAATTTGGAAGATTTTTACTTCCCAATGTCTTGGAACAGTTTAAATAATATTGGAATAATTTATTCCTTAAATATTTGATAGAATTCCCTTGTGAAATGCTTGGCCAATTGCTTAAAAACTTTTCCTATTCTTCTAGGCTAATTGGCTTATTTAGATTTTTATTTCTTCTGAGTCAATTTGGTAAATTATTTTTTTTTTTTTTATTTTTTTTTTTTAAATATATTTTATTGATTTTTTACAGAGAGAAAGGGAGAGAGATAGAGTAAGAAACATCGATGAATCATTGATCAGCTGCCTCTTGCACACCCCCCACTGGGGATGTGCCCGCAACCAAGGTACATGCCCTTGACCAGAATCGAACCAGGGACCCTTCAGTTCCCAAGCTGACGCTCTATCCATTGAGCCAAACCGGTCTCGGCTGGTAAATTATTTTTACTAGAAAAATATTTCTTACAGATTTCTAATATGCTTGCATAGAGATGAGTAAGTTTGGACCACTAAAGTTTTTTTGTTTGTTTAAAGTCCCTTTCGGATTAGTTGTAACGCTTAAGAGTTTGGATCCTGCCGCTATTTGTTCTGCTCGTTCTTTTTCATAGTTTTTCCATTTCTCCTGTGATTTATAAATTTTTATTGAGAGCTGATCATCAGTGGGAAATGTTTTTCCTTGGAGCTCTTGTGTTCTAGATTGCGGATGATATGTCCCAATACAATGGTCTCACAGTTACCTCTGCTGGGATCATATAGATTCTGGATCTGAACTTAAAGGCATTATTTTTATTTTTTGGCTCAGGTTTCTGTACAGTGTTAGTTAGTTTCATTTAGATTTATTTTATGCTGAATTGTCTCCTGGGCCATAAGTTTTTGTTTCTTCAGTTTCTTCGGAGATAATCTTTTTCTTCTGTGCAAACTTCTCTTCTGGTTTAGGAACAATCTGCTCCTTTTCAGTGAGATCATCTTACTGTGGCAGGGAGAGCTCACGTATGGGTTAGTACACCCATGAGCCCTGTAGGTTCTACGCTGCATCTTGGGTGCTTTGTTCACCCGAATTGCTCAATGACCAGAGAGTCTACATCTAAACCCTTAAGTTCAGCATTGCTCTTGGCATTTTTCAGCATGTGCAGCAAAAATTCAGCATTCTTTTTGGGCCACCAACCCTGTGTCCAGCCCCACTGTTTTGCCTGGGCGCACCTACCAACTCCACCATTGTAACAATGGAATGACACACATTGCTTCTTTAAAGTGACGTCCTTCAGATACTTGATAGCTTTTCGAATATGCATACCCTTGATGGCCTTGGCAGTTTCACGAGTGTTCTTAAAGTGAACACAAAGAACTGAGCCTCTTGGTTTGCATGATTTTGTGGGGTTTTCTGGGTCTAGAGAATAGCGAACCATTTTCAGAGGTCACATAACTTCACAAGGGCTATAATACAAATCTTAATCCTGAACCTGATTCTCATAGTTGGTTCTTATTCCTCATTTAAGGCAATAGGGTCTAGCATTATTCCACTGTGAATGTCCATTACAAAATAGGAGAAAGCTAGTTAATTGTATTTTGTAGTATTTTAGGAAGTAATTAATTAATATTATGGTGAGAACATTATCATTGGGAGAGAGGAATAAGACTATTTATTTCTTTACACATGTAATAGTTTGATTCAAGGTTTGGCCAACTGTAGCCCTCATACCAAATCCAGTCTGCCACTTTTTTTGGTAAGGTTTTATTGGAACATGTCCACACCCATTTGTTATGTAAGTTCTGTGGCTGATTCTGTGTTACAATGACAGTGACTATAGGCTCTCATAGCCTAAAATATTTACTATCTAGCCCCTTTACAGAAAAAGTTAACTAACCTCTGGTCTAATAACTAACTATAGTGCATAGCTAGGTGGTGCTTAGTTTTTATCTTTGATTACAAAGTACAGTTGATTACAGAGTTTTAAAGGTCAGGTTCAATAAAAAGTGTATTCACGAAAAGAATAGAGAATCCAGATATCGACCCAAACCTCTATACTCAATTAATATTTGACAAAGGAGACACGAACATACAATGGAGTCAAGACAGTCTCTTCAATAAATGGTGTTGGGAAAATTGGACAGATACATGCAAAAGAATGAAAGTAGATCACCAACTTACAACATACACAAAAATAAACTCAAAATGGATACAGGACTTAAACATCAGACGGGAAACCATAAAAATACTAGAAGCATCCACAGGCAGCAAAATCTCAGACATATGCCAAAAGAACTTCTTCAATGATACTGCCCCTAGGGCAATGGAAGCTAAAGAGAATAAACAAATGGGAGTACATCAAAATAAAAAGCTTTTTTACAGCAAAAGAAACCATCAACAAAACAACAAGAAAGCCCACTGTATGGGAGAACATATTTGCAAATGTTATCACTGATAAAGGTTTAATCTCCAACATCTACAGACAGCTTATACAACTAAGTAAAAGGCAGATGAATGATCCAATTAAAAAATGGGCAATGGACCTAAATAGAATATTTTCAAAAGAAGACAGAAGGAAGGCCAAGAGACACATGAAAACATGCTCAAAGTCACTAATTATCTGAGAGATGCAAATCAAAACGACAGTGCGGTACCATCTCACACACTGGCCAGAATGGCTATCATCAACAAATCAACACACGACAAGTGTTGGTGAGGATGCGGAGAAAAAGGAACCCTCGTGTACTGCTGGTGGGAATACAGACTGGTGCAACCACTGTGGAGAACAGTATGGAGTTTCCTCAAAAAACTGATAATGGAACTCCCATTTGACCCAGTAATCCCACTCCTAGGAATATATCCTAAGAAACTAGAAACACCAATCAAAAAGGATATATGCACCGAAACTGGTTTGGCTCAGTGGATAGAGCATCGGCCTGCGGACTGAAAGGTTCCAGGTTTGATTCTGGTCAAGGGCATATATATTGGTTGTGGGCACATCCCCAGTATTGGGTGTGCAAGTGGCAGCTGGTCGATGTTACTCTCTCATTGACGTTTCTAGCTATCTCTCTCCCTTCCTCTCTGTAAAAAATCAATAAAATATATATATTTTTAAAAAGGATATATGCACCCTTATGTTCATAGCAGCACAATTTACAATAGCTAGGATTTGGAAACAGCCTAAGTGCCCGTCAGCAGATGATTGAATAAAAAAAACTATGGTTCATCTACGCAATGGAATTCTATGCTGCCATAAAAAAGAAGGAATTCTTATCATTTGCAGCAACCTGGATGGAATTGGAGAACATTATGCTGAGTGAAATAAGCCAGTCAATGAAAGAAAAACACCACATGATCTCACTCATTTATGGATAATAAAGAACATTATAAACTGATGAACAAAAAGATAGATACAGAGACAATAAAGCAATAAACAGACTGTCAAATTACAGTAGGGAGGGTAGGGAGATATGGGGGAGATAAGAGATCAACCAAAGGACTTGTATGCATGCATATAAGCGTAACCAATGAATGCAAAACTCTGGGGAGGGAGGGCATATATGGGAGTGGGGGGGGGGGCAATGGTAAGATATGTACACATATAATACCTTAATAAAAAAGATGAAAAAAAAGAAGAAAAAAAAAAGTATATTCATACCAATAAAAGGAAATATTTGACTTCTGATGTGGGAGATTATGCAGATATCTTAAGGCCTTTTAGATGCCTTAGATAGCAAAAGAAAGACTGGTTGATTGATGACTTAACATTAAGAAATGTGGACTTATGCTGCTGCTTACTTGTATTTCTTTAAAATAATTCACTTCAGAATTTAGGACCTCTGATCATTCATCCTTAAAATATACATTAGTTATGTTACCTGTTTAATTTACACTATTCTTTATTTAGTTCTGAAACCTGGCTTTACATAATTAACGACTATTAGGCTGTACTTTATGAAGGATGAAAAACTACAACTTGCAAAATCCTCATGATCTTTGTTTTACACTGTATGTGTCAGTAGCCCTGTGAATTACAACTAGGATAATTATTTTTTCTTTACGAAAAATTATTTTTAAAAATTATTTTGTATTAAGTAACCTGAAGTTTGTGCACCAGGCCTCTAGTCCTATATATAAAAGTCTAATATGCAAATTGACCCAACGGCAGAATGACCAGTTGCTATGGCGCACACTGACTACCAGGGGGCAGATGCTCAATGCAGGAGCTGCCCCCAGGTGGTCTTGTGCTCCCACAGCGGGGGCACCACCCAGTCAGAATCTGGTGAGCACAGCGGTGGTGGCAGGAGTCTCTCCCACCTCCATGGCAGTGTTAAGGATGTCTGACTGCTGGCTTAGGCCCACTCCCGACGAGGAGTGGGCCTAAGCCATCAGTCAGACATCCCCCTGAGGGTTCCCAGACTGTGAGAGGGCGCAGGCTTGGCTAAGGGGGACCCCTCCCCCTCAGGACATGAATTTAGTGCACTGGGCCTCTAGTCTAATGATAAATATTTATAGTGAGTAATCAAAAGGGTGATGTAACACAAGGAAAGCATAGTATATTACCTACCTATTGCTGCATAAGAGTATTAACACAAATGCAGTGGTTTAAAAGAACACATGTTTATTATACAATATCTGTTTTTGTGGTTCAAGAGTCCAGGTATTACTTACCTGGGCTCCCTGCTTCAGGTTTCGCAAAGCTGCGGTAGGTATCTCTGAGATTGCCATCTTATCCAGGCTCAACTGGGGAAGGATCTGCTACTAAGTTCAAAAGGTTATTGGCAGCATTTATTTTCTTGCAGCCTGCTGAATTGAGGGCATCAAGGTTTAAAAAATATATATTTATTGATTTGAGAGAGAGAGGGAGAGGGAAGGAGAGATAGAAATATTGATGAGAGAGAATTATTGATTGGCTGCCTACTGCACACCCTGTTCTGGCAATCGAGCCCAAAACCTGGCCATATGCCCTGACCGGGAATCAAACCATGACCTCCTGGTTCATAGATCAATGCTCAGCCACTGAGCCCCATTGACTGGGCAGGCTTCAAGTTCTTGCTGGAGGCGGCCTTCACTTCTTGCCATGTGTCCCTTTCAATATGGCAGCTTGATTCTTCAAAGCCAGCAAGCGAGAGTTTCCTAGCAAAATGGGTTATAATCTTGTATAACATCATTATATTTAAGTGGGAGGTAATTCTTTTTGATGCTTTAAATTTGGATAAGTTACTTTTGCCGAATTGTATTGATTAGAATAAGTCACAAATCCTGCCAGGCTTAAGGGGGGAAGACCATACATTGACACCAGGAAGCAGGGATCATGGAGGGAACCTAACGTCTGTGGGCTCATCCAGGTTGCAGTGGAAGTATGAAAGGCTGTAATTTAATTTGGAGAGGGGAGATGATCTTCTTGAGAAAGTGAAGTTTAAGTTGAGAACTGAAGGGTGAATAAGAACTAGCTAAGTGAAGGAGTAGATTGGAGATGAGCATTCCAAGGGGGAAGGAACATCTGTTCAAAGGCCTTTCATGAGTGAAGCCTGAGGTGCAGTAGAGGATCTGAAAGAAGTCTGTAATGGCTAGAGCAGAGAGGGTTAAGGAGAGATTGGTAAGAGATGACATGATGTTGCAGAGGTAGTAGAGATTTATTGTTCAGGACATCATCATCTGTAGAAGTCCTCAAGGATGAGGATTTTGGAATTTATCTTAGGAAATTTGCTTTTAAATAAGGATTTAATATATGTGCCCTTGACCGGAATTGAACCGGGACCCTTGAGTCTGGCAGGCTGACGCTTTATCCACTGAGCCAAAAACGGTTAGGGCTATTTATTAATTTTTAAATATATTTTATATTGATTTCAGAGAGAATGGGGAGAGAGAGAGAGCGAGAGAGAGAGAAAGAGAAACATCAACGATGAGAGAGAATCATTGATAGGTTGCCTCCTGCATGCCCCACAATGGGGATTGAGCCTGTAACCCAGACATATGCCTTGACTAGGAATTGAGCCATGACCTCCTGGTTCATGGTTGATACTCAAATCACTGAGCCATGCTGGCTGGGCAAAATATTTTATTTTTTTAAACGAGTGATTTATTGTACTTGGCAGTATCAGGGATATTTGTTATTTGTTATTTGTTAATCTTCACCCGAGGATATTTTGCTGTCGAAGGAACCGCTGAGCTAAAGCCAGCCCCACCCGAGGATATTTTTCCATTGATTTTTAGAGAGAGTAGAAGGGAGAGGGAGAGACAGAGAGAGAATCATTGATGTGAGAAAGATAAGTTGGTGGGTTGCCTCCCAAATGAGCCCTGACCAGGGCCGGTGATTGAGCTTGCAACTGATGCACGTGTCCTTGACCAGAATCGAACCCAGGACCCTTCAGTCTGCAGGCTGATGCTGTATCCACTGAGCCAAACTGGCTAGGGTTCAATTGATGTTTCTTTCATTTCAGATGTAACCTATTGGAATTAATGATTATTCAAAATGTTGGTGTATTTTTGGGGACTGCCTATATATTCCAAAAATACTTTTATAGAGTTTAATCTGATTCAGTTTGTGTGATAAGTATATAACTAGTTATATAAGATAGAGACTTAAGTTCCTACTTTTTTTTACCTGAAATATTTTCCTAAGTTGACAGCACTATGTCTGGAAATGCCAAGCTATAAGAAAATAGTAAACTTACAAAACAAAGAGCCAGATATCTGCCATCTGCTTGGTCCTGAAAAATTGATTTATTTGCATTCATGGCAATACATTTATTATTTAGTGTCATGGAGTTTGTCATACAAACTCTAAATGTGTAACAGTATTAATAGTTGTGGTATAAGAAAGTAAGGGGCACATTTCAGTATGAATGTTATTTTATTCTGGGATATTTGATTTTTGTGCTTGGAAAGGTAAAGGTTTTGTATTCTTTGGTAGCCTTGTCTGCTTTGAGAAGTAAGATCCTGGGTCTCAAAATGCTAGTGTTACTACAGTGATCTGGGTCCTAATTGGCTATAAATTTGTAGCCTATCAAACTATAACTTGTGAAATTTGCAAGAGATTGAATCTTTTCTCTCTCTCTTTAAAAAAATATATTTTTTATTGATTTTTTATAGAGAGGAAGGGAGAAGGATAGAGAGCTAGAAACGTCAATGAGAGAGTAACATCGACCAGCTGCCTCTTGCATACCCTCTACTGGTGATGTGCCCGCAACCAAGGCACATGCCCTTGACCAGAATCGAACCCGGGACCTTTCAGTCCGCAGACCGATGCTCTACCACTGAGCCAAACCGGTTTCAGCAATCTTTTCTCTTTTAAATGTGATCATGCTGCAGCCTGATTCTACAGATAACTCATAGATTTTTCTCAAATTGTCTGCTTTTACTTGATGATTGTGTTTGTCCATCTCTATATGCTTCTTTGAGAACTTACTGTAAGAAGTGTTTTCATCAACACCAGGTGGTCCTGTTCTCATAAGATGTAATTAATGCCTACATTTTTAAAATAACTACTATGCCAGAAAAGAGTTAAGTTTTATGTCTTGAGGTATATAAGGAAGCTTTTGTAAGATGGTTAAGAACTGGCAGTGAGGATGATGTGAGGTAGTACATATTTTATTTGAGGATGAGGGTTAGGAGAAGGCCTATTAGGCATTTCTGACATACCAGTTTTCAGTTGTTGCTCTGACTAGAAGTCAGTTTATACCAAGGCCATTTGGGAAACAAAATAGTGAATTCTGTGAGTGATCTAAACCACCCCCAACTGCAAAACATCCATGCCAAGATGGGTGGTGTATGTCTGCTTGTCTTTCTCCTCACATCAAATCAACCATTTCAGAATTAAACTACCCCTGGTAGTCAGAGAATAAAGGTAACCTTCAAAATAAAAAATGGCATTAAGGAAAAATAAATATAGAGAAAACCCTTAATTGTACAGAATTACTCTGGCATGAAAGCAGTGCTATGTAGGAACTGAGCATATTTTTAACCATCAGGGAATTGTTTTCAATGTCAGAAAGAGCATGAGCAGAGAAGACTAGGGCAGCAGGGTTGAGCCTTGAGAAGTACCTTTATTTGAGGAGAGTGTAGAGAAGAAGAAAAAGAGAGACAAGCAGCAGTCAGAGATAGGTTCCTAATGATCAGAGAAGCTGCCACATCTACCAAACACAAATCCAAGGGGCTGATACCATTTTAGAGATTTACAAAGAAAGAATAAAGAGGAAAAAGCGCTTCCTTCCTCACTTCCTTCCCCCCTTTTCAAGGAGTTTAGCATTGAAAAGCCTGGCAGAAAGAGGATGAGAGCAGTCCATTGCTTAGAACTCTGCATCTTGGAAATGGTCTTTGTTGCATATCCTTATGTCTGTCAAAACAGTTGGCTGCTAAATTTCCTATTGGTTTTCTTGTGCATTATCTGGTTTTGCAAACTCTTTGAGTTACAGGGGATTTGAGAGAGAGATGAGA
This sequence comes from Pipistrellus kuhlii, assembly GCF_014108245.1. Lineage (NCBI taxonomy): Eukaryota > Metazoa > Chordata > Mammalia > Chiroptera > Vespertilionidae > Pipistrellus > Pipistrellus kuhlii. Next base: position 169,865,094 of record NW_023425515.1, on the reverse strand, counting down.
AACAGAGAGAGAGAGAGAGAGAGAAAGAGAGAGAGAGAGAGAGGGAGAGAGGGAGGGAGAGGGAGAGAGAGGGAGAGAAGGAACCCTCATGGAAGGTTCAGTGTTTTGGGGTGAAATGTGTTTTAAAGGAGACTCTATTTGTGTTATGTGTCTACTTAAGGTTCACACACAACAGTGTATGATTGTAGCTTTTGGCCATATTTAGGACATTTAATATTTCCTCTAGAGCTGATGTGGAAAGTTGGGCTGCTAATTAGTAAAACATTTTGCAGATTCTCTGTGGGCTGAGCTCAGCATTAGGTGACATCAAGGGATAATTTATTGGATAGCAAATTTTACTGTGTGTATATTGCTATGCAGAAATATCTCCCAAGATCCTTTACTTGAGTTGATAATCCAGCTGGGGGGAAAAAAATAACTGGAAGCACACAAGTTGTATGGACAACTTGGATTCACTTAGTGTATAGAAGTATTTCTGTAAATATGATACATGTGAGTGCGTGTGAAAGATATTACAAAAAGCTGATTCTAGAATGTATTATTTTGCAGTGAGGAGAATAACAGGGTTGGTTGCTTCCCCTTTGTGATCTCATAGCTCTCTGCTTTTATTCTAGCATGTAATAAACATTGGGACTACTTGCTACCTTGTTCATTTATTTAATTACTCAACTGATAGTTATTTAGTGAATTCTCATTAGGTGTAGGACTTTGAGTTAAATGGTAAGGATAGAGAAATAAATAAAATCCTGCCCTAAAGAGCTTTTTGCTTAGGGCAGAAGATAGGAAATGTATTTAAAACACAGCATTTGCTAAAGTTGAACCTTTAGCAAGAGCCTAAAATTGCATAATGCATAGCTACTAAATGTGTGAAAGTAAGCATAAAGTGCTAAAGAATATAATACTGGACACTAGTACAAACCTGTCAATGTAAGAAACACTCAAACCTGTAAGAATTTTTATGAGTTTATTTGAGCCCAATTGATGACAGTTGCTGGGAAGCAAAATCTCAATGTGTTACTGTGGAAGTGCGGTGGGGGGTTGATCCCTTTCCCCACTAGGTGTTAGGGGTCAGATTCTTAGATTTTTCTAAGACTTGTGTGGAAGGATAAGTGATCTTTTTTTGGGTGTGGAATTACATCCAGTTCTGGAAGATGTGCAGCTAGGGATTCAGCAGAACCAAAATCAAAGCCAGCGTCCAGTTTCCATTACGTGGTGGAGTTGTGTCCAGTACAACATTAGACTAGTTGCAGTCCATTAGTCCTTCGTGTGTGGAGTTCACATGGCATGGGACATGTGAGCAACTGCTGGGGACTCAGGATTCCAGTGTGCAAGAGAGAGGGAGCTCTTGTTTATGAGCTTATGTATCTCAAATCTTCCCATGCTTGCAGTGGACATACCTATTTTGTCCAATGACCTATTCCCAGGTGTGACTGACTGACAAGTACCTGCCCTATTTCATCCATACTTTACTGGGCATGTGTCTATTTGGCCTTCTCTTTACTCGTTTCTAGTTATTCATAACTAGTTAATTATAACAGTACCAAATGGATTGAAAAATGCTCCAGAGAATGATAGGTTTGTACCTTATTATATACATTATAATCATAAAGGGGTTACATGAAATTCATTGGTGATAGATTAGGGAGGGAGGAGAAAGCAAGCAAGGAAATTTCTGAGATTGGATACAAAGTAAAAAGGGAATAGACACACATGTCCTTTACACCTGTGGGTATGGGATAGTTAACAGTCAGTAACATGATAATAACAATAAGAGGATTTGTGATCTGCCTACCTGGTTTGGCTCAGTGGATAGAGTGCAGGCCTGTGGACTGAAGGGTCCAGGGTTTGATTCTGGTCAAGGGCACATGCCCGGGATGCAGGCTCGATCCCCAGTAGGGGGCTTGCAGGAAGCGGCCAATCAATGATTCTCTCTCATCGTTGAAGTTTCTCTCTCTCTCCCTCTCCCTTACTCTCTGAAATCAATAAAAATAGATTTTTATTTTAATTTTTATTTTAAAAAGAGAGGATTTGTGGTCTATGTCCTGGTGGTTGTGCCTGGAAGGGTGTGGAAGGAGGGAAGTTACCTTGACATTCCAAAAGTATGTTATTCTAGATGAAAAAGACTATACACCAGCTCAGTTAAGGTAAACATTGACATTTTGTCAAGGGAGATATCAGTTTAGGATGTGACTACCCACCATGATTCGCTTTTAGTTTAAAAGTTTGAGTTTCAGACCATCCTATGGGCTTACTTACACACTCTTAAGTTTGTAAGGCTGCTATTCAGACCTCCCCTGAGCTTCTCAGGTTTAGTATGTAACCCCTTCTTTGTCCACAAACCCTATTTGAAGGGGTCAATGAAGAAGGTCACTCTTGAATTTTCCTGAAGGAGAGGAGAGCTTGTCTGGTGAACAAGAAAGGAAGGCATTTCAAGCAGGAGGAAAAGCATGTGTGGAGGCAAAGAGGAATGTGAGCATGGAATATTCTAGGAATGGTGAGAAATTGGGTTTGTTTCAAGTCTCGTGGGTACAGGTAAAGGAAAGGCAAGCCTGTGAAGACTAGAATGGTAGTCAGGGACCAGAAAATTAAACATTTTTTTCTTGATTCAGAGTCACTGGAGCTTTGTTTCTTCATTTTATTAGTCACCCCTCCAAATCATCTTTTGGTTTGTTGAACCTCTCTGTTGTTTTTCTGTTTTCTAGTCCACTGATTTTTGTTTTTATCTTTATTACACTTTATTATTTTCCAGCATTTTTAGTTGAACTCTAACTCATTTATGTTTTAATCTTTTGCAAATCAGTTAGGATTGTCTTGGGCAGCATGTTACAGAAACCAGAAGACAGTGACTTATTCAAATAAGAGATTAATTTTTCTCAAGACATTTTGATAAATTCATATGTTGTGCTTCTGCTTGAGGATGCCATCAACAATCCAGTCTTCTAGCTTCTTCTTCTTCTTCTTCTTCTTTTAAAAAAAATACATTTTATTGATTTTTTACAGAGAGGAAGAGAGAGGGATAGAGAGTTAGAAACATCAATGAGAGAGAATCATTGATCAGCTGCCTCTTGCACACACCCTACCGGGGATGTGCCCACAACCAAGGTATATGCCCTTAACCAGAATCAAACCTGGGACCTTTCAGTTTGCAAGCCGACGCTCTATCCACTGAGCCAAACCGGTTTTGGCCAGTCTTCTAGCTTCTTATATATAGTGTGTAACTTTTGTTCTTTTGGTTACATGATAGCTGTATTTGATGCAAGCACCACAATCTTTTTCTTTTTTTTTAAATAAATCTTTATTATTCAGATTATTACAATATCTTCATATTTTTGGATTCTTTTTGCTTTTCTGGTTGTGTGTTTTTTTCTTCTTTGTATTTCAAATCTTTGACTTGATTCTTGAAATCCTCTAGTCTGCTGATGGATCTCTGTATATTATTTTTATTTCAGTCAGTGTATGCTTAATTTCTAGTTGGTACTTTTTTAGATCCTCGAGGGTCTCACTAAATTTATCAGCGGTTTCTAGAAAATTCTTGAAAAACATTATAATCGTGGTTTTGAATTCTATATCCTCCATTTCATTAATTTGTGACCTGTTTCTTTGTCTCTGCATTTTGGCTGCTTTCCTGAGTTGATAGAGTGGCTTTGTGTCCTATAGGATCCAATGGCTCAGCCTCCCCAGTTACCTGAGGTGGACACTCTTGGTGCACCCCTTTGTGGACTGTGTGCACAGTCTTGTTGTAGTTAAGCTTTGATTGTTGTTGGTATCACTGGGAAGAATTGACTTCTGGACCGATTGGCTGTGAGTATCAGCTGTGTCTACGCTGGAAGAACTCCTATGCTGGAGACACCCTTAAGAGGCAAGACTTCCTTTAGTGGGGCTTTGGTGCTCACTGAGTCTGTGCCCTGAGTGTGTCCCTTATGGATCTGAGGAGTTGCAATCTGGATGGTCCCACTCTGACTCCTGGATACCCTGGCGCTTAGATCTTCAAGGAGGTGCTAATTTAGCCTCTCCCTGAGGCCACTCAGCAGAGGTAAGGGTAATTCCTCTTCTTTATTTGGGTTTTGGAGGTGCCCTGATGGAAGTCCAGCTGTGAAGCAATGCAAGCTATTATTGGGCCTTGGGCCTTCTTTGGGATGTTCTGAGTCTGACTCAGCTGTAGTTTGATAGGTAATTTTAGATTTCAAAGGACCAGGCCATTCATATTCAAAAGCCTCTGAGCACAGCTTGGGTGGTGTGTGGTCTCAGGGTGGAGTAAATAGCAATGGCTTCCCATCAGCCCTTCCTTAAGAGGCCCTGGGATCTCAGTATCCCTCAGTAATTGCTGCAAGCACCTCTGATAGGAAGCCACCCTTGAGTTCCACCCGATGCCAGACCGTCCAGTTTCTCCCCATATGAGTCTGGGTCCCCAGTGTCTCGCCCAGAACTGGAGTTCAGAGCAGTTGGGAGCTTGTGTCTCCCTGCAGATTGAAAAAGCCAGCCACGTACTCAGTTACAAGCCCTTTCTGCGCACGCGTGCCTCTGTACCTCTGCATTTTACTTCTGCAACTCCTCTGAGTCTCAGTGTGTTTTTCTCTTTCCTTCTAGTTGTAGAATTTCCACTCAGCCAGCCTTCCTGTGGTTCTGGATGATGTCCGTTTTGTCTTTTAGTTGTAATTTTAAAGTGGTTGTGTGAAGCAGCAAGTTCAGGTGTTTATTTATTCCGCCATCTTGGTTTCTCAAGCACCACACATCTTTGCTCCAGTCTATACCAAGGGAGAAAGATAAAGGATAGTTTCACTAAGAAAACAGTAGCATTCTCAGAATCTCCACCTATCAATACGAGAGCTCTGCCACCTGGCCCAACCCAGCTGCAAGGAAGATTGCCAGATTAAATATTTCAACTGAGAACATAATCATCTAAGATGTTGGATAAATAGTGTTTGTTCATTATTATTGTTTTTAATTATATTTTTATTATTGATTTCTAATTTTATTTTATAGTGGTCTAGGAATGTGTTTTTTAAAAATATATTTTATTGATTTTTTACAGAGAGGAAGAGAGAGGGATAGAGAATTAGAAACATCGATGAGAGAGAATCATCGATCAGCTGCCTCTTACACACTCCCTACTGGGGATGTGCCCACAGTCAGGGTACATGCCCTTGACCGGAGTCAAACCCGGGACCTTTCAGTCTGCAGGCCTATGCTCTATCCACTGAGCCAAACCGGTTTCATCTAGGAATGTGGTTTTTGAGCCACATTCTTTGAAATTTTTGGAGAATTCATTTATATGTATTTTGGCAAATGTTTTATGTATACTTGAAAAAAACAAAACCAACACCTGTCTTGTTGGAACAGGATTAGATAACGTATGTCACATTATTGATACGGTAGATCCTCAGGTTACGTCAGAGATCTGTTCCTATGGCACGACGTTAACGCGATTTTCACCGTGAGTTGGAACTCACATGGAGCCTATACACAGCAGTAATGAAGTGAAACAGTAAAAAAAAAATGAAAAGAAAGATAACAATTCCTTACCTTTACTTGTGGTAAATAAATAATAAAAAACATAAAGCACGTATGTACATACGTCTTTTTTTCATAAATAAATGGGAGATGGGACGTAACTACAAAATGACATACATTGAGTCCAACATAACCTGAGGATTGTTTGTATGTTCGTTATATCCATACTCATTTCTTGTTTGTTTGAGCTTTTACTGTCTAAGAAGTAGGTTAAAATATGCCATGAAGATTGTGGATTTGTCATTTTCCTTTTTTTTTTTTTTTCTTGTCAGTTTTTATTTTGTATATTACTGTTACTGGACAGACCTGGCCCTGAGCCTCGCACCGGCTGGTAGTGTGTGGATTTTTGAATTATGCAGGAAAGATTTCACATTATGAGTCCAAGTGATTTTTAGAGGACAGCTATTAAACCTGGGGACAGTGAAACAGGAAGGGCCTAGGATAGAAAAAGCAACAGGAGGGAGACTAGCTAAGAAGTCAGAGAAGCGCTGGCACGTGGGTCTCAGTTGGTTGGGCTTCATGCCATGCACTGAAGGGTCACTGGTTTGAGGTGTACTGGAGGCAACCGGTCTATGTTTCACTCTCACATCGATGTTCTCTCTCTGTGTCTCTCCCTTCCTCCCTCCCTTTCTCTTCCTCTTTCTCAAAAATGAATAAACTATTCTTAAAAAGTCAGAAAAAAGGGGGCCTTAGGAACAGGGTTAGGGGGTTAGCCCAGGATGAGCTGCTGCTGCCCATTGCTTCCATGTTGCAAGTCTTGTGAGGTCCCTTAGATGGGACTTTCTTTTTTTTAATCTTTTTAAATAATATATTTTATTGATTTTTCACAGAGAGGAAGAGAGAGGGATAGAGAGTTAGAAACATCGATGAGAGAGAATCATCGATCCGCTGCCTCCTGCACACCCCCTACTGGGGATGTGCCCGCAACCAAGGTACATGCCCTTCACCGGAATCGAACCCGGGACCTTCCAGTCCGCAGGCCGATGCTCTATCCACTGAGCCAAACCGGTTTCGGCTAGATGGGACTTGCATTGTGCGGGTTTTTTAAGGGTGGGAAGAAAGGGTTAAGGGAGGTTTTAGGGGAAGACCTGAATAGAATATTCATTAGATTTATGTTAATGTGCCAAAATGAGATTTATTCCCTAAACTTTATCTGTCCTTGGGTGTGGTTGGCAAATGGCATTAATTGGATTTCTGCTATCTCTCTGAGCAGGGTGATTTAAGCTGTAAAATAGAGGATATTAATACCTACCTACCTCATAGAATTATTTTGAGGATTCAATGAATTAATATAAATAAAACAATTACACAGCAGAACCTAGTATGTAGCTAGTGCTATAAATGTTACCTATATTATTGCTATTATAACCATTTTTTATGGTGAAAACATCTTTATATTTAGAATTAGCCAGCTGGGCTCAGTTTAGGTGACCCCAGCTTTGTAGACAACATTTAAAGCGTCATAGTCACAAGTTAGTTGAATATGTTCCTTCTTTTCTCCCTCAGGCCTGATCAGGTTTTGACCTTGGCAACATCATTTTCTTAGTGCTTTGTCAAAACTTGTTTGATCTTGTGCTTGTTGGCCTTGACATCCACAAATGAACAGAACAAATGTGTTGTTTTCTGTCTTCTTCATGGCTGACTCAGTAGTTAGGAGTCACAGTGTTCCAGCGTGCTTTCACCTGGGGATGCTCTTCAAAGGGTTTTTGCGCTGCGTTCAGAGCTGCTGTGTCTTGGGCTGTGGGAAGGTGGATGATATGCATATCTTTTTGTTGTGGCTATGGACTCCTTCCAGTCCTGCTTTCTTGACCTTCAAAGCCTTTGCTTTGGCTTCTGCTTTGGAGGGGCAGGGACTTCTGTTGCTTTTGGTACCATCTTCATGAAAAGCAATGACAATTTTTTTAAAATATAACTCTTATTCTACTCTGAGCCAAACTAGCAAGAGTTCAACGTTTATTTTTATTATTTATTTATTTATTTTGAATATATTTTATTGAATTTTTACAGAGAGGAAGAGAGAGGGGTAGAGAGTTAGAAACATTGATGAGAGAGAAAAATTGATCAGCTGCCTCCTGCACACTCCCTACAGGGGATGTGCCCGCAACCAAGGTACATGCCCTTTACCGGAATCAAATCTGGAACCTCTTGGTCCACAGGCTGACGCTCTATCCACTGAACCAAACCTGTTTAGGCTTTATTCTCTTTCTTATCTGACTAGCCATATAGTTTATTGCTTGTCATTTTCTAGATGATAAAATTGAGAAAAATTTGACCAAAACGTATACTACTTTTCTGTTTCCATTCTCCCCCCAACCTTTGCCACCAAAAAAGAAAAAGAAAGAAAAGCATTCTGCCCCACCACCCACCCCAAATAAATAAATGGATAAATAAATGATTTATTGGTCCTTAGAAATTATATTAGAAGTATAATTTAACTGTTGTTGCTGTTGTTTTCACTATGCCCTTATGATGTGACAGGCCTTCTAGGCACTGTGAGACAAGAATGAATATAATATACTTCCCAGTCTCAAGATGCTTTATAGCCTAGTGGGAGATATGCAAATTTATAGACAAAACTGTATGATGAATGGAATACTGGTGTTATGAATGTTGTCCTGAGGTAGTATAAATAATTTCCAGAGAGTAAAGGAAGGCTTCCGCAAGGATGGGATATTGCATATAGCTTGAAAGATAAATAAAATTTGAGGAGCTAGAAGAAAGGAGAAGAATATTTGATGCAGATGAAAGACAAAATACAATGAGTTATGAACATGTTCATCATCTTGTCCACTTGTTTAAGGAAGTAGGGTTCTTTCTAATTAGTTTGAAATACAGGTTGTTTATCCCTGAATTTCACACATTGTTTTAATATTAGACTTTCTTAAAAGCAGACATTTTGTTAAAAATTCAGTGTTAGTTTTCAGATGATAGGGGGTTGGGGGAAGAAGAGTGACTTTCAGAATGGAGAACTCTTATCAAAACACAGATGTCTTCTGTAAATAGAGTTGGAAAAATACTGTCAGTGTGTTCTTTGTATATGAATGTCTCATTTAACTTATCCGTGCAGGATCTGAAAAGGAAGGCTAGTTCTCTTTTATCAATCACGAGGGACATGACAACAGAATCATTGATGCACTAGGAAAAGAGTTGAGTTCCAAATCTTACTAAGTGATCTAGAAGAGAGAAGAGACAGCCAGTATTCTAAGTTTTTCTGATTAGGGTTCTTATGGTTCTTAGTATTTTCCTTCCTACTCCCCCTCTTGTTCCTTTGTGTGTTTTAAATTTTATTTTTATTTTTTTTATTTTTTTTAAATAAATCTTTATTGTTAATATTATTACAAAAGTTCCTCATTTCCCCCCCTTCCACCAGGTTCCCACCCCACCCTCTGCCCTTTCCCCACCCCCACTGTCCTCATCCATAGGTGCACAGTTTATGTTCAGTCTCTTCCCGCACCCCCCACTCCTGACAATTTTCCCCGAGAATTGTCAGTCCACTCCCCTTCCGTACCTCTGATTCTATTATATTCAGAAGTTAATATTGTTCGTCAGGTTTTTTAATTCCCTTGGTTTTTAGATTCACTAGTTACATATCTGTTGTTCATAGTTTTTATCTTTATTTTCTTCCTCTTCCTAAAGAACCCCTTCAGCAATTCATATATTGTAATTCTGGTTTGGCGGTGATGAACTCCTTTAGCTTTTTTTTTATTTGTGAAGCTCTTTATCTGGCCTTCAATCCTGAGTGATAGCTTTGCTGGGTAGAGTATTTTTGGCTGTAGGTTCTTGTTATTCATCACCTTGAATATTTCTTGCCATTCCCGTTTGTTGAGAAATCAGCTGACATTCGTATGGGTGCTCCTTTATAGGTAACTACCTGCTTTGCTCTTGCTGCTTTTAATATTCTCTCTTTGTCTTTTGCTCTTGGAATTTTAATTATGATGTGTCTTGGTGTGGTCCTCTTTGGATTCCTTTTGTTTGGGGTTCTGTGTGCTTCTTGGACTTGTAAGTCTATTTCTTTCACCAGGTGGGGGAATTTTCTGTCACTATTTCTTTCAATATGTTTTCGGTATCTTGCTCTGTCATCTTCTGGGACCCCCATAATTCTGATGTTGGTTCGCTTGAAGTTGTCCCAGAGGTTTCTTACACTATCTTCAACTTTCTGGATTCTCTTGTCTTCTTGCTTCTGTGGAGGAGTGTCCTCTGGCTCTTTATGTTCCAAATCTTTGACATGATTCTTGCAATCTTCCATTCTGTTTTTAGGACTCTGTATAATATTTTTTATTTCAGACAATGTATTCTTTATTTCTAGTTGATCCTTTATTATTTCTAGTTGATCCCTTTTCATATTTTTATAGGTCTTGTTTATTTTATCTGCCTTTTCTAGGAAATTCTTGAAAATCCTTATAAGCGTGGTTTTGAACTCTATATCCAGTCGCTTTTTGTCCTCCATTTCTTTTGTTGTGATCTGTTTCCTTGTCTTGGCATTTTTGCTGCTTCCCTGAGTTGGTAGGGTGGGAGGATCAGCTGTATCTATGCCAGGAGACAGCCTTATTCGACTAGACTTGGAAAACTGCAAGAGCCTCTGTGCTCAGCTTGGATGAGGCGGAGTTTCAGGGTGGAGCCTACAGCCTTGGCTTCCGGTTAGCCCCACCCTATGAGGTTCCTGAGTCTCAGTGTTCCTCAGTGTCCTTTGGTACTATCTGCAAGCACCTCTGAGAGAAAGATGCCCTAGAGTTTCGCCTGCTACCAGACAATCTAGTCTCTCCCCCAACGAGCCCGCAACTGGGGTTCAGTGCAGTTGGCAGTCTGGAGCTTATGTTTCCTTCCCGCTACCAGCCGCTCAATCAACAGTCTGTCCTCTGTGCGAAATGAGCGCGACTCGGGGGCTCTGCGTTTCGCCGTTCCCCTGAGCTTCGGCCTTACAGCCCAGATTCCCTCAGTCCGGAGCTTTTATCTCCTTCCCGCTAGGGCAGCGTTTTTCAACCGCTGTTCCGCGGCACACTAGTGTGCCACGAGATGTTGCCTGGTGTGCCGTAGGTGCAGACAAGACAAGAATTTTATAATTTTTCACTATTTTGTTTACTTAATATTTCATAATAAAGTAATTATAAAATACTTCCTTTGTGTTTATTTGATTCCTATTCAAGAGAATTACTTTATATATAGTCAATATAGGCACAGAGTTAAATTTTTTAACATTTTCTAATGGTGGTGTGCCTCATGATTTTTTTCATGAAACAAGTGTGCCTTTGCCCAAAAAAGGTTGAAAAACACTGCGCTAGGGAACGCCAGCCAGGCACTCAGCCGCCCCTCTCAGGCTCTGTCCTCTCCACGCACACAACGTGTCTCCGTACCTTAGGCTTTTACAGCTCCTCTGATTTTCCTTCTGGTTTTCTCTTTCCTTCTCGCTGTAGAATTTCCAGTCAGTCAACTTTCCTGTAGTTCTGGATAATGTCCACTTTATATTTTAGTTGTATTTTTTTAAATTGTTGTGAAGGCTGCAGTTAGGCCGTTACCTATGCCGCCATCTTGGTTTCTCCCTGCCCTCTTGTTCCTTTGAATTCTACCATAAGCTGTGATGTCTGTCCTATAATAATAGATATGCTAAACGTCTGGGCTATTGTTGTTTCAAGTAATTTCTGTGGAATAATTTTGGTCTTGGATGGAATAAATTCCATCTTCATCAATGGACATGAGACCCTAATATAATCATAGAGTTTACAGAAAAATATCCCCTAGTAAGTCTATTTTATCTAAAGTAAAACACAATGTGGAGATTTTGACCTCATATATTTCTGCTGTCCTTGAGCCTCTTTCTTGTTCTATTTTATTTTCCAGGTGCGACACCGAGCTTCTGGTCAGGTGATGGCTCTTAAGATGAACACATTGAGTAGTAACCGGGCAAACATGCTGAAGGAGATCCAGCTTATGAATAGACTCTCCCACCCCAACATCCTTAGGTAATGGCTTTTTTTTTCCTTCCTAGGGGTCAGTGAAAAAGTCAGAACATTATTGGAAGCTTGTTAGAATAGCATTAACAGCTAAAAAAAAAAACCCCACAGGAATGAAGATTTCTTGCTGAGTCTGTCTTGCTGAGGTTTAGCTGCTGTGTAGGTCTTTTTCTGGTACTTAATTTTCTGGTAGTTAACTGCATTTACTAAAGCAACTTTATCTGTCTCTCAAATTGTTTTACTCTTAGTAGCAGCTCATTAGAACAGTTTTTCTTACTTTGATCAAAGAAAAAGTGATTTTGTTTTTTTATTATAATTATTTTAAAATATATTTTTATTGATTTCATAGAGTAAGGGAGAGGGAGAGAGAGAGAGAAACATCAGTGATGAGATTGAATCATTGATTGGCTGTCTCCTGCATACCTCCTACTGGGGATCAAGCCCGCAATCCAGGCATGTGCCCTTGACCGGAATCGATCCCAGGACCCTTTAGTCTGCAGGTCGATGCTCTATCCACTGAGCTAAACCAACTCGGACATCACAGAAAAAAAGATTTTAGTCTTTATACAGTTATTTAGTTTTCTTAATTTCTTTATAAGGAATTGTAATTAAATAAGTGAATGAAAATGACAATGAATTTATGCCCCAGACTGTATACCCTTACTTTTAGCATTCACTTGAGGTGATATAGTTTACCTTTTTAAAGGAGAATTTTTACAATAACTATTTTAAAAATATATATATATTTTTTTATTGATTTTTTACAGAGAGGAGGAGAGAGGGATAGAGAGCTATAAACATTGATGAGAAAAAAACATCGACCAGCTGCCTCTTGCACACCCCCTACTGGGGATGTGCCCGCAACCAATGTACATGCCCTTGACTGGAATCGAACCTGGGACCTTTCAGTCCGCAGACCAACGTTCTACCACTGAGCCAAACCAGTTCGGCTTAAAGGAGAATTTTTAAAAATAGGGTTATATAATTATCACTTTTTGATAATACTATCTGAATCTTCCTTACTTTGATTATCTTGACTTTTTTTTAGTGAGGTGAGTATATTTCCAAATTAGCCAGTTTGGATCAGAGGGTAGAGTATTGGCCTGCAGACTAAGGAGTCATGGGTTCGATTCCAGTCAAGGCCACATGCCTGGGTTGCAGGCTCGATCCCGCTGATCAGTGATTCTCTCTCATCATTGATGTTTCTCTCTCTCCCTCTCCCTTCCTTTCTGAAATCAATAAAGATTTAAAAATAAATATTGATTTAACATTGAGTAGTAACGGGGCAGGATTGGGGACTGGTGAGCGGGCTGAACAGCTGACCTCCTGGTCCCTGCCCCCAGTCTGCAGACTCTGACGGATCAGCAATGATGAACAAGGGGAATTGGGGTGGGTGGCAGGAAAGACCCTGCTCACAGGCCAGGGGGCAGGGACTGAGAGGTGCTCAATGCACCTCATGGTGACTGGTTTTTTGGTCGTCATGATCATCACGGACAATGGAAGTATAGTATAGTATAATGAGCCCTAGCTAGTGTGGCTTGGTTTGAGCATCAACCAGTGCACCAAAAGGGTCTTGGGTTCAATTCTTTGTTAAGGCATATGCCCAGGTTGTGGGTTTTATCCCTTTTCCTCTCCCTTTTCTTCTCCCTTTTCCTCTCCCTCTCCCTCAAAAAAACTAAGCATCCTCGAGTAGGAAATTAAAAAAAAAAGTTAAAAAGAAATGAAGGCTTTAGATTCTGGATCAAACTGCCTGGATTTGGGAAAAATTACTCAACCTTTTGGATTCTTGTTTTTTCTCTCTGTAAAATAAGGGTTATGACAGTAAATACCTCATAGAGTTTTCAAGCATTGATTGAATTAGCACATATAATACCTGGCATGTGTTAAGTGCCTAGTAAGTGTTAGTTATTATAATTAGCTTATTTTCCTGAGGGTAGCTCATTAAGGCCTAATGAAGCCTATTTGTCTTTTATCATTCATTCACTCACCAAACAGTTGTGTGTCTACTGCTGTTTTTTCTTTTTTAAATATATTTTATTGATTTTATACAGAAAGGAAGGGAGAGAGATAGAGAGTTAGAAACATCGATGAGAGAGAGTCATTGATCAGCTGCCTCTTGCACACCCCCTACTGGGGATATGCCCGCAACCAAGGCACATGCCCTTGACCGGAATCGAACCCGGGACCCTTCAGTCCCTAAGCCGACGCTCTATCCATTGAGCCAAACCGGTCCCGGCTGTTTTGAATACAAGGGATTTCTGTTAGAGGAATGCTGTTGAATAGAACTTTGTGCACTTATGGAAATATTTTTTATAATGTTGTCCAATAAGCCACATATAGCTAATGAGCATTGAAATGTGGCGGGAGTGAACAGGCACTAAATTTTTTATTTTATTTTATTTAAACCACCACATGTGCAGTGGCAGTATGGTAGCTAATGAGGTTTATCCGAGATGCAATTATTGCTAATTGGGAAAAAAATTACTACATGAGTCTAGTGGCTGCTGTATTGGACAGTACTGGGTTAGAGTCCATTTACGTCTTCGCTTTTATTTTGCTAAATGTATATGTGTTCCAGTCTAGAACCATGGTGGTGTGATGAGACCAATGATACTATTACTATTCTGATGTCTCCTTGATCTGCTTTCTGACACACCCTCTCTTTTAACTTAGAGGAAGTTATATTCTTGTTCTCAGCTAAGTTCTCTAATATAAAAACTAGTGCTAACTCTGTCTTGATCTTCACAATAAGCCAACAAATGAGATAATGTATATAAAGCCTACAGATCTGTGGTACAGGGAGTATATTATACATGAAAATTATTATAATTAATGATTTATGTTTTTGAATTTCCACTTTCATTGAGTATTTTGAACACGATGAAAGGGGATTCTTCTACCAATGCTAAAACAAGCAGAGACCTCTTGGCTTTTGTTACCCAGAGGAATACTATAGCAGTGGAAACATTTATTATATTTTCCTGGGATATTTTTAAATTTTATTTTTAAATTCTTTATTGTTTAAAGTATTACATATAGTATTACATATGTCTCATTCTCCCCCATTTTTCCCCGACCACCCCCAACCTCCAGCACAAGCCGTCACCCTCCTAGTGTTTGTGTTCATTGGTTATGCTTATATGCATCTATACAAGTCATTTTTTTTAATATATATATTTTATTGATTTTTTTTTACAGAGAGGGATACAGAGTTAGAAACATTGATGAGAGAGAATCATCAACCAGCTGCCTCTTGCTTACCCCCTACTAGGGATGTGCCTGCAACCAAGGTACATGCCCTTGATCGGAATCGAACCTGGGACCTTTCAGTCCGCAAGCCGATGCTCTATCCACTGAGCCAAACCGGTTTCGGTCCTTTGGTTGATCTCTTACCACCTCCCTGCCACCTTCCCATTGAAGTTTGGCAGTCTGTTTGATGCTTCTCTGTCTCTGTATTTATTTTGTTTATAAGTTTATGTTGTTCATTATATTTCACAAATGAGTGAGATCATGTGATATTGATCTTTCTCTAACTGGTTTATTTTGTTTAGCATAATGTTCTCCAGGCCCATCCATTCTGTTGCGAATGTTGAGTTCTTTCTTTTTTACATCAGTGTAGCATTCCCTTGTGTAGATGTACCACAGTTTTTTAATCCAATCATCTGCTGACGGGCACCTAGGCTGTTTCCAAATCCTAGCTATTGTAAATTGTGCTACTATGAACATAGGGGTGCATATGTCCTTTCTGTTTGGTGTTTCTGGTTTCTTGGATATATTCCTAGGGTCAAATGACAGTTCCATTTTTAATTTTTTGAGGAAACCCCATACTGTTTTCCACAGTGGCTGTACCAGTCTGCATTTCCACCGCAGTGCACAAGGGTTCCTTTTTCTCCACATCCTCGCCAACACTTGCCATTTGTTGATTTGTTGACGATAGCCATCCTGGCAGGTGTGAGATGATATCTCATTGTTGTTTTGATTGCATCTCTTGGATGATTAGTGACTTTGAGCATGTTTTCATATGTCTCTGGGCCTTCAGTATGTAACTTTTGAAAAGTGTCTATTTAAGTCATTTGCCCATTTAAAAAAAATTAAATACCAATCTAACATGACTGTGTTCTGTTCTCAAAATTCTGAGAATTTGCCTGGCCAGCATGGACCAGTGGTTGAGCCTTGATTTATGGACCAGGAGATCCTGGTTGATTGCAGGTCAGGGCACATAAAAATACATTTAAAAAGAATTCTTAGAATTTTTATTTTCTAAATGAATTTTTAGCTGTCTTAGAAATTTACTAAAACTATACTTTATATAACTTAAAATTTTTGTGACTGTTAGTATGGCTCATAGTCTGTTTTCAAGGTCTAAATACTATGTTCTCTTTAAAAAAATATATATATATATATATATTTTATTTTTATTGATTTCGGAGAAGGGTGAGGGATACAGAGATAGAAACATCAGTGATGAGAGAGAATCATTGATCAGCTCCCTCATGTACACCCCCTACTGGGGATTGAGCACGCAACTCAGGCATGTGCCTGACCGGGAATCGAACCATGATCTTCTATCTAGCTCATAGATCAACAGTGAACCGACGCTGAACCACTGAGCCACATTGTCTGGGCATAAGTTTTCTTTTATATGTGCAGAAACTAAGGCAGAAGTATAAATCAAAGTTTTCCCTCAAATTGAGATTATTAGAATTAAATTGGGAAAAATCCATCTCTTGGAACGCTAGGATTTTTGCAGACATGCCTCATCAAGGGAGCTTGCTGAGATGCTAAACTACTTATACTCAGTGTAGCTCCATGCTAGGTAATAATATCATGGTGAACACAAGAGAAGTAGAGAGCTTTCAGTGCCCTTCTCTGTTTCCAGCTATAGCAGCTCTACTTTTTATTTGTTTTATATTGAACTAATATATAAGGGTTTTGAAGGTAGGGTTTCCTGCTTAAAAAACGGAAACTATTGAAAATAACTGCATTAGTGGTTTGGAAAATTCTGCTTGGGAAAGGAGGCTACCTGTAAGATCTGCCAGATGCTAGGCATCTAATCTTCTGGGTATGTCTTGGTCCTCTGCTGACAAAGCTATTTTGTGCCCAGTAGTAGTGAGTGAGCTGAACTTTCACAGTTTTAATTTCTATTTTTCTTGACCCCCCAACCTCACTACTAACTTTTTTCCTTTCAT